>NW_027094091.1:5168012-5768012 GCF_029207755.1 Chamaea fasciata | reverse complement strand
CTGTGTCTCCATTCCTCTGTGAACTCACTACATTTCAGGGATTATTGGAAAGATGTCAATGCCTTCAGCTCTCTGAAGCAGAAGAGAGTTAGACCTGTTACAGAGAGAACACCAAAGACTCACAAGAGCAGCAGAATTCCTTTATGTTTTTTTAAAACCCTGAAGTTCCCTAGTTTTAGTCTTGATAATGTCATTACAGTGCCAATAGGGGAAACGTGTCACTTCCATGGCTGCAAGCAAACATTGAAGATAGCTACATCCAGGGATAGGATGCTTCAAAGAGAATGATAACACACTTGTGTTCTTTACTTGCATGAAGTATGTTGTGGATATATTTTCCATCGAAAATGTCTCTTACTAAAAAATGAATATTTATTTTAACAACAAGACTCGTAACACAAAGTTTCAATCTGAAATTAAAACAATAAAAATAACTAATTTCCAATTAAACAAAAAATTTTATGTATCATATTGGGGAACATTACTATTTTAAATTAAAGAATTCTTTTTTATTCCTGTACTATTCCTCTCCCTTTCATTACCACTAAAGGAAACACTAAAATTTAGTGATTTTTCCTTCCAAAATATTTCTTCTTTTAGTCTGTGATTTTTGAAATTATCTTTACATTGGAAAGTTATAAACAAAACTGTGTGAGATTTCCGCACTGCAAATTCTGTAATATCAAGGAAGCTTTGAGTATTGACAACATGTTCACTTCCTATTTTGCCTTTTTGTAACTTCTGCTAATGTAAAGGAAAATTTAAGACAAACTATGAGCATTAATGTATCCGCTGCTGCAGATATGATGGGTGGAGGTGATGGCAGGTGATCTGACTCAGGGGGTTCTCACTTCTTTTTCACTCCTGCCAGGCCCTTCACATTATTTTATTTGCTAAATGCTTGAACTGGACAATCTATATCTTCAAGAAACTATCCCATCAACATTTAATTTTGAGAAGAAGCCTAGTTCAGCCAGAGCAGAAGTCAGGCCCACCTTCAGTATACATTGGCTGTATAGATTGAATTGAGAGGACTCTGTCCTCAAAGAATTATTTATTTACAGATAACTTTTCTAATCCATGTAGTGGAGATCAAAACCTCACTGCAGAATCTTCGAAACCACAAGTCACAACACAACTGAACCCTCCTCTTATATTTTGGAACACCATCTTTGGAACATTATTTGGAATAACATGAAGGGGCAATATATTTGCAATTTTTTCATTCCCCATGAGACTTGCAGCCACAGTTCTCAGTACTATTATGGGAAATATGAAGATGTGTACATGGCCTTTAGTTACATGGAATCATGTATTCCCCTGGAGAAGGAAGAGGTGGCTCATATGGCTCTTAGTTCCTCACATTAGGCTGCTCTTGGTGTTAACCCCCCATCGTTCCTGCAAACACAGTGCTTCCACATCTGGAAGTGAAAGCCCAGAACAACACAGTTTTGTATGCAATGAATCTGTCAGCATGTGCACAGCTTGATCAGCGTGGCCTTGTGAGCTATCATAACCCATGGAGAATGGTGTCAATAAGTGAAAAGCTGCTGATATCTTGGTCTGCAGATCTTCACCATGTGTCTACTGCCTCTGAAACCTTGTACTCAAGTTCACCCTTGAAGCAGTGGACTGGCAGTGTTATATTTATGGTTGAACTCTGTGGTCTTAAGGGTCTTATCCTACCTTAATGATTCTATGATTCCAGGGCTCAGTGGTTGCAGCCATTTGTCACCATGCTGCCTTTGACTCTGGACTGAGCAATTAGGCAGTGTGTCCCTTCAGCTTATGCATCAGAACATCCCTGAATTATCTCTGTTAACTCTGGCATGCTCCTCTCCCCCTGCTCTCAGGTCACACAAACAGGGCTTGGCCATGTAAACTGCTACAGTCACTTTGACATCACACAGCACACTGGAAATGTTCTCTCTGCTTCCTTCAGCCCTTAACGCAGGTGAGACTGAACACGTGCAAATACCAAATCTTGTAGCATAGAGAAGTACTGATCCTCTCTGGGGTTATCAGTTGGAATAGGACTGTTCTGAGGTGCTCACCCTTTGTGCTTTATATACTCCTACCATTCGAGTAGGGACTTTCCAGCAGCCTTTCATAAGAGTTTTGCTTTTGTACTGCTGTTGGTTTCTGCAGGATTACACAAGATAACTGGTGTAGCACTGGGGATGGTGTTTGTTGAACTGAATGCTGTTATCTCCATGCTTCAGTTTCCATATGCCCAAATCCAAGGGTAGTGATGCTTTCCAGCTCTGTGAACGACTTTGAACTCTGCTGCCAAGAAGAGCTGATAATGTGGATAGCAGGGTTACAATGAGCTTTGTTGCTCAAACACATCCCTGGGGTAAGACAAATAAAACCAGATAAATTCCCTATAAATACACTTCTTACATTGGAGAAGAAACATGTTCTGGCACCCCCAAGCAGACCACCTGATTGCCAAGCAGCTGGAACCTGCATCCTCTCCAAGGGAGAGGCAGCTGTGAAGAAGTGTAGAAGTAGTTGTTAGCTGATGGGCTGGTGGGGCACCAACATCAGTGGTGTTGCCTCATGGACAGGGTATGCTGGTAGCCACAGCACTGTGTTAGGAAGGTCTGAAAATGTATGGAAATGCCTTGTTCATGCTCAGTGTCAGACACAAAATGTAAACCCAAATCTGTCTTCAGCTCCCCATGACCACAGGATACTTCATGAAGTTAAACAAAGTGGATGTTAGGAATGAGCAGGAGACAAAGTCCTCTCGAACATCTCCTGAAGCCCATCACCAGGGCACCTCCCTGACTTGTAGACCCTCGTTCACTGAGATATTGTGTCCTGCCAGGAGACATGCTGAAAGACAAACAGGTAGAAAAAGATAGACATAAACTCAAAGTTTCAAATACGTAAAACTTTGTGAAACGAGCCCCTGAGCAATGGATGGAAGACCCTGGTGACTTAGTTATTTCTCTCTTACCTCACCTATAGACTTAATCTGAAAGCTGCAGTAGGCAACTAAAACAGTGAAATAGAGTGTATATTTATTTTTCTTTAATCATCTTTCTTTTCCCTTTAACAAGTATATTTAGAATCAGGGGGAGGAGAGAAACAGAAATAAATTAAAACCAAAGTAAAATTTGTTTTAGTCCTATCAATAACCTGATACAACCGTAAATTTGAGAAACCAAGAAAAATCTTAACTTAATTTACCCACTTAGTTAATAATTACAGTTCCTAAAGAATAAGTTATTCTGTAGCCTGAAGTTCTTGTTCTGAGTATATATTTATATTAGCAGTTAAGTATACTTTTCATGGGCAATTAAGACATTATTCGTTCCTAGCTATTCACAGACATCTCAGGAGGGAATGGGGAAAGACAGAATTGTAAAGCCATGAAGATAATAAGAGCCAAAGTCCCTTTCCTTGTCTTGTGATATTGATTTTCATAATATAAACAGAGGCACAGAATGCTGAATCTTGGTAATATACCTATTTTAAATGCCAGTTGTTGAGTAAATAGACCTCTGTGGGGATATGTTTGTTTGAAAAGACCTTTGGGATTAGGGAATATTAGCCCGGCTTTCAGCCTGAGACCTATTTTGTGAGGCTTCTTTGTTACTTTGTCAGCTTTCTAAAGCCTTTTATGATAGGTCTTGGCCCTGGTGATATTTATTCAAGTAAACCTAAGAATAAGAGTTAAGATGCAGCTGTTCCAACATTGTGGACATGTTTTGGTCTCCATGTGTTTCAACTCGACCCTGAAGTGCAGGACACGTCAGAGTGACTAACAAACTATTCACACTCATGCCTTGAGTTTAACTCTTAGCCATTTTCCACAGACAGTACCTGCTTCTAATGAATTCTGGCCCTGAATAATATTTCTTCAGATACAAGAACTGGTTAGTTATTTACTTTCCACCAGTTTGCACATAAGGCCTGGGGTTTGAACAGGGCTGTTCCTGGCAATTCTTGCAGCCCTGCATTCTCCCTTTCCTCCAAGGAGTACAAGGTTTATATTTTTGTGTTTGTCAGCCAAAGAAAATAAAACTAATCTCTATCAAACAGGGCATCCTCTAGCTCCTTGACTCAAGTTTGCCATGTGGGAAGAGCATTCCCAAGCTAGACTGATCTTCCCTTGCTTACTCTTAACACCAGGATAGTGAAGCCACCCTTATTATCAGTAGTTAATAAAAGGCAGATTTGGGGTTTTGCTGTGGTTCCTATTAAGTCTTGGGCTTTTCCAGCTAACCTGAGTCAAAATGCACGCATTCACTGGTTTCATCCTGCATTGTCTAATTCAGACCATACAATACCTGATGTAAAATGGGAAGGTGAGTGTGGGTGTGATAGCTCAGAGCGGGTGGTCATCAAGAAGAATCTTTTTATCAGATTCAATATTTCATCAGTCCCTTGACTGTTGCATATGGAATAATTTGACTTTTGTTTTTGTAATTTGAATATGCTAATGGTGTCCAATGAGGAAAAAGCAAAATACATTATTAAAACCTTCAGTAAGCCCAACTGGATTACAGTCACTCTTCTCCACATAGTGTGTCTACCCTTTTATACACCGCACATTAGATAAATGCAAAAATAAAAAAAATACAGAATTGATTTTCATAAGAAAGGCCATCATCTGGACTTTACTAATATGCAGTGTCACATGGGGACTGAAAATCACAGGACTACAGCTGACAGGGGAAAACCAGAAAATGAGGACTCCTATAACAATCTATGTTGCAATCCCCTGAATTGTTCCTGTCCATCTTTCTCCAGGTTTTATAGACAAAAGGAAAAAGGAATCCTAAAATTCCTGACAGCCTAAACTCTCAAGAAGGAGAGTGGGATACTGAGGCCACAACACCTTTGCACTGTGATCACGGTGAAATCTTGTATAAACACAAAACTAGGGAGAAATCATTGCAGAAATAAGCAAGCCAGCCATGGCTCTCAGTTTCTGGGACATGGTGTAGGTTTGACCTTATGTTCTCAGACTATAACAAGTAGAAGGCATTAAACAACACTGCATCCCCAATCAGAAAATATTAAGGATATGTGAAAAATAAAGGTTGAGGCCTGAGCAAAAGGTACTTAATTAGGGACACATGGGTAGCTTCAGGTATTAATTCATTTAATCATATAAAAAGGATGTAAATTATGGTAGATTAAATCAAAATCAGATGTCTAACTTGAGACACCTACACCTATATGACAGGGATCTTCATTTAAGCATCCAAATAAAACCTCTGATTTCCCTACACCTCATCTCTGTAACAGGAGGCTCTGGATATTTCTCCCTGTGTATGTCCTGTGGGTTTGTTCAGTACATGGGTACTTGGAAAGAGTTTTGAAGTCCCTGTGCAGAGGAAACTACCTTCCCCAAGTGTTATCATGAATATCCAGCCTCCCCCACTGCATTTGGAGAGCGTGGTGTTCCATTTCAATGGCAAACCCACAGCTGCAGTGTTGTTTGTTTCCACAGGTGGGTTTGAAGTAGATGCCATCTTAATCACTGACCGTGAGAAATCATGGACCCCTATTCCAGAGGCAAGATCTTCCACAAACACAGGGCTTGCCCTGGGAAGGAATTTCTCCGAGCAGAACACAGAGGGATTGTAGGATCAGACAGAAACCCACTGTTAGTGAAGTTGAAGAGAAAAACCTGGGCAGAATCCAGAACTTAACTCAGGTAAATAAAATAGTACATTTCTATGAAAAGATTCACAAATAAGCGAAGATTTTTAAAATAAACCCTTTCTGGAAGCTGCAGCATACAGCATTCTCTTCCAGGAATGTCAGTATAAGATATAATAACCATTACAGCTTTCATATTTACTCACTAAGTACAGAAAAAATAGAGTTGCAACACAAACTAGGATGGAATTGAAACAAGTTTATGGTGTGTTCTGCTCTGAGTGCTTAGAAAGCATGTTTTAGGGCTCCTCCCCCCAACCCAAATCTCCTCTAAACTCAGGTCTCAATTCCCAGCTTGTTCCTTCAGCTCCCTTTGTAGACACAGCAAGAGGCAAAAGGTGCCCTGCCCTCTGAGGCCTTTGGGGCATTCATCTCTTTCCATTGGCAACACAGGGACCTCAGCCCTGACTTTCCACTGAATTTTGAAGGCAGCAAAACTTTGGGAATTCCACCCAGACTGCACTCTCCCTGGCTCTGGGGCCAAGGATCTGCTCCTTTGTTCAAGAAAAACATATGTAAGTAGTTGTTCAACATGGGCACATACCTGAAACTCAGTGGAAATTAGGTGGATGAGAAAGGGTGTTGCTTAAAGGACAGTACATGAACATGCAGGGCAGGGGAGGGCGGAAAAACAGTCTTTTACTTTCATTTAGGTTAAAGAATTAATTTTGACTCAAGCACAGTCACTTTCTGTGACTATTCCACAGTCAGACGATGTGAGCATGAAAGTTTGTCGACAGCAAATGTTCAGCTATTTTCTGAAAGCAAACTTGGAGTTCTAAAATGTGGGCTGTGTTTAAAATTCAAGTTACTTTCACCAACCAGAACTGCATGTTGCTTCATCTTTGTACAGGACTGAGTACACTGGCAGTGCTGCCAGAATGAAGGAACAATAATTCTTTCATGAGATCACCAAGTAAATATAAGTATCATATTCACAGCCTATTCATACAGCAAAAAATAACAATAATCCAGGCAAAGATCATCTCTAATATAATTACAGCACTGCACCTCCCAACCATTGCATGCTAACACTGGTCATGTTGACCATTTATGTGCAGAACATTTTACTCATGTCTCCACAAAAGAATCTTCTCCTTTTGGGCCTGCAGGGAAAACTAATTAACAGAAATAAATCTAACCCTTGGAACCTAAGTATGTCTGCCAGTAAATTATTAGATTCAACCACCTCATCATTTTGTGCTACAAATGACCTCCTGAAAGCAGCTCTTGATGGACCTCAACAGACAATTCTGTCAATCCCCTTCATCCAAGGGCACACGATGCTGCCATCCCCAGTATCTCTCTGTCACCCAGGCATGGGGATTTCACCCTGTATCTGACAGGATTTTTGAGGACTTTTCCAGAGACAGTTAGTCTCCCTGACCCATACCTCATCTCCAAGGATGGGAAGATAACACTTTGGGGATATTCTTGGGGATGTGGTTGCTGCCAGTCACCTCCTGGGTCCTGAGAAGGATCATTGTCAAGAAAGGTTTCCAAATACATCCTATAAAACTTAAGTCACCCTCACACTGCTCAGCTGTCTGCCTGCTGCCTGTGCTTATTAAATCATTGTGGTTACTTTACCACTTTCCTAGGATTGAGGCTTTTTTTTTTTTTTTTCTAGTAACAGAGCACATAAAATACCAATTTATGAGATGAGGCTGGGGGACTCCCGTGTCATCCCAGAGTAACAAACTCAAGTCAGACAAGACATCAAATATAAATCAGTTTGGCAGACTCTGAAATACAGAAATAAAAGTTATTTTCACAAACATTTAATAACATTTTCCCTTTACTCCCCTTCTTTACCCCAATTTTTCATTTTTTTACCTTTTTAGCCAAACCATTATAAATATTGCTTCAGGTTTTTAGCCAAACCATTATAAAGATTTCACTGAATTTAATTTCAAAGACAGGAAAACATCATTCCCAAAAATGCATTTAGAAGTGAAACATACACAAGTCACAGACTGATGCCCAAAGCTCCATACTTGGCAAGAAGGAAGCTTTAGCTATAATAATTCCAAGGAACATATTAAATAATTAGACATGGATTTTGCTATGGCACGTCCACAGGGAAATTGTATTGCACACCTTTACAACAGAAAATGCATCAACAAAATATATAATGTGTACCTACATCTCAATTCAAAATAAACCCTTATGCTTTTATAAAATCCTCTCCTTGTTCACTCATCTGTCACAATGTTACTTTGTCCCACAGAGATGCTGTAGGAAGCAAAGTTTTGTGTACCAAGGACAGAAATACAGAGCACTCACACCCTGCTGTAAACTTCCTCAAAAGGGAGAATCTCTTGCCATGTGTGTTTTTACTGTAAAAAGTAGTAAGCTAATTCTCTTCTAAATGGTACAAATATACCCATAAAGCACCGTTACCCCGAATCCAGCCAGATCTCAACACCCATAAACATTTATGTCTTTGCAAGTGCTCTGTTAGCTGGAGAGGGCTAAAGGTGCCCATTTGATCACTTACTGCAGCAATTCATTGAGCTGCAACATCCTTTTTGCTTGCAACTCAGAATACATTGCCAGAAACATTTTGCTCCTGGACCTTATTTCAGGAGCCTTCTGCACACATTTCCTCTTGCACTGTACCCAGTCTTTATTGAACCTTCCCTGGTTGGGGCTGAACTCATTGAACTTGATCGGGTCAGCCCAATAAATTACAGGGCTGTTTCTGACAGCTCAGAACGCATGTGGGAAATGTTCCTTTTGAAAGCCATGGGTAGGAAGTACCCCAGACACACAGATGGAGAGCATGTGTCCATTGAAATTAAATGGAGCTGGGGCAACGCACCCAGAATAAAACATTCAGCCTTTTAGTAGTGGAAGGCTGTTAAAAGAGCTTGGTGATGACACCCATGCAACCCAATATCTCCATTGATGATATACACTTATTTCAACCACCTAATGAAATTGGGTGGGTTTATTACTTTATTGCTGTCTTGAATTCAAAAGTATATGAAGGAAAAATTAAATGACCATTTTCTCCACGGCTGAGCCTCTGTTTTCAATTGGTATCTTGTTTCATTCATTTTCTTCATGTTTAAATGCTGTTCTACCTCCCTACACTGGCAAAGTTTGAGCAAATATACAACCCACCAAAACTTAGAAAAAGGGTTTCTGATTTCCATTCTAATCTTATTGAACCTAGTGAAAAATCATCTTATGGAAAGATTCAGGAAATCTCTTAAGAATAGTCATATATCTGTCCTTACTCAGAAGTCCTTTAAGAATATGCTTAGCTCCACTTCACTGGGAATTTAGCACAGGTTAAAATTTTTCCCTTTAGGAAGTTCCCCTTGATGCACCACCTGCTCACAGATGATTGGTATCTTCATCCCTCAGCCACGTAGAACCAAGTTTTGCTATGGATGCCAAACCACTAATTCAACAGTGATGGAGGGTTCAGTGACAGGAGCCTGGACAGCTAGATTTTTAAAATTCAAACTCTATGATTTTTAAAATTCAAACCCCTGAACTCAGGGGACTGCAGGTTTACTCCAAAACCACATATCAGCAAAAGCAAAAAAAACCCAAAATCTTGAAATATTAAATAGGTCCCTTCCAACCCCTGTTCTGTGATTCTGTGAATATCAAGGAGGCAGTAGGGAATGGGAAAACTGATGTTTTTCTTGTTTGTCATCTTTGGAGTTCATAAACGTGGAGTACTTTGGAAAATAAGCACAGTTACTTGGTTTGCCCCAGCCATATATTTCTGCTCTATCCTCATAATGAGACACCATGTTCCAACTGCACAGTAGAGGGAAACTGAAGAACTGTGTGGATCATCTGCTGCTGCACATCCTCACTTGGCTGAGGAGCTAGAAGTGTTTCAGGCCAGGAGAAGATAGATGATTCAAAATTCATGTTATCCTGAGCTGACACACCTTGCTCTTACTCACCTTGTTCTCTTACACCTTCATTTTCAAAGCTACCTGCCCCTCTTCATTTCCTGCTGTACCAGATTGGTGTTTTGGGCCAGTCTTGCACTCAAAGGTGCAAATCTGAAATGGACCACTCCCGGACAAAACATTCATGTACCCAGATACAAGGGAGATGCTGAATTTTTCCAGCCAAGCAAGGCCTGGTTATTTTTCTCCACCTACACACCCCAGAGGAACAGTAAATCCATCCTTAGTATCACTGCACATATTTCAGCAATAAAGTACTTAATGCACTGTGCAGAAACCAGAATCTTATAGTGTTAAAATCAGTTTGTCACAGAAGGAGCTGGCAGGCTGCCCTGCCCATTGAAACAACAAGTCGACACCAGTTATACCCTCAAACGAATGAATCAAGCAGCCAAGGGATCCCAGAGGCCTGAGTGTAAGCTGAAGCTGTGAAGTGGCATGTGAAAAGGTTACCAATTAATTTACATTGAAAAAAATAATGAAAACAATCAACATCTTGTAGCCTTTAGCAATATTTTGAAAAAAATACGATTCTTGTCCACCCACAGACTTTATGGAGACTTTTTCAGAAGCTGAAGGCAAACTTATTAATGGAAGTTGACGGCAGACAGGAAGCGCTTATTTTTATAAAATACACTGAATTAAATCCATATAGGAGAAATGTCAAGTCTCTGTTCTTGGACGCCTGTCCCTGGAATCTCCAAATTAGGACTCTACAGGTGACTGAGGTTAGCAGGTCTGCAACAGAGAGAAAAGACAAGGAATTGCTAAAATAAGCAGAATGAACAATATTCTCAAATATAGAGCAATTCTATTGATTATTCACATGGATGGGAATTAAATTGCCCTTCCCAATGTCTGCGGTAATTCAGTTTGGAAAAATAAGGGACAGTGTCCTAGGTAAAGATCCAAATGTCCCAAGGATGTTCCTTGTAAACCCTTAGTCTTCATTTTTCTCACTTCACATCTCTGGCTTCTTCTACTTCGTGGTCCCCATGGGCAGATCCTCACTTGGTTCTTTGGATGTGAGAATCTGGGATCATCAAGGCTCTTGATGAGATCAAAAGAAGGGAAGCTTATATTAACACAGGCAAGCCTGCAAATTCATGCCCAGTCCTTCCTATGGAATGTGACCTGTGCCTTCCACTTACTCCTTCCCAGGGGAAGGAGATGCTGAAGACCTCAAAGATTAATGTCTTCTGCATAGGATGGATTTAAAGGATCAGATATGAATTTTTAAAAAAATTTTCCGGAACTTTTTAAGGTTCAGATATGAAATTCTCTCCATGGACACCAGCTGAGCCATGCTAATGTGTCTTGTGTGCTTTCTGACAGCTTAAATACCATTCTCTAGGGCTCTTGCTGAGGTTTAAGCTGATGTGTTTTATTTCCCCTTCACTGAAGGTTAACAGGGTAGTCTGGGCTGTCCTCTGTGCTTCAGATGACTTGCTGTCACTTTGGGAGATGCAGCTGTTCCTGTGATTGTTACTATTGGACAGGACCACTTGATTCCACCAGTATCTAGTCAAGATCCACTGGATCTTCACTTGAGGTACAGACACCAGCTGTGTGTACCTGTGAATAAAAGAAGCCATTCAAAACTAAGAAACTACTTCCACCCCTCTACGAGCCCAGTTTGGGGAACTGCAAGCTCAGCATTCAGACTTTCCATGAGCTGCAAGGGAACTTACAGAAACATCTGACAAAGATAGACCGTGCAGATAAAACTCACAGCTCAAATAACCATGGGCTCTCCACATGGCTCCTAGGAGTTACTCCCCTTATAATTTCTGTCCCTCTAGCTCCTTCCCTATACATCTTTTCTCTGCAAGTGCCTGATACATTTTCTTTCAGAAATGGCCTATGATATTCAGTAAAGCGAGTGTTGCCCATTTTTGTTTGGCTTTGAATTGCTGTTTCTATTTCAGATGTGGGGTACAGGGCTTGTCACACAAACACTTGTTTAATTTTTCCAGCTGTACTATGTGATCTAACAGAAGTAAACACCTCATTCTGCTAATCTCACCCTATTGTCCTAGGGATAGTCACAATGACAGAGCTGTTGTATGAGGACAAAATGTGCACCTGTAGCGAGCAAAACTCTCTCTCTAGGTGTCGGAGATTCTGTCTCAGTGACTTTTTGTCAAGCTTGTGCAGCAATCAAAAACTAATCCTTTAATGTCTGTATACAATTTGCAAGATAAAGTGATTAGAGAGTCTTTGACTGTTGAACCAGAGGTGAGGGAAGGGCTTCAAGAACCCAGTTAGTCTTTGTCTAGTTGTCCAGTATCTGTTAATTCCCCACAGGTTTGACTGTCCCATCTTTAAAGCCCTTTGGTGACAGAATATATGCAGCCTGCTCAAACAACCCAGATAAGTCCATCTTTGTCTTTTTCCTTAGAAAGTCTGCTTTTACCTGAAAGGATGTGTGGAAGTCTTTACTGACCTCACCTAAACCAATAGCTTGCCATAGTTACGACTAGATTTCTCAACAAATGAGTGAGTTCCTGAAATATCTCTACGCATCATTTGTTTAATGAACACCTTTGGGCTTTGTACACTAGGCAGTCTTTTTCTTGCACTATTTTATTGGGAGAAAGAAGTGTTACCCACGAGGGAGCTGAACCCATGATCACAGGTTGGGAGATCAGTATCTCGTGCATGAGGCCACTCATACACAATGTATGACTTGGATTAGAAAAATCTGTTGAAATTCTCTCCCTGCCAAACTCTCTTCCATGAAAGCCACACTCTTGGACAAATTTTGTGTTTAGTAATTGAGGAAAAATTATGTCATCATTGGAGGGAATCAGTTTGGTGCATCTTAGCAGAGGGAGCAGGACAGCACAACACACTGGATGGATGGATTAAATGCTGACAATATAAATTGGACACCCATAGGGATATCCTTCCTTTTAAAGCTGCCTAAGTGAGAAAAGGTGATCTGCACATTTCTACAATCAGGGAATGTTGTCTGTTTCCCAATTCTGGCGCCAATTCTGCATTTAAATTCCAACCATATTGTTACAGTCCGTTAATTTTTGTAGACTGAAGCTGTTGCAGTGCCACACAGGGAAAATATGTAGCACAGATGTGTTTGCTGTTATGAATTTTTCCCTTTTTTAAAAATGTTTTTAGAAATAGCTGTAAAATAAAATAATAAAAGCACTCCCAAGAATTCATACACGGACTAAAATTAAATCCACATCACTCTTTGGCTGGTTGCAGAGCTGTAGTGCTAAAGTTGGGAACACTCCCGACACCTATTTGCAGTGTAATTAGAGTTCATTTGAAGTCTGATGGAATTTCATTCCTATTCCAAAGGGCATCTGTTGCAATAAGTTCGTTTCTTGGACCAAAGAAAAGCTATTCAAAAAATTAATAGCAAAGGGCAACTATGCTGCAAGCATCTGAGAGGGGTCTAGCTTGCTCAGCTTTTTATGGATGGAATGAAACTGCCATTAAAAGAAGCACTAGAGCATTTGCTCAGAGGAACTTGTCCTATAACGTGTTTAGCTTGTTGCAGTTATTCTTTCTCTCTGTGTCACTAATTTTGAACAGCAGGATAAAGGCAGTTGGAGGACACCACCACAGCAGGCACAGAAATACTTGTCAGAGTAATTCCCTGCGTTTGGAGGGTGAGCTAAAAAGGCACAGGGCCAAACCTGGCTTGCACTAATGCCCCGTTAGCACATAACTTATAAAAAAATACCAATAATGCTTGAATGTGGTTCTCCTGTGCCCTTGTGCATCAGCAAACCCCAAAGAGTTGCTGTTTGCAGAAACGACATTGCAAATTAGCCACTCCTTGCCATCCTTTTCCCATTTGAGTTTGTTGCATAAAGTAGGAAAGATGTGAATTCCTTCAGGTTCCCTCCAGATCTAGGGTGTCACTATTGTTTTATGTGACTATAGTATGTGTATCTGGTTTTGCCTTTTTGTAACAAGAGAAATATTATGACCTAACGAAAAACCCTTTGTAATTTTCTATTCATCCCTTCATCCAAATGGGTATTTTTATACCCCCAAAAGGTAAATTAAACATCCTTCACAGACATACATGATATCTTTTATATACACCATACAGACACCTATCTACATGGTTATAGCAAGCATATGCCTACATGTACCTAATTGTCAATTAGTATTGAATTAGCACAGAAAACAGAAAATTAGTAGATTTTAATGTCAGCACTAGTATTTTACTTGACAGCTATACAAGTTTAATACTGTATTACACTTTACAACAAACAGCAGGAGTAACATTATTGCACCAAAAGAAAGAGATACACATTTTGCAGGTTCCACGGTATTTCTAACACCCTTTCCATATGGTTTCATGCCTTTTTTTTGGTAAGCTTTTTTTCACTCAGCTTGGCAAGTGCAGTCATCATGGTCCTGTTGACTTAATAGGGTGATGACAATTTGCATCTGCAGAAGATGAATCCCAGGAGAAAGAAAAACTTCCTTTGGAGAAAAAGTGTTAGCGTGGCCAGAGTTTATCAGGAAAACCTGCACAAGGAAGTGTAGGCCCTAACAAGATGCACATATTGCATTGATTTTCCGCTTCACTGAGAGAAGGGAGTGACTACACTAAATGCAATTTTTTCTACAGTATCTGGAACACACTTAGCTATGTCATCAGGAATAATTTTTAAGAAAATGAAGACTTTACCATAGCTATTAAAAATGTAGCAATAAAGCAAAAAATCTTATGAGGTGGTGACATAAGTGGTCATAATTTATTTTTATGTGAAAACAATATAGTGGAGACTGAGCCAGACTCTTCCTAGAGGTGCACATTGGGCAAGAGGCCATGGAGACAATTCACATGAGTAGAACTTCCAGGTATTAGGAAAAAAATCTCCCAGTGAGGGTAGTCAGATATTTGAGCAATTTTCCCAGTGAGATTGTGCAATGTTTGTCCCTGAGGATATTCAAAACTCAGCTGGAATAAATCCTGAGCAACTTGATCTAAGCTGGCTTTTTTTTTTAGCAAGTGGTCAGACTATGTGATTTTCAAAAGCCTCTTTTAACATACATTGTTCTTCTTCCACAATTCTGTGACAAAATTTACTTAATTTACAGGAGTAAAATAGCTTTGCTGCATTCCCAGTTCTTAAACAGGCTCCTCTGACAGAAACTTGAAAGCCACAGAAATTCTCAGTTTTAGTTTTCCTTCATGAAAAATGGAAACTAAAGTGTTTGTCTAATCACAGTGGTATTTGTGTAGTATAGACAATCACTGTCTGCCAAGTGCTTCAGGTACTTAGAGAACTGATATCATAAACACAATTAAACACATTATGAATAGCCATTAAATAGTAAGAGCAACACTTGAACTTTTTTTAGAAGTCATATATATCCTGTCCTTCGGCAACTGGGTTGTAATTCCTGACAATGTCCTTTCAAGTATCTCCTGGACAGCTGGGACAAGCTTTGGGTTGCCTGTGACTCGTCTGTGAAGTTTGTGTTCTCCAGAAGAGGTGATTTTCACGCCTTCACATGCCCCATTACATCAAGCCTGCTTGAAACCTGGTCTGAAAGTTTTCAGGTGCCAAGGAAGGCAAAACAGGTCCTTAGACAAATAAGGGAATTCCTACTATTTGGAGCACATGAGTGGTATCTAAGAAGGCTCATTTTGTTTCTGGTCATTGACTGAAGAAATACCTTAAAATCTGTTGATTGGTAGGTGACCAGCAATGAATCCCAAATAGGCAGCAGAGGAGAGTGAAGAAAGACTGAGTTAGACATAACTACCCTGTCTTACTTTTCTACAGGGCAGGTAATTGCACACCCTGAAGTTCACCTCACTCCAGAAGAGGCGTGGAGAGCACTTGAGAACCACTTAGATCCTTAAAATAGGACTTAAGTGGGACTTAAGGGCTGTTCCAGCCATCTGTGTGGATGAGAATGCCACCTACAAAGAGCAGCATGGCCCAGACAAAGACCTGTTCATGGGAGAGCTCACAGATAATGAGTAACAAGAGGTTTAAATGCAGCTGAGATGTATAACTGACCAGAATAGGAAAGAGATGCTCAACACTTTAGTGGCTCTGCATCCTGCCCATTCTACGTGTGTATATGGGGGTGGGGGCGGTGTTTGCATGTATACAGGCAGAAGAAAACACTTATAAAACATGCACACACACACACTAAGTGATTGTTGTGATGTCCTTAGCATGCTTTGGAAGGTTGAATGAAAAATAATGTCAGACTTGTTCTGTATTCAGCTATGGAGAACGAGAAATGCTAATAAAGGCAGATTTGGCAGCTGCGGAGCCTTGGCAAGGGGACAGAGTTCCTTCATGTGCTACTGAATAGCTCCAGCTGTGCACAGCTTGAAATGTATCTTGAAAGCACTGAAAGACAGCTGTCCTGCTCACTGCCCTACTTGCCTGGCTGAGAGAGGATGAGGACGCTTTTAATTGTAAGTTTATGTGGTACTTTGGGTTCTTCCCCTGCCCATTCTTGCTTTTCCTGGTGCAATAACATAAAAGGAAGATGTGTCCATGGGACAGCCAGCAGGTAGGGGTGACACAAGTCAGTCCAATGCAGGATAATGATACTGCAGATTTGATCTAGGTCCTGCTGTTGGCAGAGAGAGAGAGATGACTGCCAGAGGCATGCTGTGCATTATGGCAGGGTTTTGATATTCACCCAACTCAGTCAATTATCGGGATCCTCTGTTGTTTTGCTCCTCCAGGGGGATAAGATAAACCTTTTTCTTTTTGTACTGTGTTTACAATGAAGTGAGCAAGGTGGAAGAAAAAGGAAAGTGCACTACAGTGTTTAATGCCCCATTGGAGGAAGGTCTTCTGCCTCCTGCAAAAATGTCAGCAATGTATCAGGGAAGAGATCTTAGGAGTGGTGGCCATGTCTTCCACTCTAGCAGAAAAGCTCAGAGCCATCTCTGCCATGCCTTTCAAGAGTGCTCAAGTATGACCACTCTTGTAGAGTGGTCTCTACAAGAAATTGAGTCAGCAGGGTTAACCATATAGTTACATTAAATATAAAAGCAGTTGTCAAGAGGATATATTAGGGCTTAACACTTCCTGTATCAAGTGGCAAATATATTGTTGTTTTCTCATCATTACAGCTTCTTCTGACCGTCAGAGTGGCACAGCATTTCTCACTGCCATCCCATCATCCAGCTCCACAGTGCAACAAGATATTTTCCTCTGTTCTTTCCATGGAGATGCTGCTGAGAAACCTCAGTGTTCTGATGACTAGAAGTCTTCTTCTAATTTCTAGGTGTGAACTCATTTACAACCATTTCCTACTCTTTTCTTCTGTTTGAAACAGCTCTTCTTCCTTCAGGTGTTTCCCTGAAACCTTCTGTCCAGGTGAGTGGATATGTGGGCCTGTGGGTATGTGCACATTGTGAAAACTCTACAGAGAGCTATAGACACCTTCATTTCTCCACATGAAGCAAAGCTGAGGAATGTCTGCCCAGTTAGACCTTCTTCTGCTGTTTTTGAAGTCCATTAAAAGTTTTCCATAGGGAAAACCCATATTCTGGTGTCTTGGAGAGCTCTTGTTGAAGCACTGCAGTTACTTCACATTTTGGAGTCACCATCTTGGTGCCATGAGCCAAGGAGGACAATCTGTACAGCTCTAAAGGAGTGCCAGGAGACCCTGGACTGACTACACTGACTCAAATGCCTTGTTTTACCCAGACCAAGGTGGGAAATTTTGGTCATGTTTTTCATTGCCATCTAAAATTGATTTTCCCAACAGAGAAAAATATGTCAGTGTCAACAAGCTGGAATAAAAAGAGAAAGCTATTTTTCCAAAATGTACAATAAAAGGATTTTTCTTTCTTCTTGCTCACTGAACAGCAGGATAAAGGCAAATATGTTGCATCCAGGGCTATACTTTCAGGTGATCTGTAGGGTCAAAAGTAGGGTTTGGTTTGGTGCAGCAGGTAGATGGAGAGGTCATGAGATTGGGCAGGGGATGCACTGGCTAGAAGTGGAGTTGCTGGAATATAAAATAGGGAGTTAAAAGAAATCCGGGGGAATGGGCCAGTTTAATTAGAATTGCAGTGGGGTTATAAAAAAATGCATTAACATGTTGTTCCTTAAGCACTGGGACTTAGGGAATATTTCTTGGGCTTCCTGTGGCTCCCTTCCATGTGGACTCTCTCACATTGAATAACTGTGCTGAACTCATATTGTGACCTTTTCCACTAGCTTAGTCTCTGTCCTGCACCCCACTGCTAATTTTCCTAAATATATTAAAACATAATACTGTGATGCCTTTTCCCTTCCTTCAAACTGTACTGGAACCAGCCAAGGGTCTCAATAATTATTAAATGGGGGTAAACCTGACAGACAAACAAACAACCAGAGCACAGCTGCATAATACTCATTTCCTCAGGAAATGAAGCAAAATATTACAAACAAAGACCATTTATTAAAGCTATGTAATAATTTAATAAGAAGAATGTCAGTGTTCCCCCACTGAGACCTTACTTGGCTTTTAGGCTGCCCTTTTTGTCTTTCTTTCACCTTCCTCTGAAGATGAAAAGCTTGATTGTAGATGGAGATGGAATATACAGATTACCTGAAAGTGCCAAGCCATACCAAGCCAAGCCTGAGGATCATATGCACCTGGTTAAACTAAATGCCAGGTGCTGGGTCTGGGAGGGATTGCTTCCCTTCCTCTGCAGAGTGGAGGACTGTCCCCTTCCCAAACTCGTCTGTGAGGTTTTATTTAGGGAATTCCCTGATACTGCCAGAGCTAAACACATCTCTCTTGTACCCCTGTGGCGTGTCACTCCATGAGACTGGAGGAAACCCAACACTGAAGCTCTGGGATTTTGTAGTATTTGTTGGTATGAACCTGATGGACCTACTGTATCTTGCAAGATCACCTGTAGTGGCAAAAAGGGGGATGTGGTGACTTAGATGGGACCCTTCAGGGACACAGTTCTTATGAATTTTGAGGGGGAGTTACAGTGGTGCCCATGGCTTGTCCCTCTACTCACTAATGGCAAAGCCCAGGCTCAGACACTCTCCACCAGCAACTGCCAGGGACTTCCCTCAGCTGGTAATTTAAACCAGGTGACTGAGTTTTGGAGAGAAGAGATTTTAACTTCATAAATTTATTATGAGGATTAAATTAGTGCTATCAATTTTTAAAATTTAATTATATTTTCTTACCTCATTATATCAACTCCACGTCTTTTGAGATGCATTTAGTTGTATGCTACTGTTTACTAATACTCTTCTTAATGATTTAAATTACAGCTATGCTTGAGATATGTGAGATGCTTTCTAGAAATGGAAGTGGGTCCTGCATTAAAAGACTTATTCTGAAATTGATGAGGCATAGAAACATCTTGTTATAAGATATACATATATATATATATATAATCTAAATATATATAAATAGCACTTTTAGTAGTGATTCATAATATGCTACAGGAGCTATAACAGCATCATCAAACACAGGCAATGCTTTTAATCCATTTAATGCTCTACCAGGAACCAGATCATTATTTGACAGGTTAGATATTTATTGTTTGATGGGGCACCTGAACCTATTTCTGCACAGAAGTCCAACTTAATGGGAGGTGCACCTCCAACATGAATGGAGGATGGACATGGCTGTTTATCTTCAGTTGCTGATGTATGAGAAGTATGCTATTCATACAGCTGGTCACTTTTTGCTGGTTACCTGTCTTACAGGAGCTGCCAAGATGGTGATGTTGCATAAAGATAAGACTGGGTTGTCCTTGGCAACCTGCAGACAACTCATTTGCTGAGCAAACTTAAGACTACCTACTTTAGCACAAAAGTGGCATTTGAAACTCTCAGCAAGTTATCTAAACCCTCGATTTTATGGTGACATTTCACCATTCCACCATTCCATTCACCATTTCAGTGGAAGGTGAAAACTAAAATTTTCACTAAGTACAACATTCATTGGAGTTGCTGAAAGGACTGAATAGTATTTTCCAGCATCAGATGACAGGTAGACAGAAAATACAGCGACTTGCTGAGCAGTCATAACTTTCAAATGAGCTCCAGCTGAGCTGAGGGAGGTGTTATGCTATCTGGGACACCCAGAGCAGATGTCCACCCTTCACAGTAATACACCAGTGTGCACTCACAGCCTCTTCCTGTCCCCTAAGGAGCACTGTATACACTTGTAAGTGTCCCTGTAGCATCTCTAAAATAGAGAGAAGAGGATTCAACTTACCTGCTTTAGTGATCAAACTTTAAACTTCTCAACTCAGGCCTGTGAACCAAGGTGCACGTGGTGACAGCACAGTCATTTTCTCTGGCTTATAGACACACAGAGGGGTCAGTGTTTAGAGGAAAGGGGGACATGGGTACCTCATGCAGGAGACTAAAATTTGGTGGGGTGCAGCTGGGACTGGTTTTCCTGAAGCTCTCCAAAAGAGGTGCAGAGATATTTGTTCCTCCAGACCTTCCTTTAGAGGTGTAGCCTAAACCAGATACTCTGAAACACTCTGGAAGATTCTTCCCTCTCTGGTGGCTATAGATGGAATCTAAGGAGCTCAGCCTATTCATCCAAATTTAGAGAAGTGCAGGTACCATGAACGTCCCCCAGATGTCCAGAATCACCAAGCAGTTTGTGGCTGGGTTCCATGGCAGCCTTGACCCTATCCCGTGGTGTCAGGATGTTACAGACAACAGCCTTTGCAAAAATGTTTTAGTGGAGACAACTGGACACTTAGTGGGGATAAACTGGAGAAATTAATAACCTCCCCATAGAGACAAATGCCCTACATTCAAGGGAGGACAGTAAAAAGAGAACTTTCACCTCATTTATAAACTCCAATTAGTGTCAGAGTTTCTAATACTAAGAAAGTATGAAGGAGTCCAAATAAAAGATAAATGCCTTCAATCTTTAAATTCATTCATAGGCTGTGTCTCGGCATTTTTCTTCAGGTCTCACATACTTGAAAGCTTGCCAGCTCTTTTCCAAGCCTCTTAATCATTTGGACTAATAAAAATATTATCTCTTTCTATAAACCATGGTTTTCTTTTATACTGAGACCATCACAGCTACAGCATCCATCTGTATACCTCTTCTGCTCACTGAAATAACCAGTGACTGGGTTTTTGTCCTTTACAAAAGCTCTTTCCAGCCTCTGGATTTGTAACCCTTCAGCCACGGAGGAAAGACTGGCAGGAGCCAAACCCCACACCTGTATAAAAGCAGAACAAGCCTTTGTTGCTGTGCTCACCCCTTTCATGACACAAGCAGGTGGTTCAGGATGTAAAGATATATGTCATCAGCACGGCTTAAACACATGTAGGTGTAGAAACAAGCTCTAACAGAGCTGAAAGGTATTAGCAAATTCAAGTGATTTGGCATTACTCATATCCAGCTCCCTGGAGCTTCTTGAACTAAGCCAGTAGAAAATATGTAATTCCACACCATTCAGCATAGACATGAAGCAAAGAAGAAGATCTAGGTCTGTAACTGACTTATTACTAAGACCCGAGGTTCTGGCAAGAATGGACCTGCTTTGAAATTTGACGACCAAATATAAACTTCTCAAATATGGAAGCTTCACATCTGATGATTTGTATCTGTGCAAAAGAAAACATAGGGTGGACTTGGGGGTTTGGTTTGGTTTTTTCTTATATGTCAGGCAAAAACGATGTCACCAAAGACCTGATTTGTCTTGATAAGTTTGGAACATCCCAGAGATCCAACCTGACTCAGAGCTCTTAGCACTTCATAAACCAGAATGAAATCACTGTCCCAGTCCTGAAACCCAAGAGAAGCAGTACTGCCAAAAGCCTGGGAATGGATGAGACAAGGAAATGCACCCTACATCGATGTCCAGATGTGAATATAACCAGAGTGACTGGCAGGTCTGTGGTGGAGAATCTCTGACTGGGCAAACAAGAGCCTGCTCCCCTCTGTACCCATGAACTCTTTGAAACCTCACAAGTCTGAGCAGCTTTTCTGCCCTTGCCATCTCTCAGACCACCTGCTACCTCTTCAGAGCAGTGGGACCTCAGCTTCACCTAGCCCAGGAAAATAAACATGTTGCTGAACAACATAACTGCTAACATAATTATTCAGATGGGAACCAAAGCAAAGACAGGCTGAAGGTGAGAACCAGACAAAGAACCACTGTCAGTGCAAGATGATTCTGCATTTGGGGTTCTTCACTGTTCCACTTGCTTAAGTGTCTTTATTAGGTAGTTTCACGCTGTATTTGTCTGGAAGAAACACAGGAAAGCTGGAACACGTGTTCTGAGATGGCAGCAAGGTCTCTGTGCATTTACTCCATAGCCACCTCTTTCATGGTGCCAGAAAATCGTGACCTCATGACAAACTTTGTCAAGTATGCAGTCAGCCAGGAGCCAGTAATAGTAGTGGTGTCCAAACCACCAAAAAAATGACAATTCAAGACAGGGAGAATTGATATTGTTTGTAAAGAAGTCAAGTTAAGCCAATTCATAAACACAGACATTCTTATTAAAGTGCCTAAACTAACAGATCTTGCTATATCCAGCATTTCAGTACAGCACATATATCCTAAACCACAAGGCAGAAAGGATGGGGTTCCTAACCTCATCGGCATCATGTTTTTTATAACACCATACAGTTCATTAAAAGCCTGGCATGCATTGCTGGATTCATTTATATCCATTAGACAAGACCAGATGAGCTTGACAGTTTTATTTTCACTTGAAGATCTCTTGGTACAGCAGGCTGTCCTGATGGCATCAGGCCCCGGTGACAACTGAAGTATTGCTCATAGAAGGGAATCAGAAGGACCATTGACCACAATGGACTGAAAACAGTGCTGTAAAATTGCATGGAACTTGCACAGAAAGAATGTGCAACCTAAAGCTACAACTTATCTGCTGGCCCAGAGGGGACAAAAGATGATGCTTCACAAATTTTCAGCTACCTTTGGATTGAGCTTTGAAAATAAGGATCCTGCTTGTGTTTCCAGGATTTCCTGTGAAACTTTTTCAGAGCCCTGTGGAGGTCCTGGTTTACACCAGGAGAACCAAATCCTCTTCTTTTCCTTCTGACTGCAGCCTCCTGTGACTTCATATAGAAACAGCTTTAAGTGCTGGATTGCTCAGTTCTATGACTTTATTGCTTTTATCTGTAATTTAATTCTGAGACATTCAGAAATCTTTTAAGTGCCTCTTGATATGCTGGAATAGAGAGAAGAAATCAACATTCTTGGTTACTGCAGTTTCCATGAGAAGAGGGTACTATGTTTCTGGGAAGAATACAGCCAATTTAAAGGCATGCATTAAAAAAAGTGACTCTAAAGACATTTATGAAGAGACAAGATCTTGATGCTGTACATCCACTGGGTCATGCCTTGCATTTCTCCAGGCATCCCCACAGATTCCAGAGGGAGTCTGTGGAGTAACGTCTCTTTAATGAAAGTATCAGAACCTGGTAATTTAGGCTTAGTCTGTGGTTGTTAGATTTGTTACTACTATCAAGAAGATTCTTTGCTAGATTGGGACCTTTATTAAGTATGGAGTTAAGTTTTCTCTCTAATTTTAGAGTCTTCTGTTCTCCATTCTCCTTCCAAGTGAGACTTGGAACACATTTATTGCAGTGTTAAATAAATGGATTTTGCATGACAGGGATGCTGATAAACAGGATCTTCAGTCAGGCTACAAACAGAACATAAATCAGATTCTGATATAAAGGCACTTCATTGAAGTGGAGGGAGATATATCAATTTCTGTTCACTCTAGTTCTGTCCTTGTGATTGCAATTTTCTTAGGTGATTTCCTATGTTCATTACCATGAACAATGAACTATGTGTCTATTGACTTCAGCAGTTTGATTCTGTCTTCTTACTTTAAAAAATACACATTTTAGATAGACTTTAACACTTTGGATGTGATAAGATTGCTCCAATTGTGTTCATATAATCCATTGCCAGGAAAGGATCAATCCTATGTAAAACAGGCCTAATTTTTTATCAAATCAATTTTTTAAGACTTCTGTTACTGCATATTCCACCACAATTCTGAGACAATTGTTAATTAATCTAGTTACCTTGTGGAAGTGATGTGGGATTATGCCTTCAAAACTCATGAATTTTCCCAAGGTTTTGTCCATATTTAAAAGTTCTCATCAATTTTCAGGTATCTATCTGGCCTTTCCAAAAGCGCTGTGCATCTTCAACTCATATTAATCATCTTGAAAATTTTGCTATTGCTCTCCTAGAGGTTTTCTCCCACAAAACCACTGGCAAATTCAAACCTCCCTTTTGCCTTTGATAGAGTATGTTGGTTAAGACATAAGGACAGGGACTAAGGTCTTTTTAGCAATGAGTTAAAAAACAAAACAAGTCCAGAAAAACTCACTCCAGAAAGACTGCACAGGCTACAGTGACTACCATCTTGTGTATGGAGTCCATTGGGCAATGATAAGGAGAAAAAGTTAATTGTTTTTTCCACTCCTTCTCTTCCATCCATTCTTTATAAAGTTTTTTGTACTTTGGGAAGCTCAGTCACCATAGGGGTTAGCTCAGGGAAGTGGCTAAAAACTACACTCTAAACTACATCTTGTCATTCACAGACAAAACTAAACTGGGAGGTAAGGACCGAGATTATACCAGCAAAACCAAGACTGAACCAGCATCTCTGTTGATCCAAATTTTGGGGAGTTCCAGCAGCCCAGAAGGAGCCCCATGACTGCCAACAGTTCTGGACTAGCCAGGATATACTGAAATGTTGGCAGGGAAGGCCCAGTCTGAACCTACCGGCAGAGCTTGACACTTCAGAGGATCAGCATCAAAGGCACATCTTCCCATGCTTTACTTTTGCACCAAGAACTGTGAAAGTTCTCTTTGTAATCTGTGTTTTTACAAAGCTGCCTCTCCCCAATGAGCCCTAAAATACTTTGCAAGCCAAAAGCCTTTTTGGATCTGTCTTATATTGGTATAAATGAAAATTACCCTGATGGTAGATGAGAATCAGCCCTTTGTGTAAACAGCATTCTTGAAACTCAGCCTTCTCGTGGGCAGAAATCAATCAGGCTGCTTGTTTAGCCTTAACCCTCCTGTCATAAGCAATAAACCTATTGCAGTGGGAATTGAGAGGGTGCATCCAGAAACCAAATTGTGTTTGATGCTCTTGGGTTGACAAGGTAAAATTCTTCAGGACAGGAATGGCCTCTTAGAGGAGGTCAGAAATTGCAAATATCACAAATGCAGTACAGCAAGGGGTGTACAAACTCTCCCTAGTTTTAGTACAGATGACCTTGTGAAGTCACACCTTGCTACAGAGGTAATCAAGTAGTCAGGCATTTTCTCACAGAGGTGCAGACTCCAGTATGGAAGACTTGTGTCTCCTGACCATAGACTTACATTTTCCATTTACACTCCTTTTAGAGCAGCTCACATGTCCACAGGGCTGCACTGACATGCAATTTGAAAACCCTTGGCTGAAATCACCAGCCTGTAGCACAGTCGAGGCTTCTAAACACGGCTGTGATGAAGAACAAAGAAATAATTTCTAGAGGGAAAGAAGAAGAAATATTGATAACCAAGTGACATGGCTTCTATTAAGCTTTCAAGTATTAGTTTTTACCAATGCCTGCATTTGCCTTCATGGTTTCAGCATCCTTCCACTTTAAAAGCTGTTTGGGAACAGACACAGTCATCCACTGAAATCTGTCTATAGATAACTGCAAATGAAAAAAGGTGGAGAGTTGGAAACAGAAACAGGTAGCAACCTTTTTCCTCTCTTGCTCCTTATTTCACTCTAATTAGGTCTTAAATTGCTCAGTAGAAAACTCTTCCCATGGGATATCCTGAGGCATCAAAATGTCTCATTTTAATTCATTGGCATTTGTTAGCCAAGGTAGAAAAAAAGCTGGAGTGCACATGCATGTGTAGGGGGATTTGAAAACAAACAAACTAAGGCAACTCTAGGGAACAAAATAAACAAATAAATAAATAAATATTTACCTGGGTTTGCCTTCAAAGCAGGAGCATTATTATGGAGTTAGCTCTCACTTCCTTGTGGGGTGTTCCTGGATTTTGCACTATAAAAACACATCACGTGGAAAGCATCAAGAAAAACAGGCTCCCGACCTGGGTTCACATTCTTCCTCCCCTTTAAACCCGTCAGGTAAAATGCCCCTACCTTGAAAGCACAGAGCACATTCTGAGGTCCTTATTGGAGAGTTCAGATCTCTCCTTGCCTTCTCACCAAAAGGGTTGCTAAAATAAATAGTGATGCGCTGTAAATAAATCCAGGATTGTTTTCCCTGGAAAGATATCTGAGGATCGTGGGCAAGAGCAGAATGAACGTGGAGGAGTGCTTCAAACCAGAAGGAAAAGAAATGCAGAGTTTTAGCTAACTTGCACCACTAAATCAAAGGGACAGATCTAAAACGCCCAACGGGAGCGGTGAGGACAACAGCAAGAACTCTCCTGGAAGGTCATTCCCACCAGTTCCCTCATTAGCAGCCTCCCCTCCTGATGCCTGAGTGTGTTGGTACACGAGAACCGAGGCAGAGCTGTCGGGGGTTGCTCTTGCTGAGCAGCAGGGATGGGTTCTGATCGCGCGGCTGCAGCCAGGCAGCGCTGCTGCGGTGTCAGACGGCCCCTGGAGAGGCTGGGCTGACGCCTCGCAGCCCGCTCAGACAGACAGCCAGCCAGACAGACATTCCCCCGTGCTGGTGGCAGTGACATAGCTACCAGAGCAGCTCATACCAAGCAGCATCTGAAAGCAATAAAGCAAAGGAAAACTGCGGGGAAGCGTGAGCTGCAGGAGCCTGGGTGAGAGCAGCCAGGGCGTTTGGTTGTGTGGAGAGAATCATTAGCAGCCGTTTTTATGCTGAAAGACATTCCGGTCTTGGAGATAAGGTTCCTGTTAAGATATTTCCTTGTCATTCATAGTGTTTAATCCCTGATTTTCATTTCTATTCTACTGTTCTCAGACACCAGACTCGTCTCTTCCCCCTCTTACTAAATAACTGCAATTGCAAACTTGTTGGGGGCTAAGAGATCGTACCACTACGATGAGCAATCTCAGATCCTCCAAATATCTCCATTCCTGTAGCAAAAGGAAACGTATTTCCCTCTGCCAATGCAGAGCCAGTGCTCAGAACAGTTTGGCAGGACAGAGGCTCATAACACACCCTGGAAATGTCCATCCTGTGAGGGCAGCAGGACTGGGACCCATTCCCATGGTAAAACTGCCTGGAAGGCAGACTCTGTAAATGTGCTTAAGCCCAGATTGCTTAAAACTTAATTCAGGAAAGTCTCTTTAGTTAATTTTTAGCTCATGAATGCATCATACTTTTGATTGCACTGAGAGCACTCTGCAGGCCTTCCTTGGAATCTGATTCACAGGAGAATTGCAACCTGAAATATTTAACACAGCCAGACCCCAGGGCTTCTGAAATATGAGGGGGTTGGAGCATGAAGTCCATAATTTCCAAAAAGCTCATCAAACAATAGGAGGGAGATGGAGCAGCAGAAAACAGAAAAAAAAAAAAAATCTGGGAAATCTCTGGAAGTTCAAGTCTTGAGAGTGCTGCTGGGATAGCCAGCAGTCCTGAAGATATTGGTGTCCCTAATATTTGGCCAAAGGTGTCAATGGCAGATGCCTATTTTGCTAGGCCACTTTTACTTTGCTGCATAGAGCCTCAGACAGGCCTGTATGAGCTGAACCCAGGAGATGCTCCAAGGGAATTGGTATTCAAGGGAGTTTGAAGCCTTGGGAAGGATACCAAACACCTCTCTTTGGAACAGGATTTAACACAGATTGAAAATCTTCCATATACTTCAAGGTTTTCTGCTTCATTCCCAGAGATGCTTTGCAGGCCTGTCAACCCTGATTAAATCATTCCAAATAATTAAATTGTTTTTGAAAGTGATTTGTCAAATATATACATATATATATAATTTGTAGCTCGCATGATCACAGTAATACATCAAGTTCCTGAAAGTCATTGAGTCCTGCATCAAATTGCCTTCAGTCTAAATGGTTTTATTCTGTTCAATTGGGTTATAAAACCTTGGCCACCTAGTGAATCTGGTAGCGGCTATAAATCTCTGCAGCTGGGAAACTGGAAGGCAGCCCTGCCTACCTTACAATGAGAAGAAACCCTGCTTCCCATTCCAATTCAGCAGCGCCTGCAGAGTATAAAGACCTTTCTGCGCAAAGTCCTTCAAAAATAGTAATAAAGAACCAAGGGGAGCCCGGGGAAGAACATGTTATTATAGATGTTGTTTGAAGGGCTCTGCCGTATTTTGAAGGACATTTTGAAAGACACGGCAGTGATGGGATGGGATTTTTGCTCCGCAAGAGCAGGGTGTACTGACAGCACCCATGAGCACCACTATACCACCAAGATATATCACTTTGTTGTAGCCACTGCCTGTAAGGCCCTTAGAAACCCAGTGAGCTACAGTGAATGTTGCTGAACATCCATTTCCCAAGGCTATTGAAATAGGATTTTTTTTTTTATTTTTGGTGAATGGCCAATGAATAAAACAATCCTGACGGAAGAAAACGAGCCAATTCCTGGCTTCTGTGTTAGGATTGAATACAGAGGATCAGCTCACACAGTAGGTGAAAAGGATACAATATACTTGTGATAAACTGGTTGCCTTTTATCCCATTTTCTTTTAATTGCCATGCTGTCAGGGTGTTTTTTCCTTCAAAAAATTCTTATACAACCTTGTATAACTTAGAGGTCAAATTAATGGCTCTGTAGTTACCCAAAACACCTCATTCTCCTCCTACTTTTCTTATTTAGCCATGGGGCCCAGATCCTATTTACCAGTTACATGAACTACCCATGACTGAATGAATGCATCATTGCTACTGAGCTAGCCAATTCACACCCTTCTCCTTCCAGAATTCCGGGACAGAGTCTATCTGTCCCCAAGCCTCCAGTTCCTCCTCCTCTGTGGTCATTCCCATTCTTATAGCCTCATCCTCATTTCCTTTCATTTGCAAATTCACCCACGTCCTTAACCAAAAGGAAAGTGGGGCTGTCACAGGCGGCTGGGTCAGTCTGACACTGCACAGGCTGCAAGGGGAAGGAGCTGCCTCTCTCCTCCCCATGGCCTCACTCATCCCTGGCACCAACCTGGGTACTTGTGGATCAGTTTTCTGAGCTGATTCGACTTGCTAAAAAACAGCAGAAAAACTCTAGCCACATGCTTTTCTGGGTTGGTTTAAGGGGTTAAGGAGCTGGCGCAAGACATGGGGTGAGGCTTTGTCACTGTGGTGGGGAGATGGGAAAGCACAGCAGACCCTCTGCTTGTTGGCAGAGACGAGTAATCTTTTAAGCCATCTCACCCTATCTCAAAGAACTGCATCCCGAGGCAAAGCATTTATCCAGTTTCGGTGCCATATTTTTGATCTCCATGTTCTTTCCCTCCTATTCCTCCTCCAGCTGAAAACCCGTCTGGTTTTGATTTTAATTTCCCTCGCAAGTTTCAGCCCAGCCTGACAGTTTGGCAATTCTCTCAAGCTCTCTGTGCTTTCTGACCTCTAAGATGGGGCTTTTTTTGCTGGTCAGATATGGTTTTAGGCCTTGTTCAGAACCCTTTGTTCTGCCCAGTCCAAATGTCCTGTTTGAAGTGGATCTTGCATTTGATTCAGTCTGGAGCCTTCCTCTGTACTACTGGTCCCTCTCCTGAGCAAGATACAGCAGCAAAGGGTTTTTTTCACCCTTGCCTGTAAAATACCCGGCACACAACAGTCCCAGAGCTCTTCAATAAATTTGCCCCTTTGGACCTAAGTTGCAGATCCCTCTTTTAACACTTTCATTATATTTACATGGATTCATCTCATGATCACAGATCCACAGGCATTATGTGCTCAAGAGATCTCACCATCTACAAAATCAAACCTAAAATCTCATCATCTTGTATTTGTTGCATAACTGAGTGAGTGAATGAGTCATCCCACACTCAGGGCTGTATGGGCCTTTCTTGATAGCATTTATTTTCTAGTGCAGGTGTGCAGAATTAAAGCTTCCATAACAATACAATTCTCACTTTTATACATATTGATCTCTCTCCCCCCCCCCACTCTCTCTCTCTCCCCCCCCTCCCCCCCTCCATACAGGAAGGTAATCTTAGCTCACAGTCCAGCCTGGGAACCTATAGGAAATTCCTGGAAAGACTCAGTCTCAATGTCTTTAGCCATCTTACCCTCTATCACTTGGAACCAAATGTGTTTTGCTCTGCCCATGCAGTTCTTGTGCCCTGGTAGTCTCTCCTACCATCACTATACAGCATTACTTCTCCCTCTAATCTTTATTTCTGCCTCTCCTGACATAAACCTATCCCTCATTACCTGCATTCCACAACCAATGCCATTCCAAGATCCTTCTATTATCCTTACAACATCCAGTGTTCCATCCTGCTTTGGTTGTTAAATCCCTCTATTTTATTGCTAATGCCTCTTTAATAAACAGAAAAGTGTTTCAATGCTTTTACTGGCCAATATAATTTTTCTACCTGCATCAGACAAAATCTTTTTATTATCAAATTATCTATTTGATTATTCCTTGCAGCAATAATTTTTCCTTTCCACAAAATCCATTTTACTGTCCCACATCCCAGCACACACCATTTTTCCATTATGCACTGAATCTGCTCTTCCTCTGTGCTGAATCCAGGTGTAAGAATTTCATAGACACCTCCCCAAATCTCTCCCTCATTTCTCATGAGGTCTTCATACCTAATTTTAATCCTACAATACCACTCTCCCTACTGAGGCGAGAGCAATCAACTGAATATCCTTTTCCTTAGTAATGTCCCATAATAAAACATCTCAAAATCCTCCTTCTTGATGAATATTTGAGGCACTTGCTTGCCTCCACTTAATGACTTTTATACCCTTTACAAAGGCTGAAAGGTTCATCCAAGACTTTGTTTGTCTCTCTTAAGTGGCCATAACTATTCTTGATTCCCCCTCACATCCTTTGGGGACTTGCTTTAGCTTCTAAATCCACACTGTAGTTCCCACTCTCCTCTGAATATGTCTGGCAATATGGGAATTAACTGGCCAAAGTAATTTCCTCTTTCGGGTAATTTAGGGAACCACATTTAGGGACCATATTCTGGCTTTTGGGATTAAATTATGTTTTCATCCATGTCTCTTGGGCAGCAAAGTAGCATGCTACACACACCTCAGGCTGGAGCCACAACATGATGTTGTGAGAAAAGTTTACTCTGAGGAGCTGAGATCTGGTCTCTAGGTAGCCTGACCCTGGGGTTTGGATTTGGTACCTGCAGGCTGAGTTACTGTGCAGAGTTTCTGCAGTGTTTGATAAGGGCTCTACTCAACCTGCATCTTCTGCTGATGCTGTCTCTTTCTTTTCCTCAAGCAAGTTTGTCAAAAACTTGCAGGTGCTTAATATTCCTGAGAATCCTTGAAAATTTAGCTGAAAGTGATTATGTGGCTGAACAGTTATTTAGGAAAATGAGCAAATACACACACCGCACATAAACCCCAACTATGTTACAAAACCAGGCAAAAAATGTGCTAATATGTATTCATCTTTAGCTAAGCACTGACAGCAGGGCAATGTGTAGTCTTTGCCGATCTTATTTTCACTTGAATGGTTTTCCTTTTATTCCCTGTGGTGTTTAAGGTCTTCCAAAAGAAATACAAATGATCATTGGAAATGAATAGCTGGTAGTGCACGGGTGTTGGGAGAGTGCTGAAAATGGGCTTTCACTCTGCATTCAGTGGGAAAGTGAATCACTCTCACACAAAGCTAGAGCCTCGAATGTGAGGAGGGGAGAGAATGAAAGCAGGATGTGATTGTCAAATGACATTTGGTGCTGTTTATCTAGTGGAATAGTGCATAGATTGGGTGTAGAGGAAACACAGCATCTCACTGCTGGGAAGCAATTGCATTCATTTTGAAGTGATCTATTAGCTCTCAGGTCCTTTAAGAAAATGGAGAATGACATGAAAAGAGACAGAAAAGCAGAGGAAAAAGCAGAAGTAGGTCCAGTCTGAAGGCTCTAGGAGGCTGTGGAGGGGCAGAAGTTCTGGACATAGCAGACTATTGTCTGGCCCAGATAGGCCTGTAGAGATGATTTTTTCCATTCTTGAATTTTGCATAAAATCTCAATCTTGCATAAAAGCAGAATCCCAAAGCTGAAGAAAAGTCATCCAAGAGACTCTGGGGTTCTATAGGCTTAAAACCTACATCATTACTCCATTTAAAACAAGGATGGGCTTAAAACAGTCATTGGGGCGGGGGGGGGGGGGGGGTGTGCAAATTCAGCCTGTTTGAAAAACAAAAGTGAGGTACAGATGAGTGTAACAGATGTGCTGGAGTTCTCTCTTCCTTTCCTCGTACCCTCCTCTGCCCAGCTTCCCTGCTTCGTGCCCACACCTTGTTGATGCCTCTGGCATTCACCAACTGGCCTGATCTCCTCCATGCAACTCACTCATCATTAATTTGGAGGTTAATACTTCACCGTGTCTAAAGTGTGGTTGCTCTTGGATTCAACCCCCAGTTGATGTAGGTCAATGAAGCTTCATTGATTTAATTTCCACCAGCTTAGGTGAGCCAGTTCTGAGAGACATGAACACCATTAGCCCCATTTAGCTCCTCATTCCTTCTCAAAAACTACACACAGTGCTCCAGCACTGGAGCATTGGAAAACTAGTGACTCAAAAGCAAGAAAGAGCCCTTGAGTTTAGATATTTTAGCAGCTGGGAAAAGGAGCAGTTCTTCAGTTTGTTGGAGCAGGTAGAGCTGAAGAGCTGTAGAAGTCATGTCTACCTATATTTGCAGAAGTCCCTGTGCACTTTGCCCAAGGTGACATTTGTACCAATAACGTGAGTTCTGAGATGGTGCTCAGTGAGGGGACAGGGGAGAAATAGGATGGATCAGAAAAGGAATAACTCTCCAATGCAGCTTTAGTGGGGATCATCACTATTTTACTCTTCCAGGCAGTGTGACCCTGTCCTGAAATGAGGTTCTGCTCACCTGTTGTACCTTTTCTCCAGGGAAGTGGTGAGTCATAGAATGACTTCCTACATGTTTCCAAGGTGTAGACATTCCCCTAAAAGCAAGCTGCTGAGTACAGAAAAGTGGAAGATAGTGCCATCCCCAAGGCTTGCCGTCTACCTAGTTAGGTGGGAAAGTCCTGAGGGAGACCTGCAGTCCATAACTTCCCTTCTGCCAACCCCAGGTGGGCACTTGTCTCCTGTCTTTACCACACCAGGTGGTCAATGGGTCTATCAGGTTGAGGGGAAACTGGTTTCTGAAAATCAGATTTTCTCAGATTCCACTGCTAAGCTGTAGCTGAGCTTGTACTGGCTGGGCCCCCACTGGCAGGATGCTGGGCTTGGGTGTACCCTGGGAGAGCATTCCCAAGGCCATTCCCCCCATCCAGGCCTGGGTACATGCCAGTGCACTCTCTCCAGGTCTGAATTTTCTCCAGCAGTAGTGAGGTGTCCATGCCGCATGTCCTGTCACAAAACACATCCATCCCCACAGAAAGCAGCAAACCCTCAGTGAGCCTGGCTCCAGCGCTCCTGCAAGCCCTGCTTGAGTTAAGCACCTATTTTAATTTGTAGATTTGTAGGCTTTAACTACCATTGGAGTTTCATAGGGCGCAATTACTATTTTTTCATTCTCTTTTTGATTGGTGCAACGAATACATATTGGTAGTTTGTCAAAGTTACATGCAGCATCTATACTATGTAGTGAAGAAAAAACACCCAAGCAGCTTCCTCATAAAATTATCTGCAAAGGTGCTTTTGCTGGCTCAGGGAGAAGAGGCACAGAAACATCTCACCTTTTTTTTTTTCTTTTTTTCGGTAGCAATATCTGGATGGTGGCTCATTATCAGCTGTAAATTGCAGGGGGTGGGGAAAGGGACATGAATGACAAAGTTCAGAAACAGCATCTGCTGAAGAAAAACAAATGAGGTGGGGGGCAAAGCAGGAAAAAAACAGATGAAACACTGTAATTGCTTGGCAACAAGTTGCTATTGTAATTTAGAAAATTGGAAGCATCCGTTCTCAAACAGTTCTAGCTTTATTTCGTTTCTTTACTTTTGAGTGCAGCCCTTGTTCTGCGATCAGCTGTGTCCTCCTGCAGGATTACTGGCTCTCCCTCACACAGAGCAGTAATGGACCCCTCGTGTTTGGTTATGGGCCATCGAAGAAAAGCATTTTGCGATTGTTTCGCAGTGCAGTCATTTAACAAGATTAGAGATAATTTGCCCCTTGGAATGCAAAAGTGTTTCTACAGGTGCTTAAGCTTCCTGGCTTTTGGATTAGAGGCCTCATTTTGTTTTGTGCCATTGCATTCAGGAGGTCTCCAAGGACTGTAAATAAATGAACAGCGACCCTCCGCAGCTGGGAAACTAATTTTCCAGCCCAAGCTGCAAGAGTTGCAGCTTACAAAGCTCAGTGGATGCAAATAAATACGTGCATGCTAATGTATTAAACGTGCTGATTAACTAATCCTGACTGTGCCTGAATGCCAGCCATTTGCCAACTGGGAGACTCCCAGAGAAACAAGCCTGGACAGAGAGGGAGCAGGTTAGTGGAGGCAAGCAGGAGGTGCAGAGGAGTCAGAGGTGGTAAAAGGGGTGATGGCCATTCCCACTGATGCTGGCAGAGCTCCTTCACACCTCCCTGCCTCATTCTCCCACAGGGAAGAGAACAAACCCCGGCCCTTGGCCACATCCAGGAGGACAGGAAGTCTCCTAGACGTCCACTGAGATGTGGAACCTCAAGGATGCAGGGATGCCGTGGACTCCTTCCAAAGGAAAGGAGAGACCGTGCACACTCCCCCAGGGACACCCAGTTCTAGTCCTGCCAAATAGATGTGGTCTCTGGAACAATTCTCCAAGAAGGATCATTGGATGGAGAAGGATTCCTGGATGGACCTGGATCATGGTTACTTGGGATCAGAGAAAGCTTCATTTATTTGACTTCTCTACTCTTTTTCTATGTCTTTTCCTTTTCTTGTAGTGTTTCCCTTCCTTCTATGGATGTAATTTGTTTATTTGAGCTGTGGGGGAAATTGGATTCATTCAACTTTTATTCCTAAGTCTTTTTTAAATTCAGATGCGGGATGAAAATCAAGACCGCTGAAATTCCCCAGGTGATGAAATTACTTTTCTCTGCTCAACCCTGCAACAATTCTCAGTTTGGGGAAGGTCTGAGCAAGTCTTGCTGGGACCAGAGATTCCCCTGCCTCAGACATCCCTGCTGGACCCTGTCAGGCTGGCTCCCTGGGATGCTCAGGAACACTGTGCTCCTGTGATTCCCAGACCTGTGAGGCCCAGAGCACCAAGCACTCTGCCAAACTAGCCATGATCAGTGGTTTGGGGGCCAATCCAAGGCTCAGTAGTTCATTGTTTAAGATCTTTCTGTGCCATAGGTCATCTGGCTACTTTGAACAAATTGCTGAAACATTTCAGTGTACTCATAAGTCAGGGGACAGAGAACCTGAAGTTCTACAGGTCTACAAGTTCACTAATAAAGCATTTCAAAAGTGATTTAGGTGAGGCTTTTGTGGGTTTTTTTGTTTGGTGGTTTTTTTTTTTTTTTAGGTTTTTTTTGGGTTTTTTTGTTTTTTTAAAAATTTTTTTCTAATGTACAGATTTTTACAGTCTTCAGATATGTAAAAATGAAAAATTTTGTCAGAGGAGGCAAAGGTATGTTCAGCTACAAGATGCCACCAAGAAGGTTGGCTCTACTCCAGTGTAACCCTCACTGCTTGTTCCCACCTGCCCCAAACCATCTACTGGTGGTGCAGCTTTGGTAGCATTAGTATTTTTGAGGGTCAGGGTGTACAGTGGGGTCAAATGAGCACTGGCATCAGACAAGGGAAGCAACAAGATTTAGTAAGTACATGTGAACATGACAATTCCTTCTGGTACCAGGTACTCCAATTAACTTAGCTCAAAGGTGATAAAACTCCTAATGCTGTTTTTTCCCCACTTTTTTTAAAAAATAAGGTTTGCTGAGCCTTTCAAAATTATCCTCAATTTTAATGAAAGTCAAACTCTTCCCAGATATGTTTTCTTGTTTTGGTTTTGGGTTTTTTTTCTTTTTGGCTCAAAACATTATTCACCTCTACTCCAAGAGATTTAAAGGGCACAGACAGCTTCAGTGATCAGAAATGCGTTTCTGGGAAACAAAATATTTGCCGAGAAAATTTTGCCCGGATGCACTCATAAGAGTTATTGAAAGCTTTTCTCACTGTTCTTCTTCTAGCAAAATGGCAAAATGGAATGTTCTTATCCAACAGAGATTACAAGTATAAATGTTTTAAGAAATCTGACTCACACAGTAGGAGCCAAAAAGACAGGTGCTGTAAATTGTGTCTCCCGAGGAAATAATAATAATAAACATCCTTACAGACTGACAGGGTAGCACATGAAAAGAGCAAATTCCCCCTAGTTCATCTGTTTCAGCCATCTGAGCCCTGGACTCACTGATGCACAGTTTGGTACCTGCCTTTTCACTGATGAGTGGGAGCAGATTTTAGAGAAGAGGCATTTCTGCAGGAGGAGTGACATTGAAGTTTCCTTCAAATTTGCTACAAGCCACCAGGCAGCCACTTGACAAGTAGCAAAGTTCAAGCAGTAGCGAGCAAAAAAAAAGAAGGAGAAAAAGCAGAGGTAGTACTAAGAAGCCCATCCAGAAAGCACAACTCAAATAACCAGACCTACTAACTAGACAGCCACATGAAGAGCACGTACACCTTCAGAGCAAGGTGATGCCAGTGGGGATTGGACTCAAACAGACTTTCCAGATGGCTGCATATATTGCTCAAACTTCATGCAAATACTATTTGCATGGGCTTAACTGGTTGTGTACAGAAAATCCCACTCATCCCCCAAATGAATGGAAAGCAAGAAGAAAAATATGACTGGTGGCAAGTAAATATGCAAGTTTTAAATGATGCACTGCTTGTGAATATGTGATCGCATCCCCTTCACAGCCAGCCCCTGGCACCTACGGTCTATCACCAATGCCCAGCCACTATTCCAGAGATTTATACTGCAATAATGTCCCTTTCAAATTTCACCTTATTTTTTAGGTGCTCTAAGCTGCCACGGACCCCCACAGTTCTGAAATTCAGGGCACAGGCAGATGAAGTGTAAGAGAGCAGAAAAACAAGGGCACAGGCAGTTGGGGAGGTTTGTTCCCAGAGGCAAAGATTGCTCTCTGCGGTTGGGAACACTTTGCAAGCACCGTGACAGAGGGACATTAAAGGCAAAAGGAAAGGAATTCTAAAGGCTGCTGTCTTGGGAAAGACTAATACTTCAGGTGGGTCATCTCTCCTGAAGGAATTCTACCTTTAACTCTGTGGTGGGTCCAATCATCTTGAAGTTTAAAAGCAAATCTGTGAAGTTGTATTCTATTTGCTATACATTTGTCTTTATCGAAGAGGCAGGGGCTGCTTGCAGTATGTGAGCAAGACCTGTCCTCTGTGGAGACACCCTGGGGCCCTTCTCACTGAGCCCTTCCCAAATAAAGCTGCAGGTCGAGGTAGCTTGGCCAAGCTCAGTTTCACTGCTCCTAATTTTAAACATGCAACAAGATGTCTGTGTTAGAAGTCCTAGCCCTGGCCCAGCTGTCAGTGCTGGAAGGGTATCCATCCCCTCCAACGGGCAGATGGGATCACCCCAGTCTGGACTTGAGTTTTTCCCTTTCCCTTCTGGGAGCAAGGGAAGGCACTTCAGGCATATTTAGTGGGGGACCAGACTGGCTTGGGTAGCACTCACCACCTTCCCTGGAGCAAGGGCCTTCCTTCCACTGAGCATCACCACCAAGTGTTTTAGGGCAGGTTATTTTTCCTGGGAGTTGCATGCAGCCCTGATTGCCCAGAAGAGCATAAGTGAGCATTGTTTCCCCCACATTGTTGCCTGGCTCTCCACTTTTCCCAACTCCTTCTTACCTCATCCTCCCCTTGCTGGCTAGAGAGCTGTAAGCCGCTGATTAGCACTTCATTTGACAAACAGGAAGTGGGGAAGAAAAGCATCATTTTCAGAATTAGAGCCTCGGAATGAATTGAAGAAAGAAAGGGGGAAGAAGGAAAAAAAAGAAAGCGAGCCTTGCACACTTTCCTAATTGCTCGTTAGAACCAATGGCCTTTGTGGTTCCTTCCCCCTGTGTCTTCTTTATGAAAACGTTTGCACAAGACATTGCTATTGTCTGCCAGACAGCCTCAGGGTAGGACAAAATGAACTAATTGATTTGCAGTTATGTCGTGGTGAATAGTGCTAAACATCCATCTGCGGATTCCTTGTGAGGAGTGATTAATAATTTGTACTCCTGGGCCTAGAAGCCTGAATACCCTTTTTTCATGTAAAACTGAAGCGTTTCATTCTCTCAGCATCACAGATATCTCGTCTACATTGTGGGTTACAAGGACGAGGTCAGCAGTGCCGTGCTGGCGATGTCGCACAGGCGGGTTGTCTCTGTGTGGGGAAAACCCAGCACGGTGGTGGGATTAATGGGAATTTGTCAGGCTGACACACAGTACTGTACAGCACTCCTGCTACGGCCATTCCAGTGCAGATGTTCCCAATCCCTTGTCATTGTTCCAGGGACAGAGGATTTTACATGTCTTTTCAAAGAGAGAGCTGGAAGATTTAAAATTTATTTCAAACACAAACCCAAAACCTAAACTGAGACAGTTTAAGGAATTAGGATTTGGATTCGAATTTCCGGGCTTTTCTGGGCACTGTTTCTATAACCACCTGAGGGAAAATCCCAGCAGCAAACATATCCAAGTGCTGAGGAGTTTCAAAGGTCAATCCAAAAAAATTTACTCAAATACCACCTACATGTTGAAAGATACATGCAAAATACCTTAAATTGTCAAGTAAAGGGGAGTCTGCAAGACCTCTCTACAGGAGCTCCTGCCTGTGGATCTGCTTTACCAGGATATTCCTCCTGTGCAGTGAGTGCTGCACACTTCCATAATTTAAATGGTGAGCCCGAGGCCATGGGTACTTTGTCTGAGCTCAGTCAGCTGTGACAGCCCGTGATCCTCTCTCCCAGCCATGTCTTAGGGTCTTTGTGGTTGTGTCCCCAGGTCCACCACTCATTCTTGGTCCCTTCCACTTCCACCTGGAATGAAAAGCTTGTAGCTGCTCCCTGAGCCATTTCCTGCTTCCTAATGAAATCTATTGGCCTCCTGGGGGGAAAAAAAACATTGACTCAGCCAACTCTTAATGAAGTCATCTGTTTTCATGGCGTTACTGGTGCCCTCTACTTTCCCAGCTCATTAAAAAAATTAACAACCTTTAGATACATCCAGAGATCCAGAGATGAGATCTACTTGGTCAGAGTAAATCAATTTCAGTGGAAAAACCACTTGTCTTTCCCTTATGACCCATTTTTACATCTTCCTAGATTATCTACATTTTATCCCATGCTTTGAATGTTTTGCCAGAGTCCATCTACATTGATAAACAGATGCCTGTGAGGCCTTGCCTTGCTGTCAGCTTGTTCCCTGGCTGGTTTGGACTGCTACTGCTCTCTGAAATCAAACCAAGGCAGAGTTCTGGGAATGGCTCTCTCCAGGAACTAAGCTGGTATCTCAGATTTGGTTTTCTTTGTGATTCACGGTCCTACAAACCCACCTCACACATACCTCAGGAGGTTTTGCATCTTTAAATGTTCCCTGATGCTCTACTGTGTATTCAGCACCGATCCCATTCATGTCCCACGCTATAAAACCCAGACTGTCAGACTGCCCACGCCACTGGGTCTGAGGGACAAGGATTAACTGCTGTCCTTCAGGAGAAGCATGGACACTGTTTATCTCTCTGCGACAAATAGGCATAAGGTGCAAGATAGATTTGTTTGGTTATGCCATGTCTGGGTCAGATTTCCTTCTTGGAAGCCTGGGATGAAGCCCTTACAGGCACTTCTCTCCTGGCAGTAACCAGTAGGGCAGAAAGAGACAAAGGTTTTTTAAAAGTGTCACAAACCCAAAACATTTACATGGTAGAAAAAGACTAGAACATTTAATAATTCAATTTTCTCAGACTCAAACAGCCTGGTGATACCCTGTTGTTTTCCTCTCCTGACAGGTAAGAGCTTCTGGGGAAATTATCTCTTCTGAGTAAAAGTAATTACTGTAAGTGCTTTGCAAGAGTATCTTTAGGTAATGTATTTGATATAGTTCTGAAAATTATTTTGTGAGAAAATAATGAGCTAGGAGAATACAAAGTGCCTGTTTCAGACAATTTTTCCTATTACCTTTCGGGATTGATAGGCTCTGGCCACTCATTAAATATAATGTAAAAGCTTTATAAATATGTGGTGGTGTGAGAAGAATGATATTAGATTGGATGGGGCTTTGAGAAAGGTATCCATTTAGAAGAGTGTTTGCAAGATTGATGATCTCAGGGAGTTCTGCAGACCAAGGGAAGGAGCAAGGCTATGGGTATACTGTCATATTCTTTCTTTTATTTTTCATTTGGGGCACCTTCAGCTGATGTAGCACACTGCAACACAATGACCTGAGCTTAAACAGATGAAAAGGACAGGTTTGGATACTTTATGGTGGCACACTGTTTATAATCCATGGTCTTGAATGACAGAATGAATCCTCCCTATTCTTAGTTTCTGAGAGTAGTAACAGAGGGTCAGCATTTCCACACTGCTGAGCTCACTTGTGAAACTTGTTTCTACAGTAGATTACTGAGGTCAAGAGTATAATCCAATTCAGAAAAATCAGTGGGAACATAACAGGAAGCATCATTATGACTAATGATGCTTTCTGTTATGCTCCCACTGATTTTTCAGAATTTGACATTCATTTGTGCAAATCCATACAGTACCTACAATCTTGAATACTGGAAGCAGTTTGTGTCCGTTCACCTCAAAAAAGATATAGCAGAAGTATGGACGAAGATAAAGAATTGCTCAGATCAGAATAAGCTAAAGGAGACAGTTCCTTGCCCCACGTGCGGTTCAGTCGAGGAACCCTTTGCTGCAGAAGTGGTGGGTGCAAGAAGCGAGTTTAAAAAGTATTTAAATATGATGGGAAAAAAAAATCACTGGGGACTATTGAAAAAGAATATACCACCATTAAAATAAAAAGCTCCCAAAGTCCCATGTCCCACACTGCTGGAGTGGGAGGAGGATGTTCTGGAGTGGCATCACTCCATTAAAGCTTTGCTCCTCTCAGTACACCCTCTTCAGCTGTGGAAAAACAATGGGTCTCTGGCAGCAGCAGAACTAAACCATCTCCTGAGTCCTTTCCTTGATGACTGTGGGCAGGTGACAAATTGAACCCACCAAATCTAGCTTTATCCCAAGCAAGAACACGAAGTCAAAAATCTGGGCTTTCTTTAGTGAGACAGAAGTCACTGAAAAATGTTGAACTGCAGCTTTTTGTGCAGAATTGCAACATCTGGCAGGCAGGTAGAATTAGCCAGTCGTAAGGAGAGGCGTAGCACTTGTCAGCGGAGAGAGACAGCCTCGGAAATGTGGACCCTTAATGTCAAGCGGCTGGGTGTCCCATCCCTCCGCCAAGCCTGCCTGGGAGGAGGAGGAGAGGCTCCGGGGACACGAGCCGTGTGGGGCTGTCTCCTGCCTCCGAGCAGCGCTTGGGTTCTGCCCCAAAAACCACGCAACGAGAAGCGGCGGTGGGGCAGCCCGGACGGCACCCAGCTGCAAAATTCCTCCGATTTCTCCCAGCTTTCCCCGTGCGAGGCTCGGTGGCAGCGGGGACAGAGAGGATGGACGTGCCGAGGAGCGCTGGCGTCTCCGGCCACTTCAGACAGAGCCATTGAGCGGGCGGAGAGGCTGCGCTTTGTGCCCTTCCCAGAGGGCTGCCTCCTCTCCATTTGTTTACCACACATCCTGTCTTCTTTTCTGTTTGCTTCACACATCATCGCCTTCATTAATCGTCCTCCCCGCTCCCCATTTGGGCCTTTGGATTTTCGGCTCGCCATGGGTAATTCTAATTACCTCAGACATAAAAAAAAATAAAATAAAATAGGAGCTTAAGTAGGTGCACTTCATTCTTTAACTGCCTTTTACAAGCAGTTCAGTGCTGGCTACCAAGGGAATCTGATTAAACTAATTACCCTGATTGGCTTGTTTAATCAACTGCTTGGTTTAATTGGGCCTCGCTAATGCGGAGTGGTGGAGTCCGTGGTGCGTAATGTGAGAACCAGGAGACCCGTAACACCGGCGGTGACACCACTACAGAAACCAGCCCGCATTCCCAGCCTAACGGGGGGACTTTAATAAATGCAGACCTCAGCTGAGAGCCCAACTGTATTCTCAAGAGCCTGAATGGGCTGGAGGTTTTAGTGATAATTAAAATTGCTAGGGAGAGGGAAAAAAAAAAAAAAAAAAAAAAAAAAAAAAAAAAAAAAAAAAGGAGAAAACCTCAGCCCTTTTCTCATTAAAGGATTTATCCTTTTTCCCTTCCCCCCTCCCAGCCTCCAAACTCGAAGCAATATCGGGAATCCTGTCTGCCTCTTTCAAACAACACTTCAATTCATCAGGGCAAAGAATCCTTCCTCCTTCGTCTCCCCCCATCCCTGAGATTTTTCTCTCCCATTTGCAGTGTGCATGGCCCAAAATAAATACACATACAACAGGGTTACAAATTACCTTGCACTAGGTAAATCCACCCTGAGTACCTAGGGAGTTTGTGGAGTACAAACAGCTTCTGTGTAGGCATCCTAGCAATAATGGGCATTCCTATAGCTCTAATTACTGGAACAATAACAATCTGCAGTGTCCTCTTCCTCCTCCAATCTCAGTGCCGACTCCCCATTCCCTTCCCTGCCCTCCACTTGCTCTCACAGTGGGGAGGGATGAGGACGAAGGGCCGAACACAGGGCTGGCTTAGCAAAGCTCCACTCATCTGGGTCCAATATGTTTTATGGTGACATGCAGGCTGAATTTGCTACTTCCTGAGGGTTTTCTTAGAGCCAACGACATCCTGCAGACTGGTGGGTGCTGGCATGAGTGTGACACCCCTGCAATCAGCACTACAGTCCAGCACAATTACAGGTATTCCCTGTGCCACAGTGCCACTTGGGCAAAAATCAATGCCATGCTCAATTGTCATAAATCTCCAATTACCATCTGCAAAATGGAGATTATAGCAGCGAAATTGGTTGGACTCGATGATCTCGAAGTTCTCTTCCAACCTAGTGATTCTGTGATTCTGCGAAAATGCACCCACCTTTAGCCATGGAAAATATAAATGTATATACATGATTTAGCAACTTTAGAATGCCTTTGTACTTGATGAAGAGAAATGGGCATTTATGCCTATTTCAGATGTCCACTTGACCTTACTCTAGGAATACCTTTTACTTCTGCTTTGGATGTGAAGGGAACTTCAGGTGATCTTGGAGTTACACCATGGCCAAATGACTCCTGCTGTGGCTCTTGGGATGAGGACCTTAGGGAAGGCACTAGAGCTGCTTGCAGAGCCCATCCTTTGAGGGGCTTCTGAGGGTGTTTGTTTGAGGGGGACCTAACCTCTTGACAGCCTGGCATCCTCCCCCTCCAAGCCAGCAGAGCAAACTAGGCCTGCTTCCCACTGTGGTCACTGCCTTATCTCTGAGCTCTGCCCACATGTTGGCTCAACCTGCCCACTTGTGATGGGCAAGGGACTACCCACAGGCATGAACAGACTTACAGAAGGGATCTGGTCTTATTTATGATCACAGACTGTGAGGGGAAGAAAAGACAGCTCCTCCAGAAGTGGTTGGGTGGACTCCTGTGTTGGCCCACATATCCCTTGGTTGCTGCCACCTCATACTTCAGCATCATACACAGTGGGTTGCTTTCAAATTGTCTCCAATTGTCACATTTTTTCCCTGAAAAAAGCACTGAAACATTCTTCAGATTGGTAAAATATGTGCTTGAATTCTGTAAAAATTCGAATGCATTGGGATTTTTTTGTAAATGATGTATTGTGGAAGACTCCTTTGCACTGTCTCCCCTGTAACCCTCAGCAAATGAACCCCATGGTTCTCAAACCCTGCTTCAATTGATCTGGAGAGGTCTTTCCTTTTAATTCAGTGGTTTGCTCTGGCTGAAAAATGTTCATATAAGTGAGTAGGTGAAAGCATTTTGAAACCACAGAGAACCCCAGCGTTGAGATGAAAGCAAATGAAAAATGGATGGGGTGTGTTTTATATCCCAACTGACCATGCTGGGAAGGTCATTAGACACTGATCAGCTGGGGTTATCTCATTGAACATCCCAAAAGTACTAGCTGCAGTATGCTCAAGTTAAAGTCACAGCAAAAGTCATTACCATTTTTATGAGGGAGAGTATGGCATTTTTCACTGGAATATATACCCAGTCAGATATGCCACAAAGTGGGGGGAAAAGCAATAACCATTTGCTAACATGTCAGCTCTTTTAGGGTCACTCGGGGTGGTGCTGTGGTGATCTCCCTCCCCATCCATCTGGGACACCTAATGAATGATTGGTAAACATAACTTTTCCCAGCAAGACGAAATCTGTTTCTAACTCATGACCTGCTGACACTCGTTCATTATATAGCCTTCTTCTGAGAGACAGGCTGTTTAGGAAAACCATTGACCGGCTGCATGCCCTGTGCAGCCATCCCTTAATTACAGGACAGACCCTCTTAGGGACGGGGTGATAGTGAAGGGCTGCTGAGCAGATGTTACAGAAAGGGCATCACGGCCACTTAGTGCTCTGCCGAGACGCCGCGGGGCCGTGGGACCCACTGCAGAGCCCGTGGGGCTGGAGGAGACGTCCTGGCTGGCCCTGGTTGCTGCTGAAACAGGGCCATATTTCACCAACACTCTCCCACAGCCTCCCCTTGCCTCATGTGCGGATTTCACCTAACGCCTATGAAGATCAATGCACGATTTTCCACTGCTTTTCGTCGGCTTTGAGTGAGGCATTATTTGAAACTTTTGGATATGTGTTTGTACTTGTGAAATCCTTCACATTCACAGACTGTTCACTGTCCTTCATCTAGAGGCACTGGGTTTGTCAGGGGCCTCCCTCTCCTGCAGGTAATGTCCCAGGCTCAGCTAAATATGGCATGCAGCAGTCTGTGGTGTTGCTCTCCTATTCCATGGGGACAAGAAAGATTCATCTAAAGCCAATCACTCCAGCTATTTCTTGCTGATGAACGAATTAATGGCATTTCAGAGAGAACTGATACTTTACGCTTTCACTTCCCACTGTGTTTTTCCTTCCTCAGGGAGTCTTTGAGATGTTCACCTGGCAAGGTAAACAACCTCATTGATCTTATGAGGTTTAGATGAAGATCAAAGTAATTTGGGGATGCTCCAAGCTTTAGTTTTTTGGGTTGGTTTTCTTTTTTGTTCTTTTTTCCTAGAGCCACTTATATATCATTTTTTAAAGTTTTTTTTTTCAGCTCCCAAGAGTTGCATGAAAACACCTTATTGGCAACAGGAGGGGAATGCCTCCATTCCACTGAACGATGCCAAGTTATCATTACATTCAAACTGCATTCTAACAGCCTTCTCATTTTCAGGGCTTTTCACCTTTGCATTAATAAACACTCAAAATCCAAGAGCTGTTGAACTCATACCTTTCCCCATATCCTCTGTGTGTTTCCTAGAGGCGTGACAGCAAGAGAGATTTGATCAAGGTCGAATTGAACCGAAACAATGGAGAGCCAGACAGTTAGGTCTGGAGCCTTGGCAGTGCCAGAAGCAAATAAAGCCTCTCTGTGTTTATCACTTCATTCAGTCCAGATGGGCCATTTTCCCCATCCTGCAGTCATCATCCTGTATCCATACAAAGCTCTGAGTGATATTTCTATAGCATGTTGCTTCAATGAAGCTGTCCTAGAGTGGCTGTACCAGCGGTTTTGAAGTTGCCTCTTTGTCTCTCATGTGGTTAGGCTCACAGATATCTTCTGTGGTCTCTTTCTCTATCAGTCATCGTTTCATTCTCATGCCTTCCAGATTTCCAGATACCTCCTGCCTGTGTCTGCTTGAAGAAAGGCACCCTGTAAAGCCCTCCCATGTATTACAAAAAGATCTGCTTCTGGTTTTGCTTCACATAACGCAATGTATGTTTTGCAAAAACCTAGGAACTGACAATCAGATTATTGATCACAGCCAACAATTCTGGCTCCTCTGTGTCTAATCCTACACTCCCCCCCTGGAAAGTGGTTTGAGATTTGTTAAATGAATTTGAGGCTGATGAAAAGCTAAGGTCAGACGTATGGGCCTTAAGCAGACAGAATACAGGGAGGAACTTCTTATGTCATGTGCCCTTCTAATTAGACTCAGTTGCATACTGTACAATTCCTCCAGCTCAGGCTATCAGTCTTCCTTGGAAAAAAGCTTTTATCTGCCCTACATTCTGCACCAAATCAGGTCAGATTTGGCTCATTTGCAAACGTGGCCCATATTTTGCACAGAAGTTCAAGGCATTGAGCACTCCTGCCCATCCATCGCTCCCATCTGCCACCTGGAAAGGGAGCTCAGCAGAGCAACTGCTGTCGGTTGTGTTGGCTCCCTCTGAAAACAGACTGCAAGAATGGGACAAGAAGGAAAGATCCAGGCAAGGAGCTGGGAATTGGACGACTCAAAGTTCAAGTTTACAGTCAGACATTCAGCCCCAGTCCTCCTCAGGATGAAATATTTGGGGCACATGCAAAGCACAGGGTAGAAAATAATATACATATACCTCGAATCCATGAGTCTGGACCCACTAGAGTGAATCCAAGCAGCTTGCTTCATGCAGAGAAGATAAGGTGCACCCTTTTAGGAGCCTTCAAGTTCAGCTGGTTCTGCTCCTGGGTATTGTGTCTCTGCATTAGCAATAAGCCTCCTAACGCTTGGCTTTGCTGTTTTTAACACAGACATAGCGCTGCCCAGGTGTGTCCAGAGACCAGGTGAAACCAAGCAAGAACATGTGTCTGCACTCTGTTCCTGACACAAGCCCTTAGTGTTTTGCTGGCTTTTCCCCTCAAGCAGCACAGGCTTTGCAGGCACTTTTTAAGGCAGACCTGATTATTTGACCACTTCAAAAATCTAGCAGAAAACAAAACTGCTGGGCAAAATCAGAAAAAAAACCCCAAAAAACCAGTAGCATCACCATCCTCAAGGCTACGATACCACAAGGGAACCTATACCACAGTCTGGTTTCAAGGTGTTTCCTCTCCAAAACCCTTTTTAAAGAGCTGAGTAACCTCATGGGCTTTGCACTGGGCTCTGAGCTGGTGTGAGCAGGGCTGCGAAGGTATAACCAAGCACAAAATATGATCCTGGCTTAGCCCAGCCTGACTCTGGCAGGGCTGTGCGCAAAGCCACAGAGCCTGCGTGAGAATGCCCTCAGTCAGGCTCATAAAATGTTGTAGTTTGCAGCTGAGAAGGGATAAATTAAACTAACAAGCATGACAGCTATTTAAAAATAAGAAATCATGTTTCATGGGGTAAAACAACATCTGAGGCCCCAGAGAGTCTGTACTTTGTATTTTTAATAGTCCTCTCACTGCAACAGCACTCTCCCCTCCACTTAGCTGGGCTGAAGACCCCAAGTTCAAACATTTCCCCACTGCTCTCTCCCTGGTTTACTGCTGCTCTCATCTTTACTATCACTCTGGATAACTCTCTTTTGTAGAGGAGAAGTGCTCATTAGCCAGGAATTGATAAACAAAAGGGAGGGTGGAAGCAGAGGTCCCTGCTCCCCAAAGCAGGCTCCCTGGGGGTGGTGGTGGCCTCCCACCCAGGAGGGCTCCGTGCAGCCCCCAGCTGCAGCCTGTCTGAAACGAGCTGGGGGACAGGCTGTCAGAGGGCTGAGCTGTCCCTCACCGGCCCTCGGGAGGAATCATGTGCTGAGGGAATGAAAAATCTTATGTCTCAGAAGACTCTGCAAAGGCAGAGTGGGGCTGGTTGCCATGGGCCGGTGTGTGATGGGTTCTGGCACCCAGGGAGAGGGTGGGTGCTGGTGGCTTTGGGTTCAGAGGTAGCAGAAACTCATGAATCCCCATTGCAGGGGAATTGAGGTCTTACCTTCTACAAAAGTCTCTCTCCTTTTTTTTTAAACCACGACACCCGTACCCATTGGTGTTGCCTACATGCTCTAGCACTCTGCTGCTTTATGGGGAGCTAAAAACAATTGAATGAGAATGTAAATGCAGTTAAAAGTATCTTTGAGGCAATTTGGCAATGATTGCTAATGGCTAGCTTCTTCAAAGGAGGATAAATTTCAGGATAAATTCCCTGTGAGAACAGATAATCTGTGACAAGATTACATTAATGAAAAAAATCATCATGGAACCAACCAATATCTAAGACACAATCATTCGGTTGCCAGTCCTTCAGATGACAAAATAATACTGTTCTCTGTGGTTATCAGCATTGGCAAAGACAGAACAAAAAGTGTTAAAGTTATTTAAGACAAAGCAGAATATTTTTCAACTGGAATTTTCACATGGTGACTGCTGTGTAAATTGGGAAGCTGAGGCAGGGAAGTTCAGCGCTGGTTATAGGTAAGACCATGGTTTATTCTTATGCATTAAACTCTCAGAGGCTGTCATGACTTAAAACTCTTCAGAGCAGAAGCTGACAATCTTTTCTGAAGTTCTAGCAAACCCCCAAAAAAGAGTATTTCTCTGACGTTTTTAACCAGGGCAAATAATGATAGGATGAGGAGGACAGGTTTTAAACTAAAAGAGGAGAGATTTAGATTAGATTTTAGTATAAAGTTCTTTACTGTGAAGGTGGTGAGCCACTGGCACAGGCTGCCCAGAGAACCTGTGGCTGCCCCATCTCTGCAAGTGTCCAAGGCCAGGTTGGATGTGGCTCTGGGCAACCTGGTATAGTGGAAGGTGTCCCTGCCTGTGGCAGGGGGGTTAAAACAAGATGATGTTAAAGGTCCCTTCCAACCCAAACCATTCTGAGTCTGTGATTCTGTGGTATGCCTTTTGAAAGCAATTCAGAGACACAAAGTCTTTGTTAAAATTAAAGTCTGGATCAGTATAAGGCATTTACCTTGCCTGTTTCTCCAAATGATAGGAAGCAGGGGTGTTTGACTTCATCTAAAAAGGAGTTGAAGATGAGGTGTTCATCCCCCTCTGACATTACAGTTTTATCCTCCCAAAGGACTAGAGGAACAGCAGGTCCTGACTGCCCAGAATTGTCAGATTCAGCCTCAGTATGGACCAGGTGAGTTTTTCAGAACTGATCATTTGGTGAAGCTGAACAGAAACAGAGCTATCCACAGCCAGCTGCTTTCTGCAAACACCCTCGATTTTCCCATGGATTAAGAAATCACTTTTTGTGGGCAAAACCTGATTTTTGGGCTGATGACAATCTGCATGTGATCTGAAATGAGATAAGCTGTGTGCTGTAAGTGTAAGTCAACTACAGAATGCCTTTCTGCAGAACTTGCTGGAACATTTGTCATTAGCAATGTCTGCTTTCAATGAAAAACAGCTTCACAATTGTGGTAGAATTTTTCGCAGGAAAAGTATCTCTTCTTTTTTTTCTATTTCTTGGATAAAAAGACTGAAAATAATGTGAAAGCCAAGCCTTTACTCGTAGTGTTCTCAGAATTTAAATGTTGACTTTCATTTTCCTTTCTTCATTTTTTTTTCCTTTTTTCTTCCTTTCTTGCAAAAAAAATGTGCACTTTGTTTTCTTTTATACCTTGGCATAACTGCCCCTTTTCTTTCTCTTAGTTGAGAAAAGGTAAAAGAGAGGATAACAGTGAAGATAAAGAAGACAAACTATATCAAACACAAGCATTTTAATTTTCTAAGAAATTGAAATCAAGAAAAAACGTTCTATTCACAGCATAAGCATTGTCAAAGAACTTCCACCACCCCCATCTCATTTAAAGGTTTAAAAGCTTTATTTCCTCATGCATGTTGATGACATTTGTTTCTTCTTTTTTTCTTCTTAGGACTGGTCCAACTCCTAACCCTTATCTTTTTCTTCACTTCTCCCACTTTGCATTGAAGGAACATTTTAAGAAGTTTCCATGGGACTTGGAATGGTAGATCCTGTTTTGAAGAGTAACACAGGCACTGGGGAGCTGCATCAGGCCCAACTGGTCTCTGCCACCCTCAGCTTGTGCCCACTTGCCAGGGCTGTGATCCACTGCCATGTCACTGGGCATTTCCCAGTGGCTTTAATCTTAATGAGTTAACAGCAACAGTAAAGAGCAAGAAATGAGGAATTAGGGGCTGCATCCCTTGGGATACAGCAGCCACATCACAGCTCTCCTTTCCCAGGCACATCAGAGACAGCCAGAGGGTCAGTTTGTCTGTACCAGGCAGGACCAGCAGCAGTGCAGATGATGAGTCTGTAAATGCTTTACCAATCCAGGATTTTGATCTGCGGGACCAAAAATGGCCTTAGTTCCAAACAGAGAATTCCATGAAAAACAGTCATAAGGAATAATTGGATCTAATGGGAAACAGTTTCATCAGAATCAACTGTGGAAGCCTGTATGCCACGTAAGGCATGTGCAGCAAACAAAGCACCTCTTGAAGGAAAAATAAAAAATGCAAATAACCCAAACACACTGACAAATACTTTCAGAACAAAGGAATAAAGAAGACTGTGTCTTGCAATATCTGGACACCCATTTAAACACCCCTTTTTGCAGAAACATTAGGCTTCTTGCTGCTCCCTTAGTGAGTGTGGATTTGGGTATTTCTATCCCTGTCGATCCGTGGACTATTCCCCAGTCTCGTGATGTGATGAGAAAAAAATGGGCCTGCGCTGTCAGGGCACTAACATGTCACATTAAACAGTGCTTCCTTTACACCTGCAGCCTTGCTGCCAAGAGGGATGTCTGCCAGGGGCCTGGATGTGCAGGTCTAGCTCAGATTTGTTCCTCTCCCCTTTGCACCTTTAAAAAAGGGATTCTCAAATTAGGTACATACATGCCTTAAGATAAATTTCTGTACTGCAATGGTCAAATCTCAAGGAATAAGAGTATTTTTTAGCTTTACTTCATTCTTGTAGATGAAGTTTGTAAAATTTCTTTTGTTGAATGTTTTAAGATCTTTCTCTGCCTTGGCAGGGTGTTTGTATGATTTTCTCTTTGCTACATGGGAGACTTTTTTTCTTTTAAATTAAGAATAAAGAGACTCCTCCAAAGCTAAGGAAGTTGTAGCTTTCATACTCACATTGACACATGTTGCATTTTATGAGTGGAATATTTTTTTAATGATCATTTTACTCTCTTCTCCATCTTCCAAACCTTTTTTGAATTTTTCCTTTACTCCTTATTTTTAATCCCTTTGAGGTAAAATGCTCCCCAGCATCTCACCCCATAGTTTTTGGGTGTGTTTAAATTTAATCAAATTAATTCATCCATCCCAGCAAGAGGAGACATGGTCAAGTGGCATTTAGTAATGCCACTGAACCCCTAGACTTTATCAGTAGTCACTTCCAGTGAAAGAAGCTGTTGGTTTCTTTGGTAAAACAGATGCAGGTCATGGAGGGTTACACTAAACATTATGTCAGTTTGTCAGCTGAAAAACAGCTGAACACCCAAATGATGCAGCTCACCAAACACACCTGCCCTTTCATTTTGAGCTGCTTCATAAAATGTTACCAGTCAGTCAGACTTCAGCTTTGCCTCCTTTTCCTGAAGACTTCAATGAACACCAGGCATGGACAACATGAATCCCTGTCTGTATTAGTAATTCATTCATAAGAATGGCAGAGAAGGATACATTTAGTCTGGTTCTGACATTCCTATTCCTGTTCTAATACAGAACTGTATCCTCTTCTCAGAAATACTGTGGTAACCGTTGGTGTGAAAAGGAACTGTCCCAGTTGTGCAGACAACTCCAAAAGCTGCTAAAAAACAGGTCTCAGGAATATGATCCCACAGTACTTTCACAATGGGAATTGCTGTTCTGTTTGTGAGATAGGGGTGTGGGAATTCTCCTTATCAAAATGAGTTAACATGCTTCCACTGAATGTCGGCCAACTTGAATGATAAAAAGGGTAGAAAAAAAAAAGGCTGATTCTTCTGTCATTAAAGATTAAAAAATGAATTCTGACCCAAGGAAAAACTTGATACTCATATAAGTGAGGTCAATTTTATATTATCCCAGTTTTTATAGTTGTCCTAGGTTTCCTGGAGAATTAATGTTGCACTGAAGAAGTCTCAATGCTCAGGAGTCTCAGAGCCTATTCCCATCTTACAGGACAAGGCCAGGATATCCTTTTGTCTTAGAAAACATTGTGCTTTGATAACTTTGGAAGGCCTTTTGCATTCAGGGTATGTTAGAGCAGCTCTTGATCTACTCTATTTCATGCCCACAAATTAAAGCATTATGGTAAAAATCCCAGGATCTGTGAAAGCATGAGATTGTCTTTTGGCCACTAAGCTGAGTGGTGAATAAGCCTCTGGATCTGTCTCTGAATTTTCAATGTGCTAAGTGTTTGGACTCTCACTTTACCTTTCATTCTGACCTGTTAGAAACATCATGAAATAATTTTTTTTTTTTATTTCTAGGGGTTTCTTTTTCATTTTAGTTCACACAGGCACTTCACCCTTCAGTGTATGCTCATCCATGCCCCCAAAGCTATGCAGATTGCAGATTCACCATCACTGGTGCCGTAGAGAAGTCAGGACCCCAGGCAACATAGCCAAAAGTGGTTCTAAGTTGAGTGTTCATATGTGTAATGTAGCTTCAGCTGAGATGGGGACAGTGGATGCTGCTGAGATCTGCAGCGAGCTCACAAAAATCCAGCACTGAGGTGGCCTGTCCCACATGGTCTGGGGCAGATCAGCCCTTCCTGCTCGGTGTGATCACTGAGCAAGCCATGACTCTTGAGGGCCAGGGCACAGCCACCTCCCCATGGAATCCTTTGGGAGTGCTCAGCTCCTGCTGCCACCCAAACAGAGCCAGGGAGGGCCTGGAAGGTCAGGGTGTGAGACACGTGTGCTCAGGCACACGCACACCCTGCAGGCAGCTGGGAATTATGAGGTGAGAAACCCCGCACAGAGCCCTGCTGACTTCATAAACCACAAAAATGATGGAATTATTGCCACATTATGAGAAATGATCCCATCTTAGCTTTACACCCTATGTGAGGCAGGAGCCCTGGTTCTTCCTCATGTGCTCTTTAGAGGTTTCCAGAAGTTTCTTTGCTTTCTGAAGTTCAGGTTATTTCACACCTTCTGCTGGTACTTTCTCCTGGTACAGCAGGACCCCTCTGTTGCCACCAATGCAGTCACATATACCCTGTGGCTGCTCCTGAACAAGTCCCTCCAGGAAGAAAATTGCAGGCAAGTGAGGATTTGATTCCCTTATGTTGCCTTTGGCATTTCCTCATCTTGTAGTAATATTCACGCAGAGGACTTGCATGTTGAACTGAAATTAAAACAGAAAAGAAGCAGCTCTAACAGTTCAGACATTTGTCTTAGTGTGGTTCCTTGCTTAGAGCCAGAAGCTGAGAGCTAGGGCACAGCAGTTCTGGCAGAAAGAGATCCAGTCTTGAGAGGAGAGAGGTTGCATCCATCCTCAGGGACTGTTCCAATATCTAATTATGCTCAGGATAATAAATCTACTTTTTATTTCCTATTCAGCTTTTTCCTGACTTCAGCTTGCAACCACTGGACCCTGTCGTGCTTATGTCTATGTAATTAAAGAGGACTGAACCTTCACCACCCATTGCCTTTACAGGCAGCCATGGCCCGTGACCAAGACACCTCTTAATCTCATCCTGATCAGCTAACTAAAATGGCTTAAAATATTCTAGAAGTGCATGCTTTAAGTAGAGCAAAATCAAACCACAGGGAATTTGGAGCTATATTGCTGAGGTAGCGTAACACTGGACGCCCTATGTGTACATAAATATGTACATTTTGAAGTTTCAGCAATTAAAATACCATGCAGACAGAAACTGTGGAGTAAATGTAATAGCAGAAGCTTTTGTTTTGCTATGCTGTAATTAATTTCACTTAGTTAGGTACTTTTTGTTGCTGTCATTTTGTTTTATTTGGGTATTTCCTTAAACCTTATAAACTTAATTTTGGTCAGTGCTGTCAAACAAACCAGAGCCATGCACAGGCTGGGTTCTCAGTTAACACCTTGCTCCTGCGTGGCTCAGGAAAGGGAAAGGACTGCAGAAAAAGTACAATTTTCCCCTTCTGCTGGTTACTTCTGAGGGCAGTGGTCTGTAACTTGAGCACCGGCACATGAAAGCTGTTGGTGTTCCCCTCCCTCCTTACTGACAATCCATAATGGCTCATGAAACCTTCACAGGAGGTATCAAGAGCTGTCCATAATGAATAACTCTGCTTTCATGTAAACTACTTAAAGACAAGAGTTCTCCGCCAACATCAACAGATTACAAAAAAGAAAAAAAAAAAGCATTTACAGAACATGTTGTTTCAAAGAGATAAAGAGCCAGAGGAAACACAGATCTTAAAGAACTGAAGCCCATTTAATTTCAGACTGCTCCACAATCATTGTCTCTCCTCTTCTCTACTCTTACCAAAATCCCTCTGTGATTTTTTCAGTTTACAGTCTGCTTTTCTTCTATGCTGGTTCCACCTAAACCCGCCTGTCCCAAAGGTCCAGTTTGAATTGCACAAAGCAAGAAACGGCTTTGAAGGCTAAAGTGCTAAAAGGGTTTCCATCAGCCACAAAACTGACCAGGCTGCATCTTGGCATAGAGTGATACCAATCCTTCAGCTTTGATGGGCATTCAAATACACGAGCTGTCAGCCAAAAAGAAGAAAAGTGGCTAGAAATGCAAATATCATGGACCAGTTCTAGATCTACTGCTTTCAGAACTAGAGATTCCCAGAAGTGAGCATATTGCTCATATATTTCCTCTTGGTATTATCATGGGGGTTGAGGTTTCTTACTTGATTTGCCATGTGTTCAACCCTGTTATTGGTTAATTGCATTTCTTTACTGGTTATTCCACAAACCACATCTAAAAATCCTAGTGCCAGAAGCGGTAAGGTAATTTCTAAATAAATTTTGGGAAGAAAAAGCTAAAAATCAGATTTAAATACTAGTACAAATCTAATCCTATGTATTTTCAAGTACTGCAACTTCCCATAGTGCAACTGTTCTGTTCTGAAAAATTCATTAGGACACTATAACACTTCTCTACGTGGCAAAATTCTAGTTTGTGACAGCATGGAAATATACAAAATACAGTGAAAGACATTCATATCCAAGTTATGCAATTGTCAACGTGTTCATATTTTTGTCAAAACTCACTAAGTGACAGAAATGTGACATCCCTTTGAACTGATTTCCAGTTATTTTTGTTTGCAAATAGTTTGAAGTCATTAATCAACAGAGCTTCCTTGAACCATTAACAGAACCGCTGCTCTTCTTGGTTGTTTCTCTTTGAAGGGGATTACAAAACCATTTGCTGTAGTTTCAATCCACATGGGTTCCTGCTCTGAATTGCATGCTAAGTTTTGGGATGGAGCAAATTCTTCATCTGGTTTCATGTCAAAACCATCTGAAGTCAGAAAGTTTTGCACAGAACTGATGCAGAGCCATAAATTGTCCAAGTTCAGTGTGGATTGGCCCAACTGTGTTTTCTTGAGAAAGGGTGGGAACTGGAGCAAATCCTTGAGGGAAAACGAGCTAAGTTTCAAACAAAACTCAAGACTATGCAAATTTTAAGTCATTTCAGCTTTCACAGCCAGAACATTTAAAACTCTTTCCCTATCCTTTTGTCCAGAAAATGGGACCTGGCCCACAGTGTTCTTCAGAAAGGGTAGCAGAAGATCAGCTGAGGAAAGAAAATTTGCCAAGTTTCTTTTCACAAAGTTCCACATAATTTCACTCCAAAGCACTCATACTTCTGTTTTGTTCACTTCCCTAAACAGACACACATGCAAACTGGTGGACCTGATGTGTCATTTCCCACATTCAAATGTACAATCTAAGTTCAGCCACAACTGGACACAGAAAACAAAGGGGGATGCCATCATTTGTTTGGGCAAATGCAAAGCTAGCCAGTGTGCATTAGGTGCTGAGGATCAGAGACTGATAAAAACAAGTGTTAATTTCTCAAAAATAAATCAAAAATAACAATTCTGGAGAAAAAAAATCCTCTGACATTTAACAAAAGTATGCCCCTGAGGAAAACACAGTCTGATTCTGCAGCAGGAAAAAAATTAGAAAGCATATATGCTTGTTGGAAAAATCAGCTTTGCCAGATTCTCAGTCAGAAAACCAGAGCACAGCTTGGTTGGAGCTAGCATCGTATAATACTAAAATTATTTTCAGAAATGTGCATTCTCAAGAATTATTTATTTCATATTCTTTATGAGTTCCTACTTCTCTTTCAGATGTTTTATTGCAAAGCAAGAGTTGAAAGTTTTAGAGAGAATGTTTAAATCCTATCTCATCTTCCTGAGCTGCTTCATGTGTGCAGAGTATCAATTTCAACTCAGCACAAGAAGCAAAACAAAGCTTTTAGGAGTATCTCCTGCTAGAATAATTGGTATAACTGGAAAAAATAGATAAGCTTTGGGGTGTACAAGCAGGACCTTTAAGTGCCAAAAAGCATGTTTAACATTTTCCATTGATAAAAGCAATTACTCACCAAAGTGTGTCCTTCTGCTTGATCAAAGCACCATAAATCTAAAAAAATAAATCCAGCTAGCACTGCCTGGGAACAGATATGTTCAAACACTGTTTGTTCTCCCTTCAAAGATGACAGGGCAACCCTGAAAACTGTGTCCATTATTTGATTTTCCAAACACAGTAATCCAGTGCTGTTTGAGAGAGTCTAAGAGCTGTAAGACACCCACATGGTCTGGGGCTGTGTCACACAGGGCCTACAAAGGGTCTGATGGGGGCCAGGTGAGCCACAGGAGGTCTCTCAAAGGCTCTGGGTTATCACATTTAAGCAACTGAGTTCCATCAGTGTGTCACAAGAAAAAGCCGTTGAAGCTGAAACCAGAGTTTATAGGAGAAGAGGCCTGCAGTGGTGGTCATTTACATTTTTTTTACCTAGATTGGTTTCATCTGGAATTAAGTTTTAAAATGGCATGAGAGAATGGATATCTCTCTCTTTTTCACAAACTTTCAATAAAGGAAGGCATTATTGAGGTATTGGAAACACAATGGTTAAGTTTCCTAGAGAGAGACATGTACAGGGCAGTGCATAAACCTGGCTATTGCTCTACCAAAAAAAGCTGGAAATTGATGTGAAAGAAAACAGACCTCTTCTGAGTTCTGAGAACCAAACCCAATAGAGTTCTTGGGCTCCCAATGCTTATTTGGGCACCTGACTTTGTATTGAGGCCAAGAGGAATGAGCTGTTAGTCTCCATGCCCACATGCTCTCTGGACAGCACCAGTGCACCTGGATATCTTCACTCAGTAGGAACAGCAACACAGCAAGTGTCAGTTCCATTTTGGTTTTGTTTGTTTGTTTGTTTGTTTTTGGTTTTTTTTCCCAAAACCTCCTCCAGGACCTGACACTTCCAGGAATATAAAATACAATCAACATTCTCCGGTAGTTTATAACTGCCTGCATTGAGTGGTCATGTCACCAGTGATGATCATCCTAAACTTCGCCAGAGCTGATCCATGGCTCTGGGGGACTTCTCCACAACATGAAATCTCAGGGGTTCTTGTGGATTCACAAGTGCTTGGGCTTGAGGTGGAGAGTTATCTGAAGTGAGCTTCTGTCCAGCTTCATCTGCATCAGCTATCAAAACTGTGCAAAACCCACAAATTTTCGCATAATACTGATGGACATGAAAAAGGTACCTGTTACCTGCTTGAGGCTCAACAGCCCTAATGGATGTTTTGGACTTAGGACAAATTCACTTTTGCAGGGTTTTTTTTTAAAATATTCTTCTACAACCAAGTCAGAACTCCTTGCACACCTGCAGGTCTCCCACTGAGCAACTGTCAGGATTTCACAATATTAAACCAATCTTGGCATTTCACCGTGTCCACTAATTATAAGCACATCTGTTTAAGAGCAGTTAGAGGAATGAAAATCCCAGCATCAATGTGTTTGATGCATGTGTTTGCTTCCCCTTAGAGTGAGGGTGGGAAAACACTACTTTAAAAATCTGCAATCTTCATTTCTCTTCCAAACAAATGTAAGTGCTCCCTCAGCTCCCCTGGGGAACATCACTGGTATATGGAAGACTCTCAGGGAAGATGAACAAGCCTGAGGGCAAACTTTTTTTATAAATGTGTTCATGCTTGTTAAAACTGATTTAAGATAAAAATAAAATTCGGAGAAAGCAACCAAACTCAGGTCTAGGCAGAGGTCTTGCACCTGGGGTCAGCGGGAAATAGTCACTGCAACATCAACCAATTTTGGATCATAGAGCCATATAATATCCTCAGTTGGAAGGGACTCACAAGGCTCATCAAGTCCAACTCCTGCCCTGCCTAAGGCCACCCCAAGAATCCACCATGTGCCTGAGACCATGTGCACATCCCTTGACACTTGGTCCAGTTGAGAGCTATATGTGGCTATAGATGTCTTCTCTCACCTCTTGAACCCTGACTCGGGTCCAGCCTCATTCTGGCATGGTGAGTTAACTGTCTTGCTCAGAAACAAGTTGGTGAGACTGAAATATCCTATTGTTTATCTATTTTAGCAAAGAAAGCAGTGAGAGCAAAAAGGTTACCGTTTCATTTACACAGTTTTCCTCATTCACAGTAGATGATCTTGGCAACAAGACCTCTTATGTTATAAGACCAGTTTTCATATTCAAACAAATATCATATTACTACAGACAATAGCATATTACTACTTGGTGGTCTGAAATCCTTTGTCCTGAACCTTTTGTATTAATGTGGATAAGGACTAATGATCCTGGAGTCAGTAGTGTCAGTCAGTGTCACAGTCAACTGAGAAGGGGATGCTTTGTCTCTGTTTTTGTTTGAACTTCCAACTCCCACAGGAACTTTGCTCACACCAGGCGCTTCTTGACCCAAATACTTCTCATCTCCCTTCACATGTCCCTTGTTAAAAGTAGCCAGATAGCCAGTTAAAAGCTATCAGGAATGAGAGTGGGTTCTCCAGACGTAAGTCTGTCAGCCTTTGGTCCTGTGAGCAACACCAGCCCAAATTTCGTCCCACTGACCTGTCACTTTTTATCTTGCATTTAAATGTATTTAGTGACCAACAGAAACTGCTTCAGCCTGTAGTGTCCAGCAGCTATTTCTTGGGAGAGGATACAGCTGCTGCAGGGCAGGCAGGGGTTTTGCACGACGGAGGGGTGAGCTGCAGAGTAGCAGCAGCCCATTTGTCAGAGACATCAGCCTGCTGATGGCTCCAGTGCAACATCCACTGCTCAGCCAGAGACTCTGGAGTCATCCTGTCTGCCTCACAGTGCTGAGAGCCCTGGCAAGCCAGTTTATCTCCTTGCACAGATACTTGCAGCCCTGCCTGGACTGAAGCTGTGGGGCTCATCAGCACATTAGCAAAGCTGAGAGGGAAATCTTAAATCCTTTATGACCAGACCCTGGTCCTTGAGATGACCTGGGTGGGAGATGGGGGCACAGGAATGTGACCTTTCTGAGTCACCACCAGTATCACCAGCACATTGCTCAATCCAGGGGATTTTCCCTGGCACCACTCATACCCCCCAGTTCTGCAGGGCTTTCCTGGGGAAGAAACCCAAGGTGGACTGACTATATTTTGCCATGCCCCTGAATAAAAGCCCTGCACAGTTCAGGGACACAGCTGAAGTAAAATTCAAGCTGACCCCCACTGTGGCTTGCAGGATAACTAAACCTGGGGTTTGGCTATCTGATAGTGTAGACAGCAAAGGCCATTTATTTGCAGGGCTTTCATGAGTATGTGGACAATCAGGTTTCCTGGGAAGTGGCACCAAGCCTGCCAGAATTCAAGAAACATTTGGACAATGCTCTCAGGCACATGGTGTGATTCCTTAGTTTGACCTGGGCAGGGTCAGGAGTTAGATTCAATGATCCTTGTTGGTCTCTTCCAACTCAGGATATTCTGTGATTCTGCAAATCAAGGACCGACCTTGGCTGCAGCTGCCATGGTGGCAGAGGACAAGAAAAGGAACAGGCTGCAAAGCTGGCACTGTTTCATATGCCATAAAACCAGCAGAATATCCTTCCCTGGGTCACTGCATTGAAATCAGCAGAGGATCAAACTTGTCCTGCTGATGACTCAGGTGATGCCTCTGAGGGCTCTGCTGCTATGCTGAGGCCATGAAGTTGGACGTGATCAAAATTCCTGTCTGGTTAATATAGGGTGAACTAAAGGACAAAGAAACAGCTCTGTTATTGTCTGGACCTCCAGACCATATCCTTAGAGGATATGGTGCAGTTTATTCAGCAGAGGAAATAAAAACTGCTTGGATAAAATCTTCTTAGACATTCCCATGCTCTACTCTCTTGTGAAAGTGTTTTTAGTGTAGAACTACACCACTTTAATTATATGCACTCCTTCAATAAAAAAGCATGACTCACACCTCTGCGCAGGAGATAAAAGATGTGTAGAAACCATAAAAACACTAAACCAGCATGTAAAGCCAGCAAAGCCACTTATCTTTGTGGAATATTTTAATGTCTGTCTTGTTCTTCCAGGAAAGCTATGGGATAATTTATGCCTTTAAAAAGCCTCAACTTGTAAATATATATCTAAAATATCTTTTCTAAGGCTGGTTCTGTAAAACAGTTTTTAAAGGACTGATATGGGGTTTAACAAGGCATTGTAGGTTTTAGCACCCTGGGCATTATGTTAGCCATACCTTCTTCATGTATATATAATATACATAACAAATATAGTGGAAAGGAGGCAGAAGGTGGCAAACAGAGAGGTGCTGACAGGGTGTCTTCCTCAGCATGAATCCTAAATGATTAGTGGTGCTATAAGCAGAGCAATTAGACCCCAGCTCCCTGCTCCCACCTGCCTTGTCTCACCTTGCATGGAGGTTGTGCCTGTTCCTTTGGGCCACCTTTCCCTCTGGAGTCACTAGCTCCTCCCCAGCAAATCTTGTCCCTTACCCCAAGTGGTGTGGAGCCTCGTGGTTAGGGCTCAGCTTGGCAGACCCATGTCTCCATCCTCCTGGGAAGCCTACAACCACAAGCCTAGCAAGCAAAGTGAGATGCTGTCACCATCTGTCTTTGATCTAATTTAGTGCAAAGTCTGGGGACAATCACAGTCACTTGATCTCATTTTTGGGTTGCCTCCCAAGGCAGAAATCTCCTTCCTCATCCTCAAGTCCCAGTGAGATGGGGCTCCCAGAGCAGACACCACTGTGTCTTTTGGTACCATTTGACAGGATAAAAAGTACCTGAGAGAGTCATCAGAGTCTGTGATAGACTCAGAGGAGCCTTTGTGGGCTGGATGGCTGAGAACACCACAATCAGAGCATTTTGGGCTCCAATTGTCCAAAAGTTTGAGCTTCTTTTCAATTACACACACTCACACTCACAATGGTTGTTATATATTAAGTGATCTGTGGCTGTGCTGAGGCTGACCTCAATTAAAATGTGTCTTTGCAGGCAAAGTGTGGTGATGCACAGGGGTCTACAGGGCGGTGAGAGTTCCTGGATTTCCATGAGATTCATTACAGGTATCCATGCAGCTGACACAGAGTTTGTTATTAATCTCTGTCTGTAGCACTCTTATTGCACACCCCACCAAAGTGAGATTCACTGGACATCATAAGATCTAAATTTAGTCTAATTTAATCTGTTTTAAAAATGTCTGGTATATTTTACTGGTGTCACCCCAAAGCTGAGCATGCAGCTGAGTCTGCAGACAAGGAGGGGAGGGTGATTTGCCGTGGCAGGACTCCTGTCTTGGCCACCAGCAAATCAATAGCATGCGCATTTAATGGGGACATCACATATTCCATGAATGTTCTGATGGAACATAAAAATCATAAGCAGCTACTCAGGCTGATGTGTGTAAATATATTCTAGTTATGGAGCTGCTCCAGATCTGACATCATGTAAGGAGATGTATGCATCACTGGTCAGAGGTGCCCAATATGGATGCAGAAATTAGGATTTTATGCCAGTGGTGGGAAGCAAGCCTCTTCAGGAGGTCATTTAGGATGCTGAATTAGAAGGCTGAGCAGGACTGTGGCCAATGTAAAGAAATGAGTCTCCAGACTGAAGTAAGCAGCCCCCATGAGGTGCCTACCCTGCTGACAAAACCCCTACAAACCTCTAATCACCAGTGGTTGATAAGAACTGTGAAGGGAGGCAAGGTCTAAAGCCACGCAATTAAATCACTTTAGGATACTCACACTTCCCATGGTTCATCAGCAGTGTAAATCCAAGCTAATTTATATTTTTGTAACAGCTGAAAAGTGGAGGTTAAAAGGCATTTTTAAGATTATAAAGTAATAAATATCTCTTTAATTTGTCAAATGTCTAAACTTTGCTGTTCTCTCTCTGTCAGTAAGCTCAGCTCTGATCAGCTCCTACCCACCACCCCTTTATGGTGCATAGAAAAGGGAATGCATTGAGGTTGTTATATCATTTTCTGTGTAAAAATTACTTCTACCACTTACTGCACTTTTCTACCTCACTGCCAGGCATGTGACCACAACTTTACGCATCCCAAGAGATTCAAGCATTATTCTAACTCCTTTTAAGTAAAGAGCAAGCAATGAACAGCTTCTCCTTGCTTTGGATCATGCCATGGATCACATCAAAATGACCTCTGTGCATCTAGGAGAAGAACTGGGAACTCCTTTATGAGATTTCGTAAAGGCAACACAGAGGGATTAGCATGCCATTAGTAATGCTGTTTGTCACAGTATAATTTATTGAGGCTGATTGGTAATTTCATCAGTCATTGCTGTTGTGCAACACTTAAAAATCTGCGGCATTTCATGGAGAAGGAAGTTCAATGGGCCATAATATTTAGCGAGGGTAAAGGCAAGGGTGAAACTACGTAAAATTGTGGGGCAGTTCTTGTCTGCATTAGAGAACAAATGTGATTAAGAGCTGTCTCTGCTGATGAGGATGCTGAAACACACTAAGGAACTTGAGCACATATTCTTGATGAGCACAATACTGCCCTGTGCAGGAAAAAGGGAAAAATCACATGGACGAGTCGGAGTCAGGCCATGCAGGGAGGGGAAGGTTTTTGAAGGCTGCTTCCTACCCACAGGAATAGTAATAGAACCTGTGTTGGGATACTTGAAATTAGCTATTTGTTCTCTGCTTCCCCCTGCCTCCCCATAACCTTCCTGGCATAACAAACCTCAGCTTCTTTCCAAAAGCATTTTAAGCTGCTTGACCTCCATGCATTGCAGCAGAGCAGAGGGTTACTAGCTCACCCTCATAGACTATGTGAGCTAAGGATTTTATACTTGATGCCATACCTCTGAAAAAACTACCTTTCATGCACTGAGGAAATGATTAGTCCCTGTCAGACTGCAGTATTTTTTCTTCTGCAAATGGTGTCTTTGTGCCCAGAACATGGATGGATACAGGAGAAGGAGGTGAGGCCCATGAATAAAGGCCTGGGGAATGGTCTGGCACCTCCTAGAATCAGTCAAAACTTCTAATATCTTGGCAGATTTTTTCCTTATAACTGATATCTTTCCATCTTTCTGTCTTTCTTTTATTTTTATCATCTTCTCTTTTTGCTTTTTCCTTGTTTGTTTCCTTCTTTCTTCTGCCTCAGCACCTTGCCTTGCCTAGCTACCTTCCTAATTCAAACACACCCAGCTTACAAAGTTTGTATCTGTGAACAACATCTTCACATGCAGAAATAAAGTCACTTCCAAGCTTTGACATTTGCAGGAGTTGAGCCTGAAGTGTTAAAGTACAAACACTTTCTGATCAGCCATTCCCTTGATAACAGATGGCCCAATCTATGCTCCAAGATTGTCTTTAACTCTGTCTGACCCAACATAAAACCAAATGTTCATAAACTGCAGTTCTCCATACCCCAAGATGTCCATTTTTGGCTGTAAATCTGGAGCACATGCTGTTATCTGAGATTTGTAAGTCATGTGCGATACAGGGAGGTGCATTATCTTACTTGGGGGGTGTCTGATCCACACAGGCAGAGCAGTGCATCTGCCTGCAACTTCAGCTTCTCCAGGGAAACTTTCTCTGCCAGTGTTTTCAATGTGAAAAAGTAATTTTCTAATTTCCCTGGATAATACCTCACCTTAAACCTTGGGTAAATATACCAAGCCCAAGCCATGGGAATCACACACATTAAAGGCCACAGGAATCTCACTGCCCTTGACTGGGAAAGGACCCCCTTGTTCATCGCTGGAATTTGCTACAGGACCTGCAAGGATGAAAGCTGCTTCTTTCCATTGGCATTAGTGTTACCTCAAGGGCAGGAGAGCAGAGAAAAAATGCCAGATGTAGAGCCCGTGGAGCTGCTGAAAAAACACCTCAGAGTTAATGAATTGTGAGGAATCAAACCATAGCTCAGATGTCTGGTTGAAAACACTCTTCCCCAGCATTCGTTCAGCTACTAATGGGTTGTGTCACACACTGCTGCTGAGAAAGGAACAGGGAGATATCTCCAACTGCATGCTTGGCACGCCCTCATTTAAGGAGGGAAAGGGCTGGATCTGCTCTTTCTGATAAAGCCGCAAATTCTGTTAATCAAATGGATGCAAAAAAAAAAGTATCACCTTTCTTATAACACATTAAACTTTTGTATCAGGCTTCAAAACAAGAAAATAAGAGATAATTTGCTTTTAAGGTGTCTATAAAATAGACAAATGTTCAGGTTTCATTGATGCGAAAAAATGTCTTTTCACAGGCATTATTTTTCGCAGAGCAGGGGGAAGGGGAGCTACTAATCTGTTTATACTAGGATTAATATTAGGAGTGAGTTAGTTTTTCCAAGGTTCAGCAGAGCATGAGGGGGAAAACAAAACAAAACTTATTTTCAGGAATGTTTACCAATGGGTTCTGGTCGTGATTTGTGTTTTGAAACTTGGGAGGCCAGTTTTTGAGCTTCACTGTTAGTGTTTAATTTAAGGATTAGGAATTATTGAGTTAGGTTCATTAAAATAGCTGGGTTTTGTCCTTCGAAAATTTAAGAAAACATGGTGTAAGCCTTGGAAAGGAGGTCTCTTTCTGGGTAACAACAGCCTCATTCAGCTCTAAGCATATGGCCGTCTTTGTTTTAGAAACCTGTGTTAAAGTAAGGATAAGGCTCCCCATTCCAGCAGAATCATCAGCTCTGTTCTCAGGGATTTACATAGCTCTCAATAATACTGGTTTAAGCCTTGAGAAATCTACTGTGATCCCGCATATTAAAACTACTGTAGGTGCGATGGGGGTAATTTCTTCCCCAAATTTCATGTTCAGTTCCCAGTTTGAAGAGAGGGGAGTGTGAAGCACCAACATCAAAGACAGGATAAGGCTGGCAAAGGGCAGCTCTGAACTCTCTGTGTGAGTAGAGGATGAAGACACTGGAATATTAAAAGAAAACCTAGGCCAAACCTTGAGGAGGGACTTGTTCCAGATCTCATCATGAGGGCATCCTCTTAGAAATGCATGAATAAGACAAAGGTGTTTGTCCTATTGCAATGGGTTAGTCTGCAAAAGCAGAATGCGTTCCCATGCCCTGGCAGGAGGAGGACAAGGCTTCTGCAGGGCCAAACCTCAGCCCTTGAGCTTCCCAAATGATTTGCAGCAATCTGTGTGGCTTTGTGCCAAATGCATGGCAGGATCTTTGCACTGCCATTCTCAGCAGCTCCAGTTCTGCCTTCAGCCACTTTAATGTACCAGAATTCAAAGCAGCTGCCCCGCTGCAGTGTGGGCAAGGACCAGCCCAAACTTGTCTACGTGTGGTTGTGCTCACAAATGCCCCATTAATTGAGAACAGTCCTTAGTGGGTTTTCCTTTCAAGAAGAGTTTTAAAAGTTTGGGTCACTGTAAACAAAATTGTGCTCTCCTCTGTTTTGGGTGTTTTACAGCAACTCAGCTCTTTTTTTCTGCAGCCCAACCAGCTGACTGTAGCTGGCAGGAAGACAGTGAATCCATTTTACGATGACTTTCAAAGTTTCAAAATGTGTTTTGGATCTGCCTTGGAGCGAAAACAAAACCTTTTGAACTTTTTTGTACTGTGAAGTCATGTCAAGACCGTTTTTGCCTGGGAAGACTCTGAGCTTCCCTCTGTGATGCAGACTGTGAAGACAGCCTTGGCTTTGCTGCTGGGTGGCAGGTGGCAGCTCAGAGCTCTGGAAACAGCAGCTCAATGATGTAGAGAAAAACCTGGAAACCTTCAGATATGGCTACAAGACAAGCTGCTTCCCAGAGCAGAGAAGCTGTGGTGCCCCATCCTTGGAAGTGCTCAAAGCCAGGCTGGATGGGGCTCCGAGCCACCTGATTTAGTGAAAGGTGTCCCTGCCCATGGCATGGGGTTGGAAAGAGATGATCTTTAATGTCAATTCTGTGATTCTGTGATTCTACTCTGGACAGTTTCTCCTAGGTGGGACAGCTACTGTGACTTTTCTCAGGAGTGCTACAGCTCTTCCTAATGGTATAAGGTCACAGTAATGCTGGATTTTAATGACAACAAACCAGCCATGGCCAAAGTTGGTTTTAATCCTGATTCCCAGCCTCACTTTTCACTTTTACACATACCACCAGCTTGCTGATGTAGTTATCACTCTTCTCATCTTTCCGTGCTTAGCAGGGGGTGATACACTGTGCAATAAAAAGAACAAAAAAAAAGGCTTCTCAGGCTTGAAACTGCCTCATTTTCCTTCCTTGTGTTCTTATATTCTTCCAGCATCTCTGGTTCATTTGTTGTTTGAGATAAACTTACTGGAAAATGCAAACTCTGGTCCATAAAATACCAATTCTAAATTAATTTTTCCAGGAAGAGACCCTGACTATGCCTTATTCATACTCAGTGGTGTATGTCAGCTGTCACATACTTTTAGACCTGTGAGGAATTACACCTGCACTGGATTATACTGTACTTGATTTTGAAGAAAGGAGAAGCTGTACTACTGTAATCATTATTTAAACCATTTCCTTTTGATTTGTTTGATGCCAGGCTCCCATTCATGCGTAACGTATCATGCAGTCAAAAATACGAGGCCTGCCTTTGAGGGGAAAAATATAAACAATACCTTTTTTTTTTCAGATTAGTTACTCACTTTTTGGATAAAAAACATGATTTCAACTACAGAGGGGGAGAAAGAAAATTTGAAAATGTGATCTTTTGAACAGGGGGGGCTCCCTGTGAAACATGACTCCGTGTGTCAGGTCCTGTGATAGCGTAAAGCTTCTCCCTGAGGAACTTTCAATCTGAATTGAACAGTTAGAAAAACACCATGTTTTTAGTATATATCCTTATATACTCCAAGTGGAGAAATAGACCAGTGAGAGAGTGGATATATTATCAGAAATATGTCATGTTGAAAAGGAAGCCTCTCTGGGAAGGCAGTCTGATGCAATAACCACAAGATTATCATTCTTAGTTATTACCTTTTCACATCATAATTTCTGCCGTTCTGGTTAATACCACACTAAATGGAAAAAGGAACCTACTTGTCACATGAATTACTAGAGCAGACCTGCCACCAGTCACCCATAAGGAGGCACTGCCTGTTTTACATCCTTGATGATGCTCTGAGGTTATGAAATCCACGTGGTTCACCCAGGTATTATCTCCACACAACCTTTGCTATCACTTTTTGCCTTACAAAGCAAGTATTTCCACACGTTGTTGCAGAGCTCATCTTACAAGCTTGCGTTAACTAAGATCCAGATTCAAACCTGGTACCCAATCAGCTGGACATTTAGGCATTTTCCAAAGATCTGGCAAACACCAAATGCCCAGCAGCCTTTCCAGATGGAGACAGTTATTTTCCCCTTGCCCACCCATATTTTCCTCTTGCTCCATCTCCCTGTTTCCCCATCAAACATAACTGGGCACCTAGGATTTCTTAGCCACAAAGTACATGGTTTATATTTGAAGAAAGGCATTTGTAAGAAAGATGACAGATTCGCGTAAGCATCCAGTGAACTCATACTGTCTTCTTCAATGTTTATATTAACTTATTATGCTCTACTGTTCTTAAATAATTACATAACTATCCACAGTCATTTCAAACAGCCCTTCAACCCACATCAGCCTCGTGTATAAACATTGGTGCTTTGTACAGTCATTTTGTATGAAATTTGTCTGCAGGGCAACAGTTTGCTGTACTGGATGCCTTTTGTGAGATGACTCAGGCAGCAGTTAAGACTCAAAGTGCTTTTGATTCCCTTGCAAACAGTCTGTCTGCTTTTCCTGCTCTCTGAAGCCCAGGATCTAAGAAGGGGTTGCCCAGTATGGTCTGTGTCCAGAGCCCTGCTAATAAATCCTTAGCTGCAAATAACAGTCACAAACAGATCCCAGGCATCTGGGCCCCTCACTCTGTAACTGCAGGCAAAAAGTCTTCCATCATTTCTTCTTAACAGGTCAAATTTTAGCTCAAGCACCCATTGTAATGGGTCAGATGCTGCAAGGTTGCAAGAATAAGGTTCTGTGCCCAAGCAGCATTAATTTGTGTCTCATTTGGGGTCATTGGCTCAGGCTCAGCCCTGCCCTAACCATAAATGAAGGAAAACACAGCCTATCTGGAAAGATTTTGTGGCTTTCTGCCCTTTGAGAAGCAGTCCCATGCAGTAAAATAAAAAAGACCTGAAACTCCAGAAAACGATGCAAAACAACTTAATTCTCAAAGAGACAAAGACTGCCTCTTTGAAAAAAACTTCAGGCACTCTTAAAAGCAAGAGTGCATAGGATGAGTCACTGTCTGCCTTCCCACCCTGCTTTTGGACAGGAAAGGTGGAGAAACAGACCAGCAGAAAAAAATGTGTCATCATGACAAGCCTGTTCTTCTCACAGTGTAAAAAGTGCCCAGGAGACAGTGAATCCCATCATCCAGGAGCAATTTGGCACTGGACATAAGGACTGGCAGAAGGCATAAGCATCATGTAATTCCAGTTTAAGACCTTTTTAAACATATAAGAGAAACCTGAGCCAACATCTTTGGTCTGGGGACAGATTCATGTCCCTCCACCTTCATCCTTAAGTGCTGCAGTTTTATCTCAAAGGAGAGAAGATTTTGCTCAGCACTGGCCCATATTCTCATTTGAGAGGAAAGCAAGGAAGAAAAATTTCTCAGGAAATTTTGCTGATTTCTCTCCAAGTCTGAAGAAATGGACACTTCTGCCTTTCCTCTCACTGGCAGGCAGGGTTGTGGTCTTTGTTCTTTGAAAGGGAAAAAGATGAAAACCTCTGGGCTGACTAAAGAACACTTTTTAGTAGTTGTCTCTTTCTCAGTGACACATCCTCTTATTGTATGTACACACAAACACACACCACACACATGAACACACAGACACACATTTTCTATTTCATTAAAAAACATTCTGGTAACAATCAGAGGCAGCTCATAAATGTCATATTTCGAAAAACATAATGCACGACTCCCTCCTTAGAGCAGTTTTTATGACAAACAATATACCGATATTTGGGTATAATTTCTAAGACTATAAAATAACTTTTTATGGTTCTTGGGCTAATATCTGAAAAGCAGAGTACATTTTTGTATGAAATTCTTTCACAGTATTTAAAGCACAATATCCTCTGCCAGTCCACCCTCTCTCTTGTTTCTCTTTCTATGCAAAACCATGTGACAAAAAGCAAAATGCTTTTAAGAAACATACCTCTGGCCTAGAGCCAACCCCTCTTTTTCTTTTTTTTTTTCTTTTTTTTTTTTTCTTTTTTTTTTTTTGGTTTTGCCAGTTGAAGCTGACAGATATCTATAGCAAACAGTTAACATATATAAACATGTCAGCTGTAAAACAAATATGCTTTGAAAGAAAACAGAGCTGGAGTGGTTTATGCTGCAAGACAATGTTGGTGCAATTAGCAGACACGGGGTGTGGGGTCTTCAGGGCATGTTTGGCAGGTCTATCCAAGGTAGAAGTACCTTTCTTCTTCACTCTGTCAAGTCCTGTGTGGATGGCATTGAAAAAAAGACAGGCCCCTGGTGTCCCAGCCACCATCTGGTGCAGATGAAAAGAAGGCATAAGCACTTTTTGATCCTGAGGAGGTGTGCATGAGAGACAGCTGCAGGCAGGCATTCCAGGGATACATTTCGCAGGTCAAATAAGCTAAATCGTCACTGAATTGCAGCCACTTAGAGGCTTGATCCTGAAAAGCTTCTGCCAGATGCTGAGCCCTCCTCCCTCTGCTCCAGCAAGGCTTTCCTCTGCTGCTTATTATCGCGTGTCACTTAATACCATTGTAAATGGACTGAATTAATTAGAGATAGGGAAGAAAACCAGTTAGGAAAAACAATCAGCAGTGTGGGCTGGTGCAGTGCATTGTGGACAGACTCAGAGCATCCCACCGGTGAGGAGTCACCTCAGCACCAGGGTCAATTATAAGGTCATAGGATGTTGACCACAGAGGGGTGGATACATAATGTTGGGGCAAAACCCAAAGGCTGATGACCAGAGAGGGCGGGAAGGGTATCTTGCTTGGGTCTGCTCCCTGCTCTGCTGAAGGGCACATCCCCTCACTGAGCACTGCCTTTTGTCGGGGCAAAGGTGTTCATGGGCCCAGGCTCGTCATTTTTGGCCTTGCTGTTATCATACTGAATGAGGAAAATAACCGCTTTAGACTGCCTGTCAAGTCAATGAGTGGGACTGGCATCCTTCAAGATTAGTTGAGGGTGGGCTTTAGTGTCCAAGATCCCATGAGATGGATCCAGACTCTCCTGAACTTATTTCCAGAGGTTCTCCTTCTTGGTGGGCCCTATAAAGCAATCTAGCACAGACCAGACACCAGGGTGGCTCCAGGCCATCAAACCCTAACAATAGGTTAAGAATAGACTAAACAGAAAATTAATTCAATTCTCAAACAGACTAGGAGTGCAATTAAATGGACTCTGATTCCTCAGACTGGGAAAGACACCACTGAAGGGGATAGGATGGAGATTGCAAGACTGGAAAATATGAATAGAAGATGACTGCTGTCTTTTCTAATACAAGAGCCAGGGGACATCAGATGAAACTAGTTAGTGGCAAGTTCAGAGAAAAAAAAAAAAAACAAAACAAAACAAAAAAAGAGCCATTTTCCCCCAGTGTGTAGTTAAGAGGAGAGCTCTTTGCCATAGGGCTACCACATACAATCATGGAAGGAAAATCATTTATAGTCTCTTGAAACCAGAGATGCCTCCCCTGGCTCAAGGCAGAGGTAAGGATGACAGAGTCTGGTGAGTGCAGTGCAGGACATCACTGGGCACTGGCCCTGCTCACACCTCAGCATCTGCGGGGGGCACAGCCCAGGTCTGCCTTGGATGGAGGATCAGCTTAGGACCAGGCTCTGTGAACCCTGAAACAGTGTGAAATTCACGTCTCAAATCACAGCCCAAAAGGTTTTTACCAGCACAGCCGCTGCCTGTAGTTGGAGGGCAGGACACACATCTCAGAGTCCTTTGCAGAGTCCAGCCAGCAGTACCTGAGCATCCTGGAAGCTGAATCTTCTCAAAAAAAAAATTAAATGTGAGGTAAGGAGGGGCTTCATTTTTCTGATGCCTCCCAGGGGCACAGATGAAACCTTCCTTCTTTTGTGATGGGAATAAAAGAGGGATTAACAGCAGTGATGGGTGAAATTCAAACACTTTGCAGGTTTTCTTCAATTTGGGGAAGTCTAAAACAGATCTGGAATGGAATTTCAATACACAGATTTCAGAAAATGACTTCCATCAAAGCAGTTTCCCACATCTCAGCTTGCTTTCATTTAATGCAGAAATGAATAAGATGAAAACAAATGTAAGACTGTAAGACTGTAAGAATACTTAAGATGTGATTCATCAGTAAGAAAATATTTTGCAGAAAAATAATTTCTAATTACCTTTTAATTTTTACCAGAAAGGTAAGATTTTTGAAAAGCCATTTTTAAATGAATTAGATTTTTAATTCCTTTCCTTCCTTCCTTCCTTCCTTCCTTCCTTCCTTCCTTCCTTCCTTCCTTCCTTCCTTCCTTCCTTCCTTCCTTCCTTCCTTCCTTCCTTCCTTCCTTCCTTCCTTCCTTCCTTCCTTCCTTCCTTCCTTCCTTCCTTCCTTCCTCCCTCCCTTCCTTCCTCCCTTCCTTCCTCCCTTCCTTCTTTTCTAATTCATATTTTTATGCTCATTATTCCCTCACCCTACTCCATCTACTGCTGAAAAAAATAAAAAAGATTTCTGAACCCTTAGAGAAAACTGCTGTTCACTTAAACCTGCTGGGAAAAAAAATAGAATTTAAAAATGTGAAACTATGTGGAAAACAAAGCTTTTTAAAAAATGTCTTTCTACCTGAAATATGGGGGGGAAAGCACTTGCAGAAATACTTTGAAAAGTGGGATGCTTCTACTTTTGCCTTTCCCACTGCAGGCACAGGAGATCTGATAGGTCTCACTCAGCTCATAGAGGGGCAACTGAGACATCACCTGCTAAAGGATAATATTAGAGATGCCATGGTTCCTGGTTAGATGTGCTTTTACAGACACACAGGAAGTCTGCAGCAGAAAAGGGATTAAGAACAAGCCTTAAATTAGTGACCTCTGCCACCCTCAAAGCAGCCTCTCTCATTTCTTTCTCCTTCCCAACAGAAAACACACACGGCTGACGGGGACAGCGAAAGGGAAGGTGACCCCTGAGACCACTGAGCTGTTCTGGGGAGATGAAGCAGCATTGTGATTTTTCTTTTTCTTTTTTTCCTCTTTCCTTTTTTTTTTTTTTTTTTTTTTTTTTTTGGCTCCTCAAATATTTTCAGCAATAAAAATGCATCTTCTTTCCATGCAGCTCCAGTTTGGCATGGGACCTGCTAATTCCCCAGGAGCTCAGAGAGTCCCCATGTGTCTCCTTTTCTGCTGCACAGCAGTCCCCTGCTGCTGGGGCCACATCCTGAGCCAGCACATGCAGAGGTGCTGCAGATTGACACTGGCTGAAGATTAGTCCCCTGATATTAACTGCTAACTTTATAGCTCTGGTTTCACGGGGGATTTTCCAAAGCGCCTGTTGGGGACATGTATATGTAACAGAGCAGGAGAAACTGCATAGATGGCCTTATCCCCCTCCATGACGTAACATAAACAAGTTCAGTCATTTATTTCGATTCATTAAAAAATCACTCTCCAAATAACGAAAATACCCAGAGAAGCTTTCTGCCAGTTCAGCAAAGCATCATGCTGCGAGAGCTATTTGCACTGAGCTGCTTGAGGAGTGGCTTCAACCCCAAGGCAAACATCTGTGGAAGCTTTAGGAGAGCCTAGACCAAGAGAAAAGCCAGCCGCAGACATCTGTGGACTTCTTTTGGGCCAAGCACAAGAGATCCCAGTATCTATTGTATGAGGAAGGATTTCTGGAGTTCATGGGCTTCGTAGCTAGAGGTGGGGAAACCCTCACAACGCCCTTAGCTGGAACATAACTGCCTGAGCTTTCTGACTCTTCCAGGTTTATTTTTTCCTATGAAATCTCCTTAAAGAACAAAATTAAGGGATGGTAAATTTTTAGTTAGATGAGCTTTGCATGATTTCCAAAAACCTGCCTGGCTCTTAATGCTATAATTCTTAGCAATCCTGGACTGGTAAGAGCAGTTTGGACTGAACATTTGACCTGCAATAAAACAGGGCGCAATTTGGAATTGCATCTCAACTGCTCACAGGTGTCCCTGTCTTCATAGAATCATAGAATCACAGACTGGTTTGGGTTGTAAGGAACCTTAAAGGTCATGCTCCAACTCCCTGTCATGGGCAGGGACACCTTTCCCTAGACCACTAGTGACTGCAGGAGATCAGACAGCCGCTGGGTTGTGGGCAGCCATAGACCTGTTCCTAAACATGCATGGGTTGTTGTTGTTGTTGGCTTTTTTCAGGAAGAGAGTGGTTTGTTTTTCTCTCAGGGCAAATCCATTGCCTTTTAGGACTGAGTTCTGAAACTCAGAGCTTGGAATCTCACTTGGGGCCACCAGCATAATAATTTGTCCATGAGCTTGTGGGTGACATTGACAATGAGCTGTAAGAGATTGGGATGGTTCAGAAAGCTGAAGAGTGAGTGCAAGAGAGAAGAGGGACATGTGGTTGTGTAGGACATCTGGGACCGCTAAGCATTATAGCTTAGGCTGCTGAGGAGGCATCATCCCCAAGAAACCCTGGAGAAAGCCAGCTGACAGCCTCTCCCTGGCACTGCTTGCTGTGCCTGGGCCAAAATAAAACTTGGTCTAGGACAAAAACACAAACTGTGCTGTGCTCTTGTTTATTTTACAAGCAGAGATGTAACCAACATGTCTCACCACAGCCCTGAACTCTAGTTCAGCTGAACTGGAGACTGTGACAGCTGTGGAGAGGAAATGAGCTTGCATGGGTGCTGGTGTCCCCTTTCAGCTGAAATTAATGTCAATGGTTGTTGATGCTACAGGTCATTTCCTGTCTCTCTCCCCGTAAATCTGGAACGTCAATGGATTTCCCAATGGTAAAGAGAGGTATGGCCAGCTTTCCAGCCAGCTTTTCAGGTTTAGAAGTGTTCTTGTGAGCACTGAAGAGTAATTATGAAGCAGGATGTAACCTGCTTTGTCTTTGTCTTTGTAACCAACTTCTTTGTCCCACAGAAGTTCAAAGCAGAGATTGACAGAGGTAGGAAAACATGCTGCTATTTGTGTGGGGCTCTTCCTGCACAGCAAGTAGCAAATGTCCTCTATAGACAGGCAACCAGATATACTGCAAAACCCTGTTAGCTGCAAATCTTAATGCCAGGGATTCTCATCCCAGATTGCTGCCAAAGTCAAAGAGTTCCTCCAATTCCATTGCCTTAGAGGCAGGGCTTTGTGTCCTCTGGGTTATCTTCCAAAGCTTTTCAGGCACCACGAACACAGCCTCCACCACAAGGGAGCCATGCCTTCAGTTCGTGGGTGTCAGCCCTCGCCTTGATCAACACATTTTGTCTCAATGAAAGCAGCAGAACAGTGAGTGACCATGGAAGCATTCATGGTTCGCTTGGCTTCTTTTTGCAGTCAAGTACCTATTTTCTTTGATTCCTCATTCAAAACATGTAGGCAGCTGAGCCAGTGCAACTGGGCAGCTTCAATTCTTTGAAGCATCAGATGCTGCCCTGTGATCTCCAAATACTGCACTCAGGAGTTAATCCAAGATCTCATAAAGCAGCTGATAGGCTGGGGCTGGGAGGTCTCTGCAGTAGTGCCCTGTGTTGCACTGAGGTTTTCTGCTGGTGTGGCACACTAAGTTGTAGTTTTGGGGTAGGAGGAGCAAAGGCTGCATCCCAACACCACCATAAATGTGGAGTGGCCACTCACTGAGCACAGGAACACCATGGAGCTACTCACTGCCTGAAGACTCGGCTAATCCAGCTGCAATTAAACCTTTGCTCAGTTCAACTTTCATGATTTTGCTCCATTGCAAATTTTAAATTGCAAATTTTAGGCACATTCTCTTCTCACTCTTTTTCTATTTGTTCCATTTTTCCTCTATTTTTTTTTTTTCATAAAATTTCCTCTGTGTCAGGGAAAAGTGCCTGTAGGTGTATTTGGAAATACTACCTGAGGCACTTAACTGAGGCAAGATCAGTCCTGTGGCTCTCAGGCTTGCTTGGGAGAAGTTTTGTGGTTTCTGCTCCGAACATTTTCTCTCATATCTCTAGGAGAGCCCACTTCTCCCATGTTTCTGTGAAGAAGGCCTCTGAGAGCAGCTGGCTAAGTTTGGTTCCTAAAGTCAGGTGGGATGAAAACTGCTGCCCCGCAGATGTCACAGGGAGTTCAGTTTGCCTGGGACAGGGAGGCACTTGTGAAAGCACAACCCTTTTTTCTCAATTCTTTGTTTGCTGTGCCATGGCCCGACAATGAAGGCTGGGATCTCTCTGTGCCAGGCACCACATAAAAAACAGAGGGAGAAACTTTTCTCACCCCAGAGTTTGCAGTCTAAACAGACGAATACTGCAGAAGAGTGAGCAGAGTTTGGCTTGCAAATATTATGTTAGCTCCCTGATTTCTTCATGGATGGCTGGGAGGCAGATGTATTGCTTTCTTTGAATGGTTTGGAGGGGTATCTGTGCAAGCCTGGGAGTGGAACAAGATCTTGTCTTTATGGTAAATTTGGCATGGGGAGATGTTCCCAATTAAATTTGTGCATGATCAGATGAATACTTGCAATCCTAGCAGAAGGATTTCGAACTGAATTGGTTTAATTTGCTGCATACAAAGAATTGTGTTCATTTGAAAATGCTTTTATTCCAGAATCTCTGTGTGGAGTTTTTAAGGGACAACTATTCTTTCTTAAATCTATCCATTCCTTTAATCTAAATTAACTTCCCTGGCTAGAAAAGTGTGTGTGTGTATCTAACACAGAAGGGGCCAGGGGAAAAGCAGGAAGGGATTAGTTGAAAGGAAAAACAAAGGAAAGGGCAGAGATTTGAAGTGGGGGGAGTTAAACTGACATTGAGAGGGAAGGAAAATGAAGAGCAGCTGGAGGGATGAGCCCATCAGACCAGAACCTGAGCAGGGGGGATCTCCCAGCACGTACAGGGCCAGGCAGCCTCCCATGCCAGGCAGGGAGCAAGGGCTGTGGGGTTCCCATCAGGATTTGCGTCATGGAGCCCTCAGCTTTTGGAGACACCATTTGCTGCGGAGCTCAGCTCTGGAGTTGTTGTTTGTTTTCCTCAAGAAAAGGAGGTGTTTGTATTGAAGGAAAACATTCTTTCCATAAACGTTACAAGGAAGCCCAGCAATTTTGATGCACTAATGCAAGTTGCTGCTTATTACAAATTGTTGCTCATCACACTTCTGCAATCAAAGGCAGTGAATCCAAAAGTTTAAGTTACTGAAAAATAAAAAGAAATAAAAAATAATTTTTAAAAAAGAAAATAAAAAAAAAACAAAGACAGAAAGAAAGAAAAAAGGACCAATTTCTTTTTTGTTAAGCCAAGTCCATCATTACTATTAAACAGGGCAGGGGGGAGGAAATTCTTCACATTTTGCCCACAACAAGCTTACAGTGCCATATGCAATCTGTATCTCATGAACAAGAGCCATCCTTCCCTCAACAATGTGGTGCCATGGGGCTTTCATGGAGGGGTGATTATATCACCTACACAGACAGGCTTCTATCTAAGTAAACAACACTTCTTGCCAGACTGAACTTCTTACGAGCGGGATTTGTGTTTCGTGCGACGCAAAAGCACAGCCAAAGTTCAGTTAAAAAAAAAAAAAGAAAGGATGGAAAGGAATAATGACATTTTACACATGAATTCACCGAGAAGTAGAACAAGAGTACCAAGGGCACCAGTCTTATCCAAGAGCTTATGAGCACCTTCTTCTCAATACTAATTACTGTGGCTCCTGAATCCTTCAATTTGTTTATGCCCTAAGCTATTAGGGTGAGTCTGAGCTCATTGGTGGGAATTTAACTAATAATCTTAATAAAACCAGGCTCAAAAAGGCAGGAACCCATCTGGGTGCATGTCATACAGTAAGAGCTGTCATACATAGAATGATAGAAAGACTTGAGTTGGAAGGGGCCATAAAGGTCACCTGTTCCAACCACCCTGCATGTGTCACCCACAAGACCAGGTTGTTCCCAACTCCATTCAACCTGGCCTCAAATATTTCCAGGAATGGGGCATCCTCAGCTTCTCTGGGCAGCTGTTTCAGTGCCCCATCACTCTTTGAGGAACACATTTCACCCTCAATAGATAATTTAAATCTCCCCTGTTTTAGTTTGATACCATTTCCCTTTGTTCTATCACTGTCTGCCCTCTCCCTCTTTTTTGTAAGCCTCCTTCAACTGCTGGAATGCCTCAATGGGGCAGCAAGGTCTCCCAGTGCTTAAAGTACATATGGGGTCTCCATTTCTTTAAGTGTAAATTAGGTGAGGGAATTCTCAGAGGTTGCTGTGATTCCCTGTACTGTTTGACTGGAAGGAAGGGTGATATTGCAGACCTGTTACAAGAATGCACTTCCTCCTTGTCAGCGCTGCACATCCATGATCAGGACTTGATCCCAGGGCCAGGAGAGCTGTTACAGCTGCTGAACTTTGCTTTCCAGTAACAGGAGGTTTGTATTCCTCGATGGAGTGGTTCACACTCCTGCACTGTCAGGTAGCACGTGGTCTCCTGGGGCTCCTAATACATGTTATGTGCAACCATTCGGACGAGGCTCTTTGAACTTGATCTTACACTTGGCAAACCTGGGTCTGCTCCAGGTCTCCTGCAGCCTTCCTGTGTGGCATTTGGAAATGTGTTTATCCATCCCACACTTCAGTTCTCCCCACCGAAAAAGAAAACGGGAATCATGTTCTTATCTCCCAGGGGACTGGGAGGTGAAATTGGAGAGGGCTGGGAAATGCTGAATCTGAGGGGCAGCGAGGTACAGAGATGTCCTCTTGGTCTGTCTGTGATTAGAGGGAGATGTATGGAGTCAGATGCTCCTGTCAGCCTTATACAAAAGCAGATGTGTGAGATGTGCAGCTACATTTTTAAATGTTACTTTTTACCCTGCCTGCATTTTTCTTTTCTTTGTGTAAAATTATGACCTTTTAAATATCAAATGGACTATATATTATTACAGAACAGTTGCTTGGTTTTATAGGAGTAACAAATATGTTTTTCATTATATTCTCCAGGTGCATTCTATAAAAGGGGCGTTTATGGTAGAATCATATATATTTCAATAAAGGCTTAGTAGTTTTATGTCAGAGAGAGGTAGCCCTAAAACCAAAGCCATACATTTCAACTTCACTGAGATTGCATTTTTCTTTGAAATAATGTAAACCCTCAAATGGGAACAAAACATATTGGGTATTACACAGGGTTTAGAGAGAGTCACTTAGGAGTTAGGGCTGAAAAAAAAAAATTTGATCATTTATGTGGGTTTAGAGAAAGCTGGAAAAGGTAATAAAACTCCACAAAAATAGGCAGAGGGTTGCATAATACTAGAAAACCTGGAAATTGATATCCATAGCCTTCATTTTTACTATTTCAAATCTTACTTGGGAAAATGGTTAATTAAAGCTAAGCCATTGAAACGGTAATTTACAGCCCCATTTGGGGCAGAAGCCTGGAACAGTGAATTCTGGAGCAGGACTGTGCATCGCAGAGTTTCAGCTCGAAAGTGCTGTATAGGCATTGCTGGAAAAACCCTGCTTCTGCAGTCTTGTGTCTATTAATCAGTATCTCTGTGTATACACAATGGTTTGAACCATTTTACAAATACTCGTCATTTGTAGGGGGAGATGTTGCCAAGGCCTATCTTGATACTCAACCATAAATAAAGTGTCTCAACACTGAGCTCTGAATTTAAAACAAACTGCCTGAAGAAGGTGAGGACAAACATTTTTTATGAAATATGAACAAGCCTTCAATCTTAAGCCAAACACAGAAGGAGGCTTTGATATTGAAAAATCTAAAGAACAAGTGGAGATTTGGGGTTCTATCCATCTTCTGTGACTCCTCCAAGTGTTTTCTGCTATCACAGATTTATTCAAGTGTGTTTCATCATTTTATTAAATCTGCCTCATCCTCACCATCCCTGAGATTTCCAGGAGAACATTTTAAAAGTGGTTAAGTTCCCTCAGGGGGTGTTTTGTTCTCAGATCCTCTCCCATGAGGAGAAACAAGTGAAACTGCCTTTTTTCAGGGGAAGAAAAAAAAAAAAAGAAAAAGGAAAAAAAAAAAAAAAAAAAAAAAAAAGAGAAAAAAAAAGTCGTCACATCCATTACTTATTGAGAATACCCCCAGCAAGACCAAAAATATTCCCTTTCAGAGAGAATGCAAATTCCTACAAATCTGAGAAAAAACTGCCACAAGCAAAGACACTTGTAGCTTTTCCTGTGCATCAATTTTTTCTTGTGCATTTACTGTGTGTTCCTTACATTTTGCCCTGCAGCTCCTGGAAGGGGCTGTTGTCAGACATGAGAGAACTCCAGAGGTGTGATCAGTGAAAGCTTCTGGGTCCATTGACAAATAGACTATTCAGGATGATCAAACCAGTCAGCACACAGCATCAGTCTTGAAATAACTCAAGATGCTCGCTTAGAGTTGTGCCAAGCAGCAAATGAGGTGACCACAGCAGTCACTACCTGACACAATTACCTCACTCTGAAGAATAAAAACCAGCATCCCTGCTGTTTATAAACCAGAGCCAACCCTGGCACATCTGCACTGTCTGTGAGAGCAGATCCTGAAATAAATTATCCAGATCCTCAGTCACAATGAGTCTTTTTTTTTTTTTTTTAAATCATTATTATGAAAAGTGCTGAGGTCCTCTCCAAACAGGAGCCCAGGCGCAAGCCTCAATGGATTTGGTGATAGTGAGAGCAGAGACCTGGAATCAAACAAAACCAAGAGCATAAAGATATATATATTTTAGCATAATTGGGCTACATATTTTCTCCTGATGCTGCTCTATGCTCATTCTCTCTTCTGAGTTCACTCTCAGCTGAACTGAGCATTGGGTTTTGGAATAGTTTGTTATTCCACATCTGCAGGAATATTGCACAACATTAACTTTCAGCAGCCTTGAGCCAGCATGTCCTTTGTGTGCCTGGTGCGTTCTTCTGGCCTTGAACCGTGACAGTAAATAATGAAGTTCTGTTGACTCAGTGTTTATTCCTGATAAATCTCAGCCCCCCATGCTTTTCTTCATGCCGAATACCTAAATGTGTTCTCAAAACTTTTAGCCAAGTCACATCCAAACAAAACATCTCTTTGCTGTTACATTTGCCCCAATTCTCTGCGTATTTCTAGGAGAACAGCCACAAGTTTATATCATTACAAAAGGCAGGACAACTGCTCTGTTGGGCATCTTTCAGTGCTGGACACACAACTTTGTGTCTTATCTTTGCCTTTTTCCTGATTTCCTCAAATACCGTTAAAATTGGCAGAACTTTCACTTCAAATCTAGGGAAAATATACCATCTAGTTCCTACTGAATTCACCTTCTGTACAGCTCTGAGTGATGAAAAAGGGCATTTTAGCATAAAAATCTGTATTGATAGATGATGAGGGAGGCCTTGGAAAGTGATGGGTGGGAGTCCCTGTGCTGCCTTGAGGCAGCTGGAGTGGGCTACAGAGCAGCAGGGCCAAAGGTGGGGGACCAGGGAGGAACACCCTGTGCTCACACTGGTGCAACTGGGACCAGTCTGGCCATCAGCAATCACTGGGACACATGAATAAGAAAGTTCACATTTTATCTAAAAGATAAAAATAAGGATAAAAAGATTTTCCTGGAATTTAGGCACAATGCTGGAGGTGCTGCATAAACCTGGTGACTTGGTCTGCTGGGGCTGCTTTGAAATTATGACTTGAAAAAGAAATGAGAATGGTCTGACCAGAACTGATTCAGATTTCTGCACTATTTGACCCAGACCAGCATTTTTTTCTGGGATCACCCCAAGTTAGGCAGGGAATAGATTAATTCTGAATCGCCACATTCTTCGTCAGCCTTTAGTAGTTGAGTTCCTCTCTGTCGGTCTGCCCCAAGCACTTCCAGCTACGAGCTGACATACTTCTGCAAGATGTTTCAGCTCTGACCAAGCCTCCTTTCTGTGAGCAGGGGAGAGGGATCATACAGCCAGCTCTGGATGCAGTTTTTGACTCCCCAAAGGGCAGATCCTGGTATCTTTTCCCCATGGTCTCTACCCCCCTTGCAAAAATCAGGGTATGAATCAAGCCTGTGCTATTTTGGGCTCGTTCCATTGCCTGAAATAGTCAGAACTATCAAAGATATTTGAGGGTTTTTCCTCCCTCTTCTTTTCATGAAAAATCTTGTTCCTCCCTTAAAATACAAGAGAAGATTCTGAGTCCAGCACAAATTTGCCTGACTGTGATTTATATCAAGTGCTGCACATGCACTTTTTAAAATGGGTTTAAAAATGACATTCCCTAATAGAGATTAAATATTGATTACTTAAGTAATATCTCTGTCTGCGACAGGAAATAGATGTGTAGCAACCTCCACACATCAGTCACTCACATTATCTGAGGAAAGAGCATACCAGATGAAATCCAGGAATTTTGCAAATTCTTTTCTTAAGCCATCCTCTTCTACAGAGATGCATATAAATATATGAACATCAATTTTTATTTATATATATATATGTATATAACTCCTTTGAGTTTCCCTGGAAAGCTAGCTAGCTCCTCAACTTTCATTTCACTTCCTCCTGATTACTTGGCATTTCAGTAGTGATGTTAGTGCACCTTCCCCCATAACTTGTCATCCTGTGTGTCCTTTTTGATTTTAGGAATGGGTGATCCTCTGACATGGAAAAGTGGGGTCTGCCCCTTGGTGTGCTGGTGGCCTGACGTGATCGTGTCCCCTGCCAGTGGCAGGGCTGCGTCAGCAGTGTGGCAATGCCATCGGTGCCAGGTCATGCAAGGAAGGGGAGGGACAGAGGATATGTGGTGTGATATGACCACAGTGACCAGAGACAAATAGTTCTGGGGTGCAGCAGGGAGTCCTGTGGGTGTGTCTGCTTTGTGGCATTGAAGAGCTGGAAAGAAGCCACTGAAGAGCTGGGAAGAAGCACCTCATCTTGGAGGGGAACATGAAGACTCTTTTCTTCAACCTTTCACTCCATTCTTCAACCTGATCCAGTGAGTGGCATCCCTGCCCATGGCAGAGTGTTTGGAACTAGAGGATCTTTGGGGTCCCTCCCAACCCAGTTCTGTGTATAATTCTAGGTATGACAGCTCTTACTGTGTGACATGTACCCTGGGTGGGCTTCTGCCTTGGCTGCCACACTGAGCCCAGTCCGAAGGTCCCTCATGACTCACAGCCTGGATGCCAGTGGGCAGAATGGGACCTTTGCCTCTTGTGTGCCACTGAGCTGTCTGGGTCATAGCCTTGGCTGCTGTCAGCTCTGTGGCACCCAGAGCTCCTCCTGAGCTCATGTCCTTGCAGCACTGCCAAAACCACTGCCTGACTTTAAACAGAAGACTGCTTTGCCAAATTGTATTGCAGCACTTTGGTTATCTACTCAATTTGCCGAGGAAAAGATAGCAATTTTCCCTGACCTTCCCCTTCTGAGATAGCATCAAAGCAAGGTTAGATGTTAGATAAAGCTCAGGGACACGTGGGTCCCTGCCTGCAGAGTGCACAACATCTTTGGAGCATGTGAATGTGGCTCTGAAACTGAAAAACTGCTGCAAGAGCAGCATCTGTCCTATTACTCTGTTCAGATTTCCTGGATCATGGGAAGATAAGTCCTTTTCACTTCTGTAGGATATCTCCTTTGACTATTGCTGCAGTCAGAGTGTAAGATGAAATTAATTGCTCAAATCAGATTTTTCTGTTGCAGATGTTTTATTTGAAGTTTTCCTCATTTAGATGGAGGAGTGCAGAAGACAGCTGCCGCCCTCATTCCTGCAGAGATCCCACTTTGGGTTTCCAAGGCCTAACATCACTTTTCTGAGGTTAGGGAGCTCTTCTTAAGGGAGTTGTCCATTTCTGACTCTTTGCAAGGCCTCTCATGCCCATCTTCCTACCAAAGAGTTGGGGATCCATTTCCAGAAGCTCACTAATAATTAACTCATCTGCATCATTCCCAAAGAGATTACCATTGTCATGCCATCCTGCAGGCAAATAAGCCCTAGGAATAAAATCATTCTAAGTAAAACAAACACAGCAGGAGGCTTTCAGAGGTAAAACATCTACTTGGTACCTGGCTCCCTTTCATCTTCTACAGGAATGGAGCCTCCAGCTGGCATAAATCCACAGGCAGGCAACGGTGTGAGCATCCTGCCAGGAGACACTGAATTGCACTCAAATTGTGCAAGCCAGGCCAGTGGGCTGAAAATCCTTCATTGTTCTGCCAAATGCTTTGGCCTGAGCTGGGGTAGTAACATGGCCCTTTTTAGCACTTGTCAAAAACAATTTATCTGGCAGGAAGGAGCTCAAAGCAGTGCAGAAATCGGAATAAATTTTCAGCAAGTCCCTCTAAATTTGAGTGAGACCCAGGCTACAGAAGGAGTTTGCCGAGGCCATACAGCAAATACGTCTGGTTGCATCAGAGGAACCCTTTCTTCGCCCTGCCATACCTGGGGCTGAAAGACACAGAGAAAACATGGAATATAGGGAAGTATGCAATCGGGGTTAAAATTATCCTTCTGCTCTCAGTGCCTGTGACTGTACCTACAGAACTTTCAGAGCAGCCAGAACTCCTAAAACATCACACTGGCCTTTGTTTTGGCTGGCATGTTTGAGAAAAAAAGTTTTTGAGGCTCTTACTAAGAGGATAGAATGGGACTGCAACAGCATCTACTAATTCAAGGACTTCTATATCAAGAAAAACCATTAATCATGTGATGCAAGCTCCCACAATCCAGATGAGAGCGTGCCTCTGTCCTGCAGGCATCCTACAGACCCCATGTGGGGGACTCTGACTGAGGCCATGAAATGCTCCAGAGGCTGCAAAATAATGCAAAAAATCCATGTAAGCACAAACTTGTACATAATGGGTGTGTTTTCAAAAGCCAGGCACAGGAGTGTGAGCTGAAGATGAAATAACAGCCTTTCAGCTCAGTATGTCTGCGCATATGTTGACTTGCTGTGACTGTAGCAGTTTAATGTGGCACCGTTTGTGCCAGTGTGCATTTATGTCTAGGAAATTTTCATTTTTTTCACACCCCTCAGAGCCATTGCCGACCCCATAGGAGAGCTCTGAGTGTGTAAAATAACCACCTTTGAAGCACCCACAGCGTGTGCTGAGGTCAGTGGTTTTTGATGGTCTGCAGGAAAATGTCACTGCACCAAACAGGCACAAGGCGATAGTGGTTCGAAAGATCCTCCTTTTGTTATCTGATGCTCTAAAGCACGTGGTAAACACCTCCAATTGAACTTTGATCCAAACTAGCGGAGAAAGGAACTTCTCTCTGGTCAGATGTCTGAAAACTAATGTTTCATTAACATATTAGCTCTGTCCTAGTTCATTAAAAGCATGTATTCATCTTCATTTTATTAAACCCCTCCGTGGCATTACATCTGGGTTATGAATCAGTCATCTGATCTTCCCATTTCCTTGCTTTTAATATTTCAAAACCACCATTAAAAAGTAATATAAGCAGAAATTTCAATCTCAGATAATTATCAGTATCTATTAATTGCTTTTCAGCTGGCATATTGTGCGCCAGGTGAAACATTAATAAAAGAGACATTTCTTGAACTGTCCTAAAAAACGTACATTTACTGGGGAAAATCTTGATATTTTCAGCAGGACTCAAATATCAGGTTTGTTGGCTGTTTCAAGTATTAGTTATAATACTGAGTTTAAAATTTTATTTATGTTCTTAGTTAAAGAAGACAATTCTGTGGAAAGCATGAATTGTTGTGAAAAGGTTCTTGGTAGAAAAGCACATATTCTATTAAGGGAAGTAGACGCATTGCAATGTTTTTTATATATCCCTTTATCCTTGCAGCAATTACTAAATGGTGAAATTTTTTTTTTAATAGTTGTATTGTTCATAGTTTTAATTGAAATTTATTCAGACTGAAAACATTGCTGGAAGAGGAAGTTCAGCATGAGAAGGAAACTGAGTTTTCTTTGTATTTTAAAGTACACTTAAACAGTATCAAACATAAGCAAGCATAAACCATAAGGAGTGAACAGAAGTTTGACTTTTTAGAAGTATGGAAATTAATCAGGAGGAGGAAAACTGAAATTGTGACCAATCTGCAATTGCTGAAAATGCTTTTTATTCTGATGTGTGTGTATCAGATGCCCTGATTCTCCTCTCCTTGACACAGTTGTAAATTGGAAGTGAGTTTTGTGGGAGTTCGCCTGTTACAGCCTGAGAACGAGACTCAGAGACCCGAACAGATTGCAACAAATAGATCCTCTCACATGTACATTGGTAGGAATTTTCTAAATATGCTTTGTTTTGAAGCAATCTGTATTTCCAGAAGCCTAGATTTGTGTTATCTAATTAGATACTATCACAAACTGAGGACCTGCTCAGCCCTGGGCACCTCTCTGATGGTCACCCAGTGACAATTGCCCAAATTGGGTAAGAACCTGTGCAACAAATCAGTGCAAGAAGACAGTGAGGGTTCAGCTGAAAACAGTGAAACAAAAGATGGATCAGGGATTTATCAATTCCACAGAGAGAGGCTTTGGCCTCAAGGAAATATTGTGATATAGACAGATCCTGTCTGAAGGCAGTGGTCCCATCTTCATTTGTGTCTACTGAGAATTTGGCCATTCTACATGTTGATTTTGGAGCCAAAACTCTGGTGGCAATGCTCTACTCTTTAAACCATGGCAGTGATGAGTAGGAGCAGCTTAAAGGCGTCAGAATTTGGCCCTTTGTAGATTAATAAAGGCACGCTGAATGGGAATTTTGTCTTTGTGATTTTCTTGGAAGGGGACGAATAAAGTGCTTTGATCTAGAAAGGGGAGTGTGAAAGGTCACTGGCTAAGCATGTGTGCTGAAGTGCCCTGAGCCATCCAACATGATTAGCATAAATTAGAATCTGACTGCCCAGCTTTATTCATCTTTATTGATGTCTATATAGTTGCAAAGGCAGAAGGACTCTAACAATCCCAGCCAGCACAGAGAACCAACTAGGGCATGTGAAAATCCATAAAATGTTTAGCATTTCCAAGTGGAAGCAAATATATGAGTGTTATTAATGCACAAGCCTCATAATTTTAAAGCTTGGGTTTTGTTTGGACCTGGATCCAGACCTTTGGAAGCTTATCTGAAGTTCCAAAACTACTTGTGCTTGCAAAATTGCAGCCAAATTTTGTGAGTTTATAATGAGATTTTTTTCCATTGTTTCTAGCCCTGGCTGAACAGTGACAGTTGTTATCAATGCCCAGCTGCAGATCTACCAATATAATATGTGCACGTTCCCTCAGGCAAACTGACACACTGACTACAGTCCTGAGAAAACAGAGGCTGAACAAAATTGGACAAAATAGACTAATACCATGTTCAAAATTTTTGCTTCAAGGCCACTTTGGGACGCAAAGACCTATAAACCCTCCCTCTAACCCCCCCAAATAAAGAAGACACTAGATGTACAGATTTGTGATGTTAGGAGGAGGTACACTCAGTTTTGTACTTGCTCAGAACATCCATGTCAGTCCACCAACCAGTTATACAAAATCCTTCCTCACGCCTCCTACCTCTGTGCCATTTTTAACACCAAGCTACCAGGACTTCATGGTTCCATCCCCAGAAACACAGGCCATGGGGTTGAGAGATCTCCAATGTGTTACTCAAGCTGACAACTCTCATTTCACCCCCTTGGAAAATGAAGTTTTCTACTTCCAAAAATATTGCATAAGCAATAAGACAGAATCTTTCATTTCTGACTACTTGATTATCTCTCTTGGATGAACAGTAAGTGATATTCAGGGTTCAGTGATTTGCAGAAAAATGCAGTCTTTGAAAGCAAAATATAAACAGAACGACATCCAAATTACATATCTCTGTTAAGGAAGTTCCTATGGTCAAGGCTCAGCTATGTAAAAAACATGTCCCAAATGACAATCCCTAAGCCAAAAATCTCAAGGTCAGACCAATCATTTTGACCATTTACCCTGACCTCCTAAGAAACAAACCTTAACAAGCAACTCCTGCCTGAAGTCTGTAATGCTTGGCATATACACTCTGGAAAAAGCTATGATTCTGAGTTGAAGATCCCAAATGATGGCAGAGCCCGACATTTATGTTGGCATTTTCTTCTAATAGCTAATAATTGTCATTGCTCAAACCAAGAATGTAGTTTCTGTAGTTGTACAATTAGGGAGAAAATGTTGTCACCACTCTAAAGAGCTTGACACAAGAACACAGTTAACTTGTAGCTGCCAGTTCTTCAATCATGCTGATTTTCCTTTTCCCACTGGAGAAATTTTTCCTAAATAGACAGTGAAACATTGTAGTTACTCTAGGTGCGAAACAGAACCTAAACCGAGTATTCAAATGGGGTTTTGTTTTTAAAAGTAAAGAAAAAAAAATCTATATTTACAACACATGCCTTTTGTTTCTCTTTAAACTGGAAACACAGTATGTAATTTTCAAGAACCACAGTGCCTCTATTTTTTCCGACCACAAATTAACCATAGTTCAGTGCAATGAAATGCAGTAAGACTGATGGAATGCTCTGCCTAAGGGATGACTTACCCCTAACAAAAATTATGCTTTGCTTCCTATTTGTTGTGTTCAATAATTTTGCCTCTCTAAATGCTTTTGGTTGAGTCCTGACACCAAATGAAGAGGAAAGCCTCCAGAATGTACAGACGTGCAGGATTATGTTTCGTTTGTCTTTGTTCGTGCTCCTAATTCAAACCAGTCATCCAACTGCTGACTTATGACTGGAGGAGACATATTGTAGGGATTTTTTTTCAAATGTGTTTCACAAAACCACCCCAACTCAAAGCGCAAATTTCTGTCCTCAGCTACACCCCTGCAAGAGCAGCAAAGTTTGGAAGTTTGCACATGTGCAGTGGCATGGTTTGCAAAAAACCCTGCACATTGCCGTTTTAGTTTGTTACGTTTGAAAATACAAGTTGTTTACTCCAGACATGCCTGACCAGTTTTTGAAAGAGGCCAATAAACAAAATATAGATACTTTGTGCATCTACCAGTAGATAAGTGGATTTTTTTTGGCCCTGATTAGAAATCTACTCTTTGAGGATTTGTTTCCTCCCCCAGTTGCTTTAGTGTCAAAATTTTCTCATTAAACATGGAGAAGGGCAATTAAATTCAGCTCTTCTCCTACACCCTCCACCCTAAATTGCATATTTGCAATGAGAAATGGTTCAAAATTCTTTCCAGATGTTAATGAAAAATCTCAATATCCATTTGAATTAGCCCTTGGTACATACTTGTACCCATAGCAGATGAATGTGTGAGAACATGCTTATTAATAATGTGGATAATGAAAAAAATCCATATCCTCCATTGGAAGATCTGCCCCAATTCCCTTGGCAGAATTAGTGGCTGGGTGCATCAAATGCCTGTTATGTTCCTGAACCTGTAATTCTGCTGCATGTAAACAGCTCCCCGGAGATTAATGGGAGTATTCAAGCAGGCAAATGTCGTGCACACTGGGTGGCAGGATCAGGCCAGCAGTTAGCACATCCCTCACAGTTACAGTGACTTTTCTTCAGATTTAGCAACTGTTATTGCTTCAGAATTTTCACTAAATTTTCTCACTTGTATCCCAAAAGAACAGAGACTTAATATTACAGTAATCGTAATTAGGAAGGACTTAAGAAAACGAAGTCGTACTATGTGCAATGCCCCATCACTGGCAAAAAGAATGGTGCATATCATCATTTTACATTGCCAGGTTTTAGCCACTTTATTTAAAATTTGATTGAAACTCTAATGCAGATTTGCTCTATAAATCCTTACCTGCTCAAGTCTCCACTAAGTTAGAGCAGTGAGCTTTTTTCCCTTAAACTGTAAGGAATGAAAGTTTGCAGGGAAATATTTTAGCTGTGAGCAGTAGATCTGAAGAAGGAATTAAAGTTCAAGAACTGTTGTGAAGAATTTATCTAATGTTAATCATCTGAAAGTAGGAATCTAGTCTAAACTTGCTGTCTCAGATGCCTCAGTATCCAGAGGATGAACAATTCCATCTCAAAACAACTGTCAAAGCTAAGTGGAATAATTACTCCCAGAAATGAACTGGTTTTGTTTTTGGTTTTGTTTGGTTTGGATTTTTTGTTGTTTTTGGGAGGGCTTCTTTCTTTCTTTCTTTCTTTCTTTCTTTCTTTCTTTCTTTCTTTCTTTCTTTCTTTCTTTCTTTCTTTCTTTCTTTCTTTCTTTCTTTCTTTCTCTTTCTTTCTTTCTTTCTTTCTTTCTTTCTTTCTTTCTTTCTTTCTTTCTTTCTTTCTTTCTTTCTTTCTTTCTTTCTTTCTTTCTTTCTTTCTTTCTTTCTTTCTTTCTTTCTTTCTTTCTTTCTTTCTTTCTTTCCTCTGCAGAAAGCTCCAAAATGAACAGGTAGGACTGGGCATCTAGGTTTCAGATGGCCAGCATCCAGCTGGGTTAGCTTCTGCTGAGTGTCCATTCAGTATCTCAAGCCTTTCCTGGAGTTTTGATCACAGAGGCAACTCTATCAGCAAGCAGTGCAATTTGCATCAATGACATGGCCTGGCGTGCTGGGGTGAGCTGTGCTGGTACAGATCTTGCTGCTTACATGTTGCGCATCTGTACCCACACAGTCAAGATCTCAAGTGCTGTCTCAGCCTGTTCCCTTGATTAGCCTGCATAAAATGTATGTTTTTGTGATGAAATCCAGACTAACCTCTGTTCGATATTCAATTTTCGTTGTAATCTTGACAATTCAGGCTGATCTTGCTCCCACATTTTGATAATGCCTCAGCTGCCTAGCTGGCTCATTTCCAGTAAAAAACACAGCAGTTCTGGTTGAGTTGTGTCTGGAGTGCTGGATTCATCCTGATTATAGGTCAGAGGAGACTCCTGTTCTTAATTCTCTCTTCTGTGTGAATAGCTGTTGAAATCCCTCTAACAGGTAACATAATATCAGGAAGCCTTCCATAAAACTTCAGGAGAATCTCAGTTTAGAGCTAAACTCTGAAATTCACATGGATCTCAACCCGTGATGCCAGCCCTCAGTTCCCAGGCAGCAGTCATACACAGTTAGGACATGGTCTTCAGAAGAATTCACTGAGTTACTGCTGCAGCATTTTCTGTAGTTGTTGGGACACTGCCCTGAGAAAATATGGAGTCTCTACTCTCTCTGACAATATTTACTGGTGTACCTTGGTTGAGATAGCCATGCATAATGGAGTTTTGCTATGCTCCATTCTTGCTGAGCCCTGGGAAGCAGCCTCAGTCCTCAGAGGGCATAGCTCAGGACAACCAGCTGTCTGGGATGGGAGCTCTCAATGCCTGTAGGTTACATGAACACATCAGCTGTGAAGGAAAACCAAGCAGAGGTCTGGGTGCAAGGTCCAACCCCTCACAGGTCAGATTTGTTGGAGCACTGTACTGGAGAGAGCTGCCTGCCGTCTCTCCTGGTGAGGTTCATGCCCCTCTTCTGCAGCCACATCCTACATAACCCATAATTCACTTTATTCCCCTCTCTGTGCTGCAGTCTCACTATTTTTAAGTGCTTCCATGAACTCACTTGATGCTCTATGCAGGATCCCCACCAGGCTCCCGCATCACACTTCTGCTCTGCTGAGGAAGGGAGGTTGGAGCTGGGAGGAGAACAGCAGAGCAGTGCTCCTCTGTTTTTCCTGGATGTCTTTCATTCACCCTCAGCTGAGTTTTTCTCCCCATTCAGAATAACTAGCATTCTTTCGGGCACATTTCTCCTCACAAATCTCAAGGAGGCGGAAGCACTGCAGAGCTGCCACTTCACTAAAGAGCACGTTATTCCAAGGCTAAGATCTTATTACAATTCCCTTACTACAGCAACACATTTTTTCCACTCCTTTTCGAAACCTCAAATGTTGTTATGGCGTCAATGGTAAAGAAGTTTCGGCTTGCTTGGATTTCAGTCTCCTGGCCTTGGATGGAGGGGAAACATTATTTCTCTAAATACATGAACCCTTGTGCACACACTCACTTGCACGCTCCTAGACCTCAATTTTGCAATAGGATCTGCTCAGGCACAGCCTTCTGTCTGTCTGTCTGGAGTTGTGTTGAATGCAAATCAAGCACATCTGACAGATCAGACCCTTTTAATGCAGTGCTTTGGTAACGTTGCTACTGATGTGGTCCAGGAAAACAGCAGCATGGATCAAACCCAGCCAGGCAACTGTCCCAGTGTTGTGGCAAAGAAGATTAAATTAGTAGAGACCCAAATGATGCTGCAGAGACTCTGTACATATCCAGGTCTCTGCTTTCAGCCTGGTGAGGAAAAATGTGGTTTGTACTTCCTACTGCAAGGAGGGAGGTGGGAAGTGCTGGGAGGTGGAGACCCAGAGCTCTTGCTGCTGCAGTTCTAAGCAATCTGATTCCATCATGGCACAGGGGCACAGAAAAACACCTGCTGGCATGCTTCCTCAGCCTCCTGGGCTTCTACGCTCTGCATATGTAAGATGGGAGGGAGCTGAGGAGCACAGAAATTGGTGCTGGATTTGGGGAGAGATTGTGGTGCTGCTGTTGTCTGGTTGGGCTCAGTTCCGTGCTCTGCCTGTAGGCTGCACACCCTGGCCACCTTCCATGGTGACTGAATGGGTCTGTCCCATCTCACAAGACAGTACAAAACCCCAGCCCTCCTTGATGACTTCCTCAGCACCCGAGGTGCTTGGGGCTGTCTCTGACACCAAAGCATCTGGTCACCTTCTGGCCTTCAACAATTTTTTTTTCCTTCAGCAGCCTAGGGATAGGATGGTCTATTTATCACACTTTAAAATAAGGCATGGAGCATAGCCAGATTGTTAATGTTTAGATGCCTGAAGATGCAGACATGCATCTGGTGGAATTGTGAAGCATGTGGAGGCACTTCCCTAGCACTGAGCTTGAGCCAGGTCCCACAGTGGGTCTGGGCTGTGTGCAGGAGGAATTGGGCAGAGCTTGTAACAGACTCTGTTGATGAGGCTGTCAAACCTCCCTATACACTCCAAGAACAGCTTGTTTCCCACCAGTGAAAATTGTTATTCTCGCACTGTTGTTTCACAAGTTCTGTTTCCAGCAATGCCTGATCACAGACAAGAGAAATGCGATCTCATTATGTACATCTTGGGCTTTGGTTATCCAGGACCAGCAAGGCATTGTTGTGGCAAGAACAACATTTCACTTCTTTCTCCACAGCTTCATTTCCTTCCACTCAGACTTGAGTTCACAACAACACTGCAAGCCACTTGAATGGGAATAGAATAATCCCCTGCTTTGGAATTAGTTTCAATCTTGCCACATGGACAGGTACTGATATGATTCAAAACCAGATCTGCGTTTCTTGCAGTTTGCACTCTACCAGTGGCTTCCTGCAGGCTCTTGGCATTGCTTAACACCTCTCACAGAAACAGTAACCAAGCTCAGCACTTCCATCTCAGCTCCAAAGCATCTGGGATGCCTTGCCAAAGTGGAGGGGATGAATGAGATGCCTGAATGAGATGTCCTCTCCATGACTGCCATAACAATGATAATCTCACCAGAGGATTCAGTGGTGTGGCATTAAGCCTGTGACTGGGCAAGAGACCTTTGCTACCAACAATTCTGGAGCCCTAAGTGATGAGTACTTGCAGAAGGAGAACCTGCATTTCTGAATCTCCATCACAATTACCTTTTTGCAAATTAAATAAAGGAGAATAACTGGACTCTGATTCCCCCACTCTGAATAACAAAGGTATGGGAGATTGGCTGGAGCCTACAGGGGTGATAGTTTGGATCAGATCTGGACTTCATCTCACACAGGTTAAACAGATTCTGGAGATGAAGGAAAGATATACAGAAATCTTGTCTTATGAGCTAATTTTCACTGTTTCTGTGAGCTTCACAGTTGGATAAAACACTCCAAAGTAATAACTGGTGGAAACTGATCTTTGCAAGGATGGGAACTCTCTGGTGAATTAGGAGTCATTTACACGACTTGTGAAAATCTGGGTATTATTTTCTGCGAGTGCCAATCAGAGATGTAATAACTCCAGCATAGGATGGCAAGCTAGAGTTAAAATAAACCTGTGAGGCAGGCATAAACTGTCATCCAGCATGGCCAAGCAGCTTCTGTGTCCTCCTCCCCTCCACAAGAATTAACCTGATTAAAGGCAGCAAAAACAGTGCAAAGCATGAGAGTTAAGTTGCAGTTACCTTGGAGGAAAAGCTGGACAGGAATTGTTTAACCCAGCCCCTTGACCTGATTTCTAACAACAGGAGGCAAAAAGCAGTGAAAGCTGATAAGCTCTTTTATCGTAAAAAACAAAGGGTCATTTTTGCTTCTCTGATTTAAGTGTTGCAAACAGGAGGAGGTGGGAGGAGATCAGCTTTTGTTCAGTCACAGGTTGCATAAGTCAGTCACAGTGAGCTGCTCTGTGCCTCTCAGGGACCAAGGCATGATGGTGACACTGGGGTGGAGGTCCATACCTCATGCCCCCCTTACCCTAGAAGGGCAGCATCCCCCCACCCTCTCTGTGTTTTTCTGGTTCTTTAATGTATGGATTCTAGGTACTTTTAGTGCCTAGTCCCTTTGGTCAAGAGTCGTGTTCTTAGTTCATGTGTCCTGTGACTGCTCCAGGACCTCCTTCTAGTGGTGATGTCCCGTGGGAGAGACCCAAGCCAACAAAACTTCCCCCAAGTACCCACCTCTGTGACAAAGCTTGCATTTGGCCTGGAACTAAACCTTGAACCCCTGTAATCCAGGATGCTACAATAGTCCTCAGAGTTCAGGACATCCTTTCCCAAAATCTAACCCTCTGACTGGGCAGAGTAGGCTAAAAGCAAGCCTGAGAAAGGGAGGGAAGAAGTGAAAACCTCTACAGCAAAAGCATATTTGAGGGTTTCTGAGTGGTATTCCCTCTTGTCCCCTTTTTAATTGTTGCCAAAATTCTCTTAGTTAAATCTCTTCTGCCAGGCTCATGCCTTGACACTGGTCTGCCATACCTGGCCATCTGCTTTGTCTGACCTCCTGCCATGCAGACCATCCCTCTCTGAGCAAAGAAAACTATCTCTGCTGTGCTGTCAGGCATACTTTAACAAATCCAGCATACTGAGAGAGAATATCTCCTTACACTACGCAAAATACCTGAGAAGTCTGTGAGCCTCCAGGGGCATCTCAGGGGGAGAGGAGAGAGAAGTTTGTTTCCCCAGCTGAATCTCAGAACTAATCCCCGGAGGGAAAAAAAGCCCTCCGCAGTCCTCATGAGGGCTATTGTTGGCAAACTTTGCACAAACAAGACTCCAGCAGACACTGCCGCAAGGGTGCTCAGTGTTTCCCTCATGTCTCTTGTCGACTGAGCAGAGATGCGACATTTGAATGTGAATGGCGGGCTCTTGTTGGCCGAGAAACGCGCATGAATCACCTCTGAGCCGCAGCTCCAGCAGCTTCCACACTCTCTGCAGAGCTGCTCAAGAGTAAGGAGGGGAAAGTGGACTCAGAGGCCAGCCCTTGGCACGGCAGAGGTGATTGTGGCAGGGGGAAATGGCTGCAGCAATCAGCCAAGAGGAATTTGGTTCATGGGCTCTCCAAGACCTTTAGGATTCCTCTCCTCCCTATTATTGCTTGTGACAGAGTTGATAAAGCACCCCAGAAAAACCACCAGGCAGCCATTAGCAGATGTCAATCTTTCTAATCTTGGTTTTGGCCTTGAGTGATCAAGACCAGGTTGGCCATGGAATACAAATCAAGAACACGTGAGTTTTGGGAAGAACTAAATCCAGGCGGCAAGCCGTGTCAGAGGAATAATAACTCTTAGCCAAACCAACGTGTATCTGACCTGGCTTCCACAGCACAGTCTCAAACTGGATTTCTAGTAAATATAAATCAGTGCAGCTCCACTTAAACATGGGATTCTACATACCAGAAGAAGCTAGCCAGGATGTCAGAGACAACTCAGTACTTCACCCACCAACAATAGCCCATGGATTTCAAATGCCACTGGGCAAAGCAGGAGTCCACCTGGCAGTCAGATACTGAAAACCATTTGTTAGTGAAGCCCTCTAGGCCTTGGATACCAGTTAACTTCCAGGCTTCTTTCTCCTGAGAAGAGTTTTCATCATATGCCCCACTTCAGGGAGGGCCATTGGTCTCTCCTCTCTGCCTCTCTGCTGTGGTCACACCATGGTTTCCCAGTGGCTTCCATTTGGTCTTTCTGACAGAGACCACAGCCTCTTGGTTTTTAGAAAACTCAGCTAAGCTCATATGCATCGACAAAAAATATGCAGGTGAATTAACAGCTTGAAGTGTTTCAACAGTTCATTATCAAATGTTACTAACCCTCCTTTAAAAATAGGTATCTTGTATAAGGTAAGGAAGCCCAACTCCTACCAGAGCAGGTTTTTATTACAGGCAGATTTAAAGCATAAGTCTTTAATAAGGCTGCATACAGCTAGGACTAATACAGTCATGTCTCAGTGGAGCTGCTTCCCAGATGCTGACAAATCAGACAACTTCTTCTTTGGCTCAGAGATCCTATCGAAGTAGTAAAAGTGCTTCCACATGTTCATTATGTAGTGCAGGGTTACTGTGTGGTTATTAATGTATTTGCTGTGCAGAGCAGAGACCCTGGCCTGCCTAAAACACGAGTCTCCCCTCACTGCTCAGTGTCTGTCTCCAGCAGTGTGGACTCTGATGTGGAGAGAGAAAAGACACAATTTTCTACCCCATGAAATGAGTCAGATTCTTAAATCACTTCCAATCATTTTGTAATCCTTAGATTTAGGGCATGCAATATTCTAAGTTGAGCAGAAAGGGTCTGCAAAGGTTAAAGACAATAAATCAGAAGACAGGAAAAAAAGACTGAAAAAAAAATTAAAGGAAAGGCTATATAGGACTTGAAATAACCATTTGATGGTGCTGAACAGAGTGGGTTTGGTGACAGTTTGATGGAAAGAAGTATTAAGTAGGAACGTGCATCTAAACTCACTCCTCTGTGGTTGGGGTTTCTTTCTTCAGGTGTTGAAATTTGCAACAGAAATGTGGCAGTAACTCACCACCAAATGTACCTTGTACAATGGTGATAACCCAGTCCTAGCTTATGGCTGGCTGGGCTTTGTTCAAGGCTTGTGATAAAAAAACTGATAGGAAAGCTGACCTCAATTATTCATATTTCAGATTGCAACTTCCTTCATCAGCCCGGATGAACCCAGTAACCTCTGCTCCCCAGTTTCCTCCTGAGCCATGCACCTGTGGCAATAAGGGAGTTTTAATGCAGACACTGCTGCACCAAGGTGAAATACGAGCATGAGAGGTGGCAAAAGCATGGTCTGAGCCCAGGAAGGCTTTTCCATGTAAAATATGTGAGGTACCTGCAATGCTGGTGCAACCACCTGTCTTGCAGCTGTGGCCATGGCTGAGAAGATGGGGCACCACAACTAGGGGGGCTGGGTCTGTTCCTGATGGTTCATGTAGCCTCTGCTCAAGCAGTGACTGCTAAGAGAGAGAAAAAGGCAGATACCGAGGAGCCATGTAAAAAATACACAAATCTGAACCCCTGTGACAGAGCAGGATTTTCATGGAGGTGTGTTTGCCAGAGAGGCTCACCCTGTTCCCATGTGTTTATTTGCAAAGTAAAGGTGAAGCCATTGAAATAACACTCTGATGTGGAGTGCACCAAAATCAGTGGAAAAACTCCCACAGTGCTCAGCAGTATTTGGTTTAAGTCATAAAAATGTCATGCTCACAGTGCCATTTTACTTCTCTATTTTACAGCGTTTCCCAGACAGGAGTGGTGTCCATTCTTCACACACCACTGAATGAGAGAGGGAAAGTTGTACATGGCTAAACAAAGGAATTTGTTAGGAGGGCAGAGAAGAGTTGCAGGCTGACCTAATTTGTAACTTCAGGTCTACACAGTGTGTTAAGTGTCAATGAATAGCTTGCCTGGGAAAAAGAAAAACGAAAAAATAGTTGTTCCGATATATAAAAAATAAAATATCTCATTTGAAAAAGGTCTTTAGATGAGTACCTGTGTTTGCCTTACTTTAAAGGTTAAATATAATGTCAGGAAATTAACATTTAGTTTGGGGTCAGATTTTGAATCAGTTTGACTCTGCTTTGGATGAATTTAATCCAATTTTTTTTCAAGTGTTTCATTTCACTGCGAAAACTACAAAGCCAGTTCTGTTTCAGGACAAGTCCAACTTATGTTTTCTGTTCTGAGCTTTTAGTTCTGTGGCCACACTAGAAAAGCAGCTATTCAGAACATCTTAATTATAGATGAAACCACAGTCATCTAAGTGCCAGTAATGAGGAGATAACTGGACCATACTTACTGGCAGCACAGTAGAAAGCCAGTGCTGTGCATTTCAAGTTTATTTAACACTCTCTTATAAATCCATTTCTCCTGCTCTTCTGCTGATTTCCCAAACATCAATACAGTGAAATAGGAGCATCACAACAGTACAGAGCAGGACAGCGAAAGTTTTGGCAATACAGCACACACAGCCCCTTTCCAGGCAGAAAGCAAAAGCCAAAGACACACTGACTGAGCAAATCTATATGTACATTCTTTCTTAGAAACTCTTAATATCTGACTACAGCCCCTCATTTCCCAGCCATCAACTGCTCCTTTCAGGGTTTATATTAACATGCTGATACACACACAAATCCTAGAAATGAAAATGATGCAATTGCCTTGCAAAACTTATAAACCCTGTACTCATCCTCAGCCTCCCAGCGTGTGTGCAAAGGTTTTCTGCACACAGTAATCAGCAGTACGAGCACATCGGGCACCTTCATTCAGAGCTGTCTCCTGTGTCTGTGATGCTCTCTGTGAAGGCAAGACCCTGCCAAACCCACCAGTAATAGAGCCCATAAAGATCAGTCACTTGTCAGCTGGCAAAGGCAGAACAGGTTTTCAGCTCTATTTTTCCATGCAAAAATAGCCATGTTTTTAAAAAATAAAAGATAAGCACACGGCCATGGGGAATGTGAGAACAGACTCTGGTAATCTCCATTGCATGTATGGATGCTCAAGACACATGCTGGGACAGGATGACAGCACAGGGCTGCTGCAGTGGCTTGATTTTTTTGTAGCTTCATTTGTAATCAGAAAAGGTATTATAGAATGAGATATTTATTCAAGTGTGAAACTGCTGCCATATAAAAACATTGACAGATCTATGTAGTGTTAAATTTTTTTTTTGTGTGTGTGTTGGTTTGTGGCTATGTTGAACATGACTCTTGCCATCAATAACTGCTAGAGCAGTAAGATCTGGATGCACAATGTGTTTTGGAAGAGATATGATCCTTTAGGCTCAGGAAGGTCTAATTACCAAGCTGAGAAGGACAATTTTTACACAGCAGGTAAGCCCACAATTGCTTTTTTTAGGAGCAGTCAGTGCTGGTTGCATTGGACCAAATGGCCAGATGCCCTGACCACTGGGCTAGCACAGGCAGGTCTGATTCAGTCTGGCAGTGATCCCACTGCATATGCTCAGCTCTTCTGGAGCAGAATATCCCTTCTAATAAAACCTTTTCTAAACATCTAGTTGTGGGGATTTCTTTGGGGGCAGCATTATTCTTTGGACTTTGCAGGAAATAAATGATAATTAAAAAAACCAACACCCTTCCTTCTGACTGATTTTTCAAAGTTTGTTAAGAACATAATTGGAATCTTTCTATACTAAAAAATATTTCACCAGAGATTGATAAGGGTGTGCAGACTAAGGATAAAGGCAAATTTATTCACTGCTTTTATTATTCTGTTTTCCTGAGTAGGGTAATTTCCATCATGCTGAGTGGCTTGAACGGCCACAAGCTTGAAATAGTGATGATGGAATTTCCTGGGAACAAATTAATGTGGAGGCACCGGGATATTACAGTAATGGTGTGGTAAAGGAATGTGCCTTTTACCAACACGCCTCCTTCATATTGATGTATATTTTGGCTAACACCAAGTGTCACTTGCAAAATGTGCACCGTGTTGTGGCCCATGTTTTTCTGGCCTCTCCCAGACTGAAGTGGGGAGCCCTATTTCATGTTAGTCACTCCTGATCGTGGCCCTGCAGCTCTTTCCCGTGCAGGCAGAGCTCCCACTGATTTCCAGACGGGCATGTACAAGTTAGGGCTGCTGGATCTGTCCCTAACATAGTAAAAATAGACAGTTACTTGGTTGTTTTCATTAAAAGGAGAGGAAGGAGAGCATTATATAACAGGAGGGTTTGGGGTTGGGGGAGTGCTGGTTTATTTAAAACCTCCAGTGATAGCTGCTTTCCCCGACTGGAATTGGCTCTGCAGCAGGGCAGGAAAGCTGGGATCTTGCCATTGCTGGAGAGCAATGCTCTTTTCTTTATTAGCAGACAATAAGCCACATTCAAGACATGCTAAAGAGCTGGAAGACAAGCAGGCAAAGCAGAGAAATTCAAAGTGAGGGCTGGTGCTTGGGACCCTGGTGTTTACATTTGCCTGCGAGGCAGAAGCAGACACCACTGAAGATGCAGCAGCTCTTTGCCAGTGCTCTCAGTGCTAGTGGGAATCTGGAGGCAGCAGTGGAGTGGTTTAATTGACATCTGTGCAAATTGCTTGCCTGTAGTAGGCAGAAATCCTGCAGGACTGGAGCAACTGGAAGCAGGCAGGGCACACCTGAGAGGAGATGGCATTTGTTAGGGCAATGAGGGAAATATAAGGACCTGGCAGCAAGTGAAGAGAAGGGGTGCACAGGGGCTGGGGGCTCTGCTAGTGGGTGTTTGGCCCCTGTGCCATGTGTGGAAGAGGGATCTCAATGCTTACAACCTCTGTCCTGGCTCTGGGCACCATCAGCTGTCCCCTCATGGACCACAGCCAGGTCTCACCTGCCCAAAGGATATGGCCACAGCACCGCTGACAATACATAAGCAGGCCAAAGGCTGCTGTCTTGTCTCTGAAAGAAAATTTTCTTTCTCAGAGAAAATGCCTGAAGAGAGTGAGACCTGAACTTATCTACTCCATCTCTAGATCTTCTCCTGGCTGGCTCCTGTCCTGATCCATGTCTTCTTGGGAGAGGCATGGAAAAGCATGGTCCTCCAAATACTTGGAGGAGGCTCCTCACCTGTGGCCTCACAGCAGAGCTTCTTGTGCTGTGGGACATGGGAGCAGGTCTGAGGCATGGCTATGGAAGGGTGCTGGCATACCCTGAGCTGGCTGCAGGCCTCCCAAAGGATGCCAGCCCTCCGATGACACCACGCTGGGTGTCCTCAAAAGTCCTCAGAGCAAAGTATTTTGCATTGTGCGTGCGTTGATTCCAAGCCTAGTTTTCCTATTGTTTTCAGCAGAATTTGTTTTTGCCCACAGGGCCCTGACTCAACATAGTGATGAGCCTGGCAAGTCAAGAGAACTAGAACACCTGATTAGGAAAAGGCATTTTTAAAAATTATTCTCTGCCTGCAAAACTAACATGTAGAGTTGGATTTAGAAGGACAAAATGCTGTCACTTCTGTGGGACTTCAGCAATTCCTGATGTGCTCTGCAGAGCACCTGGTTGTTGGGTCCAAAAGCAGACCCACTTCTGAGTGAAATACAGAATATTCTCCCTGTGAACAGCAGGTTGTGTTCATTCCTTGATCCAGCTTTACCACAATATTGAGGTTCACAACATGCAAATGCAAGGAGAAGTATCAGAGTCCTGGTGAAGGTCATCTGAAAAGCCTAGTTTCAGAATGATCACTAAATAAAAAAAAACACAGCAACCTAAGAAAAAAATATATTTCAGCACTGAGACATTAATTTTCAACATTGAGCCAAGGGGCATTTCTCACATGTAGTTTCAAATGAATAAAAAGAGAATTGTTGGCACAGTCTTTTCTCCAGTGGTTCCAGAGGCGTAATTAAACAGGAGCCACTCAGAGCTGGCTCAGGGGAAAGTGCACACCATGATCCATGAGCAGGAGGGACTGTGTGCCTGCCTGCTTGCCTCTGTGTGTGTGCACATTGGGGTTTTTTCATTTTTTAATCATATTTGTGCATTATTTTCCTGTGTGTCCATGGCACCTTATTTCAGTGAACAGTTTGAAAGGCATATGCTGTTGAGCAAAGGGGAGAGAAATTTCCTGATCATTTTTTTCTCTTGTCGCAGTGAATGTGCCATTTTTGATGCTTTTCCTAGGGCTTCTGTGACCTGTGCTTTACACCACCTGGCTGGTTTAATTCATGAATCCTCTATTAATATGACAGGCTCTGCAAAGGTGACTAAAATGTTAAGGAGACAGATGTCATCAATATCTCTCAAGGGTAAATACTTGAATTTTGCTCCCTTTTTGTGTGGCTGGTCCCTGTTCTGATCTTGGCACTGTGGCTGAGCCACTGAGACTAATTCATTTTTGTTTCTCTCTCAGATGCTTTGGATGAATGCTAATCATAATTTTAACAGTTCCCTGTTCTTTCCTCAAGTGTCGAAGCCTTTCTTTTCTGCCACTCCTGGTGGAGAAACCCCATCTTACACAAATGAGCAATGGAGCTGCAAGCATCCTTATAACTCATAAGAAGTCACAGGCTGCTTTCTACTCCTACCAGGGCACAATTTGTCCTTCAGGCAAGAAAATGATTCTTTGCTAAGGGTACTGCTAGCTCCAGGCTGATTTGGCCCAGCATCTTGTTCTCATAGAGATCTCACCTGGAAAAATATCTCAGGGTCTGATGTGGATGTCCCAGTGGTGACTAAAGTGGAGGCTGGACTAAAAAGAAGCAGGTCTGGGGTAGATATAGCACAGGGAAGGGAGAAAGGGTCCCAGTGGCACAACCATTTTAAACAACAAATGGTCATCACCAGAGGGGCTGAGGAGAGGATGATGATCTCTGGGGTGGTGTCAACATTAACTGGGAGATACCACAAGCAAACTCAACATTCTGCCTGTGCTTAGAAAGCAACAAAAGCAAAGAGATGAGTAAACCTCTTCTCTTCATTTCCTTGCAAGTTGCTTAGTGCTTTGGACCACAGTTAAGCTGCCCAGATTGTACCCGTGTAGGAAACCAGATGTCAAGCCCAGATCCAGCCACGCCGTTGGCTCCGGGACACAATTCATATCTGAGCCCAAGCTGCACACTGCGGGCCTGTTCTGGCCTGAGCATGCTGCACTTCGCCTCCCAGACAAAGCCCCAAATCTACGCTGTCCACATCATATTTATCCTTAGGAGACCAAACCAGGAAGATTGTTTCATCTTTGGAAAAAACCTCTTTTGCAAATGGGCATTGTGCTGGTCTCATCTCTCCTTTCACACTCCTTCCCAAGGCAGTTACTTGTCTGCTGTAATTTACTCTTTAATGCAGCACTTTCCTATTCTGTGAGACAACAATCATGAAGCATTTAAATTCCAATTGAGTAGGGCTGGAGTGCAGAGGGGCTGCGGCTTGTGCAGCGCGGACAATGGGAACCTGAGACAGGGGACACCAGTTCAAGGCCCCCCAGGAAGGAAGGCTACAAGCTTCTCCCTCACATTCCCATCTCCCTAGAGATGTAAATCAAGAAAAAGAAGGGAGGGGAAGAGGAGGAGGGGGGTGTTTATAGAAAGAAAAGGGAAAATGGATTGAGTTGTGCTGAATTCTAAGACAAGGATCAGCTACACAAGAGAACTATTGAATAGCTGTGAAATCTGGAATTGAGCCATCAAAAAAGCTGCTGAGCTGCATGTGAATCAGGTTGATTGTTTTTAAGAAGCACCTGATTTTTTTTTTTGCCCCCCCCCCTCCCTTCCTTCTCTCCCAGGCTCCGTGCTTAGCCTTGGAATTTGAACATGACTGCTGATGTGGTAAACTGCTTTTCCCTGAGATAGAGACATTTTAGGGACCAGGAAAGGAGTGAGGGCGGGGGAGCATCTCTCTGGATGTGAAGGCCGTGGTACTCAGATTGTGAGCTGACAGGTTCCCCACTGCTCTGGGGAATGGCATCGAGGAGTTCCCACTGCTGGCAGAGACCAAGCAGGAAAAAGCAAAGAGCTGTAACTCCCTGGGACAAGGAGTTCCAAGGGCTGCTGGCTGCTCTGTAGCTGGGCTGCAAATATGTTCTGCCAGCTCTTCACCAGGCTTGTACTCTCAGGAATTCACATTTCCTACCTTGTCTCCCAGGACAGAGACAGCACCTATTTCCTGCTGAGTGGTCCCTGCTGGACCTTGGGAAAATGGATTGCAAAGCCCCAATTTAATATTACACTTATCAGCACGGTGTCTGATTCTCTCATGTGCAGTGGTAGAGTTAGAATTCCCTCTGCAGCATTCACTAGTGAAGGAAGCAAAGCACAAGGATGCTAAATGTTGTTTTCCCAAAGAGAACTGTGATTCCGAAGTGGCCTAAAAAGGCACACTGAAAGAAAGAAGGAAAAGAAAATTAGCAAGGCTGCTTTGAAAAATCTAGCAGTTTGCCTAGGGATATGGAATGAACTGAGATTGCAAGAGTGAAACCTTGCCTTTCCTCATTTGGTATGTCTGAGAACCATCTCTGTTCTAATTTATTATTATTGCATTGCATTATTGTGTAATTTTATTGCATTAAAAATCATGTGAATAGCACCATGGTGCTCTGCAAACAGAGAGCAACACAGAGCCACTGCTCTGAGGAGCCTTGTTAAACTGCTTCCAGATTTGACTCAAGAGACCTGCACTCTATTACCTTATGCAGAAAACATCTACATTGTTTTATTGTTGTTTATTTACTGAGCACTGAGGGTAAGCACTGTGCTGGGAGAACTTGCACGGTCTGGACAGTTCTATCACACTTGGGCTCTTCTGCAATGGGACGGGCTCACGTGGCCTCTTCCTTCTTCCCCCTGTCGTGGTACCCTAGCTCAGCCCAGCCCCACAGCCTCTCTGCCTCTCCTGAAGAAGTTGACAAGACCCCATTTCCTCCCAGGCCTTGGAGAGGTGTTTAGGCCCTGTAGACCATCTCTGCTTGTAGACCATCCTTCTCCTGCCCATGCTGGTCACACCAATGTCTGAGAAGCCCTGGGTACCTTGGGGCAGCCCTGGGGTCACTCTCTGTGCCACCTTCCCCCCGCAAGAGTGTGTGTCTCTTTAGAGCCTGTGCTGCACCCACACAGCAGGCCAGCACCAGGATGAGCTTCAATAGCAGCTGGCTGCCACAGCGGCCCAAAAGAGCCCGGCTGCTGCTGTGCTGGTGTCTGCAGTGACACTGGACACATCCAAATGAGCCGCGGCTTGGGTCTGGAGACAGGGAAGGTGTCGTGGCAGGAGCAGGCCCAGCACACCCTGCTCACACAGCCCGGAGCCCAGGCGCCAGATGGGAAAAGGCTCAGTCCTCAGGGGGTTGTTTCTTTCCTTTCAATGGAGAAGACCCTCTCATGGGATGAACTATGCTCCTAATGGGCGGGAGGGAAGGAAATGCCCCAGCATCCCCTCTCAGCCCCCTGTCTGCTTTTGTGCTCCTGGACCCCGGGCAGACCCCAGCACCCCAGCGCTGGTCAGGTACAAGGTGCTGCCCTGAGAAAAAGCTCCCACAACGACCTGCCCTCCATCCCACCGGGTGAGGGGACTCTGAAAGGTTGGTGGCAGCGGTGACTCAGCTCCGGTGGGAGGTCAGGGGCAGCGGGAGGGCAGCCTTTGTCCCCCAGCCACTGCTGCCCGCTGCAGACCCCGGCCATTCACACCGGGCCCGATTGTGGGCCCCTTGAAGTTAATGAAAAGACTCTCCGGGATGTCAGGGGGCTTGGGGCTGAGTCCTCAGTGTGCAAAATTAGATCCACATCTCTTTAACTCAGCAGCACTGCAAGCTCCAGGAGCACCAGAGACGCCCAGGCTGAGCGCTCTCGGATAGGTGCAGGAAGCATCTTCCCATGCCAGTTGCTAAAGCACCTCAGGTTTTTTTCTTCTTCTTTTTTTTTTTTTTTTTTTCTAATGGGGGAAAAATAATTAACCTTCACCTCAGGTCCCAACTCGCATAACCACAGATGAGATTCTACTAATAATTTGCTTGCTTAAGTGACTCATAATAAACACTGTTAGTTTACTTTTGCTTTGAGAGCAGCTGATCTTTGGAACAAGCCGCCCACAGGCGTAAAATCGTGTCACCCATTTGCTGATTTAACCCCCTGAGTGCTCACACATCTGCAGACTCCGCTAAACTGCTGCTTGCAGGGAAGCCTGGAGCCTGGTAAATTTTGTCATCCAATGTAAAATAATATCCAGGGAGGATGAGATCTCTTCTTCACCTGTTTCAGACTGGGAAGTCTTGGCTCAGGTCGGTGGCCCCCACATAAGGGTCAGGGATGAGGGTGGAGGCAGGGACTTCCTGCCCCACCCAAAACTGCTGACCAGCTATTTATTTGCATTTCTGAGGTAGTATATTTTCCATATGACAAGTTCTCCTGAGGATCCTTTTATCCATTAATTATAGATGATCCTGCTGAGCCTTGATTCCCCCTGGGGGCAGCCTGAATCTCAGCAGTGCTGATAAGGTGTTTGGAAGGCACCAAGGCTCACTGTGACCTCGGGATCCCACTGGGACACCACAGAATTAATGCCAGTCTCAGGAGGACACATTGCTGGTGTAAATAAAAAGAGCCAGGGTCTGTTTTCACAGAGCTAACCTCTTTTCCCTCCAAAGCATAGGGTGGGGTGCCATCCCTCACTGCCTGCACAGAGAGCCCTGGCTCTGTGCTTTGCCTGGACATGGCTGAAGCTCACAGACCAAACTCAGGAGGAGCCTCACAGCAATTTCATGACCCCTGGTGCAGTGCAGAGATGACAGGCACACACTGGCCCTGGTATGCATCTGTGTGTGCCAACAGTGAAGCACCCTCTCATCTGTAGAGTGTGCCCCAGGCACACCTGGTGTCACAGCCGTGGTGCAGGAGGGACTCTGCCCTGTTCTGCAGGTGGAGATAGCTGAGCCTGAACCAACAGAAGGGCTTCCCCAAGGTCATACAGAAAGCCTGCTGGAGCATGCCCTGTAATGTAATTTAAACATCAAAACCCAGTCCGTGGAGTAGGCAATTGCTCCTATGCTGCGTGCACACGTTCCTTTGCCCTCTGTGTTCAGCACTCGATGCAAGGAAGGTTTGCAAGAGCAGCAAATTGGCCTCATGCTGCTGAACAGCAGTTTTCTGTGGAGCCCTCAGACTAATACATTTTTTGGAAGAGAATTTTATTTCTCTTCATCCCCTGCTTATGGTTTCAGCTAAGCAAAAACCTGCTTGACCTAATTTCTCCACCTTGCTGATCAAAGGTCATGTGTACCAGGATTATTTCTGTCTTCATTGTAGGCACAGCTGGTAAACAACGTGGAGATTTTACAGTATTTAACTTTCTGATAGATTTATGGAGGCTCCCTGCCTGACTTTCTTTGCTTCTTTCAAAGTTATTGCACTCACCCTTCAGATGATACCATGCACTGAGTACCTTCAGGCCCAAAAGCCAAGCTGAGCGAGAGAAAGGAGCCGTGTGTCAGCAATTATTCACCCTCCTTCCCCACAGTCAGCCCCAAACCTCCACTCTGGATCATCTGCCTCCCACAGAGTGCCCATGTTAGGTCAGGAGCAGCCCTGCCCTGCCCAGGTGCAGCAATGGGCATTGCCAGGCTGCCAGCTGCAACCAAAGCAGAGGTAAGGTCCTACCACCTTCCCTGGACTAGAAGCTGCATAACCTCCACAAGCCAGTGGAGGAAAAAGCCAGGAAAAAGCTCTTCCTCCATAGGGAAAATGTTGAGGGCTGGGTCTGGCTCGCCAGCCCTCACTGCCTTTTGGCTTCAATCTGTGGGGAAAAGAAAAAAACAATGAAGGGGAAAAAAAAACAAACAAAAAACCACCCCAAACGAAAAAAAAACCCTGTTTGCTGGTCCAGCAGTTGTTTAAAGAGTTTTGCACCCTTGGGAGCTATAGCACACTGCTGGGAGAGCACAGGAATGAATCTCTATCCAACACCTGGCCTTCTCACAGTGCAGTGGTGGCTGGAAGAGTCCAGGCTGGATTTTCCAAGTTGCAAAGCCTCTCACTATTTGGATTTGAGAGACAATTTCTTCTGTCCCCCAGTTAAACAGCTCCAGTAGTGACAGCAGAGGACAGCAGTCCAGATCTGGGGCTCCAGCCTTGCATGTGCCTGGTAACACCTGGTGGTAGAAGGATCAGAGGGTCGTCCCTGTGGGCACAAGTTGTGCTCTGGAGTCACATAGCAGATGACAGGGACCACCCAGCTTCCCAGAGAAGGATGCTTTCCCCATCCGTCCCCAGACAAACCCCTGACTTCTGCAGCACCTTCCTCAAAGCAGTGTTTGCATCACCAGTTACTCAGTGAGGGCAGTTTGGGAGCTTCTGCTTTTGCCAGCGTCCATGCCAGCAAAGACATTATTCAAATCTTCTCTCCTGAGGAGTCAAGCTGTGCTATGTGCTGTTATTGCCTCTCTACCATGGTATTGATCCACAAGGAAAGTCAGTGACTCACGAGGAAATATTATTTCACCTACCAAACAATGGTCTAAATATATAGTATTCAGTGTATTTTATCTTCTTTCCATCAGCCTCCACAGGGTAACATATCCTATTCAAACACCATGCAGTCATACTTCCCTGGTACAGCCATTTTCAATTATTTTTTGAACAATGTAGGTTGGAATGGACTGAGTCCTGTTTTGGTCAGTCATTTCTTCTTTTTCGAATTGAGTCAGCAAAAGGTGGTATAGGTGTATGGAGGTAACAACTCATTAGCCACTGCACTGGAAAGGTTTTAGACCAGACTTCCAAGAAAAGGGCATTGCTCATTCTTCAGAGGCACTATCCTCAGTAAAAGTAGTCAGTGGAAGGCTTTACTTGCCCTCTTGCCCTGGGTAAAAGATGTAGGCCTGTACTTTTTTATATACTTTAAGTCTGAGCTGTTTTGTTACATTTCTAACATAATGTAGTCAAAGAATATGCAGAAAAGCTCTGGAAATATCAGCCTATCTGCTTGAGGTTTCCAGGAACCTCAAAACAAACTTTAACCAGAGCATAAAGAAAAGTCTAAACCCACCTGTGAGTCTTTTAACCCTTGACTTCCTAAAAGTCCCACCACAAATAGACTGGGTAAGAAGTTACTCTGCACTATCTGAGACAATCTTGTCACCCTCCCATGCGTTCATGCATCCTCCAGCAGCTGAGGAATAGCTGAACTGGCAGCTCAGGTGGCAGATGTGTGCCAGGACCAGATTTCCAGTTTCAGAAAGAAAATGTAAATGAGACACACGAAAAAATGTTTGTCTTTTTTTTTTTTTTTTTTTTTTTTTTTTTAACCCCTCTGAGAATTCTGGCCAGTGATGAAAAACACAGGCTTTTTTGTTAGAAAATTCTGAAGCTTTCTGAAGCACATAGCAGCCAAAAAGCATTGTCATTACTTCAAGATACGAGTAAAGTCTTTTAAAGCAAAAATATTTATAAGTGTGAGTTACATTCTTGGCTTCCAATAATCTACTGATTGCAATAGTACGACAGGAGATGGGGCCTGTTTGCTCCAGGGGACTGCCCTGGCTTTTACAAGGAAATGTGTAAATGAAGTTAAGCTGTAATTTGTGGATAATTGAGTGATCAGTGACAAATGTCCCTGTGACACACAACAAGCTGTCATGGAAAAAGTGTGCTGCTACAGCAACATGTCACATGTGGTCTTAAACTGATTATTCTAAATCATCCAGTGTCTCTGCTCAGTGTTTGCTTAAATTAAAAAAAAAAAAATCCCCAAATTTGACCTTTACAAAGTTTAATTTAAAATAAAATAACAAAAATAAATAAATAAAGGGCATCCAGAGATAAGCTAAAGAAGATTTTGCTGCCGACCCAAGTGGACTCTGGCCAGGCAGCTGAACTGACCACTAATGTGGATAAAGCGAGATGCTCACCCTCTTCTCTTGCAAAAATGTCACTCAAACAAACATTTTGAGGTCAAAACCCCAGATGTGTGAAATAATAACCCGGTGTGGAGAGCCGGTGTCACAGCTCCAATTTGCACACATAGGCTGAGGGTAGCCTACAATCACAAACCTGAGCCTCCCCAAATATGCTCTTTCTGGAACATTGTGCCACAGAAAATTAATTGCATTCCAGCTCCAGGGAGCATTAGCACTTCTCTGAATTCAGGGCCAGCCTAAGGAGCTGCTGTGCCCTAGGCAAAGAATCCAGCCCCCTCCTGGCCTTTGCCCCTTCCTCTGCAGGACTGAAAAGGAAAAATTATAATAAATCACAGCCTTTAGAGACACCTACCAAACACTGACTGGAATATAAATGTATAAATAAAATAGGAACTGAACGTACTCATCTCAGCCCTTGATTGTGGCCTTTCTTCCCTTCTCACTTTCATTTCTTCTTCCCTTTCTTTCACCTTTGTTTCACACATTCTCCTCTCCCTACCCCCTCCCCCTCGCCTCCCTCAGTTTTTCCCGTCCTTTGTTGTCTTTTACTTTCTAGCCCCTTTCCAAGACTGTCCTTTCTCACCCTTTCTGTTCATCACTCCCTATTGGTAGTTAGATCTCTTTCCTTCTTCCTCAGCACTTTTTTTGACTCTTTTCTCTTCCCCAAGAATGTCCTGAAGATAAGAAAACGGCCCTCTGCAGAACAATCTGTATCTTTCAGAGATTGCATCCTTATCATTATTTTCCTTACAAAGAGCAGTTCCCATTTAAGATACCTTATAAGTTTTCTCAGGACTGGCATTTAGGTATAAAAAAATCCAGAATCACTGGTTTCCTTTGGAAAGTTTGGCATATATGTGGTGCTTTCTTTAGATAATATGTTACTTAGGAGCAAACCTGTTACCCTCGTGCAAGATTTCTGTGACTGTGGAAGCTTCAGGCATGCAGGTAGTTAAAAACCAATCTGTCTTAGCAAAGGGGCTTAGTTCTGGCCAATTTATACACTGTTATTCTTACAAGTTTGAGTTACTGTGAGTCATGTAGAGTGCAAGGAGTAAAAAAACTAATTCATGATCCTACCAGCTTCTCTATTCACAAGTTTTATCACATTAACCATCTAAATCTCTCTAACATGATATAACACCCCCAATGGGGATGAATTATGTCAATATAAAGTTGCTTATACTGCTCCAGTTACTCTGTCAGGGGAGGAGAAGGAAAATACGTACAGAAAGTCCCTTTATGTTGAGGTGTCTGATTCTGCCTGAGCAGCTGCAGCTATGAAAAGTCTCACACTGCTGGTCAGTGCAGCTCTGGCAGTACAGAAACTATCTGTAATAACCTGAATATGGAGAAGAAAAACTATTTTGTGAATGAACAGTTCTACAGCAGAGAAACTGTGTGGTTTTTCTGGGATCCTGTGGTATCCTGTTGACATCTGAAGCATTTTATCTTTGTTACAACACCTTTCCAAGGGAAGCATTTTTCTTACTGTGTTGCTCTCGAACTCCCTCCCCAGTGTGTCCTTTCCTTGCCTGCTGACTCCAGCTTGCCCTGTGTGTCCTCAGGATTTGTGTTGCAGAGGCACTGCTGGAAATAAAGAGGCAATTTCTGCTGCAGTTAGTGTCAGGGTTAGCCCATCACAGCTCTGCTCCTGCATCCCAGGCTGTGTTGAGGGAGTCTCCATGGAGGGGTATATGGAAGTCTGGGAAATCTGACAGTGGTGCTTCCCCTTGCTCTATAACCACGTGTACAAAACACTGACATTGTTGGGCTTTTTTGTACCAGCTCTCCAGCAAGTTTCCAGGGATGATGAGTTGGCAAGCGTGGGCTCTCCTGGTCACAGAAGCTGAGAAACATTCCAGGAGCTGCTTGGGGGATATATCAGAGGTCTCAAGAAGAGAAATAAAGGGTTCAGATTTAAATATTGATTGAGGTTTGCGCTGGTAGGGTGAAACATGGTAAGCATCTGAGCTCAGTGTCATGGAGTTCAGTGCAAACTGATCCTACCAGGAATGAGGCTGTGACTGAGCTTCAGACATATTTCTGCAGCTTCTGTTAGCTGTGGTCAGCTGTACCTGGAGGGCTGATGGAGACCCTCTCCCTCATTTACTAATTTTTATGGACAGTGCATCAGATGTATGCTCTTGACAGGTTGCAAGCACATGGACAAGTGTCCAATGTGACATGCTGTGCCTCAGGAGAGTGTGCTCTCTGACTCCCAACGTGACTGACCATATGTTCCTCCTCCTTAAACTGCCCTGCAGAACCTTTTCTCTGGCTCCAAATGAACTTCTTGAGGTTGGTGGTGGTGGTACACCTCCAAAGGCTTGCCATAGATTAGCAGTGCATTCAGACAAACAAGTGTAACACCACCTGGCACATGCACATAGAATGTCTCCGATATGTCAGGATGAAAAGCGTGATCTTAACAACTTCATAGAATCACAAATTTGAAAGGGATTTTTAAAGATCATCTAATCCAACCACCCTGCCATGAGCAGGGTCTTCTTCATCTCGATCAGGTTCATCTTCCAGGGTTGCCCTGCGGTCTTTGATCCCTACTCCATTCGAGTCAACAGCACATTCTGCCATCACTTTCAGTGAGCAGAGCTGGGAGTGCTCTTCTGACCAGAGTTAAATCCAAATACAGCATTGCTATTGAAAACAGGGAGACTTGTTTAAAGTATTGAAAGCATCTTAATTCCTCATCCCTGCTCCTCAGATGGAATTTAATGATCTGAGAAAATGTGCATATTTTCTCACCAGAAGAATAAACTTAATTGATCCTTTCATTTTTAACTCTCTGCCCGGTGGCAATCGGTCACCTCTTTGCAATAATAGCTGCAAAGAAAATAATCTTTGCTGGATCAGATGAAAAGGTGCAGAAAAAGTCACAGAATTAACTGGCAGAGCAATCTGGTTGTTGCCCTAACATATGGAAATAATAAGTGCCAGCCAGATAGAGGCTGAACACTGAGCTTTCATTTTGTTATTCTAAGCACAAAAATAAATATTTTTATAACTACATGTAAAGAGTAAAAGCAAATAGAGTTAATATGTAAAAATATACATTTTGCTTCATTATGTGTAATAATACATATTGATTTCATTACAATATTTTTGTTAAGATCAGTTTGCCTGGGAATACTGGTATATTCCTAAAGCACAGCCTGCCTATTTCATCCCATCTTTCTGAGGTGTTGTGCTAGTATAAAATGAAAGGAAAATATTAACTACGCTGTATTATAAAGAGTTATACACTGGTTGGAGGGCGGGGGGGGGGAGCATCATTTGGAAAAATATTAACTAAAACCATTTTTATTTTTACAGTTGAACTTCTGTCTGATTTTCAGTCATGGACTACTGTGAGCATGAAAGAAGAAATAGAGAGGGAAATGGCAGCAGTTCTCCAACTGCGAAATGTTCCAAGCAGTACACACCAGGCTGCTTTGTGGCATCTCTGCAGCCCCTGTGAGATGAGGGCAAGGGCACTGCAACAAACCTGGAGCTCAGACGTCACAGAAACTTGGAGCCAGGACAACCAGAGAGAAGTGCAGCATTTTGCAGCACTGCCCAGGCACAAGCAGAAGTGGAGTCACCCTTCCCCAGGGCTGGCATTTTAGAGATTCTGCCTTTCCTGCACAGCATCTCCACTCACCCAAACACTGGGTGTCCCGCCCTTACCCTGTGTATCCCTTGTGATGTCTGAGGACCACAAAGACCTGAATTTTGGAAAACAGGTGCCTTCTGCAGCCCAGCACTGGAGATCTATGTCACACAAAGCTGTGTCATTGGGAGTCCCATTTTATGTCACCACTGCCCACCTACCATCTGAGGTAATCCAGTTTATCACTGCCCCATCCCAGTCTGCAAGGCTGGCAACTGAGCAGCTGACAGACTCCAAATGTCCAACCACATTTCATGCAGCACTAGGGAAAAGCTGTGAAAAAAAACAGTCACAGTCCCTTAGGATAAGGGACGTGGAATTTTACAGGCATGGTGGAGGGTAACTGCTGTTTGCTTTTATTATTCATGACCTGGTTTAGCCCAAGAGAGAAAATGATACTATGTCGATCTTGGGGGAATTTATACAATAAAAAGATAGAAAACAGCAAAGCCCAAAACCAAGCAGCCTTCTCACCATTCCTCAAGGTGCAAAAACTGCAGGACCCGCAGTGGTTTTGCTGACATTGAAGCTGAACTTACCTCCTTCTGCATCCACATTCTGAGAGCTTCGTTTCCCACTCCAAAAAACAAAAACCCCCTCCACCAGCACCATGTTTGTTTGGCCCCATGCTTGTGCATCAGCCCATCTGTCTGTATGAACTACTATGGGCAAATGGTCCCACCAGTGTCATATCCCTCCATTGATTTTGGTCTGGGGGATGACACAGAGGTTAAAGATCAGCCTATATGTATATTATGCAGACTCTGAGGAATGCTGACACGAGATGCTTGCAGCAGCAGGAAAGTCAAATCAGAGAGCACATTCAAAACATTAAACAGCAGATCTTGGCTTTACAATCATTAGGGCTGGCTGCATATGGGAAACTTAAGCTTTTATATCCAGCAAGTCTGTTCTATCAAGTATCACTTAGGCTCTGGGCAGATTTGCCACACTGCTGTAAAAATGATTTAGCAGGTATGGATTCTTTTAAAGAAATGTGCTTATTTGTTTAAAAGCCTGTTATCGTGTTGTGAATTTGGACTGAATTAACCTTTTTTTTTTTTTAAATCTAGTGAGTGGGTGAGTTTGGCAAATTTTTGTAAAATCTAATGTGTAGGTGTATGTATTGCAAAATATTTCTGAAAGTGGGCAAAAAAAAAAAAATGGTTACAGCAGATTTCAGTGTTCCAAACTCTGGATAAATGAAGTGATATGTCAGCATTTGTTAAGGGAGCAAATAAATTGTGCCTCCTAAAAGGGTAAAACAACATGTAGGTTTCCATTTGTTACAGTCCTACAACTGGTGAAAAATCTCTCCATAAGCACTGGATGTCCCTGAAAAAAAGTGTGATATTCCCAAATAAAGTTGAAGTGCTCAAATGGTGAGCCAAAATGGGAATGGGTTGACTCTGAATGGGGAGGAACCAGGGCTGACCTGAAGAACAGAAATTCAGGGCTGTAGTGCTGGGCCCATGAGGCTGGGAAGAAATTCAATCCTGAATTCACTGCAGCTTTAGTTTCATCTTGGATTTTTTTCCAGAGTTCTATCTGAATGCCTTGAATCTGCCAAATTGGGTTGAAAACCATGAATGAGACAGTGTAGTTCCTGTGTTTTTGTCTCAGATAGAATTCTACTTGGATTGCACTGGTTTTAATTTCAATTTGAGAGTAAACAAAGAGCAACCAAGCATCTCAAGAATTTCCAAAATGGCTCATTCAAACACATTTTTAAGAATGGGTAAGGTCATGATGCGGTTATTTTGGATACTCTCACAATCTCTGAAGAGTTGATGACCTCAAGGAGACTTTATGAGTTGGATGCCAGAGCATGAAACTTTGGCCTTCTATTTTTTGGCAATTGTTGGTGGAGTTGAATTTTAATTCAATAGGTGAGGACAACTGCTTACAAAATGCATGGTCAAAAAGTACGTTTCTTTTCATTTACTCCTGAGAATACAGCGGAACCTTTCTGATCACTCCTATTGCTAAAGACAAGTAACGTAAAAAGATCAAGAAAAGAACAGTGGCAATACAGGTATCTGCTGGGTTCCACCACCCTTCCTTCTGCCTAAAATATATTCTTTTGTTTGTTTGTTTGTTTGTTTGTTTAAGTTTTCCTTTGTTTGGAAGTTCTGTGGCTTTTTGGTCTTTCTTGTCTTCCTTCTGCACTTCCTTTCTGACCTCGCTGCTGTGACTAGCTCTTCTCTATGCCACATGCAAATATTCCATATTCTCATGCCCTGGCTCGTTTCATGATGTTTCATGTTGTTCTCAAAGGTCTGCCCTAAAGTCGAGTCATTGTGCAAGACCCAGGTTTGCTCACAAGCAGGCTAAAGACTAACAGCAGAAAATACCTTCTGAGAAAGATGAAGAACCTCAGCTATTTTTGATTTCATCACCTTCAAACGACATCATGTCGAAATGTCTGCTTGAAATAATGGGACTGAATCAACATAGAATTTTGTCTCTTCTTCCTTATTCCACTCCAGTTTTATATCTTCTTTTAAATAATCTTATTCCGTGTCTCCCCACAAAGATACCTCTTTTGGAATCATTCAGCTCCGTGGCCTCGTGCCATGCTTTGTTTGCTCTGTATTATACTACTCTTGTGCAAACTTTCTTTGGTGCAGGGATTTGCTGGGCTTTGGCAAAGTTCTGTTTCTGCACGACTTCCATTACTGGGAGCTCTGTAAATAAATAGTCATGAACACCTTTGCAAATTGTGAGATGGATAATGTCCTCCCATGCATTTGATGTAAGGGCCGCAGTTCTTTGCCAGAGACTTAGGGATTGGACTTGATGATCTTAAAGGTCTCTTCCAGCCTAAATGATTCTATGATTCTGTGACAACTGAAGTTAGTGGAGATGCATCTATTAACAGCACCTAAGAGATGGGAGAGGTGATTTAGTTACTAAATCTTCACTTGAATGGCCAGAGGATGGCCAGCTAAAGACAATCTTCCTTGGTCTTTGTTTTTCTAAAGTTGCCTAACAAACCACATTGTTTATTGGTTTCTATGAATCTTGTTTGAGGAGGCTTTAAGTCCCATACCCTTGATTTTTGCTGCTGCACATATGTGTTTCTGACAAGGAAGATGGTGTCCAGCAGACCCAATTCTCTACTGGAATCAAATCCCTGAAGCCCAGTAAGTGTGGGGATGCTTTTACATCAGCTGAGTCATCGTCCCACACTCATAGAAGAGGGATGCAGCAATGGACAAGATAGGCTATGTGGAAGCCCATGGCAAATCTCCCAGTGATTTCCTCAGAGCCAAGACTTCACCCAAGTGGATGTGTGACCTCCTCCAAGGGCCACACACACCCTGCAGCGTTTAGCAGATTAATGAAACCCCATCCCCAGGCTGCCATAAAACACGTTTGTGGTCACGCATGCAGCTCTTGGGACAGGCTTTATCTCCTCTCATTGTTTGCTGTGTGTGTTTTAACATAGAGCCTCAGGACACGGCTTGGCTGTGGTACAGCATTTTGAATAAAGCCATCCCCTAAGCCAACCACAGCTAAGACGCTGTAATTCTCGTAGAGACACCATGTACTTTTTATGCTCCTTAGCTCAACTGTAGTCACAAATCCCTGTTTGTACTGGCAGATCCTGTGAAAATAGGCTTTAGGAGGTACTTGAAAAAACTACCTCTGTGATGTTTAGCTGCATTGCCTGGTCTTGCCTGCCTGTTAAGAGTGGCCTTGCATAGCTTGCCTAAAAAAAAAAAAAAAAAAGGCCACAAACTTTTCAGAACTTGCAATTCACATTATGTAGCATTCTGTGGAGCCTGTAATTAAAATCAAAAAGACATCACATATTAAAAACCAGCTCTGCAATAATTTTCTGAGTACAACCTGCCCATATAGATGATCATTCTTGCCACTTGCACATCTCTTTTAGCACATGACATTAGAGTCACAGACTGGTTTGGGTTGGAAGGGACCTTCAGGATCATCCCATTACAACACCCATGCCATGGGCAGGGACACCTTCCACTGAATAACCTTCCACCAGGTTATTCAGAGTCCCATCCAGCCTGGCTTTGAACACCTCAGTGGGTGGGGAGTCCACAGCCTCTCTGGGCAACAACATTACTAACCACCACATTAAAAAGAGCTCTTTAAAGCTGCTTGCTGAGACTCACAATGGGGCTAAACACAATTCAACTTGCATTAAATTTCAGTAAAATTGATTATTTTCATGAAGTCCCCAAACTTTAAGCTAGGGTGATCCAAGCCACTTCAAAGACATGATCTCTGCCCAAAGGAGCTTTCAACCAGACAGAAGCCCTGGAGGTGGGGCATTGGGGCAGCCAGGGAGACAAAGGGCAGTTGAACAGCCTCAAGAGCTCCCAACAGTACAGGACAGGTCGTTATGCATGCGGTTCTTGTAGCTCACTGAATAGATTTATAGTCCTGCTTGGGTAATTTATTGTTGGCTAATTAGATATAAGATTAATTAAGTAGCTTGCTAGCCCTTAATTACAAATTTGGTACCTTAATTTATTGTAATTTCTTCTAAATAATGACTATGCTCAAATAATGCTGATTTATATTATGGTAGGATGCAAATACAATGAGCCCGACTCTGTGTTGTGCAAAAGCCTCTTTCACACTGCTCCCAGGGCATAACAGGGTCTTAAAGTGAGCACAAACATAATTTCTGCCCTCCAAGGCGCCTTTATAGTACCAGTGAGCCGTGATTCACCGTGAGTCAGCAGCAAGCCACTGTAAAGGCCATGACTTGCACAGCTGCTGAGAAATTGGGATCAAAGGAGCATTGGACTCCCATGAGCCTGCCCTTAGACGGGGGAGCCCTGAGGGCAGGCAGTTGGTGTTTGTGTTAGCACAACCCAGTCGAGCAAGTGGGGGTTGCTCCAGCCTTCATTATTGACCTGATTTTGCCTGCCAGCTCCCTCTCCCAGTTATTGCTCTGTTTTGTGTTGCCCTCTGCAAGCCTGGGGCAGAGCAATCAGACTATAAAGCAGACCTGGGGCAGGGGCTCAGAGAAAAGGATATGAAATGTTGGCAGGAGTAGGATGGCTCTGGACAGGGCGAGGGTTGGATGCTGCAGTGCGCAGGAGGAGTCGCAGCCAGGACCAAGGTGAAGAAAGGGGGTCTGAAACACCTGACCCACGACTCCCAGGGGTCATCCTGACAGAAGTTTGGGGTAAAACGTTGTTGGTTGCAGCTGCAGCAATCAGGGTTAAGGTAAAAAGCTTTGCTTATGGATGTGTTGATTTTTTTTCCCCTCCTCCCTTTCCTCTGCTGAAAACTAGATCCCTAATGGAAGGGGGAATCAGTACAAAATCTCTTTCTCAGCACCCCTTCCAGCTCCATGGATTCAGCTTTCTCAGTGTAACAGCATGTGATGATAACAGCAGGTCTAACCAAAAATCTCAGTCATTCCTCTACAACAGGTCCTATAAATCTTGCAGCCTGCTCTATCATTTCTCATGAGATTTGCATGGGTTTTTTCCAAAATACCTTTTACCCCTGGCACTGGTGAGGTGAAGGAAATGTGAAAAAACATCATCACCTACAGATTTGGAAGTTTGGTCCAGGTATATTGTATTTCTTTTCACTTTTTAAGCTCGGCACTCAGAGGCAAACAACTGATGGATGAGTCATCTGAATCCTTGCCCATAATCCTGACCACTGAATGACAAAAATCACTATTTTGACTCCTTGGTTTCTGAAATACTCACCCACTGTGTTATTGAGGGGTTAGTCTGGACCCAGCCTGTGCACATCTATAACTACCTAATGAGAGGGAGTCAGCAGAGATTGTGACCGCCAGACACCCTGCAGAACCCTTTCCCTCTTCTTGACAATGCCTTGGAAGTGAGTTTGGGTCTGAATTTATGACACAGATTAATACCTGAGTATCAGGCCCAGTGAAAGCAATGCTCCATAAGGATATGATCTAACCCTGGAGTTCCCTGTTTGGATTAGTATTTATGAAACTTGTAACCCCAGCTTAAGCTTTGGGCTCTGGGACAGGAATCATGTTTTCCAGAAGCACACCAGAGCCACATAAATGTCAGAGGGATGAAGATAAGGCTTTAGCAATGACCTGGTGCTGGGATGTAAGTTTTTGCAACTGAAATAGAGCAGGGAGCACCCAATGCCAGGTTCAGCCTGGGGAAAGAGCCGTCCTCTGCAGCCCCAGACACAAGAGCAGGAGCCATGCCAAGGCGAGGGGCTGTCAATTCCAACAGGACTACCTTCAGAAAGGATCCTGTTGAGAAATCTGTCTCTAAAATTATCTTGACCCTCTGCCATACGCTCACACACACACTTTTTAAAGGGATACGAAATGAATCTTCTCTTTATCCGTCCCCTTGTGAAATATAAACAGCTCTTGATGGATTTGCAGCTTACACTAGTAACTGACAGCCTGCTAGCTGCTGGCACGATTACTTACAGTCTGGCAAGCACAAGACGACTGCAATGCCTACAATGTGCAACCCCCAAAACATGGTATTTTTCAATGTTGCTGAAAATCAGATCTTCAGATCTGCTCAGTTCTTATCTAAGCAGCAAAACAACTGGCCAGAGAGCCAGCAAACTCTGTTTTGAGACTGATCTCTGCTGAAAACTTCACCTGAACGGGTGTATTAAAAGGGGCAGATCTCCTCTGAAATGTTAGTCTAAGCTGTGGGTGCTGAGCACTTGGAAAACAAGCCCTGAATGTGCACTTGTGCATGCTGGGTTTTTCTATATGAACAGTTAAGCACACCCTGCCTATGTCCCATTCCAGGGAGTTGGATGCCTTGATGGGATTCTTTCTGAGTGAGATTCTAGATCACAAATAGATGGAGCACTGACTAAGCACAGCAAATAAAATTCCTTATTTGCTCACATAAAAGCTGCATTCAAAAAGTAGGGCACAACCATTGCATACATCTACTCTCAGCCAGCTAGCAAGCTGAAGCTCACCTCCATGCCAGAAAGAACTTGGAAACTTGTTCAATTTAAAAGCAGATGCTGCCTAGACCAGTAAAAAGCTTTTGTAGGTGTAAAGGCACCCATTGGCACCAGCCATGTGGGGAATAGCCCTGCTTCAAAGAACTTATTGCAAACAAAGGTGATTTGAGCATTCAGGTGCCCACTCTGAGCATTCTGTCCACCCATCTGGCAGAGCTGAGGCTGCATCAGCCTTTGCTGAGACAGCAAACACCTCTGTGGGACCACACAGCACAAATGCACCAGTGACACAGGGAAGCATGAGAGAGTAGGACTTCTTTATCAAACATCTGCTAAAGGTTGGGGTTTAGCTGCCTGTGGCCACATAGGTCAGATCTGAAGATGCCAGGCAGGCAAGAGGGCCACTACCTGGAGACATGCAATGAGTTCTTGCCCTCACTGAGGGGGCATGATGTGCTCTTCCAGCAAGTGGATACTGACAGGATGACCAGGCTGTCACCACCACCTCTGGGAATATTTTGCTTCATTGTTTGGGAAAGAAACCCACACAAAATATATTCTTGGGGGGGAAAAAAAGCCCACAAATACTTGTGTCATGAAACAGAGCAGACCTTCTGCTCAACTGGCCTACAAAAGGTTACAGGCTCCAAGCAAACTTAGCACCAGAGTTTATAACAAAGTGAAGCCATTAAATAAAACCATGAGCAGCTGAAGCAAGAGCAAAGGAGGGAATGGGGTCTGAGAGGGAAGAAAAAGGGTAGGAAAGGGAACTTGTCCATAGTATGTGTGTAGCTTGCATTGGAAACAGGAATGAAATTCAGGATCAAGGACAGCAACTGGCTTTTTGCTCTGACCCACAGTTGTCTCCTTAAGGTCTGTCTATTACAGAAGAAAACCTTCTGGAGGCAGAGCTGGCAAAGTCTGCAAGTACCAGAAATATACTGGAGTTGCTGCTTTGACAGGCAGTCCATGAGCTGCTCTGAAAATGCTTTTAAAGAAAACAGTTCTCTCAGAGGACACCATCAGTGCAGCACTTCCATAATCATCACACACAAAGCCCCAACTGCCCCTTGCGTGTGCCATCTCACTCATGAGAAAAAATAACTTATTTTCTCTGTGTTCTGTGTTGCTTATTTGCTGGCATTTTATTATATTATTATATTATGTGGCACATTGTTAATGTCTGTTATCAATGGTTGCAATACTTTTTTAAATGGTTTGTGAGTCACCTGAACCCTTTCTGTGTGCCCACATCATCTTCATGCACTGAAAGTCTCTTGGGCACCATGGTAGAAGTACACCACAGGTGGCCTGTTGTGCCAGCCGTGGAAGAAAGGAAAAGAAACACTGGACAGTTTAGGAGTAGTTAATAAATGGGAGAATTTTCTTTCCTACACTGCTGGTTGGCACTTGATGTACAGCCTGGGGTGCTTTGACTCCTCTGTCAGAGGATCCAGCTCTGCACTGCTGTTGTGATCACGCATCAGGACAGGCTCTGGCCCAAGTTGGAATTTGGGTATGAGTACAAGCCACTTAAGGCTGGCTGGGAGCACATGGCTCCTTGGTAAGGACTCAGTGCCATGGGTCCATGCCAAGCCCTGATGATGCAATTCTCTCCTAGCCCTCAATCTTTTTGTAATCATAAGTGATTTTTGTATTGGAAACTTTCAAAACAGTTGCCGAGTTTAGTCGATGTTACAAAACTCCAATAACTACTGAAATCATGGGATCCTAGAAACTGAGGGAAGAACAAACCACTGTGAAATTTCCCTGTATCTCTTGCATGCAACCTGCTCCAGAAAAGGAGATGTCACAAGCCTGTTTCTTCTAATTTTAAAAATGTTTGAACTTTTTCTAATATCTGCTCAGAAGGCCTGGAGAGAAATTACTATAACTCATCACAGTTCTCTGGTGCTTCAGATAAATTGGTTTTTTCTTACTAAGCAGGATAAACGGTAGCAGGTTTGTGTTCATGCAGGGAGAAAGAAAATGTGAGTGCCTTCAGCACCTACCTGCAAGATACTTGCAGTCTATTCCCATGTTCTCAGGGAATCATGTCCATGGACTGTGCTGTGCTTTATAAAAGACAGTTATTTTCTGTTCTTTCCTTTCGGTGTTGTCTGAAATAGGACATTGCTATTTCTAAGCAGCATGAACAAGGTACATGAACCTGGGTAGTGGCCTTCTTTATATTGTTTTCTCTTTACAGAGGGATAATTAGCAAAGCTTTTAAGTCAGGAACACACAATTTTTCCTGGGCCCTACATCAGAGCTGTGTTTCTGGAGGAGCAGGAAGAGAAATCTTTATTGGATTGCCATGGCAGCCTGAACACCTGATTGGGTGTGTTTCATTTCTCGTTCCAATCTGACATAGTAATTTTGTCTTGAAAAAATAAAATAAAATACAATACAATAAAATGAAATAAAATAAATAAAATAAAATAAAATGCAACAAACAAAAAAAAAATCAAAATCAAACCTACCTAAAAACCCAACACTAGAGACTAATCCTCGTTTACTGCAAAGGAAAAATAGTGGTTTCAGGTGGTGGCAAGTGGTGGCAGTTGTCAGTGATTACCTGCATCCCTACAAGTGGGGCCCCATTTTGAGGGAAGTTGTTAAAATCTAAAGGAATTGAACTTCCTTGTCATCTTCCAAGCTTGACTGCATTTTCCAATATCACTTCCAAGAGGTCCCCTTCTCTGTCGTCCACTGGGCACTCCCTTCTGGGAGATGTGATCCACTAATATTCCTGCAACTGCCATATCCTGTCTTGCAGTGGAGCAACGGGAAGGTAGAGGCCATTCCTATTCCCAACAAGATTTTCTCCTCCACCTGTGTCAACCTCACACTTCCAGCATTAATCATCTGTGAATAAGAACAGCTCTTGTTTTATAGATCTCAAATTGTTTCTTTCAAAATTGCATCCAGGTTTGTGGATAATATCATGGTAATTCCAGCAATATGTTACAATCAGTCATTAGACCTTATCAGTCTTCTAAGGGGGAAATGACAAAGTTGAGTGCTTTTTATCAGACAAATGTGACATCCCAGCATCACTTTGTCTAGCAAACTGTCAATTTGCAGCAATTGAGAACAACACCTTTCTGCCTTGTAATTCCTAACAGTTCAACCAACATGTGCTGCAGAACTTCATCTTGTTTGCAAAAATTCCATGTTTGCACCCTGTAACCTTAATCTCAGTCTCTCCAGTTACAAATGTCATTGTCAACAAAAGAAATGCTGCACACACCTCCACTTGCCTTCCAGGACTACTGAGCCGTGACTGATAAGACAATCACAGGATTGTTCCCATCTAAGAGCAGTTTAACACAGCAGTGCCTGAGTCCTCTCCGTAGCTTCCTCAACATGTAAAGCTGTAAAAAAACGTGGTGCATGAAACATTTGGCTGGAATGTTGCCAAGGAGTAGTTTGTAAGGCCTCTATGAGTCCATCTTTATTTGTGGTTTCTTAAATTCAACATAACCCTAAAAACTAGAGGGCAACTTGACGCCTCTGAAATATTGCAAAATGCCAGCAATTTTGGGGTATGCCAGAGCCCAGGAACTTTGTGAGTAATGGCTGTCAAGCTCTGGCCATTGTTCTCAGTGGAGAAATATTGTCCTTTGTCTGGTTGTTTTGTTTTGGTTTTTTTAGGGGTAGTGATCAAAATTGTTTTGGCATCACTTGCTGCTCGGGCTGCCAGGCCCAGGCACAGAAACACTGCTGGCACAAGCCAGGCAAACAGAGTGATTTTTCTGAGCTTGGGAGAAATCTCCTTCCCATAGGGGAAAAATAGCAGCTTTTATTGTCTTGGCATTAAAAATACACCTGGGCTGACAGGTAGGGGAAGAAGGAATAACTACCTCTGAGCTGAGCTCAACAGGGTTTGAGCAAAGAGAACATCTGTGACAGGGATGTGGCACTTGGGGACACAGGGTTGTGGTGAACATGGTGGTGCTGGGTTAATGGTTGGACTCAATTATCCGGGACCTCTTCCCCAACCTTAGTGATTCTATTATTCTGTGAATGCATCCTCATGAGCAAACTTCCCACATGTAATCTAGGGGTCAATGCACACTGCTCCCTGAGTCCAGCTTGCCCAGCTCAGACTGGAGACAGAAATCTGCCTTTCTCCTGCAGACTCTTGGGAAAACTAGGAGCAGCCAGATTAATAGGAAGCAGTAGGAGCTGCCAAAAATGTGGAGTATTTTTATTTAATTCTTAATACGGTTACAGTCCTCATCACTTCCTCAACCACCTGTCTTCCTCTTAACCAACGCTTCTGTGTGCGTCTGCACCAATAAGAAGTGTGTCCTCGCCAATAAGGCTTGAAGCCCAATAGCCCCTGGTGGTTTTTGTGACTAGATTGTCCCCTAGAAGCCACAAGCGGGCCGATGCAATTAGATGTCAGCACCCACTGCCTTAATGTGTAAGAGCTCTGCTTCCCACCGTTAGAGCAAATTCGCACCCAATTTGCATCCTGACCCCTTGCAGCCCTGTTATCTAAGGGTGTCCTTTTCTCATGATAAATGTGTAAGTAATTGCATGCTGGGGAGGCTGGTTGTACGGGCAGCTTGGTGGGGCTTTGAGCTGTGCTTATCAGATTTTTTTTGTGCCTTTTTCAAAGAAAAGACATAAAAAGTGAAACATGAGTTGATGTGACTGGTTTTATGTGCTGTGAAGCAGGGGCCTTGAACAGTTTAATATTTACCACCATCAATCAGTCCTTTCTCCCCAGCTGAGAATACATTTGGATTCAGCTCACTGAAACTGCTGTTTTTTGCCAAATTAAAAAAAAAAATCAAACCCAACAAACAGAAGATATTTTGTCGTGGTTCCTGAGACCTGTTAGCCAGTAAACACATTTTATTCTAAAATGCATTTTTCTTTGTTAGCAGCACAAACTGTTCTGTGTAGAAGAGTTTATAGAAAAGACATGATGAGTATTTTTGCGATGGAGCCTTAAGTCATGAAAATCTATCACACATACCACTGGATTTTAACAGGAGGATTTAAATTTAGTCTTAAAGAAATGTAAATATTTTGATTGGTTTCATTTTATCGCCCCAGTGAACTCAGTTGATTAGAGCATAATGCTAATAACACGCAGGTTGTAGGTTTGATCCTCATGAGGCCATTCACTTAGGAGTTGGATTAGATGATCTTTGTGGGTCCCCTCCAACTCAGAATATCCTACGAAATCTATGTATGTCTGTATGACCAAAAATACTAAGCCTGAAAAAAAAAGGAGGAAAATCGTGGATGCAGATAAGAACAGTGTCTCTGCAGTTATATTTTCCATTGACGTTTCTTACCTCACACAAGAGAAATGCCTCATTTTTTCCCAAAAAACACACTGGACTTCAAACAGGAAAAAGTTGCTTTATACAATGGGTCTGGGTGGCAAAAAGAAACTGAAACATTTCCAAGTGTGACCAGTTAGAAACAAAATACACCATGTGGCATACATCAGCAACATGGGGGTTTGTTGTACTGTGAAGTTTTTATTGCTGTGGGTTTTGGTTGTCTGCATGACACATGAAATGACAGAAAGACAGAAGCTCCATAGGCCCTGACCAGCAAGAACCATTCAGACTTCATAACCACATTCAGAGTTGCAAACCAAGAACAAATATGAACGTGTGGGAAGAAGAGCGTTTCCCAACATAAAAAAAAAAAAAAAGCAACCAAAAAAAACCCAAACCAAATCAAATAAACAACAACAAAAAAAAAAACCACAAAAAAAAAAATGGAAAGGTTTCAGAAGTCTTACAATGGAAAGAGTTTATTCTGTGTAACTGCTTAGCTGTTATTGCTTACTTCAGTAGTCAGTTTTATGCAAAGGCCATTCCTGCTCTCTGCTCTCCAGACATCGTTGCCAAAATATATGCAATGAGATAAATGGGGTGGAAAAGCCTCATTTTACGGAGTCTTGAGGCAGCAGGAGAGACTGAAACCTAGATCAGAGAACTTATTTGTGTGGCTAAATATCCTTCTAGAAATAGGCTTTAAAGATTTGGCTGCTCTTGCACAGAGATCTGCAGTAAGGTTGAACTCCCCTGAGAGTCTCCATCCAGAAGAAGAAAGTGGAAGTTTCCTGGTGTTCCCTGCCTTTGCAAAGCATCTCTGGTTTGGACATCCTTCTACATCTCGCAACATCCTCAAGTCATCACTCCTGGGGCAGTGTATGCTCCTAATTGTTCCTAATTAGGGGATTGCTGAAGAAGGCTGAGCCAAAAGGGAAATTCTGCAACTCCTTGCTTGTATCTACCACCTCCTGTTGCCCACAGCCTGGATCCTGCTCTCATATCATCTGAAGCAGCATTAAATAATTAATTAATAAGTATTCTTTATGTCTAAGATCAATTAGATGATACAGACAAAGCTTTTCCTTTGTAACTCTGAGAAGAACATCTCTTGCCCTTTTCAGAGAACATCTTTTTTTAATTAAGTTTTTTTATTGAGCTGTTCAGAAAAATCAGAATTACAGAGCTTCAATAATACAATTAGCATAATGTAACAGTAACATTGCTAATGAGGGCTGGCAAGCATTCACCCAATGAGGCATGACTTCATAGAGCACAATAGCAGCTTCTTTCTGCAAAACCAAAAAGACCCAACCAGGGCAACCATCGGCTTTGTGTTGCACAGGCTGAGAACTGCCTCCACATCCTGGTCTCCACTCCACACAGGGATGCTGGAGCTCTTGCAAACATATGAATGGCCTGCAAACAACATGACACACCATCAAAGGGAAGTAGTAGAGAACAAACTACAGACGTGACAGTGAAGTAAATGACTTTAAAATGTAACCACTCCCTTCTTGCTGTTTCAAAAGCTGATGAAAAGCTGACCTGCACCTAAAAAACAATGAACGGACCACAGAATGAGTGCAGACTTCATGTGATATAGGAGACTTACATCAGTCATAGCTCAAGTGGCATATATTCATAAGCATAGCAAATTTCTGACAGAAGGTAGGGATTGTCAGTCAAAGAGAGCTGTAAACACAGTGCCATGAGCTCCCTTGCAGACCTGCCTTAACAAAGTGAATTAATTTAGCCATGGACACGACTATGTTTCAGGGGGACAAGCTCCAATACTGTTGGCTGGAAGTCCTCTCATTATTTGTTTTCCATCACTGTTCAGGGGGTTTTTATTGAGATGATAAGTGTTTTAAAACTAGAGTAGCATCATATGTATAATGCTTCAATGCATGTTCGCCAACATTTTAAGGGGTTGCCTTGTAAGAAATTCTACTTTTGGTACAGATATTTCTGCATGTAGTACCAGAACTGTGGATTTTTACAGATAGTATTACAGCACAAGAACATAGGCTCCTATTCAGAGCTTGTGTTTAGCTTGGAGTACTTACACTCAACTAACATTTAACCATGTGGGCTGAAGAAGGTTAGAGAGTTTCCTAGCCCAAGGAGTGCTGTGTAACTGCTCAGGCAGATTAGATTTATGCAAGCTCTGCACACATTTTAGAACAGATCTTGTAGTCAGCAAACTTTCCAAACTGACCTCTGCAATTCCCTTTGCTTAACTTTATCCCATTCTTTCAGGGTTTTCCTGGGCATCAAGAATATTGTTTATCCAGAGTGAATCCACTGAAAGCTTACCAGTGTGTCTTTAGCTGGAATCTGACAAAGAAAGATGTGATTTTTTTTCTTAACTTCTCCTTACATACAGTACCATGCCTGTGCTTCCCTCACAGAGCTGTTGGTCACTTTAGTGGTGCCTGATGATGGCAACCTGACTGGTGCTGACCACTAAACATTGTGTTTGTCCATCAGCTTCATCAGACGAAAAAAGAATAGCACTAAGTGCCACATCCCACTGTTTCTTGGATGCTTCCACTCCACCACTTCATTGGGCAGCCCATTCCAATGCTTAACCACACTTTGAGTGAAGAAATTCTTCCTGATGTCCCGCCTGAACCTCCTCTAGCACAGCTTGAGGCTGTTCCTTCTTGTCCTGTCACTGCTACCCACCTGGCTACAACCTTCTTTCATGTAGAAAGAGATAAGATCTTCCCTGAGCCTCCTTTTCCCAAAGTAAGCAACCCCATTTAGCACTGGAAAAGGCAAACTGTACTTTTAGTCCCTCCCAGTCTGGGTTAATATTTTGTGAGACTGACTTCTGCTACAAAATATTGGTTGCCACCAATCGTTATTTAAAATAAGTCCAACTAGATTATTGGGAGCTCAGAAATAAATCCTGTGAGGACTCACAATCACAGCCCTCAGCCTTTGCAGGGTCACAAACTCCTGCTGGGAGAAAGTATGACAAGGGCTATTACAGAAAATAGCATTAAAAATTGCCTGATACCTCCCTGGTTTTCCTTATGACAAAGGTCAAACTGTTGTCCAACCTGCTGGCATTGCTGAGCTGATAGTTCTTGATGCCTTTCACATGTTTGGGCTGTGTAGCTTTCACTGGCTCATCTTTTGAGGTTCACTCAGTGTTGCACCCACAACAACTGATTGAGAGATTGTGAAAGCATTATGAAAGCTGCTCTGGAGCAGGATACGTGCTCACCGTGCTAAAGTGAAAAAGTGCAGGGGTTGGAAGCTGCAAACAGAGCTGTGTATACAAAATTCATTTTCTGGCTACTCCCTTGAACTGAGAACAGCTAATCTTAACAAAACAAAAGCAGACAGGCAAGAGACATGGTCCAGAAAGGCACAGTCAACCTGACTTATCAAACAACTGTGTTTACCTTTTGACACTGTTTTATTCCATTAACAATTACTGATCTAAGACAGTTCTGCTAGGGTATTGGAAATCTTTTCAGCTCCAGGGGAAAAAGTGTATTCTATTAACAGTTTTGTTAGCTCAACAATTCATTCTTTATTTATATTGGCTTTGATGTGAGAGAAGAAAGTGAAAAAGAATGTAGAAAGTGGGCAGCTTCATAATATAAGTATATTTATCAAGTGAAAGACTTAGGAGATGAGGAAAAACTGTAATGTGAAACACTGCAAAAACACAGTTAGAAACATAAGTATGAAATTATGCAGTCTAACCTGATTTCAACCTTTACTTGCCTGGTATGAAGGTAAAGGTTTTAATGGCATTTCCAAAAAAAATAAATAGCTGCTTTTATGATCTAAAACTCAACCAGGAAACTGCACAAGCAATTGGCATCACTGCAAGGAGGAAGTTGTAGCATGCAGGAGACATGATGTCTCAATGCTTTTTTAACGGCTGAAATGTGCCTGAGATCAGCAGAGTCTCCCAAAAGGTGTTGGGATTAAATTTATCTGAGGAGGAAGAAGAAGGGGAAGGGCAAGGATGAAATATTTTGAGAATATTTCTATGGTCCAATCACCAGTCTATGGATTCAGTATCATCATCTGTGGGCTCAGAGCAAAGCTGCTATCTCTGTCCCACTCTCATCTCAGTGCCATGATGTCTGAGTATATATTATTTTTACATCAGCTTCATATTTATTTCTGCTTGGTGTGCTAAAGCAGCCCAGCTGGCCTTACCTTAAGGAGCAGAAGGGTGACACGTATCCAGAGGCTTCTCTACACGAGGAAGCTGTACAGGGTGACCAACTTCCCTTGTGAGCACACTCCCCTTCTGTCTCATATAACATTCCTTTCTTTCCAGCTTGGCTCAAGCCAAGATGAAAAATGTTCTGTTGCACTGGAGCAAGCATTTGTGGGCAGCTGTTTGACACCAACAATTGCACAGTGAGGCTGTTGGGGAGAGGAGAAGCCCAGGTGTCCCTCAGAGGGACGTCAGGCAGCCCGTGACGGAGGAGGACACGCAGCCTGTGTCTTCCAGATCCTCTGAGGCTCCTCCCTGAACCTTTTTGGCCTCTCTTGTTTCTCTGCACAGATGTGGAAACTCTTGCACACAGCACCGAGGGACCTGGACCCTCCCAGCTAACAAAGCTTGCTTGATCTCCTCTCTTATAGGAAATATATGTCATCGTAAGCTTTTGGATTGGTTTGGACTCAGTCTGGCTTTTTCCCTCCTTTCTCAGAAAAATTCTCCTTGTCTAAATGTGTACAGAGTTGCAGATGGTCATTCACAAGCTTTTCTTGCTTGGGAAAAAAATAATGGGTTGCACCTATGCTGGTAAAAGGTTTTATTGCTTGGAAAGCTCCTCAGTTGTGTAAATGGGAAGGGGAGGATGAGAGAAGCCCTCAGTGGTTTCCTGTCCAGAGTCCAGCTCCTTTCCAGAGGACAGATGTAGTAAGGAGAAAAGAACGGAAAGGTTCTTGCTTGGGTTATTTTTTTGGTTTACCTGGCGTAGGGTAATCCCTGGGATTCCCTCAAATGACCCTTCCCTTTCTCTGGTCCCTGTCAGGGATCACAAACTGGGACATCCTACCTGGAATGGCGGTGGTGGTGATGGGTTGTGCACAGCCCTGCTTTCAGATGCTGCTGCTTGCTGGCTGAGCCAGGACATGGCCCACACCTATAAAATGGATGAAATAAGGACTACATTTTCCACAGGCAACCTTAGATGAGCCATCTAGAGACATTGATCAGGCAGGAATTTGCTCACACAAACTGGACAATTGTGCATGCAGCCATCTGATTTAACTACCTCAAGGTGTGTTTCCTACATGCACACAGGAAAATGCATGTTTTCACCGTTTCAGAGGTTGGTTTGAAAAAAAGAAAGCCTACTTTTTGACATCTAGCAGAAAATCTTTTAATTTAAAGAGTTGCTGAGAAAGATTGCAACAGACTATCTCCCAGCTGATCCAATCTAGAAGGGAGGACAATCCAAGACACTCTTTCCCCATGTGCCTTTTTCTTTTTCATGAGAGACTCTTCTCAGGCAGCAGGATATCAGATGTCCTACATGGCAGACAAAGAGTAGTGTTTCACCTCTAAGTTTCTCACCCATTTGTTTCCAATGGGGGAGTCTGTTTTTCCTGTATGATTGGAATAATTACCCTGATGAGGCAAAGGACTGGGGCAGATGTTCTCCCTAACTAATACTAAAAAGTGTCCTTCAGCTTTTTCTTGTGAAATCCACTATTGTCTCATGATATCCCACAATAGGATGCAGGTAGTGAATATTTTAGGAAGTAGAGTGTTGTTGCTGATATTCCTTCTTATTTCAGGAGAGGACAGGACAAAGTGTGCAGTGTCAAATCAAATTGTATGTTCATTCTCTCCAAGGAGGAGAACAACTTTTTAAAATACTTCTAATTGCTTCAGGCTACCTACCCTTTACAAGAGAGAATTAATATAGTTTTGATATTTCACCATGAAATGACGCTGCCAGCTGTCAACAGCTCAGGGAACAGTTAATTATAATTTTGTACAGCTGTTCATAAAACCATAAAAATCTGCTGTCCTCCTCCTAAAAAAAAATAAAATAAAAAATAAAAAAAAAAAATTCTTGGCATCAGTCCTTTGGGGAGAATAGTTAACAGGTGTCCAAAATACTCACAACTGGAAAGCCAATTCCTCATCTTCCTTTTGTGAAGTAAAAATGCATTTCCTCTGGTGTATGGAGCCATATAAGAAACTCCCTGGTTAAAATAAAATTGGAGTGGATTAGAAAATAACTTTGTGTCAAAATATTCACAGGCTTCAAAACAAGGAGGGTCAGGACACGTTGCTGTTCTCTGTGAACCCATCTGTGTCCATCATGTTCTTCCTTAACTGGGCAGTCAGTGCTGTGGTCCACTCCCCTCACAGGTGCTCAGAACATCTGGGACTGTCAGCTGGAAACAGCACTGAAATGGATATGGCAGGATCCACATCTTGTAGGCTTCCCTAGTAACAGGACCTTCTCCTGCCATGGGCTCCAGGGCAGTGTTGGTACTCAATGAATGAGAGAGACTTTTCCAGTAACCTCATGGCTCCTGCAAGGTCTACTAGAACAAAGCCCATGCTGAGGTTGGTTAAGCAGTTGGTGACAGCACATGGCTGCAAGGGAGGATGGCAAGAGCACTGGAAAATGCAGCCCAGAGACATGAGTAAGTCTCTTGGCAAGATGCAGTGTGATGCTCTATACCTTGAGAGATGAGTCAGACACTGCTGCTAGAGACTCTTCAAGCATCCCCCTGCACAACACCCTTGTATGTGATAAGATGCACAAACACACTGGCTAAAATTTGCTCCCTTGATAGCTTGATTGAAAAGCTTAACAGTAATAAAAATAAATCATTAATAATAATAGTAGTAGATAATAATGAAGACTTAAGTCCTGAGCATCTCTTTTGTAGATTACTCTATACAAGAGCTGAGTTATCCAAGTAATGAGCCATGCCCTGCTCTCTGCTGTACTTTAACATTTTCAGAATATAAAACAGCAGAGAAATGGAGGAAGCAAAATAAAAATGGAAAATAAGGCAGAAAACTGCAATTTAACTTTGTCGGCGCAATTGTATGGAGTTGAAAAGCAATTTCAGCATCCCCAAGACATGTTAACAGCCTTAGAGAGTCCAGACATAAAAGCAAGATATTTTCCAAACTTCAAATGGATCCAAAGTTTCCTAGCAGGAGGGAATCGTTTTAGCATGTAGCTTTGCAATTAGATGTTGGAAAAACTCAGCGGTGGAGTAGATCCCACCCTAACTTATAGTGAAGCAACTTCACTTTAAAGTATAAAAATAACTCTGGGTGGAGATAGCCTTACCAAAGCACAGAATTTAGCCCAGCATCTTTGAAGGTCGTGCACCTACATGGTCAGAAACTCTCTTGCCCTGAATGGGAAGTAAATTCCTCAGAACTGGAGTCAATTAAGGTTAATTTAGTTCAGTCTTTCTTGCAATAAATGGATGTAAATGAGGCATCCCCAGTGGAGACAGATTTACGGCAGGCAAAACAGCTATAAAATTAAGAACAACAGGAAAATGAAGCTGGTCTCTGATAAGAAGGTGTGAGCTAATTATGAACTTCCAGCTAGCACATGAAAGTAACACATTTAACTCCCACAGATTGTAAATGTCTCATCTGGAAATTTATGGTGATTGACAGGTGAGACTTGCTGTGGGAAGAAGAAAAGAGAGGTGATGTAGGGGTTCTTTGCATTAGTGTGTGTGTTACGCTGGACAAGAAGTAATTTAATCCTGTTTCTTATCAAATTTTCCCTAGTGGCTCCTTCTCTCCCATCACAAGGTTTCTTTTCCACTTATGAGCTGGTTGTCTGATCCACTTAATCTCTCTCATTTTCCAAGTTTGGGTTTTGCTAAGCCTCCTTGTGCTTGCTGTGGAGACACAATTCAGATGGGATGGACGACAGGAAATTAAAAAAGAAATCATATCACTACTAAAAATCAAATGGCCTGGGGTGTTCTCTCCTCCATTTGTCTGAAAAAGTTTGCAGCTTTCATTGGCTTTCAATAGGAAGATGAATGTCATTAGTGGCAATTAGTCCAAGGAAGTATGTTTCACTTGAGGCACATCAACCAAGTTAGCAGAACATAAAGACCAGCTAAGATCTGTGTGGCCCTGCAGCCACATGGGACAGTCATAAAGATAAAGTGGGAGGGAGATAAGCCTATAACAATGCTTGCTTTCTCTCCCAGGTCTTGGTCTCTGTTTAGGATGGCATGACATTTTCTTTCTTCTTACAAGTCCATAGGTGTCACTTACTAGACTTGGGGACACTAGTTGTTCCCCCAAACCACAATTCTTTTTGTCCATAGCATTCAGATTACAAGGGAATGGCCTCTGAGCCCATCTGTTCTTACCGAATAATCAGTGAAGGGAATGTATTAATTGCATAGGGAGAAGAAGGCAAACCTGCCCAGCTCTGACCTTCTGCAAACACTTGGACTTTATTCTGGTAGAGTCTGAAGCAAATGGGACAGATCCCTTATTATTTTAACACTAAGAGTCCTGTAGGCAGGAAGGTTGACTTTTTGCAAAGGAGAACACCAACACTTCAACAGCCACTGAAGAGATGTGTTTCCTAGAGAGGTTTCAGATTTCCTAGAAACTGCATGGGCATACACAGCATCATCTGGGATCATCTCTGCTTTTGCCTCAAGGTCCAAGCATGGTGGGAACAGATTTTGGAAGTTTTGAATCAGGCACCAAGTAGGATCAAAGCTGGACGAGGTTGCAAGGAGCAGTGAGTTAAGATGGTGCTCAGGGCTAGCATGACACTGGGTGAGATGCAGAAGGGTCTGTAGATAATCCTCTGAACCATCTGGCATTGCCTTCTCCTCCAGATGGCTGTACCCACAGTAGGGCAAGCTGGTTTCCCAGATACACTGGGAGATGAGGAAGGAAAGAGCCCTCCCAGAGGAAAATAGGACAGTGGATGGAGGAGAGGGACCAGGTACACTGGAGACTAGAGTAGATATGCCCCTGCAGCAGATGCTGAGCCTTCAACTCAACGTGTGCTTGACAATTTCCCTACAAAGAGCTTGAGGTCCTCCAAGCAAGGAGATGGCTCAGGTGGGAGCACGTGGTGTCCACAAGCAAAGGAAATGAGCACATTTGGGTTGTGTTGCCTGGGATATGAACCAGTATGAGCAAGATCACAGCACACAGTACTTGCGTGTGTGTACCGAAGGCTGCAGATGAGACCCAGAGATGTGGGGATGTCTTACTCTTCCAGCTGGTAGCAATAAGCTTTAGTCTGGGCAAGTGAGACATCATCATTTCTCAGTGGTGAAGTTTTGTTATTTTGTGTTTTACTCTTTTTGGGTGCCTTTTGTTACAATAGGAAGCCAAACAAATGTCCCTGAGCCAGGAGTCCCTTTGGGTAGGTGAGCACATCTGAGGGAGTTTGCATTGCTTCCATTGGCAGCTGACAAACTGAGGCCGCCCAGGTACCAAAGAACTTCCCAAAATTGTCTACAGCTCCACCTCACCTCAGGCACACAGAACCTGCAGACCAGTGCCATACAGTCTGAGGGAACCACAGAGCAGTGTTTAAAGCCGCATCCTTCTTTTTGTCACCTCTCAGCCCTGTGTGGGACAGGACTAATATTGCAAACAGCAGGGGTGGATGGTGACAGTCTGCGGGACTGGCTCAAGCCCAACAGAAGGTGCAAATGCATGTTTGGCTCCACAGCTTCTCCACACAGCAGTGAAGGATCCTTCTGAGACTGTAAAAGCAGCCACCTTTCCTGGTGTACGTTGATGGAGGTCCCCCTCGTGCTGCCACTGGAAGTCTTGGCAGAGGCCAGGGAGTTTATTAAAAAGGTGAGTAATTATGCAGAGCAGTTCTCATATTCACCACACCTCGTGTGTACAGACTGTGACCTTTCTGGAAGTTTCTGCAGCACACCCTTCAGCAGCTTATTACATAACAGGTACCCAGAGACCTGCACCAGGGAGCACTTGCTGATTGCACCGAGAGCTGCTAAACAGCTCTCTGACAATGAGCATTTAAAGAGCTGTTTCCTTTCCATCCTTCTCTTTCCTTGCCTAATTTATTAGTGTGAGGTCGTTTTGATTATAAACCTGAGCCCTTTTCTTTCTATGGGCAAGTGCTTCCACCCTCACGCTGCACATTTGCTCTCTGAACGTTTTATTACTTGATTTCCCTGTTCGATTTCCCAGGGTACTTCAGTTCCTGTTCTGAGATACAGCTTGTTCTGAGAGTTGGTTAAAGACTCGCAGATCTCCAAATCTTCAGGGATAGATTCTTTTCTTCCTTCTCAGTAGCTGACAGATGGTTATTCTTCAACAAATAAAATCTAAATTGTATTAGTCTGCTCCGCTGCAGAAGCAAGTTCTTAATAAGCGCCTTGCTGTGATGAAAGGAAATAGAGGAAAAAGCAGCATCTCCAAAGTGGGAGTATTTAGATTTAAAAATAGGCTCCATGTGTCCATTTGACAGAATTGTACAGCAAAATTTCACATCTGAAGGGTACTTAAATGGCACAGAGACCTGGTTTTGGCTCTCTCCAAGGATGAGTCACATCCACAGCAAAATTTCATGAGTGGCAGCTCTTTTCTGGACCAGTGCCATTTGATGTGCCAAATCCTCCTCGTGCAGGACTCCATGTGTGAATGTACATCAAGGGAAAAATGAATCTTCACCCAACCAGGCTGACACAGCCACAGTTAGACCTGCCAGGGCTGTGGAAATGGGCTCCCAACAGATCCTAGGGAAGCATCTCGGCTGAGCTCAGTTTATGAGGCAGAATCTGACTCAGAGCAAGCATGAAGGGCTTCCCATCTGCCTGACCTGTGAGCTCATGCCATTCTCTGGTCCCTCTTTGTTAACATACTTATCACTCTGAAATGGTTTTATAAAACTTTAAAAACCCACTATGATATTTGTCTTAACAATCCCACCCTGGAAACCTCTTGGTTCTCTTCTGCACATTATGTGGCTGCTCTGGCTCTGCTTAGTCTCAATTCTGATCAGGTTAACACTGGTGTGGGCCAACTCCCACACCACAATCTGGACTGAATTCTCTGGCATCATCAGGGTTGTGCACAGACAGCTCAGCCCAGCCCTTTCCATCATAAAACCAGAGGGTTTAGCAAATATGGTGAGTACTGGCCTTTGATTAGCATTGCTGCAGCACCATGGACTGGACTGGCCCAGTAGCTAGATGTGCTCCTCACCAGACAGCTCCTATCTGTTCTTGAAATGCTGACCCAACCAAGGTTTCCAGTCATCTTCAGGTTTTTCTCCTTCTCAGTCCTAACGTAAAGTAAGAAACTTGGTGGACGGAAATGCAAACTCTCATCTTGCTGTAAAGGGTCACCACTCAGGTTGCCATTGTTAGAAAGATAATCCCATGGGAGAGATTCTTGGTGCTCTGGCATTTGAGAGCTTCTTAAAATTGTATTTTTTGCTGTTCCTTAGCTGTAGACCATGAATGGACTGACATCAGACAGCAGTCATCTGGCAGCCCATGAGATTCTAATCACCATGTCAACTGATCAAGAAAATTACTGCCTAGAATCAGCCTGATATTAATCTTTGATTGTATCTTAATTATTCAAAACCATTAATTCGGATCATTTAGAACAAACAATTGCACCTTGCATACAGAGAACAGAAGTGGGAAAAATAATCCACTAACCTCTGCTGTCATTCTGCCCAATTTTCTGGGCTTCAGGACATCTCCCAGAAGGTTCTGCAGCCTTTACAAACCCAGACAACGGGCCTAATATCAGCTCCAGGAGGAACAAAGGGGTCAAAAGCTCCTCCCATTGGACAGTCCTGAAGGAGAAGTTTGTACAAGCTGTTGCTCTGCTCTGAAAGTTAAAAAATACAGCAAAAAAATCTCACTCTTTGAGGCAATTACATTGCTCCTCTACCCATCAGTCTCTGAGCGCCTTTTAAATCACCTTTAATGTGATCTATCTTCACAACTACCTGCAAGATAAGGGCTATACCATCATCATAGCTTCACAGATGGAAAGCCAGAGCACAGATAGAACACTGTTGCCTATCCACTTTTCTTTTATTAGTGAGCTTACCTCTGGCAGTGCCTGGTTATGTCTTACTCAACGTTCAGCCTTTTGAACAGCTGCTCTTACATGAAGGCTCACAAAGGCTGTTGAGCTGCCACAGAAGGAGCAGACCAGGAGGTTTGGCTGCTTGCATCACTACGGTCCTTGCTGCACTAATGTAGGTGCAAATAAAGACCCTGAGTATGCAGGAAATGTGCATTAATCTAAAACTGGAACATTCAAAACTGGAACATTCAAAACCAGACATTGGTTGACTTTATTCTTGAGCACTCATAATTCATGTTGGAGAGAACAGGTTGTACACCTCAGAGAGGTAATTTTATTTCAGACTCCAGCTTCTCTAATTAGTAGTACAAAGCATTCTTTTGGTTGTGCACTCTCTGTTCCCCAGCCAGGGAACTAATTGCAGTTCCATACTTTCTGAAAGTGTGTACGTTTTCAGAATGCATTGAAAACCTGCTTGCCATGTTGTGGCACATAACTTTGACATCACTGAGAAAATAATCTCTTCTGTTTACATTCCCATTATGTAGCTTTGTACTCCTGTGGAGCCAGTGCTCTCTAGCCCCACTTCCCTGATTCTTTGGCTTAGTTCTTGTGCAGCTCATGTCAAACTTTGGCCCAAGCAACTGTGCCAGACCTATGCTCACATACTACATCCATCAAAAAACTCCAGTTGGCTCCTGACGTGCTTTACTCCAGCCATGTACACAACCCACTGGGCCACCCTTCTGGCTGAAGAGGAACCACCTAAAATCCAACTTTGATCAGCACAAAAGCGGTATTTTTGTCCCTCCTGCACAACCAGAAGCTGGCTGCTGCTTTCCAGATGGAGATGCCTTCCTTTGCGCGGATAGCAGTCCCTGCCTTACAGCAGCAGCCTGCACGAGGTGGTGTGAAGGTCAGTGCTGCCTTTGCACCACGTGTGCTAAAAATCTGAGGAGACACTGAGGACCATGTGGTAGATGGTCTATGCCCATGTGATAGACTATCAAATCTTTTCCTGTTGCTCATTTTCTCTTTCTTTTCTTTCTCTTCCTTCTTATCTACTGGTACATGACACCTGCTAGGGAAGGTTGGCCTGGAGCCAGCAGGAAGAGGGAGCAGCTGAAAGTTGCTTGGCTGACTTTCTCTTTGGAGAGCTCTCAGCAAGTTTTGCACGGACAATGAACAAAGTGCTGTTTCTTGCTTTCAAAAGGCAAAGAAGAGTGGGTGGGACAGCAGGGCTCTGCAGTACAGATTTCCCCACAATCCCAGCTTTATGGAAGGGTAACACTGATCAGTCTTGAGTTCTTTTAATATGGGACAGAGAGCCAAAATTCAGTCATCCAACAGCACGGCAGGTGCTAAGAGCCACCCAGACCGCCAGTGTCTCCTGTACTACAAACAAGTAAAATCTTTGATTTCAAGCTCTGGCTATTTTACTCAGATACCCCTTGTTTACCAAGTGGTGAATGGCACTCAGCATTTACAGATGTAAAGCCCCTAACTGGGAAGGTCATTAAAATTGGCGGGAAGATTGGGTAAAATCTGAGAAAATCCACAGGGGAGCCCAGCTAATTAATTATGGTTTTGTAATGCACCTAAAAGAACAATGTCCAGACTTCTGAGCTGTTTGAAGGGGCTGTTTAAAAGCAAATTAAATCAGAATATCTACTGTAAATGTACAATTGAGCTGCATGCTAAACACTGAGGCAAACTTGTTTACCCTGCTCCTGAGCCCTCTTGAGCAGGGTAGGTTTGAACATTTGAACACAAATGTCACTGGGTTAGGAGAGGCTGTGAGAGACAAAGCATGCAAGGGAGGAGCAAAAGCATCCAGTGGAGGAAAAAAAAAAAAAGTAGAGAAATACTGCATCAAAGAATGAAAAGCAAATAGAGGCAAAAAAGGGAAAAATTAAATAGTTGAGATAGAACCAAGTCCACTCATGACCTTCTACAAAATTTGTACCTCTGTCTCTGGAAAATTATTTGTGAGGTGAAATTGTCATGTTTTTGAAGAGAGGCTGCTGGAACTCGCTGCTGGGCAGGCTGGAGTTCCCATTCAGAGGTGGATTGGTGAAACCAGAGCAAGTGCTGGTGATCTGTGCCCTGTGGGAGTCTCTGCCATGACAGATCTGCATCTGCCACCTGGGGACCATCTGCCTGGAGCCCAACAAGGGCTTAGAAATGACCCACCTAGGATTTGGGGGAAATGGTTAGCCTGTGTTGAGCAACAAACCATCAGAGGGCTTCAAGTCACCACTACAGCCAGTCCTTTTTTCCGGCTGAACCATCCCAATGGAGGAAGCATCTGCCTCCCATCTGCTCCCTCCTGTCTGCAAGGGCATATTTTTTTCCATAAGCCAAAGGTTTTGCCTTTAGAACATAACTTCATTTTGGAGTGGACCACAACCCCTGGGCTCCCCATGGCTAAAAGCTTGATTCCTGCAGTGAATGTGGCTTTTTCATCTGAGAACATAACCAGTTGTGTTTGGCAGCTCCAGTTATTCCAGGGGGGAGAAAAATATAGCTCTCTCTGCTGGTAATCTCGTTGTAATTTGGCACAACCTGCTCAGAACTCTCCAAAAGGTTATGGCACATGGTGCAAGACAGGTGTAACAGGCTCTTGGAAAGCACGTGTAGCACCTGCTCCTTCTGAACAGGGAGCAGTGGCCCTGGAGGACTTCAGAAGACGTCAGAGGCTGTGTGAGCATTCCTGTGCACGGCTCAGATGACACCAAGTGAAGAGAGAGACCATTATGTAACTTAGAAGATTGTATTAAACAATAACTTAAGCACACACACACACAAAGAAAAAAAATTAAAGAAGTATCCCAGCCAACTGCTTCAGTGTGAAAGATGAGATTTGTAGGATTAGTGAGGTCTCCTATCTGCCAGATCTTGCTGAGCATTACACCATGCAATGGAGTTGGGTTAACCCTGTGTGTTATTATGACTCAGCTTAGGGGAGAGGTAGGGCAGGGCAAGGCAAACTTTACTATCAGCATCTCTTGGAACTTGAGCTATATTTACAACACCAGGCCTGATAAACGTCTGTTGTCTTTGACTAACATCAAACATTGCAATACACAGCTTACCAGAAAGGGACTGAACTGGCAGCTAGATTGTTTAATTAAGATCAAATTACCAGAGGGCTAGATCTGGTTCTCAAGATGTAACACAGAAATCATTACCAAGAAATGAGTTTCAATATAAAAATAGCAGCTGCCACCAGGTACAACACGTAGCAGCTGGCAGGAGAAGCACAGTGTTGGCAACGCTGAGCTTTGCCAGCTACTGCCTGTCACCAGCCTGGCATTGCTCTGTGCTTGCCCAAGGGGCAGCCAGGCAGGGCAAAGCACCAGAGACCAGGAAGAGATGCTGTTCCCAGCTCCCATGAGTGCAAGGTGTTTTCGCCCCTGTTCTCATTTCGAAGGGGCCATACTTGGGAATGGGTGGCCCTTGTGCATCTGCCCTCAGGGGTTAGACCAGCCCTGTCTCCCAATGGGAATCGGCACGGCAAGAAGGTAAGGCACTTTATCCCTCCTAGTAAGGGGACAATTGAGTAAACTGACCCTATGCTGCACATCCCCTCTCAGGAGAGGGGCTGGCAGAGATAGGGTTAAGGCAACCCTAGGAGTCCCTCCAGGCTTGTCATGAGTGGCTTTTATGCATCCACAGCAACAGATATTGGTTACAAGCACAGGAATAAGCAAAGTCCAGTGCCTTGGGGCTTTGCATTTTTTTTTTTTCTGTGAAGGTGTGAGCCCACATTGCCAAAATCCCATCCCCTTTTGGACACACTGAAAGGTTAAGTGGCCTTCCTCTCAGACAGCAGGACTTCTGGCATGCCTCTCTCACTTGGCAGCCCAAGTCAGTTTTATTTACTTTTTATATCCTTCAGTTTTATTTACTCTTGCAATGTGTTTCTTTCTGTCCAAGGTGAATGAATTTGACCAGTGGATGGAGGTGCTATGAGGGAGGGTCAGACAGAGACGGAGACATGACTATGGGGTTTGTTTGAGCTTAATTTTCACAAGGAACCAGACTAAGATCCACCCACTGATGAAATATGCCCTGGTCCTGCTTATCTGGTGACACACCAGAGTGTCTCTTGGCTTCCTGGTGCATTAAACTTCACTTAATACAAAACTTGTCTATGACCGGGTGTCATCTCTGCAGTTCTTTGTCTGAAACGGCTGCACATAAAGCATTTCAAAAGTGGAATTTAAACTTAGGGTCCCTGACTTAAGGACCCAAACTTCGCCTAGTTGTAGCCACAAGTAAGCACCCTTGCAGCTCCAACCAAAGCCAACAGGAGCTGCAGTATTTTAGGCACGTTGGGTTATGGCAGCATTTTTTAATGAACTGTTGGTTCTTTTGAGACTTGAGTTTCTTCATCATAGGTCAGTGCTCAGGAGAGAGGGAAGAAAGAGAAGTGTGTTGGTCTAAGGCTGAAACAACTAATTTATGTACTTACACTGTGACTTAAGAAAGTTCTGCCCTAAGTGAGTTTATTAAGTGGAGTCAGGATGTCTGACAGCTAGCAGAGCCTCTGCAAATAAGACAAGGCTGTTGGTAGTAAAAAGTAGGAATCCAGTTAAAAAATAGCTCCTCCAGTTACAAGACTACTTGAAATATTGTACTCTGGAAATGTTTGTGTTTTAAGCTGTTTTAGTGTACAGCATAAGTCATTGACTTGTTGGGGTTTTTTCTTGGTTTTGTTGTTAAACCTAGGAGGGGAAATGTTTTTCTCCACTTGCTGGACAGCAGCCATGAATTGGTAATGACCGACAATGTTTCAAAAGTACGTGTGTATTTAATCTGCATTGAAAGCCATGTTTATGTTCTTTCTGGAGGCTAAAGGAAGTTTTAACATTGGTGCTGGTAGTGAAGTTCAAACTGCTGTGGCAGGGAGGTGAAGATCTGCCACGTGTGGAAGCTCTGCACCCCTGCACAAGATACCAGCTCAGCCCCCACAGCTGACAGGCAGCTTTGTTCTGCATCAACCTTTGTGACCTTGGTTCATCACCCAAATTAACCTCACCCTGTTTAAGTACGTTCCCCATCTCAACCCAATCCAGTTGTATCACTTGTTTCTTTCTGTTTTGAAGATGAAAATGCAGGACCTCCATGCCAACGGGCCAACACCGAGGTCTCATGCAGGTAGTGAGGATTTCTCAGCTGCTGGAGGAAATAATTAACCCTTTGAGCTGGTGCCCTACTGTTCTTCCTGAGCAGCATCCTAGACAAATGTGTTATCTAAATAGAATAAAGGTGCTTCTTTCAGTGATTGCTTTATGAATTTATTGTAGTTAAGTCTGTAGTGATTATGTTGGATCACCTATAGAGGCAATTTCCTCTGTCAAACTGAAGTAGAGAATGAGGATCACACAGAGATGAAAATACTAAATTGACATTTGAGAGACCTTAGTTTAATTTCTTCCACAGAATTCCTGGGACAAACTGCAAAGTCTCCCACTTCTACCAGTTTTGTTTCCATAACGAATATGGCAATTTCATCAAATTTGCCTTCCGGGGCAGAAAGCAAAATATGAAAAAACCTAAGGTGGTGGGGCTGCGTAAGTTCTTCTCAGAGAGATCCAGGTGGATGTGCACAAAGAGCTTAAGTTCATGATCTTCATCTGCTTTATAGGAATGTAGATTGGGAGGAGCTGTGCTGTTGATGCAGAAGGAGAGTGGGAGAGAAGTGGGCTCCAGTGACTCACAGTGGTAAGGCCCCACAATGATGTTGACTCCTGATTCTTGAAGCCTACTTGAAGCAGCAGATTATTTTCCCTGATTCCTCTCTGTTCAATTACTCCAGCCACTTTTCCTGGTGACTAGACAAGCAGAAATATTCAACTCAGCCCATTCACTGTTATTTCCTTTGCTCTAACTCTGCCATTAGCTTTGGAGTCTCCTGAGAGGGCAGCAATAGCAGGGGCATCTTCACAACTGCTCTACAAGTTTCATCTGTACAAAATGTACCACTCAGAATGAATGACTTCAATGAAAAATGGGGGAAAAAAGAGCAAAATCTTTAAGAAATCTTTTGGGTTTTAAAAGTTTAAGGAAATTATCACTTTTTCTGGCTACATGAACTTCACAGTACTTCTCTATTTGGGTGGAACAGGATAATCCCCAAAAGCCACACCCAGGTAATTCCAGTATTTCTGCTAATGTGTGTACACTTTGCTTCTGTAGCCTGAACTAGCATGTTCCCAGCTAGTTCAGGTATTCCTGCATGGCACTTCATGTAATAAACACATCCCAGTTGCCCCCAGGCCAATGCCCTCTCTTATAACTGTCATTTACACCAACTGAAAGCATTTCCTCTTCCTTCCACCTCAGTTTTGCTCTGATCCTGCTGGAGTTGATATGCTGCGTGATGGAGGGATGGAGCAAAGGATAAAGGGACTGTGTAAGGAGAGAGATTTAAAATAACTTTCCAAAATCCCAGGGAAATATATGAAAGCAAGATACAGGAGCATATACAGGGATTGAAGAGGGATTAGGATGCTTAGGGAATCCTTGAATTTGATTAGTCATGAAGGTGATCTAGAGAAATCTTGAATCGTACAATGAGGAAATTGAAGAAAATTCGAAATATCCAAGGACGGAGTCTCTGGTGACATTATCAAAAGAAACATTTAAAGGGAAAACAACGTGAGTTTCACAGCAGCTTGCATTTTCTGACTAGTATAATCGATTTAAATTGATTTCTTTGACTAGAAGTGCAGTACTGAGGAAACTGTGCTCTTGTCTTATGTTTTATGAAAAATAACAATCACCAGAGATGTAGGCAGGGTTATATTTCATCAAACAGCTCTATGATATTTAAGAAAATCCTGGGCATGGTAAGATATTAAGCCATAATTCTTTCTTTTCCCTAAAGTGGCTCAACTGACTTCATCTGCCATCTCTTGGAGGAACATTTCTGGTTTCTCTCTGGGACCAGAAGAGGAAGAGTGAGTCCAGTCATTGCTTAGGATGAAGACAACTACATCATGCCTATGTCAGTGACAGGTAAGACTGAACTAGGGGGGTCCTCTTCACTCTTCTTGTTTGGAAGACCAGAGTCCTCAGACAACCAAGAGATAGTCTGGATAACAGCAGAGGGTTTTAAGATTCTTGTGGCCTTCAGCAGCTCTGCTGCCAGAGCAAATCCCTGTCCTTCCTGAGAATTATATCACTTGAAACTCCCCAGTACTGCCCAGGGGACATACTGAGTCAGGTTGACCCCTCAGGGTTAGTGGATTTTTTTTTCTGGAGGTTGCTGTTTCAAAGGTGTGAACACACAGACTCTGACTCAGTGGAATCAGATATGACACAAGTCACCCTGACAGCAGAATTTCTCCTTTCTTGATGCTGGGACTCCAAAGTTCTCCCTTGGTCTGTGTGAGCAGGGCATGGTGTAAGGTGGTTTCCAGCCCATGCCATACCATCAGGCCATTCAGAGCAAACAAACACGGCCTGTGAGGGTCTTTGCAGACAGCCTGGCACCAGTCTTGAGCTCTGGGAGCTTAGTGTGGAGATGTGCTGTGGTCTGTCCGAGGAGAAATGACCTTCAGATTGTATTAAGTGAATGGTGGCTCGCACCATAAAAACCACCACAAATATTTCATTACAGGCTGGTAAAAAGGACAAGTTTTTGCTTGTGCAGAAGCTGGGACTTCACTGAGCTGAAAACTGAAGTACACCTCGGATCAGGACAGTGCTCCACAGTTCCCACAAGTTGCTGTTAACACTGCATATACCTCTGTAAGCTGCATGATCCAGATTTTTTTTTTTTAATGTGCTTCATCTTTCTGTTTCTAAGCTTTCTCTTCTGTGCACTAATGGTGAGGCAAACATTCACAATGAACAATATACTCTTTCTTAAAAAGATTTTGTCTTCCTGGTTGGACTGATTAGCACCTGGATGATTAGTACCTGGATGTCTTTGGGGTACCGAATGACAAAATAGAGGTGCTTGTCTGTGCTGCCAAAAGGTCCAGCTCATCTGTAACAAAACTCCAGGGAAAAATCACCCAAAACAACCAACAGTCCAACAATGGACTTGTAACACAGCTGGATTTGACTGAGACCTTCAGTGTTGGGTGTTAGTCTCTCAGAAAGCTAACATTGATTCAGAGTATCTATTGCAGAGCCAAAAGCTAAACCACATGGTGGGGAGGGCAAAGGGTGAGGTGGAGGCGATTTGCAAATGGAAGACTGTGTGCATTATTCAGGCTTTAACATTGCTTGCATTCATGGAGCAATGCCCTTCAGTTTGGGAAAGCATCACAAGCACAGCTCCTGTTTGGCAGGATGAATGAAAGGCATCTTACAGAATCTGTATGTGAGACCATTAGCCTGACGTCCAAGGCACTGCAAAAGCTCCACTGATAAACCACACCTCTTGACGGAGACTGGTATCCTTACATCACTGACACAGGCAAAGCCCTCAGATTTGTGCCAATACGACCTTGTCTACAGTCTGGTCTCCTTGCCAACATTTTCCACTGTTGCCACCCAGGGGACGCAAATACAGGGAACATCCTGGAGGAGAAAAAAAAAAAAAGAGAGAGAGAGAGAGAGAGAGAATAAAAAGAATGATTTTGTCTAATCATTCAAAAGGTAATTTCATGAGTTTGGGTGTGGGTTCTGGAATTAATGCACTGGCAGAAACTGAATCCCAGTTATTACATTGCAGTTCTCATCAGTAGCTCTTTGACTGTTTTGACAATGGAGGGCTGTACTGTGCACCTTCATTTTCTAGGAGGGTATGTTGTAAGACCTGGAGGAGAAAGGCAACTCAGTCAAGACTGAAGCAGTCCAATGGGGAAGCCAAGTTCAAAACCAGGTCTCTAGATTCATAGCCTTGTCAGTGGACAACAGGGCCTCCCAAGGTTGTTTTATGCATCTGCAGATGAAACAAAATTAGTTAGCAGGCTGTTAAAGATTCCTCTGACCATTGGATGAGCCAAGCTCCTGTGTTATGCTGAAGAAAAACCTGGCAGATCTTCAACATCATGAAACCCTGAATAGTCAGTCACAAGCTGTGAGCACACAGTTAGTTGTCATCCAATTGACTGATACTGGTTCACTAGTGGAGAGTAGCCATTTTCAGACAAAATGTTTTAGCCACCAGCTTCAGCTCTTGTAAACCCTTAAATACAGAAACTGTTCACAATCTTTTATTTTATTGCTTTGTGGGGTTACTTGTGTGTCTTGAAGTCTCTTCCTGAAGCATTTTGGATCAGTAACCCTTTGAAACACAGACTTGCCAAGTCCATCTTTGGATAAACCTCATCACTCCTGGAGCAGTTGTGTGGGTGTATCTGGAAGCAGTCCAAAACAAATCCCAGATGAATTGCATAATTCTTGTGTAGAATAAAAATATATGGGGTGGGAAGAGTTTGTGGCATTAGAGTAAAAGAGAGGAGGGGGAAGAGTGAATGAGAGAAAGCATGTTAAACATAAATACAGTGTGATCCTACGTCAAGTGAGAGGCTAAACAAAACGCTGTGCATGCAAAAAAAAAACCCTGTTTCTTTAATAGCAAAATAGGCTTGAAAGATCAGGCTTCCTCATGTTACAAGATAATTGTTTGTTGTAGGTTGGAAGTGATGTCAGGAGATCTCCAGTTCAACTTTCTGACAAAATCAGGGCCAGATATGACTTGCTTTGTCCTACTCTCCCCTTCTTGCATCTTTAAAATTAATGTCCTGAAATGACACCCTTAGGGACTTTTCCTGTCCTTCTCAAAACCAAGGTGAAGCAAAATACCAGAGTCTTCCTTTGGCTGACACTGTTCAAAAAATCAGTGCCAGTCATATCCATTTGGGGTATGATCAGTGTAATCCCAATGGGGTACTGCCATGGGACACCTTTGGAGAACGCTGTTCTGAGTGGTCTTCTACATTTGTGGTGGCTTTGGCCTCAGAGGCTCCTCCTTGAATTAGCCAGACAAGCTGAGAACAGCAGACCGAGTGACACTTGACACTTTTCTTCCTCACCCATCCCGATAAGAGAGATCACAGTTTGGAATCAAAACACCAGGGAAGTTCTTGTCTCCCCCCTGCCTGATTGTCTCAAATGTTCCCGCAGCTTAAATACACATCAACACAATTTGAGAAACCCAAGATAGGGAGGGAAGCATGTAGGTTCCAGCTGGGCTAAGGGACATTAGCAGATGTATGGTACAAATCATTTCTTAGCACCCTTGCTGTGATTGCTATTTCTGTCCAAGATTTCTAGGCCGGTATGAAGGGATAATTATTCACATAACCATGAGGATTCTGGGCTGAAATGCCAGGTCTGTAGTGCCTCTGTGTCCCAAACACATGCCTGTTTGATGATCTAAGCAGAGGCTGGGTTAGTCAAATTGCAACTTTGAAAATATTCACACACACCCTCATGCTTCCAAAAATTTTTTTCAGAAGTGCTTAGATGGTATTTTTACGACCTTAAAAAGATGTGATATTCGGGAGCAGTGTGGATTTTTCTGAAAACTGGGCTAGTACGGCAAAAAAATCTCCGAGGATTATGCACCAGACTATGTGCAACTCCTGATGCTGTAGGAAAGCTTCTAAGGTCCATGAAGTATTTGAGTGGTATTTGACCATAAACCTCAAACACAGAAGAGCAATGTGTGAAGCATTAACACACTTTGTAAGAGGAGGTTTTTCAGCTAGGATGGGAGTTACTAGGACTTTCACAAAAATGAACATTTGGGAAAAACTTACACTATAAAAATGACTGCTTCTGGAAATCTTCCTTATGTCAGAAAAGACCAAAATTTTAGTTATTTTGTAGATTCTGTTGCTACTACAGTCCTATATGATTTTTGATAAGTCCATGAGAGATGCCTAATTATCATTAGTTTCAGCATAAATTAGATACCTAAGAATAACCCATTTTCACCTTTGAAGAGTTTAAATACCTTTAACAGCCTAGAGCTTCAAAATTAGGCTGGACAGGCTGTGAACTGAGTTGTGGGTATCAAGCTGTTATTCTACTATGACACCAAAACCCTACACCAGTCTGCATTCTGCAGAAGACTGTAAGTGAGAAAAAAACAACAACAATAAAAATAAAAATTAAAACATATATATTAAAAAAACCCCACCCATAATACCAAGATAATGAAATATCACCAGCTCAATGGAAATAATTATATTTACACTTGCAAAATTACATAGCTATTAAAGAAAACTTCTTGGTGCAGGGCTCCTGCTAGGAAACAAGAAAGGTTTTCCACCCTGGAAAATACAAACTGTTCATCAACATATTATCAAAAAGTCAACAGGAGATAATGATACTGATGCAATTTCATGTCAGTCAATTAGTTATTGTTCCTGCCCTAAACAGAATGATTATTTTCATGTTATGCTTGTTGTTAGATAATAACTGTGGTGACAGATGTCTAGAAATAAGGCAGCACTCAGGTGGTTTCCAGGCAGAGCAATTCTGAGCTATCAATAGAGCATTTCTCATGGAGGTACTAAATTTAGCAATTAATTCACGTTATTCTACATGGTATTGTTCCAGTGGTTTCGGGGGTTTTCCTTAGTGTTGTTGTTGCAAGGAATTAAGTGTTCTCTGATGCTGTTTGAGAACAATAAGAGGAAGTTCAGAGAAATTACTCTTAATTAGGTATAACATAGTATAATTCCTGTCCCGCTTTGATTAGAGTCTATAAGAGCCCCAAGCCATCCAGGTTGGCCACTGGAACAAAAAGACCTTTGAATTTCAGTCAAATATCTAATGAAGATGAATTTGGAGGACTTTCTATTAATGCCATGGATATGACTTCTTTACACACAGTCAAACATGGTGGCAGCTTCACCACCTAAATTTTGACACCTAACACCCAGCACTGTGTGTCCCCAGTGCAACTGCTTTCACTGGACGGAGCCAATGGAATCCAGATCCACCCCCACATGAGGACCTTACAGCATTTAACTTCTTTGTGTCCCACCTCCACAGTAAAATGGAACAATAGTAAAATGAAAGTGCACGTTTGGGTCTTTTTTCTTATATTGGACTCTTACTACTCTATGCAATATCACTTAAGAGGATAGGAGCCTTTTTTTCCTCACAAAAGCAGAGGGAACTCAATACCACTCACCTTTCAGCAGGATACTTCTCTTCCTCATCAGTGCTCGTATTTATACATTTTCATGTAATTGAACTGGGAAATTAACATCTCATGGGTCAGAACTTCCAAACCACAGCACTCAAACTGGGACAGATCATCACTGCTTATTTCTCTTTAGAATGATTCTCCAGTTTTCCAGGGGAGGATTACGCTACCCTTTAATAAAAGCCGTGAAGTCATTGCCCCAAGTCTGACCACATTCTTTTTCTGTAAAAGGAAATGGAAGAAGCGTGAGAATTTGAATGTGAAAAGACCAACAGATTTGCATTTCTAGGCTTCTACTTCAGGTTCCTCCTTTGATGTTGACTTCTCTTCTGAAAGCTGAAAGGACTGGTTTGTCTTTAGTCTGTGGTACAGTTTTGCTTAAATTAGAGGTGATTTATTTGGGGGATTTTGATGTGGCTTGTTTCCTGTGACCAGCACTGAGTCCTCCAAATTCATCTCCTTTAGATATTTGACTCAAATTCAAAGGTCTTTCTGTTTGAAAGGGACAAACACAAAGATGGAAAAGGAGTAAAATTCGATATAGTGGTCCTAACATCATTATCTTCCTTCTCTACTCTCCATCCCTTTACAAAATGGTGTTTGCTTCTTATTCTCCTGCCAAGACTTTTCCTCATTCCTGTCACTTTCCTTAATTTCATGTAAATACCAGGAAAATACTGCACACCTCGGCCAGGCAAATTTCTCACTGAAACCAATGGAAATATTACCTGAGTAAGGTTGAGAGCTGTTGGTCCTCCACTAGTGACTCAAAGGAAAGGAAAAAAGTCACCAAGAAAACAAAACACCCTGTGTTCTTACTTATTAAAGAGGGTACAGGAGGTTCAGGAAGGTTTAGGTAGGGTTTGGGGGCATTATTTTTAGAAGAAAACCATAAGTTTGGTGTTGCTGCCAGCATGAGCACATGAAGTTTCAATTTGTGGTTTGTCTTTATGCAGTACATTTTGGAATTGGAATTTAAAACAAAATATACATCTCCCTGTCTGACTGTATATATAACGGTTTGTCATTTCTTGGTGGGAATTTGAAACTATTTTTGGTGTTCAGAAATATTCTTCTGTCCCTTTCCTTCACCTCCCTCCCCCCATCCCACTAACAAATTACTCTTTAATCAACCTCTAAAGATTTTTAGAACTTTCCTTACTCTTGAAGTAAGGAAAATAGTGACAGGAAATTAATAATTATTGAGGAATGGGGCTATATTTTCATTTCCTGGCCCCTTTGGAGTTAAGCATTGAGTTGGAGCTATTTGTCAAAAAGTTGAACAGAGCAGTTACCTGCAGATTCATTTTAATGAACTCCATTCAAGAACAATGCTCTCTGAAAATACATATATCATTATGAGAATAGAAAATCCTCCTAAAGCCAGAGCACTTGTGCTTTATACCAGTACTTGAATAAGAATGAAATCCCTCCCAAGGGAGAGGTCTGGCAGCACAGCTGGTGTGTTGCCCTTCAAAGCCACAGGTTTTGTTAGCCAGGACATCAACCTGGAGCCCTTTGACCATCCCTAAGCTGTGCCTTGTGCTGAGCCCCAGGCATGGGAGGGACATCAAGTGTCTGACCTGGCTTACCTAATGATGGCACTGTGACCCCTAAACAAAGTGTTTGACCCCTTCAAGCTCTTCAATTTGACCACCATCATTTCCCAAACCAACTTCTCACCTCTGCTTATAGCAGCCGTTGTTTCTGAGCTCCAACCAGGACAGAACATACCAGGCGTCCCCACTCCATCCCTATCACCCATCATTATCACCAAAGGGCCTAAGCTAAATCACCTTTCTGCTCCACCTTTCGAGTTAGGGCTCTTCCCTGCGCCTGATCCTGTTGCGTTCTGCTGAGCTCAGGTGTCTGAGAATATTCAGAAGGCAGTACTGAGTCAGAGCAATGATCTTCTTTACACACTGTGCTGCTGATGGTTAAAAATTGATGCCTAGGGAAGCATACAAAGACCAAATAAAAACATCATTGTGTCTCCCTGGAAATTCCTCGAGCTCTAGGGCTTAGTGGCTCATGGATTTCCTAAGTCACTGGCTGCTGCTCTTGCCTTTAATACTTGGTTGGTTTTCCCTTTATGATCTATTTGGTCTGGTCACTTTTTTATGCTCTGTAGACTTTTAGCCTCCTCAACATCCTGTGGTAAAGAGATCCACAATTTAACTCAGTGTTGTATGAGGAAATGCCTCTTCCTCTTGGTTTCAAACCTGCCACCTATTAGTTTAATGGTTGATTTCCATGAATCTTATACTAGAAAATAAGCAACCTTTCGTTTCATAATTGCTTTCTCTATCTCTCTCTCAATTTCATATATCAGAGGTTATTATTCCACCTTTGTATGGGTGCCATACCATACCCTGAAAGCTTCTTTATAATTTTTCTAGATCCATATTGGGCAATACAATTTTTTTAGATAGCTGTAATTGATACTTTCATTAGATTTGTCTCTATAGCTAGAAATACCAAACTGATTTTAGATAAGACCGCTCCTTTGCTACCTTTTTATTTTAGATTTGCAGAGGGTTTGTGTACCAAATTGTATGTTCATTTTATTTTTTTATTCTACTAGCTGTTCTAATAAGAGATGTCCGTTTACAGATCTTGTTTGCCTACATCCACTTGCAACTACAGTAGAAGTTTTACCACATCGTTTTTGAGGTGGAGAGTCTGGACTGGTGTACACTATTAGACATGTATTTGTGCCATAGATTTACAAAGTGGCATATGGACTTTTTCTTTTTGTTTTCCTCTCCAAGTAGCCCCTAAATTCAGAGGAGAATTTTTTGACCGCTGCAGAACATCAAGTTGTTTTTTATAGAACTGTCAGCCATCCTTCCAAGGTCTCTTTCCTAAAGGGTAATGGCTAAGAGCATATCTGAAGAGCATGTCATTATGCACGTTAATTGAGGAGGCTTTTTTCCTTAGGTTCCTTACCTCTGATTTATCAACGCTGAATTCCATCTGGCATTTTTCCATCGTTATTGTGAAGCTGATTTATTGCCTCTGCATGTCTTCATAGTGAACTTTCATTTTTGCCCTGAGCAGTCCTGTCTGGGCTGGTGGGCAAGGTCTGTGCATTTATTTCTATAAACGTGTGGATGTTGCATGGCTCAAGCACAAACAGGCATTACTAGGAAAGCCCCCTGGCAAACATTTAGGAACTGACCATTATTTACTACTTATTTTTTCTCCTCTTTTAACCAGGTATGTACATTGAAATCTTACCTATCTCACAGCAGGCTCTCTAACAGTCTTTGCTGAGGGGCTTTGTTGATTGCGTTTAAGAAATCCAGTTAGACTTTGTCAACCAGTTCTCCTTTGTCTGTGTGTTCACTGAATCCCTCAAAGAACACAGAGGATTCCTCCTCCTCCCACAGAAGCTGTTTGGATTATTCCCACATAAATTAATAAAGGTTATTTTCTTATGTATTATGAACTTTCTTCTTATTATAAGATCTACCACTTGTTTGGTACCCAAACTTGTATGTTTCCACTTGAAGAATTTTATTAAAAGGCAAGTGTAAATGAGAGCTCACATTCCACTGCGAGAAGATCCATTATTTCCAACTTTTCTTTCTTTAGAATGCATGAATTAATGAACAATATGTGATGCTGACAATTTGTTTCTCCTGATATTTCTTCTTTCTCCTTGGAGTTGAGGCAGACAAAATATGCATTAAGGCCTCATGGTGAATAAATATGAAAAATAAAAACTCATTTCTCTTTTATGCTGTTGCTTTTCCTCATTGCTACTTTCACAACTTCACTGTCTACTGGTCTGCAAAATCTCTGCAAGACATTCATAACAGAACTAGGTAATTTAGTGTTGTTCAATCTTTATGCCTTTTTTAAAGGTGATTTCAAACTAATTTTTAGAATTCTCTTTTTGAATCTGCATATTTCTAAGAATAATGGAATCACAGAATAGTTTGGTTTGAAAGGGGCCGTAAAGATCACCTAGTTCCACCCTCCTGCCTTGGGCAGGGACACCTTCCACTACAGCAGGTTGCTTAAAGCCCCATCCAACCTGACCTTGAACACTTCCAGGGGTGGGACATCCACAGCATCTCTGGAAAACTTCTTCCAGTGTGTCACAACCCTCTATATTTAATCTACAGAAAACAGTCCTCTTCTTTTTTCCTCAGTTGAACACAGCTTCACCTTTTCCAGGAATATGCCTTCTTTCTTCTAACAGCTTCTCTTATTCTGTTGGTTAGCCCTCCCATAGTTTGTTTGCTTCTTTGGTCTCTATATATGGTATTTTGATGGATAATATGCATTTGATCAGAGCTGTCAGTTAGGAAGAATCCTCACAATTCTTTCATCTGCAAACAGTCTTTTTTGCTAGCTGGCGCTTCATGCCTCAGAGAAACTGGAACAAGCATGTCTCTCACCAGTTGTCTCCCATCCAGTGCAGCTTTTCTAATTATTTTCTTAACTTGTCAGTCTATCTTTACATTTTTGTTGCTTTTACTTGAGTTCTTCCAGTTACTCATCTGCCTGCAAGGACTTGTATTGCTGATGAATCTTAAGTTGACATTTAGCTCTGCTTCTGACAAATCCTCTAAAATCCAGGTAAGGTCTCAGCAGGTTTGAATAGAAATCTATGCAGAGATGTCAATGAGCAGGATTGCTCAGACACACACACTGCTGTTTGTGCCTCCAGAGAGTACCACAAGACAACATCACCATATAAATAAATAAACAGAACATCTGATCCATTCTTTTTCCAATGCCATGTAAAGAGATGTACAGACAAGGGCAATATGGCCCAAGGTTGGCACTGGGGCAAGAGTCAGCAGTGTTTGGGGCTGAAAATAATAATTCCTTTTTTTCTCTGTTTTTCTTGAGTCGCACCACCTGTACGTCTCCACTCAATGAGTGTTCAGCAGTATCTTCGACAGGAAGGATTGACAGCCTGATGGTCACTTGATACACAGATTATCTAGGCTTCACAGCTTGGTCTGAATTAGATGTATTGAAGGGCTGGTTCTCTGTCATTATAAGTGAAGTCTTTGCTTTTGTGTCATTGGCAGTGCTGCAATGTGATCAGAAGGCATGGCCTGGTCTTGCCATTCATTCAGAAAGTTTATCCCCAACACAGAGAAAAGTGTACCTGGACCTTACATTGAAAATTTCAAATCTGACAAACCAACGTTTTCAAACAGAGGGGAAAAAAAAAGTTTCTATCAAGAGCACCTTGGCCAGAAATCTGGATATCAAATGACTTGGGAAGGGACACATTTCTCAGGAGCTGGGAAGACAAGACATAAGGTTTTTCATCCCAGTTTATTCTCAGTGTCAGCGATCCCTGTAGCTTTAAAATAGGACAACTCAAAGTCTACTGCTGGCATCTCAGGAGATAGTAAATCCCAGCCATGTGATGAAATTCATCCTGCAGCTTCACAAACATAGGTCAGCAGGAGGCTAAATGGATTCATAGGGTTTGGCAAGTGAGATGGAAACTCTGAAGATTACTGATGGCCTAACATCATAATATCAAGAAGATTACTGATGGGCTAACATCATAATATCAAGAAATTACTCTTATGAATATCCACGGAAAGTATACAGCAAACTCCTGGAAAATGAACTCTAATGTGAAGAAGCCATCTGTCCAAAATCTGGATTTATATTTCAGCTGAGCTTTATTAAGTGCTTTAGGAGCACAAGCTCTGATGTGAAAATTTAGGTTTTTCAACAAGGTGTTGGCTCTGTTGAGTGAAGATATTCAGATCTATTGAGTTAGACGAGGCAATACAAGCCATGAGATGTAAAATAATGGCCACTAGGAGATAATAAGTTTCAGAAAGGATTGGAAATACATATGTGAACACTTGCTTTTCACATTCTTGGATAAAATTCCATATTTACTCCACATTAGCACAGATGTTAATCAACCTACACATTTTTAAAACAATTTTTGTTTCACAAAACTGGTAGACGTGGACTGCATATTTTATTATTTGATAAAACCTTTCTAAAGAAATAATCTGTACCAGAAGCCGAGTACTATTTGTGTATAGAAACACAAGGTGCATCCAGAAGTCCTTTCTCAAAAAGGGGGGAGGATGGAAGTTAATTTACAGATCTCCAATTTCCAGTACTAGTTCTGAGATTTTGGAAAAACTTACAAAGTGTTTGGCAGTGCCAAAAATTAGTTCCTGATTTTTAAATGTTTTGTGAATGCCATTGCCTCACAATTTGAATCATGTGACATGTATGAAATACCACTGTGAAAGGAAAATAGAATTCCATGTCTGCTCATGAATTAAAACATTTCTCCTCCACAATAACCTCTTCAGCATCAGAGCTGATTTTGAAAATCATTACTTTATAACCATCTTTTTTGCAGAAAGAGTAGTGTCACCTGACATTTCTACCAGAACAAGGGTCCAAATCAGCTGTGGTTTGCAGGGAAAAAAAAAAAAAAGTAGAAAAACAACATTGATCATGCACTAGAAATGTGCACATATATTTGCAAACATCACTGGGAGCAAAGTCAGCACTCCTGCATGTTAGAGGTGGAAGAGGTCTCCTTCACAAAGGAGATCTGATGGTATGGCACCTGCCCCTCACACTGCCAGACATTTCCTTCCCTTTCTAATAGCTTTCTGTTTTGTACATCTCACAGTAATTCTTAAACCCATGGCACTTAATAACAATGCATCCACTCACTTTTAGTATGGATATGAAAAACGTGGTTAGCATATATTTCATTTTTTTTTTTTTTTACAAAAAATACTTTGACCAAAGAACTACCAGGTTTCAACTTCTAAACACCTGATTTGATCTGGTGAGTTCATTCAGAAGGGATGTGGCAGCGATAATTTATAGGCTGAGGGAGTGGGAGGGAATCTTCACATCCAGTACAATCCAGATATTGCTCCGTGCTGTGTCAGTCCTGATTTTACAACACTGCTTCCGTCATAAACACGTCTGTAAATCCTTGTTGGTTCACTTTGCTTTAGTGCTCATTTAAAACAAATGCAGCTCTGTAACATTTGAGAAAACACAGTGACAAAGCAAAAACCATAAAATTAAGCATAACTGAAGTGTTTGTTAAAACAAAACTGACGCCAATCTGGCACACTTGCATTGTATTCAGTTTTAGTACTGGAATAGCTCCCTCCAGCAGAAAACAAAAAAACAAACAAAAAAAAACCTTCAACAACAACAACAACAAAAAAAAAAAAAAAAAAAAAAAAAAAAAAAAAAAAAAAAAACAAAGAAGCAAACAAAAAAACCAACACAACCAACCAAACATAAAAATCTGTACCTCAGAAAGGAAAAGAATTCAGTCCAGGCTTAGAGTATTTCTGACAGTCCCAGAAGAAAAACTCCACATGAAGAGAGCTGTTTTTTAAAAAAGGACATTAAGGTTATTTCCACACCATTTCAGGGCTGTCACTTTCTATGATGACGCTATTATGCCAACTTTTTCAATCCTCTATGCCTGAAGTCAATTTTTGTCATATGAGCTCGTGTTCCCAACACCTCCAAGAACCAGAACTGCTTTTATGTAGGAACCAAAATCCAGACTTCTAGGTGTCAGCATACCTGTGTGTAAGTGAAGGCATATGTTTGTAAGTCTGTTGGTTTCCTTGTTAGGAGGAAACCTATCGCTAATACCAGAGGGTCAAACTGTATGAAGTGAATTTGTGCAGGAATTCACCAAAACCACATCAGCTCTCTGACAGGAAGGACCTAAAGAAAGGAATTAGTAGGATCGGATGTGGTGCTTTCTGACAGACAGCCAAACCTACAAGGTCAAAATAAGAAGCCAGTGAAAAAATAGATTTATGCTTAAAATGAAATGTGCACAATTCCCCTTTTTATTGCCGTGCTCTGGTTTAAAGAACTATTGCATGGAAGTTTATATATCCAAAAGCCCTAGGCTCAAAAAGTCACCAATTTCTTCATAACTTAGTCCTCATTCAAATGCTGCAGAGGCAGCATTTCTAGTGGTATTTTCCCCACTTTCTTCCCCAAGGGGACAGGAAACTGGGTGATTTTTCCCAGGGATGTACATCCTAGGCTGCTTTGGAGCACCATGCAGCTGAGCCACCACAGGCAGTCACCACAGCCAAGGCTCACTGCAGGTTTCCCTCTCTCTTTGCTCCATCCACCACCTTGCCCAGGGTTTTTAAGGACAGGGTGATACTCTTCAGCCTGGAAGGGGGATATTCCCATTGCCTATGGTGGACTGTCAGAAGTGCACAGCATCCCTTTTCTGGTGAGTACAAGTCTTTGCTCATGCAGACCACATAACCACAGTGATAAGTACCTTCTTCCTGAGGCAGGGAAGCAAATGCCTTGCAAGAGCAGTGCAAGAACCCACATTTCAAACTTCAGCCTGAAAGTGCTGACCTGTGCTGAAAATAACCTCAACAGATCACATGGGGAGGTTCATTGTTCTGTCACAGCCTCCTATAGCCTTAACTATCCACTGGCAAATATTCAGGTGGTGAGTAAGCTTCTCATTCCAATCTGACTCTTATTGCCTGGTTGGGAGCAGTGCCTTGGAGAGAAGCCCCTTGTTCCACATGTCTCATGTTTAACCTGATCCTGTCTTTCCAGGTCAGGCATCTCCAAAAGTGAATATACTACACATAGAAAATACTTATCCTTTAAGATATTATCCCCCAGGTGAAGGGTGATTCAGAAGAGTTTCCTGCTCTATGCTTAAGAACTGCTTTGTCAGGTTGAACAATTTTCTACACTTGTTTTCATGAGAGTATTTTAGACATGCTTGGTGAGCTGTCAGCATCAAAACCTCGCTCCTTGTTCAGTTCTGCCCACCACGATTGCTTGAAGGCACCTGAAAAGGGGACCACTGTTCACCTCTCTTCAGGGGCCACCTCATTCGACCAGAATTTGATCCACATGAGGACAGAGATCTGAACAAGGCACCTGTAAGTGCACCTGTGTTATCTGAGGGGACAGCAGGTTTCTATCTACCCATAATGGAATTTTCATCACTTTCCTTTTCATACCAGCTGTGGGAAGCAGCGAACTGACTTGTTTACCACTGGGTCAGCTTTACCAGGTAAGAAGTTTTTACTAGGACTTGTAAACTCTATAGTGGCGCTGGGAGTAATTAACACCATCCTCACTCATGCTACCTGCCCACACCTGGGATGCACATCCCTAGGCCAACCTGCAAAGCCTCTGCTCTGCTCTTTTACCCAAAATGTCACTGTTCCTTGCCCATGAACCAGAGCAGGAGGGAAATAAGAGGGCACAGAAATGGAGCAGACAGAGGTGTGGGTACAGTGCTCCTGAGGTAGCTGCTGAGGTCCCATGGCTTTGGCAAGAGGTCAAGATGCACAGCCGGCTAATATAGACCCTTCTTTTCTCCAGAGCCACCTCAGAACCAGCTATTGATTCTTAAGGCAGTAATATTCATCTGGCATCTCATTCATTCCAAGTTAATTGCTTAAATGGGTGGAAAAGGAAATTTGTGAAACGAAATGTGCTGCTGCATCAGGCATAAAGGAAACTTCGTCCCTATTAAGCTGAAAATGCTTCCCAAACACAACACATAGGCTTTACTGTGCCGAGGCACTTAAGCTCAATTCTTCAGTGGGGCCACTGTTTAAAGACAGCATTACTAACTCAGTCACAGCAAGCTTCTGTGCTTCAACTTCCCAACCACTCAGTTTACTCTTCAGGATGGTTTCCCCTACAGCTTAAAAATATGACCTTGGAAAGAATTGCTAAACAAGTAAATACTTGAGTCTACCACAGTTTTCTTTCTAGATCCTAACCCAGGCACAGGTTGAAGCCTTGCAACTATGTCCTATCTGCTGAGGAGACTTCTGTTGGTATTGAGTGGCATATTGTTTAGAGAAATAACACATTTTTGTTACGGAAGGAGGAAACATTCCAAATAAGCTGCTGGTCAAACACACATTTTTATGCATGTCAGCAGCTTGAGAAGAATAAGGAGAAGGGAGCAGTTTCATTTTAAGTGATTCACTGAAGAAAATTCCAGTTTATATTACCATGAATTTCTCCTTCAGAGTGCTTCTCATTTTCAGGATGTAATTTTGTGCTTCCTTCGCATAGCAGACTTTTCACAATCTGTGTAGCAGTGCTCATTTTAGAATTGGCTGTTTCACCTCTCTAAATAAAGCTACTTTAGTACCTGCATTAATTCCTTGCAGTGGCCATTACTAACATTAAAAAAATGCCTTTATGCAGGGATACTGCCACTGCAGCTACTCATTGAATTATTGAAAGTAGTTGGCACTTTTAAAGCAGTTTTTTTAATGTTTCTATTCATACTTGTTTTTATTTGTGACCTCCATTGTATTGGCTCACAGTTAGGTAAGTCTGGAGAAGTTTCTTTTCCCTGAATTAAGACCTGATGAAGGTCTGAGGGGTGTTCAAGGGATCGGCCCCAATTGCCATCCCGGGGTCTGCTGCCATCAGCTTTCCTGTGCCTGTGAGCAATTTTCTCCAGGAAAAAAACCCAAAAAACAACAAACCAGTCAAAGGAGACTTTAATCCTCTGTGGAGTGTTTTTTCTTCCTCAGCTCTGGTACTGCCATGTGACGAGCTGTTCACTCCTTACACCTTAGCTACCAACAGCCCCAAGAAGCCAATGCAACCAATGATTGCCAAAACAGGGACCTACTCCTGTGCTCTCATGGTCCTCAAGGCTCTCCAGCTCAGTGGCAGCAGGGTAAGCCAGGCATTGCCAACTCCTGTGAGCTCCTAATCCAGAGATCCTGTTCCCAGGTCTTGGTTCAGGGACCTGGTGTGGTCTAGGAGTGCATGACTTTGCTGGAGAACATCTCCAACTGCAAGGGCCTGTTCAATTTAAGTTTTCTCCAAAGGAAACTGAAAAACCTTTTTTTTTTCTACTTTTTCCCCTTGAAGAAAATGCCATATTGACGTGTTTGTGGTTTTGTTTAATGGGTGAGGTGCAAACTACCGTGCAGCCAAATTCTGTGGGATATGGTTCAGTGGTCAGTTCAAGAGTTAAAATTACAGGCAGTCAGAGAAAGGTGAGTGAGAAAAAAAGGAGGAACAGCAAAGAACTAAAGGGAACTGTCAGAGATTGAACTGGAGCAAGGCAAATCTGGAAGGATGGTGCTGAGAAAGTCAGGATTTTTTCAAAAGTGGCAGAACAATTTTGTGCAGTTTGGTGCAAGTCTGTAGCTGTGAATTCACTGGCCTTCCTTCAGGCATCAGCAAAACACTTTAAACTCAGTATTCTCTCAGTATTCTATTATATTCTGCCTAAAGCAACATTTTAGCTGCTTTGCTGGTGCTGAAACACTTCCCTTTACTGCTCTGGAAGGACATAGCTGCAATGAGGTAGGTAGTGACAGCAGACAGCAATATTTGGTGCTCAAGCAATGAGAACACCATTGCCTTGCTGGGAAACTGGCTTCACCAAGGTTGAGGAAACAATTTAACCTGGATCTTTGCACTTTAAGCCCATCCCTTCTCTATCAGGCATGCACAGAAACAGCAAATCATTCTCCCCCTCTCCGTGTCAGCAGCTTTCTTATTTCTGGAGAACCACTCTGATCCATTTCCGTGGATTTCCAACTTCTGTATTGCTTTCAGGGTTTGCTCCCCCAGAACTTCTGCTTTACTTTCTGCACAGCAAAACAAAGCTAGAAGTTTCTGTAAGGGTCTCTTGTAAGGAAAATAAGGAGGCTGACAAAAAATTGTTTGTTAATGCTCACTCCCACTGACCCACCCTGTTTGTTCATCCTTGTGGCTCTTGTTTAAACACTTGTTACTATAGTGTGTGGTTTAGAAGTAACTTTACCCTTGCTCTTTTGATGGCCACTGTTTCTAAACACAGGAGATTTCAGCAAAACAGCCACCACACCACACACACACACACACCCCACCCCAAATACTAATCAGGTACTTCTGTAGGACAACGAATTTCATCTGGGGGAGGTGGAAATTATTTACAAGAGAGAGACACTTGTAAGAAAAAGGCCATAAGAAGAAAGGCTTCAAAGCTGCATCTTTGAACATAAAAAACACTTTGTCTCTCAATCGAAACTGGTGCCCAGAGGACATGTCATACATTCTGTGCAGCATCAACATTTCTACTGATGTAGGAGTTCAAGGCAGCCACTCTCTGTCTAGTCCACGTCTGTCATTCCTGCTCTAGGGAAAACTGGCTGAGTGAAAAATGAGCCTTACCTGTGACACAGTTCAACGCCACAACGGCATCAGGCTCTGCCCAGAACCGTAAGATTTAATGCAGCATTTCACAATCTCAGATGATTTTTAAGTGAAGCTTATAAGAAAGAAAGACTGATGAATATTTACTCAGGAGTTTGTTCATGATTTGGCTGAGGATATGCTTCCAGAAGCCTGTGACTGGTGCTCTGCAGCCTTGTTCATCAATGCACGGAGTGTTGTGCATGGTTATCGAGTAACCTCCGTTTCAGAGGAAGGGTGTGCAAGTTCAACAAAACATTGGTGTCCAAAGGAGCCTGCGGTGAAGGAGACCTCTAAAGAGCTATTAATCCAGCTAAAAAGAAAACCTTGTGAGAACACTTTAGCTTTCATAAGTTTTCTGCCCTGGGGAGATCTGTAAAGAGGGAGCCGAAAGATAAAGAAACATACTCATATTTGCCTGTTTGTTTGCCTTGGTGTCAGTTATCTGGTACTTGATAAATGCAGAAATTGTGTTCACTCAACTGCTAGGATGATGAAATTTTACTTTCTTCATCTGCTGTGGTTCTGGCAAGACATAAAGAATAACAAAAACCAAGTTATTAGGAAACTCAATGGCTGAACCCTGGAATTTCAGAGCTGTGCTCAGGTTTAACTGACCTCTGTCAATGACAACAGCACTCACTGCCTTCATATTTTAGGCTTAGGTCAGGTACCAAATTCCTGAATAAATGTGCAAACCTTCCCAAAGTCTTGAGTTTACTCTATTGAGGCTTTCATCTTCCTTCCAGAGAGATTAGAAATGGTACTGGAACAACTCATTTCTGGAATCCAGGACAGGCGGGAGTCTCACAAATCACTCCAGTCCAGGTTCACATCCAGAAATAAGGGAAGAGTACTGCAGAGCACTCAGTTTTTCTGCTATTTTTTCCTCTAGGAGAAAAGTAGTCGTTCATATATCTGGACAAACTTGCCTTGCTTCATTTCCAACCTAAATGAACACTTTGCTCTCAGTTTGGCTTCAGTACACAACAGCGAAAATGAGAAAAGAGTCCAATAACGCATTAATAGATTCCAGAAATTCTGTACAATGTCAATAAAGAAGTCACTGAGCTATTTCAAAAAATTTGAAGCATTTGCAAGATATCATGAAGTTAAATTAAATGTTCCACTTATGGCTCATAAAAGAAGCCCTATGAAATGTAGAAAAGATTCCAATTATTATCTTATCATAAGGAAAATAACAGTTGATTTATATTTAAGCTAAATTGTAGTAATTTATTAGAAAGATTGTTTCACTTGTAACCAAATAACTTGATTTGTAGCATGTCATTTCTAGTGAGTGCAAACTTCAGGCAAACAGAAAATCCTCTTTTGCTAAATGGTTCCATGGTCTCTTGTATAAATATTCTACAAATGCTCATGGTTCTGCAAGCCCTAAGTGAACGACATTTTCTCAAAAAAGGTAAGGAACAAGTCTAAAAAAATTAGTAAAATACTGATAGGTCTAATGGGAGACATCTAATTAATAGTAAGTCAAAAGTCACCTTTGGGTTAGATGGGAGCAAAAAACTTTTTCCTACATTCTAAAGGAAGAATTGAGATGTCCACAGTCACCTCTAACAGAGGGGAGCAGATAACTGGTAGGAATCTGAATTTTGGACAAACGTTCCTCCAGGAACACCTGGACAGCACATAAGCTCTAATTTCCTCTGGTGGAGTTGAGTCTCTGGTGGGTTTGCTCTTCAGCTGTAAAATTGAGGTATCTACTGTATTTTCCATCCTCACCAGAATGTTGTGAGACTGACTCAGAATCAAGCTTTCAACAGCTGGCTCTGAGGAGTGGGGGGTTGTCTGAGATGTTAGTTTGCATTGCAGTTTTGGGAATGGTATCCACTTGATTGTCTGATAGCTCAAGGGATTGATTTCTATGCAAGTGCTAAGAAAAGAATTTGAGAATGTCAGGTTTCCATGTCCCATTACCTTGTTTCCTTTCTCAAAGGCTGCTTTTTTGGGTTTACAGAATGAGATTAGTTATCTCTAACTATGCATATCACTATTCAGCTTGTCAAGATGGATTTTTTTTTATTGCCTAGAAGGGAGTGCCTGCTATTTCCATTTTCCTGAGAAAAACGGGAGTTAAGACATATATCTGGAAGCAGCCAATAGTGATGACACATGAGATCACAGACCTCTGACCACACCAGAGATTTCAAAGAGAATTTAAACACCTTAAACATTGTGGTGGGCTTGGTCACACCCTCCTACAAAGGTCGTTTTAGGCTGGTTCAGGTAACTGAATTTGGCTCTCCAGAGTCTGAGTGCTGCTGCTGTGGTGGCACCTTCCTTTATTTTGTTGTTTTATCTTCACCAAGCAAGAGCAAATGCCAAGCACCTGATGAGGGTTAGCAATTCTTGTTTAAGAATACATTAACTACAGAGCCCAAAATGTAGAACCTCTTGCTGTGTTGATTCATCCACACACCTAATTTGGTTTTCATTTCCACTCACCTCAGTTTCAGACCCAGTGCTATGTAAGTGATGGAAAGACACAGGCATCTAAGTGTGATTTCTGGGGAATAAACTCCTGAATTAAAAACTTGGTCTTCAAAGAAGAATCTGGTAAAGGAAAACAAGGTTATTCTGAAAAACACCACTGTTTATTATGTCCCTAGAGATCATTATCTTTGCAGAATGGCTGCAGACCTCACAAACACTGGAGAACATAGGAAATCTTGTATTTTATCATGAATATTTTTTTAATTCACTTTAAAATAATAAAAAGCCAGCCTCCACTGAATTCCTGTACATTGAAAGGCAAAATGTAAATATTCCCCTAGAGGACAGTCTACTGGATGACTGTGGAAGAGGAGATAATTAAATTCAGGTGAATATATAATAAAAAACAACTCCTTTCATGTAGCTGCATTATTATAATTCATCTCTAACCTCTTGCTGAATTCTTAATGATGACAAAACTAATTTGTGGTAGTGGCATAAATGTTGAAATATCACACTTCAGCACAGCTTTTTTTCATTCTCTGAACTTTCATTCTCTTCCTCACTTTTCTGAAGGACTTTTCAACCTCTCCTCTCTCAGCTTATAACCAGACAAATTGTGGGGGTTTCTAAGATCTTTTTCCAGCTCTTATTTTTGGGGCAGGTTTTGTTTGTTTGGGTTTTTTTGGAAGGGAATAAACTTGCCATTAGAGAACTGTTAAAGGTCCCCTTTTGTCTCTGGAACTGTTTCTGCACTGAAATCTCTTGGGCCAGGTCTTACTCAACCATGCTACTCAAACCCTTTTCCTTTGTGTAGGCAACAATTCTAATCAGTGTCATTTTTGATTTAGGGAATTCATCCTCTGACTTTGTTAGAAATTAATAAGCTCCTTTGCTAGATATCCTCAAAGATTAGGTTTGTGTTGTCTTGAGAAAAATATCTTCCTGGTCTTGGTATAAAACTAAAACCAATCCATTATTTATCCTTCTTTATCTAAATACCTCCGAATTCAGTGTGGCTATTTCCTCATGTGCAGTGAAGTTGTAAATGTATTTTTGATTCAACTCATAGGTGAACAACCATGGCACAGAGCAAAGAAGGGATTTGCCCAGGGCCATGCAGACACTTTGTGGAGAGCAGGGACTTGAACCAGCTTTCCCACATTCCTTCTCTGGTTCAGTAAGAGACCAAGGCCATTCAGTCAGTAGACACCACAGGGTTCTTCGCCTGACCTGGTCTCACATTTCCCAGCACAGCAGTCAGGTACAATACTTTCTGCAAGAACATTTTGATTTCCCAGTGTTCTGTTTACCTGTTTTCCTATGGGCATGCTCATTGTTTCCCTCAGAAAATGCTGACAGGAAGAACAGTGATTTTACTATCAGTCAAAGATCTCCAGATTTAGCAGTAGCACTGTCAGACTGGCACTTCTGGTGGTAGAGTCATAGGAAAGTGGCCTTTCTGCAAATATGGTATGTTTCTTCTTCTCCAAGGCACTGGTGTATATACATAAATCCTTTTTATTTTATTTTTAATCAAGGGTTTCCTCTTTAGAAATATGCAAGAGCTGCTCTGTCCTTTTCAAGGGTATAGGAATGATGAGTTACTTTTTGCCATCTCTGAAATGTCTCCATTGGGAAAATCCAGAAGCTCCTTCAATCTTGTAATACTTGGGTGTAAGCAATACTCTAAATTGCAGAGACTATTCTTGCTTTAAAATGCTACCAATTTCTATGGTGAATCCCAGTGTTTCTCAAACTTAATAGGAAGAATAGAGGAAAAAAAATTAGGTGATTCATTAATTCTGTATTTCACTGCACTGGTAAATTCTAAAACACTGCTCAGGAGAAAAGAAAAAGGTTTTGAGGGATTTTAGAAACCTTTCCCATGTCTGTACGTGAAAGACACATGAGAGTAAAACTAATTCGATTTATCTTCACATCGCTGCTAGTGATAATTTCAGTCTGAGATTAACACCTATGTGTGAGCAGAGAATGTGGGCATATGTGAGGGGGAGGACAGAGGGGGAGGACATGGACTTGTAACCATGTACAGCTCTTTATTAATTCTCTGATAAAAGACTGCTGGTGAAAAAAAAATATGTTACACCAACCTGATGTTCAATGTCCTTTAGTGTATGACCAATTTTGCTAAGGCTTCTTGGTTCGGTATTTTTAGAACTGTTTAGTATGTTTAGAACTGTTCTTGGTATTTTCCTGCTTAAATCTAATATATCATAGTTAATAAGATCCCTCTGTGCTCAGCCCCACAAAGATGGCAGAATCTTTAAGGGCACTGGTTTTACAGCTGGCACCTATATCCCTTATAAGAAATAATATTCAGGAGAAAGATTTCTGAGGTGATCACGCAGGAATAGCAGAAATGAGATTGGCTGCTGCTGGAAAACCACAGCATTCCCTCAACAAAACACAGCGATGGGTAGTGCTCATCCTGTGACCAAGATGTTTCATACCAACGCATCTTTCTGGGAAACACTGAATTTTCAGTCAGTTCAATGCTCCTGCCAGTCACCAGACGTATCTCCCAAACAGGCACCGTGTGGCCAGTGCCAGTGTGAGGTCTGCAGCTCCTCTGTCCTGCTGAGCCTCATCCAGGAACTGGTGGATGCTGTCACCTCATTGATGCATCAGACATGTGGGGCCTCGCTCGTGTCTCCAACCACAGGCGACTCCGTGTCTCTGTGCCTCTGAGAAATGATGTGCCAGAGTGCTCCTTTGGAAACAGGGCTGTGACTTCCCAGGGAGAAGCATCCACAGAGAGCTAAGGAAGGTTTCTGGGCAGCAGCCAAGCTAATTCCTGCTCTCATTTCCACCAAAATAAACCCAAAACTGTGTGACAGAGGCAGAGAAGCACATCAGCACCTCAAACCCGAGAAAACTGAGATCCCTCTGCATCTGCACACTGCAGCACCTTCCCTGTAGACATGGGCATGCACTGCCAGGGATGCTTTTGGCCCAGGGCTTGTGGAGTTTGTCCTCAATCCCCCTCTTGACAAGCTCTCCTTGCAATTCCAAAAACGTAGTTCAGTAGCACAGCACAGCTTGGCTGATGACGAGGAGACACAGAGCAACTTTGGAAACACAAACTGGCACGGGGAGAGAGTCTTTTTGGCTTCGGAAGGACAGCGCACACGTTCGGAGCCAGAATGTGTAAAGACTTTTGTTCACAAACAGAAATCCCTTGTGCTGACAGGCTCTGAACAAGGCTGGCACTCTTGTGAAGGCAATATGAAAGTTGCCTTGTGCTGGGCTTGGCCGAGTGAACAGTTAGCAGCAACTAATTGACTCAGAAATTTTAGAAGGACAGTACTCCAATATTAAAAAATCAAAATTGAGTATGAAACCTCTGCTGTTTTGCCTTTGTTCTCTGCCTAAAATCAGCAAATGTTTCAGGAGAACACACTTAACCCAAGAGTGGCTCATGGTCTGTCTGCTACAAATATTCTCTCTTCAAGGTGTGATACTCAGTCTGTGTAGTGTGACCCACATCTGTGACCGTTGTCTATTTGCATCTCTGGAGCTATGATCTGCTCCTTCCAGCAGCAGGACTCTTTTACCCCACCTTACCCAAGGCTATGCAAAGTTAGTAAGGTCAGATCTCTGTGCCAAGTCACAGAGGGATTCTCAGCCAAATTTGTCTTGCTCTGTCACAGGTCCATCATAATGCCAGAGACACAAGCTTTGCTGGCAAAATTGTTCCCTTCCTGATAGAGGGCTCTTCACTAACAAGCAAGAAAATGGAGTGTCCACGTGGACACTCTCTCCTGGCCCCAGCTCTCCCATCTGAGGCAGGATTGGCTTCCCTTGGACAAGGTGCTGCTCCCATAAACTGGAGGTGGAGCACAAACAGGCCAAGCAACTCCCTCACATGCCTTCAAAGGCTGCTGTGGAGAAAAGAGACTGAAGTCAGATTGTGCTGAAATTTCTGTTTCTGATCAAAGCCCTATATTTAACAGGCCACCTTTTTTTTTCTAATTTCTCCCCAAATTAATTTCAGATCAGTTGAAAAAAAAAAAAAAAAGAATTACTCAAATGTCACTTTTTTCTGTGAACATTCATATGTTCTGGCTTCTCCAGACCCAGCATTCTCCAAAGAGGTCACGAGCACAAACATAATAAAATCCCAAGATTATTTCCAGCACTTTCCCCTCACTTCAGGAAGATGTGAGGCTTGGTTCTGCACTACAGCTATTAATTTCACTGCGATGGTTTAGTTCCCATACCCTGTTGTGTTAATTACCTGGAATGGAGCTAATTATTACTAGATAAGTCAATTTACATAATTTGACTAACGCTGAGGAGTGAGCGAAGCCTAAAAATTACTGGATTAAAAATTACGAAATTCAAGATTTTAAAAAAATCTTTAGATTTTTTCTTTGCTAAAACTGACTTCCACATTTTCCCTCAGCTTCAAGGTTTCTGCAGTGACGAGAAACTTCTTGCTGCCTCAAAGATCAGCGCCTTGTTGCTCTACAGGGCTCATGCTGGGAAAGCACCAGACCTGGCAAAAGGCCCGGTGTAATGTGGGGACCTGGGAGGACTGGCCTGGGCAAGCAAGAAGCTCAGAGAGGGACCTCACTGCTGAGGAAAGCAGAAGGTGCACATGATCTAAGTCTATTTGAGAGCAGTTTGGGACTAACAAACACCCATGAGTGGCATCCCTTGCATGCCTCAAGCCCTGTGTGTGCTGTCATCAGCTGACTGGGACTGAGGATTTAGGGGTTTGTTGTTGGATTTCTTACATACCTGTCACTAGACTGTGGGTCCTAGAATGACAGAATCACAGCATGGTTTGTGTTTGAAGGGATCTTAAAGATTATCTTGCTCCAACTCCTCTGCCATGGGCAGGGACACCTTTCACTATCCCAGGTTGCTCAAAGCCCCATCTAACTTGGCCTTGGACACTTCCAGCAGTGACGCAGCCACAGCTTGTTTCAGTGCCTCATCACCTTCACAGTAAAGAATTTCCTCCTAATGTCTAACTTAAATTTCCCCACTTTTAATTTGTATCCATTGCTCCTTGTCCTGTCACTGCAGTTACTGATAAGGATGCCCTCTCCAGCTTCCCTGTGGGCCCTGTTAAGACACTGGAAGGCTGCTGTGAGGTTTCCACACAGCCCTCACTTCTCCAGGCTGGGCAGCCTTCCCTTTCCCAGCCTGTGTTCACACCTCATACCCTGTCCCACCAGACTGTGACGACTGAGGAGCCCCAGGGTAGGTGAGTGGAAGCAGTTCTGTGGGAATTTCAAGTCCAGTGAAATCTCAAGCCGGTCAGATCCAAGCCTGAGCCTAGGTGGGGAAGCTTCAGGTCTTTAAAAGGACACTCTTACCTGCTTTCCTCTCTGCCACACAATGTGAAGCAGCATCTGTTCCCCACTTGCAGGATATGCCTCCAAATGGACCTTTTTTCCCCCCCTTTTCCACACTTATAACCCCTTCTTCATTTCTTTACTCAGTCACTATCTCAGCTGCAAAACCATCTGGGAGTGAATGGGAAGGACCCTTCCACTGAATATGTGGTTAGGACTCACAGGCACAAGCATTTTCCAGCAGCACTGAAAGGATTAATTGAAATGTTGAGCCAGAGCAGTAATTATTTTACCAAACAGTGAAACGCTATTCAGCCCTCGATTCTCAACTGCTACTGATGCAATCAAGGCCAAATGGAGCCAAGATATAAAATTACTGCTGCAGTCCAGCATTTTAAAAGCAATTAAAAGTGAGAGGTGCCCATGATTACAGTGTAAGAAAGAGGGTTTTCATTAAACAAATGGGTGTAATGCTTGCTCTAAAATCCTGCTTCCCAGCAAAACAAAACATACAGGACTGGACTCATTTCTGACTTTCCAGAATGAATCCATTCACTTGAGAAGAGTTATTCCAGATTTATTCAGTGAGATCAGAATCACACCTGCACAATGAGAGACGTTAGAGGTGCTTTTTCTTCGCTTGGCGTTACTTTCCTGCAAGTGTATTTTTGTCTCTTCCTATTTGCAGTTCAAATACTGGGAAAACAATAAAAGTCCCAAAGAAGAAACTCATCTGGGTTGGGGAGCAGGAAGTGAAAATATTTCAGTCTTCAGGTTTATTCTTGCCATAGGAATAAATAGAGCTCAGTTCAGTGCACAGTTCTGTCACAGCATGTTGTGTTTGCTTCTCCTTAGGCTGGCGAAGCTTCACTGACTGCCATGAAATCTCCTCTGGAGTGAGCAAATAGAAACTGGCTGATGCTCAGAGGGGACAGCAGTTATCTGGAACTGCTGAGTGATCTGCTCTCTCAGACCTGCACTCAGTGATCCTTACCCTTGTGCTATCAGTGAGGAGCCCTGCACATTTATCACTATGAATCTGCCTCCTCTAGTCAGTGGAGGTGAAGGACATTTCCCCCATCTGCATTGCATGCTCTTATTTATCAACCATCTCTGCACATTTTTGTTCCTTAATACACTTGGAACTTCCAAAAAAATTCAACCACCTTTGCTGAAATTTTCCATGTTTCATTTCTGACCAAAGGTGAGCCTGGATTCTTTGAAAAGCCAGAGGAAAATTCCATTGGCTGCTTCTGAACTGAAAAGAAGTGCCAAAACAAAGAAACACTTCCCCCCATTTGAGACAGCTTCTAGCCACATGTCATTAGGGAGTGAAACACCAACCATCCAACATAAAGGAGCTGCACACAAAATTTGTGAAGGTCTCACCCCACCATTCAACAGGCAATAGAGCTACACCTGGACTTGCACAAGCAATGGCAGCTTGGAAACTATATGATTCAGTTGATTTTGTATCCAACCCAAACCCTGCAGAAACCTTCAGTACCCTTCCATCCATCTGACAACAACTCAGCTGGACTTGAATATCAGCAATAACACGGTAAAATGTAGGGTTCCTGTCTGAGTATTGTCTGTTTTGTTCCTGGGTGGATACTTATCACCCCAAAAGGCTCCCTGCATACACCTCTGCTATTTTTCCTGACAACTTTTCTGGTTCTAGCCTGAATTGCAAAAATTACCTTCTGACTCTGAAGAGAAGACATGGCCAGTAATTTTCTACCTTTCATGGTCAACACAGAACTAGCTATTTTCCTTCCAAAAAAACCAAACCCTGGGATAAAAAAGTCTTCATAGATTTTCATAGTAGGAGGAGTGGGGACTATTCCATCATTGAAGGGATCGTGAAAGTTTGGTCTTCTTTTGCTCTGAATGAAAATGAAGTTGCAGAGATCTCCTTAATCCAATAATGGAAAGCTCTCCTGAATCCAATTGCCTGCATAACTTTGCTTTGGAAATTGTAAATCAGGCCAACCTTTCCTGCTATTTGATTTTCATTTTTCTTTCTTTCACTCCCATTTCTGTTTCTTTCTGCCCATTGTGATCTTATCCCTAAGCTGTTAGGGGGGTTTTTTTTATGCTTCCTCTCTGTACTAGTGCCATCTGACTCACTGGGTACAGAGTAGAGTTGTTCAGCCCTCAGAAGGAGCTCTCTGGGGTAGGACTGGAATACGTTAGGGAAGTTTATTATGGCCCCTGTCTTGGCTGACATACTGGGATTGAAGTAGGTGCCTCCAGAGCTAAAAGCCCAGGTTGTTGGAGGCTGAGGTTCAGAGCCAGGCTGCGAGCTGGGAGCTGTAACAGCTCCGATCCTCTGCGGATTAGCACAGAGGGGGACTTGTGAATGGTCCATGTGATATCTGTTCAGGAGGTAAACAGAGGATTTTAGTCTCCTGGGCTGTCAAACCAACTCCTTTGACAAGCTCTAAATTCACTTAAAGCCATGTAATTTGAACATGCTGTGGGGTCCAAGTCTACTTCACCCTTGATACTGCGTAAATGGGCCCATTAAGGTTTAGCCAAGTTTTGTGTGGTTTGTTCGTAAACAGTCACCGTGACGCCTACTTCGGGGAGATAAGCCCTCCCCTGCCAGAGCACAATAGGGGCTGCTCACAGGATGAGAATCCATGGCTTTAAAATCATCAGAGGGGGAAAAAAGAGAAAAAAAAAGAACTGTGAAGAGAAAAAACATTATTAAACTTTAGCAACTTTGCCATCCCAGATAAAGACCATGATTTCGTCAGCACTTGAATCATCAGCACAGTCTTTTATAAATCAGATAAAAACTTTTACCATGGGACAGAACTTTGCATACAACTCGTCGTCTATGAGAGAAGCATTTTTTTTTTCCTAAGGTTAAGAAATCTAAACATCATGCAGATACCTCTAAGGGCCAGAATGTTTCAGGAGAAGAAAATTGCATGCAGAAAAACATCATATTGCACTTACATTTGATTTGAGCTTTTAGGAGTCTTTTTGTGAAGTCACTGCAGCATCAATGCAGTCTCAGCCCCCAAACTGTTCTCACAGTTCTTCTCTGAACCAGCATCAAACAGCACTTGGCAATCATATGAACCAGATGCAGTCTTCCATAACACTGAGTATGAGTCTCAAACAGGATGATTTGGCAAATCTGTTCCAAACTTCAACAAGAAGCACAAGCTGAACACTGTCACCTAAATACTTCTGGAAAAAAATCTGTCTTTTTGATTGGAACCATACCAGCTTCTTCAAATCAACATCTATGATTATCTTAAAGATATTTTTAAGAATCTCCAGTGGCATCTCTGGGTAGGAACCCAGATTACTGCCACAGTTAGGAAAAATCAGTTAAGGAGAAAGAAACAGGAACCTAAGTAGCTCATAGATGCTACAGGGAACATAAGGTTGCAAAGAACCAGTATTCATCTGAGTTGTTTTCAAATGTCTTAGAAAAGGGCATGGTTAAAAAAAATTGCTGAGGAGTCAGACAGATAAGAATTCACTGTTGGTCATGCTTGTTGTCCCCAGTGTGACAGAGTCGGACATCAAGAGAACATGCACACAGCTGGGCAGGGTTAGAGCACTCCTGGGGGCACCGGAGGCAGAGAAACCACAGGGCATCAAGCCTCCTAGCAGGGTCACAAGCCATGCTCTTCCACACCTACAGCCTTTGATTAGAGCCAAGTCCTGGCAGTTTGAGCATGGCTGTCTGAGAGCACAGGCAGCCAAAGGAAGGTCTTCTTGCAGCAGACTGCTCCTTGTCCAAAGAGAGCTGGCCAGATTGTGTTATGGCTATCTTCTATCACTGGCAATATTTGCTTTATCAGTTTTGTGCCTTAGTCATCTCTATGGCATGTAATAAGTTTGCAGTGGTGGGTTAATCCTCTTTTTGCTCATATTATCCATTGAAGAGCTCTGCTTGCAGTAGGCCCAGTGCAGAGTAGTTTGCATGTTGATACATTCCCACCCTGAAGGCCAGTGAAAGGCTCCCACTGACCTGCTGCAGGGCAGATTCCCCACTGTTTTTTTTTTAAGAAGAAAGCCTATAAAAACAACTGGGAAGCAGCCCTGAACCCTTCCTGGAGCTGGATTCAATCTCACTTCTCAGGACTCCTAAAGCCAAGCCCCACTTTTCTGGTCCACACTTCACTGCCTGGGCCTCTGCAGCTTTCCAAGTCCCTCATCATTCTTCTCCTTCAGGTTTTCTGAGTGCACACAACCCTTCTGGATTATTCCTGAGTGCTCAGGCTTAGTAGTATCCCTTTGCATTTTGAGCTGGATGAGATGAACGCCTTTATAAGAGCTGGAAAGGAGGAAACATCAACCTGTAAAACCAGCAGCCTTCCAAGCACCAAAGCTGCTGGTTCTCCAAGTGTGTCTTGGCCCCACTCAGGCACATTTGCTGGCCTTCCGTAGCCCCTTGGTGTTGCTTTAATGTTTTTCTGTATACCTGATGCTCTGTCCCTTGCCTAGGTTTCCCCTCTTCACTGTCTCAGATTTTCAGCCCTCCGTGTGGAAAGGATTTACACGGTGAGACTTCAGGGAAAGTGAATGAACAGAAGAGAGCACTTAGAGACCAGACGTTGAAAGGCTTCTTACACAAAACACAAAAGAGCTTTTCTTCTCATCAGTGTTTTCAAGAGACAAAAGAAAACACATTTTCTGAAGTGTTCCTTGGAGATACTTTGTTTTGAAGTGGTTAAAGAATTTTGAATGTGAGATAACGGGGAGACACTGGCATGGAGTGAGGATAACAGCTTGTTCCTCCAAGGACTGGGATTAAATTGCAGGGAATGCTGGCACTCAGCCCAAGCTCAGCTTCCCTGGCCCCAACACTTGCTTGAAAAGGTAGAACTTGAAACATGTGCTTTGCACTCTCCTCTTATCATCTCCCTCCCTGTTTCAACCATTGTTCATGTGCTCTGGCACTCACAAAGTCTGCATCTAGGTTTTGCTCAAGACAGCGTTGATAAGACAGATGATGAATGTGGAAAACTCCTCCCTGAGAGGGTTTGATTGGGGCTGCATTTGAAGTTGCTGGCAAAGGACTCTTCTGTTGTTTTTTGTTGGTCTATGCCCATCATCAGGACAGTCCCATTCTGCAGAAGGCTGCACAATGTGGAGCAGAGATGCTCCACTTAAGGTGACTCATTATCAGGCTGACAGTACTTATTGCTGGATTATATCAGCTCTTGTTTTGACATGATGAAGCTCAGGATCTCTTCCTTGCGCAGTTTGCACTCTGTTTCCTTACCTGCTTCTGCTCTTTTGTTTCAGCTGCTGAGACTTGCTTGCAGACATTTCAAGCTTAACATTATTCAAGCCAGAAACTGCGCAAATCACTCACGAAGTCCTCCCCCATCAGTTTGCAGGCATTGCTGACAGATATGAGATGTTTCACCTATCTAACCCTCAACACACATGTTCTCACAGCAGATGGGTGAGTGGGGATTTTCATGTACTCAAAGGCAGCATGGAGTGGCAGATTGGTCAGGTCTGTGAATCAGAAAATACTGTGAGGCCCTTTTTGTGTGCTGACAGAGAGTGTCAAGACCTGTGTTTGCCTACATCCATTTATCATGGCTTGGTATGTTAAAAAATGTTGTTGTTCTTCATTAACTCTTTCATCTGTAAAAAGCCAGAATCTTCATGCTGTCTTTGCAGTCACATTCCTGGGTCTCCCAGGTTAATTGATTAATGAAGTGGAGCTGCTGGTATCTGTGGAAGAGAGGGCATCTTGATTTAATGTAGATACTGCAATGATGGTCACTGGAGGCCTGATGTAAACACAGGGGGCTGGTATGCAAAAAGAAAGATAGACTTCTGAGAGGCCTATGTGCTAAATAGCAAGGCTGAGTAGCATTTTACCCTTTTAAATTGAGGGCAGAGGTGGGAGCTCATGGAAATCAGGGCAGGAAGCACACAGTGCCTTGTCTGAGATCAACAAGTTAGCAGTGGGACACTTAAGAGCCAGGACCCAGCCATGTATCCTACAAATAAATAGATTTTCAATTTTAGGTGGGTATGTCTTGTTATGGATGTGAACTATGTGTCTATCCCTGGCTCACTCAATATATCCTGGTGAGAAATGAAGAACAGTCCCATCCCTAACTGGACAGAAGGCAGGGACACATCCTGAGCCATAAAGCTCCCTGCTGGCCCCTAAACCCAGCACCTGTAAGCAGGTAAGCTTTGTGCTGCTCCCTATCTCAATCTCCAAGAGCAATTTTGGCATGTACTAGCATGGTTGGGTTGCAGGTGATTCTGTGTTCATCACCCTCCTGTGCCAAATCATAAGAGGTCCCAGATCCAACACAGCTAAGGACAAGTATTATTACTGCAAGGGTTAGGAACTCCCCTGGGGATCAAAGAGAGGCATAAAACCCACTGACCAGTTAGGGTACAGAAACACACTGACAATGTACTGGGGCAAAAAATCAGTCCCATCAAAATCAGAAGTGTCAGTTTGAACTTTGATCTTCTTGTGACTTCGAAGGACACTGCTGTGTGGTTTGTGCTGGGTCAGTTCCAATTTTTTATTATTATGGGAGACAAAATACAGATTTTAGCCTATATATCTTAAGTAGTTGTATCATAGCATTTGGCCTGTGTTGTCTCTGACATATTGTATACATGCAGCTTTATTTAAGTAACAGCTGGGATATATGAACATATGTCATCCATCAAAGATTGGAGAGGGAAATGCATGTGCTGGTGCATTTTTGTATATCTTGCTGTCATCACATTCATGTAAAAAGAATTAAGTCTCAAACAAAAAAACTTGTTGCTCCATCTGACCGTGGAAATCTTCTTCCTTTAACCTTATGGCCTGCATGGTTGAGTAACTGTACGGAAAAGTTTAAGTGGATAGTACAGAGATCAAAAGAACTCCATCCATTATAAATTATTGGAGTCTCTTGTGCTTAAAAAAAAGATGGAGTCAGGTTCTGTTTGTGTTCCTGTGGGTTGTTGTTGCTTTAACCTGTTAGTATTTGTTTCTTTAACTTCTCATTTTGATGCTGACTGTGCCCATCAGCCAAAGCCTAAAAACAAAACGTAAAAACAGGGACTGTAAGCTCTGTAGAGTCAAGACACTTCATGTTTTGCTCTTGGAGTGGCAGGGATCTGTTCAGGGATATAAAAAAGTTAGTAATTTGGGCCCCTTTCATGGATTGATAAACCTTAAGGGACCAAAATCCCTAGGGAAAATCTTTGTGTCTATTGGGAAAATCTGTGTGTCTATTGGGACTTTGTAGAAGGTGTCAGGTTCCCACTTCCCAGGGTAATGCAGGTGATGTGGGTGTGATACAGGTGTGATACAGGGGATGGGAGAGCCTGTGGAGGTCAGAGCACACCTTTACAGGATGGATGAAATTCCACCTTAATGGAGACAGTGTCTGAAATGCATTGTTTTGGTAAAATAGTTTCTCAACAAAAGCTCAAGATCCAAATACTGGCTACAGATCACTTTAGCCCCTCTCAAACAGCAAAGGCAGCTGGACTTTGAAACACTGAATCTAGGCTTGGATAGCCTTTGTTCTTCATGCCACATTAGCAAAGTCAGTGAGGCATAAAGGAAAGACATGAAAATTGTATTTATCTTCTGCATATCTCACCTACAGATCTACAGATTGTCTTCCCCCATCCTCAGAATACAGAAGCTGACATTTTAAAGAAGACCCAAAGCTGATCTAATCCAGCATCTTGACTCTGACAGTAGCCAGTGGCAAATACTTGAGATAACTGCATTAAATCATGACTGCAGGCAAACTTTAAATAATCTTCTCTCTCAGAATACTGTTTTGCATTGAAATAGTTAAGGAATGACTTAATCTCTTAACAGGGAGTACTACCCCTCCATATGTACTTGCTGTTAAGATGTGTAATTTACACCCAGGTATCTTCAATATTGCTAGGAATATACTTTCTGAATATGGCTAAGCCTCTCCCTGCAGCAGTGAGTATCTTCTGCCTTCACCTACCAGGAGATGATACTTCATTTTATTTAGATGCCAGTTCCCCTGAAAGCCATGGTGCTTTTGCATTGTGAGTTTGGAGAAACACTTTAGGATGCCTCCCAGAAACGTATTTCTATCACATTTTCTGGTTATTTACCTCCTTTCTCATTTGATACAACCACTGCGTATCTGGGCCCCTCCAGCTTGAGGAGCTGTCCTTGGGTCCATTCCTCCCAGCAGCAAAGGCTCATACACATTTCAGCCAACTTCAGGCATCTCAGGAAGCTGACCTGAGGACCTATCTCCAGAGGACAACTGAGATGTGATGATCATGACCCTGAAAGTGCCACTCCTTCTCTGGAGGGAAAGCTGAGGTTCCCAGTGCCAGTGTCTTGAGTCAAGGGCAGTCAAGGCATCTCCATCATGAGTTTGCTTACAACCACTCCTGCCTGCAATCCACCTGCATGTCCTCTTCTGATCCTTATCTGGATTTAGTAAAACACCATGTCTAACCACACTCTAAGAGTAAGAATGTTTCAAAAAGTGACAGGGCTTAAAACCACACAGTAAACCATTTACAGACTGCGTTCAGATTTGGCTTTAAAATGCTCAACAAGTAACACCAGCTGAGGTTTGTCTTCACAGCCTTCTCGTGTCCTGAATTTCAGCATGTGCCAGATCATGTCTTTCCCTTTCCAAGCTGCTGGATGGAAGGAGAGCTGTCATGCTGTTCCCCATTAACACCACCACTGTTCTGCTCCTCACACCCAGACTTTGTCACAGAAACCCAGTTCCTTTCATGAGCTGTAGGTGGGTTTCTACGACCTAAATTTTCCTGGAAACCTTTTCCTTACTCATAAACAACATTTCCCACAGGCCTATCTGTAACTCAGTCTCCGAAAAGACTTGACATGAATGCCACATTTCTCCACAGGCTTGCTCCTGCCCCAAGCTTGATTCTGTTAATCTGCTGCAAATAACATCATTTCACTTGTATGCATGACTGTCCAGCCAAAGCCTCATTCTGAACTCTGTGTGCTGGTTCTGAAGAGCTTCCCATTCCATTTCAGCACATTGATTTAAATGTCCTTTGTGGAAAATGCTGTTAAACCATATGGACTGATTTTGCCATCACAGCATTGTTCCAGTTATCCTACTGTGAAATGCTGCCAGATCAGGAGAGCTGTGTTTTACTGTCCCTCATCCTACAGCAACTAACAGCACTGCACAATCCCATGGTTCATGTCTAACTTAATCTGTGGCTGTTAAAATTATGGTTACTATCAAAAGACAGGAAGGAAAGAATGGAAAATCTTACTTCCACAGGGCTGTGGTCAACTGAGTGTTGGAACTGGCATAGCTGAAATTAGAAAGAGCCAGAGTGAGGCAGCATATAAGTAGGAATTAAGAAAAATTATGAGCTATGAGGATAACCCAGGTCTGTTAAGTGTCCTGCAGTCCAGGCTGGGAGGCAAAATTCCTCACAGCCTTGGAACGGCATCAGATGAGCAGCTCTGCTCTCCCAATGGAAATGATGCCATGGGCAGGGGGTGATGTCCATATCTGTCTTTGCCCCTTTTCGCAGCTAATGTGAGACTTTTGGTAGATGAATACGTTTTGAGGAAGAACCACTCTGGTTTCCAGATGAGGCCTTGCAGTCCTTAACCTTGTGGGAGAAAGCAAGGTCCACAGAGTGAAATACTTTGAGACAAGGGCCACGCAAAGCCATGAGTGTATGGATATTTATCACCTTCTGCACCCACACAGACCTCAGCGTGCTGTGAGCAGCTTTGTACCTGTACCCACCCCCAGAAGGTGCTTCCTCATGGCTTTTCATGTTCTAAAGAAATGTCTGGGCAAATGGTGAGCGATTATTTCCTTCAATTGTTGCCACCATCCTCCACCACCCTCGAAATTATTCATTCTAAAGGAAATTTCAAAAAGCTTTTGTTTGAAAATTCCCTCCCTCTAATTGAGTGCATTGTACAGAGATCAAAGCACTGTTTTTAGTGGGTCTTGGTAGGCAGGAGTTTTCTGAACAGACTCCAAGCTTTTGGTGTAGAATGGGTCAAAACGACCTTTGCTTTTTCCCCCTCCCACATTGATAATTAGTGACTGTTAATTCACATTACCTTGCATGGTCTAGACTTTACCTCAAGGCCGATTATTCTTACAGCCTTGCTGTTTTCCACAGAGTGGAAGAGTAAACAGTGCTCCCAAACTGCACACATTCGAGTCTTGGAGCATGGATCTAGAAAGGAAAATATCCCACTCAAAGTCTTTTTTATGGATACATTTCACCTCTACCAGGTTTCCACTTACAGGACAAAAGTAGAGGGAAGCAGAGGAAATACTGAACCCAAAGCAAACTACTGTTAAAGAGATCCAGATACCACGTGTGGGTGAGTTCCCTAAGCCAGGACTCTCATAGGTGGGCAAAGCAAAGAGTAATTCATTTTATAGCCATAAATATGACAGAAATATTCATCACAATGAGGAACAGGGACTGTTAAAGACCTAAAAAAGAATAATAAACAAGCAAATTTTATACATCATCCCTGGGGAAAACCTCCTCCCACACACAAGTGTCAGATGCTAGTCTTGGCTTGACTAATGCTAAAGCACTAAAAAGGGGAAGGAGATGGGCACTTCAGCATGGTTTCAAAGCTGCAGCTCATAGAAGGAGACATTCATCACCTGCAGGAAGTCCTGCATTTAGAAGGGCCAATGGGTTATCAGAGGAAAGCAGTGGTGGAATGGCTCCAGAGAGAAATATTTAATGGAAAAAAAAGCAAAATAGAAGAGCAGAGAAAGATAATGTGAGGATTTACTCAAAAACAGACACATTTCACTGCTGCCAAATCAGCAATCTCACTAATGAGGGTTTAGAGAGTCTCTTGCCAAATAACTAATATAACAGTGTGTAAAAAAGCTCAGGTTTTCTAAATGCAGGACTCTCTAGCCAAAACCAGCTGAATGCTTCCTCATTTAATACTCAGTAAAATGTTTTATTTAAATGTCTCATAATGCTTTCAGTGTTTCTAGCTTACTGAAATGCAATATGTATCATTTAAATCCTGAAAATACCAGCACTTTGCAGGTTTGTTCAAGCTACCAAATATATCATATTGTCCAGTGCTGCTATATTTGGGACCATTTTGAGGAGAGACATAAGTCCAAAACAGTGTTCATGTTACAGTAGTTTCCCAGTCTCAGACAATTTCTTTTCCTAATTTTGAAAGTCTGCCCCAATCCATCTGGAATTTTACATCCATGATCTTTTGGAAGAACGGGTTTTTCTTTCTGGAAAGTTTGAAGTAGAAATGGACAAAGCTTCTTTGAGACCTGGAGGTTCAACAAATGAGGTGTTTTCATTCTTGGAATAGTTGCCCAGTTTGTGTTTATTTTGGCTCATCTGATTGTACATGGCTGGAGCTACAGACAACCAGGCAGGATCAATGTTTTTCACCAGCTTTTAGTAATGTTGTTTAGGGACAAGGACTGGAGACCTGGCCCAACAGATGGAATTTAAAGAATGGGCCAACACGCTTGAGCTTAAAGCTGAAAATTTTAACATGAAAGATCATCAGGTCCAAGGGGCAGGTAAAGTACATTTGCCTAAATGAATGAGGCTCTTCATATAGAGTACTGTGGGGTGATTTGAGAAGCAGGAGGACTGTCAAACTCACATTAAATGCAACATAATTTTTCCAGTGGTTCCCTTAGCCTTTTCCCCCTGGCAGAGCTGTCTCCAGAGGCTGCAGGGGATGTCCTGCTGGGCTGCAGCTCCTCCCTTGGTGCCAGCTTCCATTCCCAGCAGTGAAGTTAAAGTCCTGCCCCACTGCTGATCTTCAGCCACATCCACAACCCACCTTCATTTTCCTGGACTTAATACCTAATTTCTTCATCCTATGACTCACTGGGGTCAAACCACTTTGGATTTTTCCAGCAACTGGAAGCCCATTTCCCTCCAACTGTCCTTTGACTATTCCAGCATTACATATTTGCAAAGATGTGACTAAGCTGAGGAAGTCCTTGAAGAACAAATCGTTGGATCTTGTTAACACTTGCCCTTTTCCTATACCCTTTCTTAGGCACCTGCTAGTGGCCAAGGCTTAAAAATAGGATAGTGGGATATCAGGGTCTTTATAAAATCATTCCTCTGTTCTTGAGCTTTTATAATGCATCATTGCTGCTATTTTACAATAAACGTAAATCTGTGTGAGTGATGAGGCTGTATTTCTTTCAGGAAAAAGGATATTTCTTCTTTTAGGTGGAGCACTGAGCTGTGTGTGTTTATAGACTCTGCTTTCTGCCTCATCCACAAAGGAAGTGAATTTAGGACTGCCAACTCAACAGAAGGTGTGGCTGCAGCCATGGTAGCTCAGTCCAGGCAGAACATCCACACCAGCACTGGCAAATGGTGGTGCTGGGTTTAGCAATGGCCACTGTCAGTGAAGACCATGGCCCCAGGAGAGTTGTCACCAAAGCTCTTGCTGTGGGCCGTTGCTCAAAACATTTACCCTCTGATTCCACATTCTGCTGGAAATTTAAGCTTTTAAGACTTCTGCCTTTCCAAGCATCTTATCCAGTGTTCTCAAACCAAGGACATCCAAATGGCCAAAGCTATTCTACACTTCTATACACAACTTGATTTCTCTACTCTAACCTTAATTCAACCTACAGACACCAGAAAGACAAAGGCCTTGCTGAAACCACATGGCTTCACTTCCACAGCATTGCATCAGTCAGCCCTGAATTTTTAAAAGTCCTACACCCTTTGCAATGGCAAGGTGTTTTGGAGGAGTCACAGAGGCTGGACCAACCCCTCACACTTCCTTGCCCCACTTTGCCATTACAGGACTAGACAAAAGTTTTTTGTGTCATATCACCCAAAATATTAAAGACCAGCATGGAATGACACATGCCAAACACCCCTCCAGCCAACAGATCACCAACATTTAGTCATATGAGACTTGATGATAGGAAAAGGAAACAAGTATTTTCTGTTTTCTAATATAAATACGCTTTGCAGCTACAGTAATAATGTTTGTTTGATCTTGGCCAATCTTCTTCAATAAATGTCATGTAAAATACCTCCTTCAGGATACTGAAGAGTTTGGAAATTGCCTAGGATAAAAAATACAGAAAACAGCTTTCCCTCTAAATTAAAAGCATAGCTGATGGAGGAGTACAAGAGGAATTTCCAAATGTGACAGTTGATGGTTACAAGCTTGCCTGTGTTCAGCTGTACACATATAATTGCCAGTGAAATAGGAAACTGCTTGCAAGGAAAAAATCATTCCAGGTCCTGGATGGGAGAGTAGATGAGAGAGGAGCAGCAGCATCAAGGCTTGTGTCACTTGATCTTCAGCCTTCTAGGCAATGTCATTACTCTTTTCAAGTTACTGCATAAGCTGCCTGGATAAAGAAGCTGTTTCTCTGCAGCATGAGGGTGCTCTGACTCTGGAAAGCCTCAGTCACTTGGAAACAGAAGTGACAAATGCTGGCAGTGATAGCATAGTCATTTTTCCATCACCCAGTCTGAAAGTAGTTTTCTGCCTCCAATCTCTTCAACATAAATAGTTTTGGGGAAAAAAAAAAAAAAAAAAAAAAAAAAAAAAAAAAAAAAAAAAAAAAAAAAAGTGAGTACGCAAAGAAAACAATTGAACAGAATGGGAAGAAAACATATTTGAAGTGATCGTTTATTTGGGTGCTGTTGTAACTTCTGTAGTTTCAGGGTTCACAGGTTGCCCACTTCATGTTAGAAAAATCATAGATAAACATTCTTTACAAAATCCTGAGATTATCTTTAAAAATTGTGAGATGTTTGATACATGAGCACCAAATTCTTACTACTTTGAATTCTAAGCATTAAGGTATCGTGGCAAATATTCTCAGCCTCTTCTTTGGAACTGCTGCTTATTTTTGGGGTTTTTTTTTAAAAGGTGAATTCTTGTGTAGTTGCCCGTAGGAAAACAGTCATAAAAAGTGCACAGAGGCTGGTGATTTTGGTTCAGTCAGATGCTTATCCAGATACATGCAGACAGAAATGCCATGGTCTTATTAGAGGTCTCACAATGTTCTGTGGTTTTGCTAAAGGTCCATTGGCTGGGATAAAGAGATGAGTATGAAAATTCAGCTTTCACTTAGAAAAGAAAGGTGCATCTAGGCTTTTACATTACAGAGAAATGTTCATAAGTGAGGCTGAGGCTCAGATGTTGATTCAGATCTTAAAGGCATGCCTTTTACAATGAGATGCCAACATTTTGGAGTGAGTTTCTTGGATCTAAGGGCCTGGCTCAGGGGTTAGGCCATGGGATTGGGATTTTAGTGGTACTCCAAAATGCTAACCCAATCTGAGGAAAATCTGAAGTTAATTGCATAGGAAGGACACTAACTGTACATGTGCCTCTGTTCCAGGTGCTGTTTATACACAGGCCAGTCTGTACATATTTCAAAAAACCTGTACATTAACAGCAGCAAGTTCTGGGAGCATTGAGAATTCTCTAATGGTGTAATTCAATGATGGTCCCAGTTTGCAAACCTGGGATGCAACAGCTGCAATCAAGGAATGCACAGCCTGTATTCTTCTCAAGCAACAGTGAAATGTGAATGATAAAGCTGCCATGTAAACAGCAGCACATTATAACATCACCTTTTACACCTCTGTGCCTGGCTGCTTGGAAGGCTACTATAGGAAACCCAGTTCTGTTGCATGAGACACATGATTACACAACTACTGGCAGGATGCAAAATGACACCAAGTGCTGTGGTTCAGGATATGCTTCCCTATATCCATGAGTGACCTGGGGACAGCCAGAGCAATGCCTTTGTTTGGCACCTCTGCACAGAGGAAATAGGCACCACCTCACCTACAAACAAAAGCTGGAGTCTTATGTCTTCTGTGGCAGGCACAGAGAGACATCCATCAGTCTGTATACAGCATATATGTCATAGAATCACAGAATGGTTTGTGTTGGAAGGGACCTCACAGATCATCTCATTCCAACACCCCTGCCATGGGCAGGGACACTTCCACTAGACCAGTTCACTCAAAGCCCCACCCAACTTGGCCTTGAATGCTGCCAGGGATGGGGCATCCACAACAACTTCTCTGGGCAACTTCTCCCAGAATCTCACCACCCTCCCAGCAAAGAATTTCATCCCAATATCTAACCTAAATCAAGTCTCTTTCAGGTTAAAGGTGTTTTCCCTTGTAATGTGGGTATGCCGTCCAACACCAAATAAAAGTCCAGAGTCAGGCTCCCGTTGCAGCAAATTCTGTTTCCTGGAAGCTGTGGGTCACAGTGGATGAGTCTGGCTATGGAGGGTCAGACCTCTGCTCTGATTCTACCTCAAGGAATCTATCAGTTAACTCGGGTGTCAAACAGGTGAATGATGGGCAGCTCCTCCACGGGGCAGAGGCGTGAGGTCACGGCTCTTAATACAGCTACAAACAGTGCGTCAGTGTTCGCTCCAGCTGCACAAGTGTTGGGTCTTGCACTGAGTTGGAGCTGGTACATGAGCGCATTCCTCCCGGTGGCTGCAGGGCCTCTCCGAACACAGGCTGGATCTTCCAGCAGCCAGGCCAGCTCCTGCTGCTCAGCAGGAATGCAGACTACAGGCCCGGGATGGAGCGGCCTGAATCCATTTTCCCAGAGCTTGCTCTGGGGGATGTTTTTGTTTATCCAGCTCACCCATTTGCATTTGCTGCTGTGCTGTTTCACCTCAGAAGCGCTTGCTAAGCAATTCTTCCCGGCTGCAAGCACTGGCAGGGTGCAACCCTCCACCACTGCTGGGACTCTTCTCCAGCCCTGTGGAATGAGTCACTTCAGCACTCCCTTCCTCCCCTCTTCTCCTGCTCCTGGTGCACAGAGACATTTGTGAGACACAAAAGGATAAAAGCTCTGCTATAAACTGCCAGGCTAGTGCTGACACTTCCTGCCACACAACTGACAAGACTGAGTTTATAAAAATAAATCTCAACAATGAAGAGCTCAGGATATCGTTAAACTCAAAAAGATCCATTTGCTCAGCTGGGGAGGTCTTCTGGAAATCACCATCCATGGGGGATTTCACCCTGGTTTCCTTCTGTTGAGACAATCACTTTTATTATGATCAAAACATGCCTTCTAGAAAGGGGTTTGACTGAATGAACAATTTGGAAATAGATTTGAAAATGTTTTGCTTCCCCTCCATATTTTGTTTTCAGGGTTAATCTGCTTTGCTGTTTTAATTGTTTCTCCATACTTTATCTCCCCTGTGAATTTGACTGCCCTGAAATTCCAGGCTGAGCTTCTTCATACCAGTTCTTGTTGTGCTGCTCTGCAGCTGAATTTGAAAAGTCCTTGTAGTGCCCGGTATCTCTGGAATGTACTTGGACACTCCACCAAGTCAACTCCTCAATCTTCCTTTTATTGTCCTGTTAATCTGGAGGACAGGAGGGAAATCGGGCACACGGTGACAGCCCGAGGCAAGTCATAGGTACCTGCGCTCTGAAGGGATTATCTCACACCTCCCAAGCATCCACTCCTTGCTTTTTACGTGCGATCCAGGAGAACCATTCTGCTGAGGGCTCCTTTCTTCACCGATTGCCTTGAGAACTCACCCCTGCCCCAGGAAAAATGTAGGAGATTTCAGGTGACATGATGGCACAGCCACTCAGTGATGGGACTGAGAACCTTGAGCCCAGACCATCAACAAGGGCACTCTACCAGGAGCCCAGATTTTTTGTTTTCATTACTTCGTTCCCCTTTACCACCTCCTTACAACCAGCCTTCCTTTGAACTGGCATTTTTGCTTCCAGCCCTGTTGTCAACAGGTTCTGATCCTTTCTCTCTGACTCCTGGACTACAGATTCCTGGGAGAAGGATCACAGTCTCCCTATATCTACAAGGAACGAGAGGCAAAGTTGTGTCCCCAGTGTGAAAGGTGGTACTTGTTGGTGCACATGATCCTTGAGCCCCTCTCCAGTGCTCTTCACAAGAGTCTGCTCCCTGACTTGTCCAGCAATTTTGTGTTGAAGGGCCCATGCCTCAGTTTTTCCCAACCTCTGAAAGCATTTCGGTGATGTTACCTGTGCTGTTATGAAGGAGCACACTCTCCTCATGGAGTGGGACCAGAGGTGTGGTGCAGAGGTGCTCTAAGTGGTGGCACTCAGATATTAACTGATTGGTTCCTTAGATCTTTTAAGGAAAAGGACTGCCCTCGCCAGGGTAAAAAAAAAGGCATTTTTAGCACCAAATGCAGAGAGCTTTCATTTTGCAGCCTAGCAGCAACTGAATTTCACACCCTTTCTCTCTGAAATGGACCTAGGATTTCTTCCCTCAATTTTTCCTGCCTCAAAATCCAGGTTGGTTTGTTGAAATAAGAAGTAAACATAATGACTTTAATGGGATGAGCTTGCAGGGCTGTTGGCTGATTGAGGCCACCCAGCTAGAGTTCAGTGTGAGACAGTCTGCACCTTATAAGGCCAAGAGATGAAGGCATTTAAAACAAAAAAATAAAGGATCTGAACATGTTATTTAAATCATGGTGAAGGCAATTTTTTAAAATTCTTCTTTTCCCCTTCTGGTTCATGACAAAACCTGATATATGCAAGTGAATATAACGTCTAACATTTGTTAAACCCAGACTGAAGGCCAGCCAGATAGCTCTGAAAACAAACTGTGAATATTTTAAATGGAGTGAGATATACATGACGGAGTAAATAAAGGGCACATACCACATAAGAAAAATTGGACAAAGTTCAAATGCTATTCATCTTGGAGAAAGGCTTTTGAGCAGAGCAGTGCAGCTTGGAAACACTTGCATGTGCATTAGGGTCCATTACTGGGGTCTGCGTTTTGGGGGCAAGGGGAGTAAAATCATTAAAAAGAAACAGGGAAAAAAATTGCCATCCCAGGTATTGCGTGCTCTTAGGTAACTCTAAAGAACTAGAAAAAGAGAATAGGGGTTGTATTAGGCAATAGATGGAAGTGGTCCAACATGTCAAGAGTTCAGTGCTACTTCTAGGACTTAAGTGCTAATAAAATAAGCTTCTAAACTGCTGAAGGCACATGTCCAGCCCCAAATGCTTTCCAGTTCCTTAGCACTTATTTTTTTTCTGTCTGATCTAGCATTTTTAACTCTACTTCTCCAAACCCAGAGATACTCCCAAATTTGGCTTGTTTTGTCTTTCTTTGGATGCTTTTTCAGTTGGCATCACTCTGGAAATTGAAACCCTTGAACTGAAATTCCTGCTATGCATAATGCCACTTCTCCAATGTTTAAAAACTTGTCTCACTCTACTGGTGGATTTGGTGGGAATCCCAGCTATGAAAAAAGATGACATACACAATACATACAAGAAAAAAATGGAAACACTTTACCCATATATCTGTGCTAGCAACAGGTCCAACTTTATGTCTGGAGAGAAGTTGCCCAAAAGAAAAAAAAACAGGATTTGAGAAAAAAATATATATTTTGGAATGTTAGGACTGGACTTTCGAGCTAACGAGTGGTAACTTGTGGTTAGTGGTACATGATAATAAATAAGTGGTAGTTCAACATCCCGGTGCCACCAATGGAAATTTTTAAGCTCTCAACACAGCTGAAACAGGCTGTCTGGGGAGGTTTGCAAGGCAGTCTATTCTGGTGAGAACTGGAGACATACTTTTAGGGCAGCAGGAGAGTTAACAAAACTCGACTCAGGATCTCCTGCTCCTGCGCCATCCTTTCAGCCCCTTCTGATGTTCTGGAACATCAGACTAATGCATCAGTCTTCCCGCTCGGCCAAAAGCTGACAGCCCTTGGCAACCCGGCTCGGCGTGGCTGTTGGTTTTAATCACATTGCTTAATTTCTGTTTTCACTCCATGCTCATGTGTCTGTTGCCCGTGAACTCTGCATTTTAGTGGCAGCACCTCAAAGGAGCTGTTCAGAGGCACATTGGTGCACAGACAGGGAACGCTCATTTGTCATCTCCCACAATATCGGGCACCTCGGGCCTGTTTGGATATCTCCACGGGACCTGTTTGCCAGGGTGGAAGGAGACAATATTTTTGCAAAGACTCTTCTCTCAATCAAATGACAGGGGTCTTTGTGCTACCTCATGGGAGTCCCTCTCACCCCACACTGCCCCTGGAATAAAAAAGCAGGGAAGCACACTGTTTAAATATGCATATAAAGCTCTGCTGCACAATAGATTAACTGCCGTCAGCTTTCTATTTAGAGTGAGGAAAAAACAGTAGAGATTTTTAATTGATAATTCAGAAAGACACTCCATTGAATGGTGTTAATAATTACATCTGCCTATTCTGAGCTCTTCATCTACGCAGGGGTAATAGAGCCTTGTCCCTCAGGGACTGGAGCCCAGCTGAGAAGGCGGGACACCAAGCAAAGGAGTTGTAATTTGTATTTTGTCAACAAAAGCTGCTTAATCCTCCAGAAAGGCATCCTTCAGAGAGGCAAGCCTTTGTCCCAGGGTTTTCAGAGTGGAGGGGGAGGATGGGGAGGGAGGGAGAGGGGGAGAAAAGGGAATTACTGGCCACATGTAATTTATGGTTGAAAAGGTTCATTTATAGCTATCCCACTGTTGTATGCTTAGCCTGAGACCCTACTAGCTTCTCATTCTCTCATCAAGTTTGCCTTTTGTGGCTATACGAATGGTAATGATTTGAGGAGAGGCTGGTCATGGTTGTTAAGAGTCATCTAGCATGATGAGAACTGAAGTCTCAAATTGATATTCATGTCTAAATACATTTTGGCAGCATGAAATTTGGGGGTCCCTGCAATAATCATCTAGGAGCAGGCAGTCATGATGCAGTGCTATGCATACATGTATTTATTAGCCTCCTTTCTGTTAGATTTCTAAGTCTCAGATGATGCAAAGTGTTTTTAGCATCTGGTAGAAATTATTAACTATATCAGGAATAAATAGATAATAAGGAGATCAGAATTGGAGATGTAGGTCTCTGAGCTCTGGTGATCTGAACATACTGTCTAGTTTTGATTCAAGTAGCCAGATGACACCTATTTTAGTAGTGCAGTTTGGGTACAGTGAGAAGCCCTGAAACACAAATCAAGAAGCCCTGTAAGTGCAGCAGCTGCTTGATATCCATGCCACATGGGGCTGGCATCTCATGGGAGCAGACCCCAGAGCAGCATCACCCTGTTCTCCCATCTGACTTCCATCCTGGACAGTCTGTGCAGGTCCCCAGTCCACGAGGCAGAGCACTGAACACCTTCATGGCCGATATTTCAGCAGCCTAGCCACAGGTACCAACAGAGCTGATGTGCTCAGCCTGAACCTTTGCAAGGTGTGATTCCCCATGCATGGAGTCAGACTCGTGCCCAGAACAGTGAGAATCCTCCACGCCAGGAGTCTTAGTCTGAAAGGTTCAAAATGTGCCACAAGTAATTACCAGGAGCGATCTGCAAAAAAAAACCCAAAATACTGGGCTGAAGACAACAAAAGTTCTGCCATCCTCAGGCTCAAGTCCTTTGGTGTAGCAACACTTTGAACAAGCTGTTAGATGTACTTTGGTATGTGTGGATCCTCATCTGTCCTTCAATGGGTGTCTGGCCAGGCACCTTCTCTGCAATGGGCTCCTCCTGGCTTCAAGGCAGAGAAATGGCTGTGAGATAAAGGCTGAGAGGGGAAGAAGAAGGCTCTTCCTCAGTACAGGACAAAAAAGTTGTTGGCAGCAAGGGGAGGCCACATTAGCATGGGGCAGTTGCAGAGCACAGCCTGGCCAGCAAAGTGTTCACTCCCTGAGCTGAGGCTTAATGATTGTTCAGGCAACTCATTATTGGAAATGTAATGCCAAACTGCACATCTAAACACACCCAGATCTGAGGACACTTGAATTCCAAATTTGCACCTTGATTTGCATTTTGTCATAGAGCCCTGGGTCTGTGACCAATCCAAAAGCCTCATTTCAATTTATATCAATTCACGCCATAAAAATTGGTTATTTGAGCTCGGCTGGCACAGGGATAGGCCAGGCTCCAGAACTGGATCTGAGCTTGACATTTCTGATCCATCCTTACATATTTTCCTTCCTTCCAGCTTCCTCCTTTCTTCCTTCTTCTCTCCCATCCTGCCCACCTTCTCTCTATCTTTCTAAATGAAACTGCACATCCTATCCCTGCCAAGGCCATTTCTGATGGCCTTGTCATAGCAAGTCTAATTTCAAGTTCAAGCGTACTTTGAGGATTTCCACTCTCTAAAAGAATTTCATTTTAAAGGATGACCAGAAGCACCAAGGGCATTTCTGGGACAGAAAGAAAAGGCACTTTACAAATCAGATCAATAAGTGTTCCTGCAGCAGACTAATCATTAATTTATTCATATGGCATGTTATCAGTGCATCCCTCCAACAGGAAACTCACAAACCAGAAGTTATTCTCCTTTGTACAGTACATATCATGGATGATTTCTTCACTCAAAGGCATTTTTCAGGAGATCGATGGGACTAAGCAACTGTCACGCCACAATTGCTGCACAACCTTCAGGGAACTCCTCACCCTCAAAACCTCAATGAGGTTTTACCTGGCTTACAGACCTATAACACCAGTGTTTCTTTACATCCTGACAACGACCCAGACTGCAAGCAAGTTAGAGTACTTTCTCATCCCACTGTTTAGCAAATCAAGAGTTGAAGGCCATTGCCACATTTCTATGTTCTGCCTAGCTTTCTCTCAGGTTTCACTGCAGATTTGATCTTCATTAATGCAAACAGGGACAAATAATAGTATGTACATATGGACAGAGCAAAAATGGTTCCTGGAGACGATCCACTGAATGTAAATAGTAATGTAAAATCATTACCCAGGTAATGAATTTGTCCCTTCTGCACTACCCCTGCTAATACGTGCAGTAAATGCCTCTGAGTAAATGTCTCACTGCAAATGTCTCCTAGTGATGGGTTGTCATTTAGTTTTAATTGTGTTTTAACACAGCAGTTTCCTTGCCCATGCCTCTCTAAACACCTTTGATCTTGCATTTGGACCATTAGGAACAGGTTATTACCTGGTTACTAATGCTGGGTCTGTGTAATTTCTCCATGGCATTACCTGAGTTAACAACTGAGTCATAGGAAAAAGGGCTCTGTGCATCATGGAACCAGGGCAGACACCTGGGCTGCTTTTGGGGGGCTGAAGTACAAGTGCTAATGGCTTGTGGGACAGTGCTGGGTGCCGGCTCCTGGCACAGCATTGACTGGTATTGATGTGTGCCTGTGTTGATACGCTGCAGCCACAGGACCAGGGGTCACTTGCCTGTTTAGAAGCGTCACGCTTGCTTTACTTGCCTTTGGTAACTATTTGCATTCCCTCTCTTTGCCTTTATTATTATTGAAGGGGGGCCAGTGAGTTCTTAATTGCAAAAAAAGACTTGGACAGGTACCCGATAAACCAGAAAAACAGGATAGGAACAATGTCTTGAGGGAAACTTAGTGTTCTTACAGAGTCAGTGACTCGGTAGAGGAGCTGCTGGGAGTGGGATCAAGATCTCCTCCCAGTTATTTCCCTCTGTATCCCCATGTCTCCACGAAATACGAATGTTTTTTCTGGTCTGTAAATAAAACCAGAACAGAGACTTTTTTTTTTTGTCCTCCCATCATTCACAAGATGAACATTCGATCACTTAAAAACCCATTAACTAAAGTCCTTTTGCTGAGGCAGGAACTGAATCAGCTTGACCAAAACACGCTGCTCTGTTCCTGTGTTTGTGAGAGGGTGACTCCAAATAACACTTGGGGTTTACTCACAAAACAAAAACAGTGTGTTTCTGTTGAGCCAAAATCCATTTAAGGATTTCATATGCAGCAGACCAGCTTCAGCCAAAGAGACTGTGCCAGACTGCTGAATTCACTCAAACTTTTCCGTTTGTCTAAATCAAAAGGACAAAAAAGGCACTTTCAGCAAGGAAATTAAATAGTTGCACTAATTTACCCCTTCCCCGTGTTCCTTGGGCAATGTGTCAAAGGGAAGTCCTTGTCCATATTTTCAATGGGGAAGATGGAAGAAAGAAAGAGATAAATTAAGTTTATCCTTTTATAACTTAGCAAATGCTATCAGCTCATTGCTAGCAACTGAGGTGGTCTCTTCCCAGACTTACAAGATCTTCTCCTGTATAGTTTTTCTGAGTTTTGCTATATTTCAGGGAAGAAAACTCATATTGTCATCAAGAAATGAGGTTTCAGGTTATTTAGCTATGCCAGTTCTATCTGCTTCCTATATAAACCAGGAAAAAAAAACCAAAAACATTTCACTGCTATCACACATTTCATTTTATCTGTTCTTATCTTGCTGGTTGAATTTTTCTCACTGTTTATTTCTATTCAATGAGAAATTATTTACCCCAGAAGCAATATTTTCCCAGCAAACTGCCAGCATTGTTACAATTTTCCATCTTTTTTTTCCTTCCACCCCCACTTATTACAAACTATTTGCATTGACAGATGAAGGTGGGATAGCAGGGCTCTCCCAGGGCTCTGGATTCAGTCCTGGCTCTCTGGACATGTCATCCCTGCCAGAAACTGGCCAGGCACCATCCAAGCCCAGCCCAGCCCTCGCTCCCTCCATGGCTGCTGGCAGCTTGTTTCAGAGCAGCACTGCTCAGGTGGCTGAAAAACATCTTCTGATTTCCTGGCTATGTTTATTAGTGACCAGTTTATAGCCATTTGTTCTTGTGCCAATGCTGCCTTTTGCTTTAATATCTCTTTTCCCTCCTGTGTATTTACATCCCTGCTATATTTATAGATAGCAGTCATGTTCCCTTCATTTTTCTGGGCTTAACAAGCCAATCTCTTTTAGCCCTGTCTCATAAAACAGGCTTTCCAGGCCCTGATTTTCCTCCATCCTAGTTGCTTCTCTCTGCACCTGTTCCTGTTTGAATTCATCTTTTGTGATAAAGTCAAACCAGTTTAAAATCACTGAAATATCCCACTGACTGAAGGACTGGATTTGATTATTTTTGCAGCCAGAAGCATTGTAATAAAGCTCAGTATTATTTTATGAAGGCTATGAACAAAAACAACGTATTTTCTTAGGCTCAGGTATTATTTAATTATTACTTGAGGACCACACTACTTAATAAAGCTGCTTTTCTGACTGCTCAAGAGGCACGTGGCTGTGATTGGCATGAAGCAGATGCTTCCTCTGTCTGTGACATCGCTCCATTCGGTGCTGGGAGAGAAGCTATTTATTTAACTTTACCAGTTAACCTTTATTTTTTAAAGTTTGCAATATCATCCATCAAACTGGGAGGATTGCTTTTCACAGGTGCAAATGAGTCGTCACATGTTTGCCAGCTTGGAAAACATTTAGAAAATTAGGGGCTGGAACTTTAGGAAGAAAAAAAAAGAAAAAAGAAAAAAAAAAAAAAAAAAAAAAAAAAAAAAAAAAAAGAGAAAAGAAACTTAAGAAACTACAGTCAGCCTCACGGCCCTTGCTGGGTCGTGGCTGTCCTACAAGAAGCAGAGATGAGTTTTCTTCCATCTGAGGTTTTGTGCTGGTTTCTGAGATCCTTGTCAGCAAACATCAGTGGCTCTAAAGCTGAGCCCATCCCGTAATGAAACAGTTATCCCAGCCTTAAAGGCAGGATTAGCTACCCGAAGTGGAGCAGAGAGCCCCTCTGCACTTTTTAACACCTCATGAAGAGATCTGGCTGCCAACAAAAGGAAAATCCTAATGTGTAAAAAATGCATAATAATAAGGACTTTGGCTGAGTGGAATTCCATCACGGATCAGATGAAATTGCCTTGTGCAACTTGCTGAGGGCTCCATGCTATGCTAAATGACCTTTGTACCATGTAAAATGGGCACTGCAGCAGGATGCGGGGAGGACCAGGGGCTGGGCTGCTCTTTTATTTTCCCCCCTATGGAGTTCAAGCTTGTCAAGAATACAACAAAAACGAGAGGGAGAAAGAGGGGGAAGAAACGTCCCATTGAATTTTTCATGAATGATTTTTGTCAGAGGAGAAGGAACATCTGTGTTTATGAAGGGTCCAGGGAGGGGACACAGCAAAAGCAGGATGCAACTGTCTGGTCCTGGGTACCCAAGGAAGTGTGCAACGTCCCATTCCAGTGGTAAAATCTAACCTGTGCTGCAATATTTGAAGACTACAGCTGAAAAGGACCCGCCTTTGCCCTCAGTCTTGTCTGCCTGATGCTGCCTGCTTTGCACTTGTGAAACAGCAGTGATTCCCAGAGGACTCGGGTCTGAGGTTCAGTGGGCCTGGATGCTCAGTACCCTAAAAATCAAGCCCCTTCTGCCTCAAAATGATGAAAAACCAATGGCAGCCCCCTTAGTTCATGTGTCTGAGAAGGGCTGTTGAGTGGCCAGGCAGGTTCATGTCCCTTTCCACATGAGACTGATCATCACCTGAGGCCATCCATGGGTGCCCCCAGAACCCATGAGGGGCTTTTCTTTCTTCTTTTTTTTTTTGTTGGGGTTTCCTCACTTCCCTCAGAGGCACCTGGGGCTGACAAGAGCTGGAAAGGACAGAGGGATTCATCCTCCTGGAGGTATTAAACACTGCCTTGGATCACCCACTCAGGGCTACATTTGGCACCATATTTGAGACCAGGAGTCAGCCTCTCTCAGTTCAGACTGGCAGAAGCTGTGGGGCTTTCCTTACGTTTGAAGTAAGGGCTGTGAGCCTCTCTACAGAGTCAATGGGGAATTTTATTTCACAATTTCTCTCCTGTGTGGTGGTCAAAGATGTTCTTGAGGAATCCTTCACCAGCAGCACAGCCCTGAGTCTCTAAGTCTGCAGTTTATTACTGCAGGGCAACGTTTTTTATCCCATGGAGGTGGACATGTGGAATAGTCGTTCAGTGGTAACTTTGGGACTGGACATGTGTTGCAGAGTTGCCTGTCATGAAGGAAGACTGAGCTCAGGATCATGATGAACTGCTGTCAGTTCTGTTTACTCTGCTAAGGACAGGGACTGGTGTACTGGGAGCCCAAACACAATGCAAAATCTTAGATCTGGCACTAGCATAGGATGATCCCTAAATAAAATAAAAAATAAATTAATAGACACCCAAAACTGATGAAAGGGATCCAAGGTATCTCAACAACTGTGTTGTATGTCTGCAGAAGCAGGATATGAGCATCTGTGGCCATACACTCAGTGGCTTTGTATTTGATCTGGCTATGCATCAAGTGTCAAACTTCCCAAGAGCCCACAATTCAAACCATGGCTAGATTTCAAAACAAATGTTGTTCACCAGAGCTCACCAGGTCAGCAGCCACCCTGAAAGTTTGCCCGTGAGGGTGATGAAGGGTTCTGAAAGAAGCAAGCTGATTGCAGGTGCAGAGCACCCAAAAATCAGCCCTTGAGTTGTTGTCAAGGCTTGTATTTCTGATGTTACTTTCTGCTCCCAAATAATCTTGCACTGCCCCACACATTCACACCCACGTACCCCGAAGGGTGAACAAGCCTGAACAGGCAGAGATGAGTATCTGCTCCATGGCATTGGATACCTAAAGTGCTCCGTTCTCCTCAGGGCTATCCATGCTGCCTTGCAGCTCTTCAAGCAAAGATTCCCTGAGAAAAAATACAAAACTCAAAGAGCACACAGTATTCCTGAAGACCAAAAGGCACATGGAAAACACAGCCAGAAGAGGAGCTGAAATCCAGGGTTCCTCTTCTACCCAATCCAGTACCATTTTGCATGACTCAAAACTGTTTATTCATTCTACCTCCAAATCTCTTTTCACCTATCTGTGGAATTCATACCCACCTGCCAGGAATTTTTCATGAATTAATTTGATCTGGGAATGTTGGAAGAGCTGTTACTGAAATACAAAGGGGATTTTTTAAAATATTGTTATTTTTATTAGATCTTGTTCCTCCCCCAGTACTCCCTCCACCCACTGCCTATGGCCAGAAGGTAACTCTGCATCTTCTGAGAAAATTACAGAGCAAATGCTTCCACAAATCTCCCTAGAACGTTCCTCCGCATGGGCTGGTATCATCAGTCAGAGACCTGATCCATCTTGAGATAACAGGAGCAATTTATCCTTTGTGGCAGCTCATCTTCTTGCCCAGACATCCTCAGTGCTGAAGCAGAGTGGAATCTTTCCCTTGGAGGACAAGAAGGAGAAATTGCCCTTGATACCTCTTTTACTGCTGGTAGCAGCAACATTTGACTCCAGTGATGTCCAATGCCTCTTCCCCGGGTGAGAAAGCCACAGAACAGACACAGGAAGCATCCCTGTTGTAATTCCAGCTTTCCCTCCCACACTATCTCCCCTTGGAGGGGTTTTGCCCTTTATGCAGAGCCAGATCTCTGGGCAAGGGCTCAGGAGGGTGGAGGTTCCCTCTGCCCCATCAGCGCTGCTCATACTCCATGTGACAGCACCACGGCAGCAGAGCAAGGTTCCTGCAGCCCCCAGGAAGGGACAGCAGGTCTCACCTCTGAGGAAGGAGCAGGGAATGGACACACAGTCCTGTATGTGGCTTTTGGCCAGCACACTGCAAGCACTGCACTGTGCCCCACGGCAGAGTTAGTGGTGCTCTGCCAGCCCCCACCACTCCACAGCCATGGCACATTTACCCACACAGAGTGTGCTGAGCAAAGCTCCACGGTGCCTTCCCCCAGCACCAACCAGTCTCCTCACAGCAACCTCTTTCTTCTTCAGTTCAAAGTGCTCTGGCACTTCATCTGGAAAATTCTTTAAATCTACATTACCTCTGCCTTATTTAATCTTTTCGGGAGCACTGACAACCAGTGCATGAAAAAAGAGATTTTAAGCTGAAAAGAAAGCAGCCCCTGATCACTTCTTGGGGCTAAGTTACAAACTGAATTGGAAACTGGAAGGTGAAAAGAATATGTTACCTTTTAAGTGTCACGTTTTTCTCTGCAAAAATGCCTTTTTAACTGAGTTGTTGCAGAAGGCATAGAAATAGCATCAAGCCATGGCCCTAGATCTTGCTCTGTGTTTTGCTCCTAAACAGGTGCCTTTGGTGTCTGGCTTTGTTTTTGCAGAAATGGAGGCCACCAGGCATTTACTTGGAATTTGGAAACCTCTCAGACTTGGGCAGATTTATATCTCTGTGTTGAAGCACTGAGAGTTACCCCTGCTTAAAACACTTTGCAGGACAAATCAGATCCATCCTCAGCATCAGCAGCACAGAGAGACCTGGACACTGCAAATACCAGAAACAAAAGCAAAGAGGAAGTCATAGGCAGCACCAGTGTAGCTGAGCATCATAAATCCCTATTTGTCACACCTGAAATCTGCAAACCACAATGCCACTTGGAGCTTACCTGGGTTTCAGTTGAGGTGTTGTAGACTGGGCATCTGAGGTGAAGGATATTCAACAACACACTCATTGTACAAACTTCCCCTCCATGCTGCAGGACACAGGACAGACAGCACTTCCATGGTCCTGGCTGAATCCCCATCAGCAGGACTATTTTAGGACACAGTCAGGTGAGGACACAGCCCGGTGAGGACACAGCCCAGAGCACATCACCTCTCCAGGAGGCACAGCTGCCTCCAGCTAATTACTGGTCAAAACACATCCAAGGTCACCATAACCCCAAAGTGCCTTCCTGCATCAAAGCATCTATTTACCTGGAGTGGAAAAAACATCAGCTAGCCCGTGGCACATCCCAGAAGGGCTGTGCATGCACTTCTCCTGGTGGATTTGCAGGTGCCTATGACAGAGAGAAGATGGGCAAAGGTGCTGGGACAGGACAGCACAGGTTCACTGCACAGGTCAAAAGCAGATGGAGGGAAAAGAAAGGCTGAAGCAGTGCTCCAGGGATGGTTTTCCCCTGTATATCTCACAAATATCATAATCTTCAACATCTTTGCTGCAACTGCACCCACATCTGCACCAGGCTCACATCCTTGGGGCCCAGCCCCTCCTACACGGTGGCTCCTCTTGGACCCCTTACACCAGCCACCCCTGCCCTCTTGTTTCTGAATTTAGCTCTGAAATACTCTTGTGTCTGACCCCTTTTCCTTTTTACCCCCCAGGACACTCACCCAAGCTGGGACCCATCAATTTTGATAGAACTTCAGCAGGAATTTTGCCCAATTAAGAAAAAGAAAGCCACAGTTTCCCTACAAATGAGATAATCTCTGCTGTTTGTGAGCTAACAGGCTGTAGGACACGAATAAGAGCAGTGTAACAGAATAAAACACTATTTATACATCAGACAGGCTGACAAATGTTGGTTAAAATGTCTCCTTTCATAATCAAATGGCAAATATAAAGACATATTTTCTTATCTCTTAAGAAGCTTTCATAGCAGCCTAGGCCAGAAATGCTTTGATATCGTAAGATATCCAGTGATGTGAGTGCTCTTTGCTGAAACAGGCACAAGCCTTTGTTACAGGAGATCTTGTCTCAGTTTTCTCCTCTGACAGTGACTTGATTTAAGACAGCTCAATTCAGTTGTTTATCAGGCATCCAGTGCCATTGGACACTGTCTTCAAGGTCCCTCTAGCCCCCAGATGACACAAATGGCCCAAACCCTTCTGTTTGATGTGCTGGGCCCCTTCAGGTGTTTCACAAACTCCCAGTCTTGTCCAGAGCAGCACATAACCAGTTCAGGGTGGTCAGACTGAACTCTGAATCCTCTGTGCATCAAGCTGCAGTTTGCAAAACTTGAAATACCTTTTCCTCCTTGTTTTTAAAAACAGCTGGGGATATCTGGGAATGGGATCCCCAGCAAGGCCCTTTCTTAAGCAGGCACCATCATATCCTTGTCTCATACACATATCAAAGCAATCTAAAGGAGAGCTCTTTCCCAGAGCACTGATTAGAAGTTTATTGATCTTCCCAAGGATGCTGGAGAGCTCCCCATGTGTGTACCTCCCCTGCATGCTGTGCGACCACTGAGTATAAAAACAAAATGCAAACAATAAGGAGCAAATTGCTTTTTATTTATAAACAAAGCTTCAGGCATGCAGGGCAGAGGCAAAGGAAGACCTCCCTATGAGCATCAGGTAAAGCCTCAGCTCAGCAAGGCTTCTTTACATCCAAGCAGCTCCAGGAAAAACTCTGGTTGGTGGAAGGAAAGGGGGAGGCAGGGTTGTGTTTGCACCAGTGCTGTGGCTTGCACCCTCCCAGCTTGAGCATTAGAAGTGGTGGATTCATGGGCAAAATCTTAGGAGCAAACCCTGCTCCAGAACAGATGCAGACAGCCAGGAGCTGGAAATGTGTCTGCTACCAAAGCTGCAGCTGCAGGCAGTGCCGGGAGGGAGGGCTGGTTCCAGCAGCTCCATCAGAGCAGCCCCAGGACAAGCTCTGGTGCAGACAGCTCTGACTCACCAGCTCTCCCAGATCAGTCCTGGAGCAGGAGGGAAGGGTGAGCCTGCACAGCCCCATAACTATGATGTGTGCTCCCCCACAGCAACAGCTGTGCAGGGATGTGAGCCAGGGGAGAGGGAAATACTGTTTGCTGCTCACCCTGCTTTCCATCCCATCTCTTGCACAGACGGGACTAACAGGAGAAGTCCTGCTTAATTCTCGACCTTCAGGACAGGAGACTGAAGCAGGTGCTGGCAGGCAGCAGACTAAAACCAAGAGACTGATGACACAGGAAAAAAAGAGGCAAAGCAGGGAGCTGAACATGGATCCCTCAGGGCAATTCGCCCACCTGGCAGGGTCTCCTCTCTAAGGGAAAGCACTCCAGTTAAACACCTATTTCTTCAATGTTTATGCACGCCTGGGTTTGCCAATGCCAGGGTGTCCCTCTCCCAAAGCACCCCAAATGTGCAATTTATACCTGGAGCTGCCTGAGGGAGGATGGGCTTGGCACTGATGCTGAGCAGACAGGTGAGCGTTGATGGTACCGCAGCTCCTCCAGGGGAATGATTACCTGATTTATCTCCAGCCAAATCCTCCCTGATGTAAATTGTAGAAGCTCACTTGGCAGGAAGCCCCATCCCCTTATATAAGCTGAAATATTGCCCTTTGAGATTTATCCATTACTGCCAGACTGCTGAGCCGTCTGTCTTCAGCAAGGGCCCCAGAAGAGGAGAGGATGGTTGTGTTCATACTGGTTTTGTCTGTGCAAGGTAAATATTATTGCTCATTTTCCCCTGCAGCAGAGAGCTCAATGTCACCTGGACAGAGACTCCTCCTCTCTGTTATGCTGAGACACTGGCTCGAATAGTAGGAATTCAATTTGACCCTGTAAATATCTTTCATATTTAAATGCTTGATCTTGGGGAGGAGGGAAGTCTCTTTTGGAGGTCTGAAATTTATACACATGCACAGAGAAAAATATTTCTGAAGAAAAATTCGAAGCAGCAAATCACTGTGCCTATGGGAATGGTTATTCAGTAAATTGTAATCCCATTCCCCTTCAGTCTTTCCTCCAGGTACACAACCACACACGTACACCCCAAAACCTCAGATCCCCACCAGAGCCAAGCACACCCCTGGCCCCTGCCCGACTGCTCTCCCACACTGCCAGCACCTCTCCAGTCATTTGTGCTCCAGTTCCCTGGAGAGATCTGGTCCCCGTCCCCACACTCCCACAGCAATCACACTGCACTGTTGGACCAGTTGTGTTTGGAGAGCTGCATGTTTAAACCCTTTGAGGGCTGACAGGCCCAGGGAAGGAAGGCAGGTCTTCCTCCTGCAAAGCTCTGATAAGGCCAAGGGTCTGGCTGACAGAGCTGGAAAGGCTGATGGGGTCTCCTGAGTTTTGAAGTGCTCATTACACAACTGCAGATTGCAGAGGAGAGCAAACGTGATGCCCAAAGTGTAAACCCAGAGATAGGGATGCATAGCCTGGAATTACACTGCCTGAGACATGGCTTCCCTCATTTAATGTCACTTAAGATGCCCCTTGAACTTAAAACCACTTCCTTGCACTGAGGTTTACTAGGTGTCCTGTGGCTGTTATCATTCCTGAATCAAGAGAGCAGTGTTGAGCACTGGCATGAGGGGAGCTGGTGCAGAGTGGTTTCTGGGCAGAGCTGGGTCAGGTCTTCCCAACTTGGCGACAATTCACAGCCCTCAGCAGGAGCATCCACTGAGAGCTGTTGTCCTGGAAAGAACACCTCTTCTCCATGTCCCAGTCTCATTCAGAGAGATATCTTTCATCTCATCCTGCCCAACCCACTACTTTGACCTCACTCCTCTCTGCCATTCCCACAGCACTGAGGCAAACCACTGCTTTTCCAAGGGGAAGCCAGCTTGGATGCAATTTTCCCTAGTTACAAGGGCAGCAGGGAAGTGAATTGCTGGCTGTCACTGCACGAATTGCTGTGCCCCTTCCTGGTGCATCCTCTATTTGACTCCTCTCGTGACAGACCCCTTTAATGCAGGGAAGACCCTCATCTGAACCCCCCAAAAAGCATAACTGGCATTTGAAGTGTGAGATTCTGGACTAGGTAAACCCCAACTTACAGTAAGATGGCCCCCCATCCCCTTCAGCATGCTGTCATGTTTCTCAAGAGCTGGGGACCATTGTTAAAGAACAAAGCAGCATTTCTATAAAAGAGAAGAGCACAGTCAATAAGTTCACTAACTGAGAAAAACAGGCTTTTAATATCTCTCTTTGTGACTCATAGTGTGAGAGCCAGCTGTTACTACTGGAGAGAAATTCCTTGCTGATTAGTCTTTTAAAGGGCTTCCCAGATAATTAAATAATGATTTCTCTCCCCATTCATTCTAAGTGACAGGAGAGCCTGGCAAACCCACTAAGCATGGAAGGGCAGCATGTTTTCCCAAGCCTTATAGGAGCTTAGCTATTCTGCAGCTAATCCGGTGCTTAAACCCATCCGCAGATCCCCACACCAAGGGACAGGCTGTCCCACCTTCCTGGTGCTCCAGGGCTGACCTGGGACAGGCTGAAATCCTGAAAATAGGCTTCAGGCCAGGGCTGTGTTTTCAAATATGACATTACAATGGGAAGGATGGTCTCACCTGGGAAGACACATTAACTTTTCTTTCCCTCGGCTCCCTGAGAAACCAGCTTTGCCTGGGGTTCGCACGAACTCAGCCGTGGTGAGGGTGAATCAATCCCTCTCTGTCCTTCCTGGACTGTGCTCAGAGCCACCACTAGAAAGAATGAGTGACCAATATGGAGGCCATTTGGGTTTTTTTCTGGGATAATCTGGCCTTCAGCACATTAACTGCATTTCCAAGTCACAGCATGAATCACAGTGATTTGCTCAGGCAGGAATTTCAGCCATAAAATCCCATGGCCTCTCTGGGTACAGCTCCATTGGTCTGATGGAGCTATTCTGGTTTTCCACCAAATCCTAAAAGGTGAAGGACAACCTGTGTACTCTCCAAGTAAAATCAGGTATATCTCCAGGTGTCATCAGGTGTATCCAGTCAATGCAGGATTGGGAAGCAGACATGTCTACACTTGAATAACTGCATTCTCACTTATTTTCAAGTGTTTGGCTTTTATAGAGGGTCCTTACCTCATATGCTACTAAACCAGTGGGAAATTTCAGGATTCAATAACCACTGGGGAAAATTAAGGTTAAAAAATAGGGTCACCACCAACAGGAAAAACGATGTAGCACATATTTTACCAAAGAACAAGACTGGTTTGTAGCTTCAGTTGTGCTGAAACACTTTTTCCAGTGAGCAGATGCTTTTATTTAATTGAAAACCAATGAGAAATATCATCTGAGACAGAAAAACATTGACCAACCATATAAATATGTGAAAATGAGCTTGTGAGTTTTGCCCATTCCTAACTGAGAATCTGTTCTCGTGGTTAATTGAAAATCTGTTTAGGGGCAAGACAGGGGTGGGATAGATAGAAGGGAGAAAATATTTAAGAAGCAAGTGCTCTATCAGTAACATACTGTAATGAGAATCTAGCAAAAAAATAATATTAATTTTATTTTTTTAACTAAGATCCATCTGGCCATCTTGGCAGGGAAAAAAATGCAGCATTAGCAAAAGAGATCTTTGAAGAAGTTGTTCCAACCCAAGTGCAACCCACATGGCATGTTCAGGCACTTGAAAATGTTACAGATTTGTAATGCCCCCACAACACCAGTTGTTAACTATTGAATTGGCAGGTAAACTGAGGCAGAAAGTGGTTAAGTAATACTACTGCGTGACAACACCTGTCAGAGGATGAAGTGCTTCTTCCTCTCTTTGTTCCAACCCTCAAGGAAACATCACCGAACCATAATGAAACCCTGAGACGGAGTGAACCCTGATGACAGGCAATTTTCGATGAACTGCTCCCCAGCTCGCAGCCATGAAGGCAATGAGCACTGCAAAACCTTCCATGGAAGCCTGGCTGGGGGAGGATTCTCCCATGGAAAACTTGCATTTAAATGACATTGATCACTTAGCCTCACAAAAGGCAGGAAACTCAAAGCAAAGGGTGACACTCTGTCTTTAACTTACATTTTTATGCCCTTTACTCCTTTCTTCCCTGCAGAGCAAATCAAGGACAGGGGGTCAAACTGAATCCCTCCAGAACTCCCTGGGTTCATTTCTACCAGAAATGTTTGATGGCCTGTACCACCAGACAAAGCAACTTTTCCTGGGGGTAGGAAACTTAGGTATGATCTTCTAATTCACAGTGCAGAAGAAGCACCACAGCCACCCTTGTTCAAGGGAAGCCAGTGCTCTCAACAGCCTCTGTCCCAATCCCTTGACCCTGCAGGGAAGGTTAGTGAGACAGAGGTGCTGAGAGACAGGAAGAAACGGGGATGCTTTGTAAACTGATAATGTTCCCTTTGATCTGAAAAGAGTGAAGGAAGGCAGAACCTTTTTTAGATAAGCCATGGAAAGAGAGCAGTCCAGAGCATGAGGGCTGAGCTTCAGCAGAGGCTGGAAGAAAGATGGACCTGTTGCTAAAAGATAAATGCTTCAAAACCCCAAAGCTGAGCTTTCTGAGCAAGAGATAGCCTCTTAACTATCCTCTTTAATTTATCAAAACATGGTTTTCACATCTGTTGAAACTATTTAAAAAGTTCTAAAAATCCTCAGCAAAACTAGGCTGAATCCAGGGAGTTCTAAGCATTGAGAAGTTCAAACTTAAAGTCAAAATGCTACCACTCCCAATTCCTTTTTATCAGCAGCGTCCTTAGGAAAAAGAACAAAACTTTTAAAGCCTTATTACATAATTTGCCATGTGAAAAGTCCCTGTTGTTTTGCCTCATTATTCTGCTCCTCTGCAAAGGCAGCCACAGACCATCTTCCCTAATGGATCAGGAGGAAATCAAATCCTGCTGGTGGGTTTGTTGGATAGCTGAACCAGCAGTGGGTGCAATAACCAACAGCTGGGAATTAAGGCTGGCTCTCTGCTGTTTGCAGATGTCCCCACGCCCTTAGAGTCCTCTGGGGACAGACTTAAAAAACAGGTTGAGTGGAGCTATTGCTTTACTCCTAAAATGAGACAGCTGGTTTTCCCCCATGGCCTTAAAGAGATGCAGGAGCCCCTTCTTCAGGGAGTTGTGCCAGGGCAGGTGTTGAGGTGTGGAAATGGAGCAAAAGCAGAGGTCATAAAGGTAATCATGTCCAGGATGTTAGGGGCAAATTCAGGGACTTTCAGAGAGTCCTAAAGGAGTCCTGAAGGAGTAGAGGGACTGGGGTTGCAATGCCTCTTCATCCCCCACACTCATGAGGAAAATCTGAGGTATCCACCAATTGCCCCAGGCTGTGATCAGACAACACACTGAATAACACATCAGAAAATATCTGCTGTGCTGTGGAATGTGCACTGTGATGAAGTCTCCACCACTGTGGCAGGTACATGGCACTTCCCTGCTCTAAGCACTCAGTGCCATTGGGTGATGATGCAGCATGGTCTCCCAGTTGTGCTGCTCCTATGCATTGAAAAGTGGATTTTTCCAGCAGAAATCGGCTCACTGGAGAAGGATGGATTTAGCAAAAGCAGTTCTGCTGCCATTAATGCAGCACAAAGGGACGGGGTAGCACAGCTTTCCTAGCACAGGCTGGCTCCAGCACTGAAAGAGCCAAAGAGGTTTTCACACCAGCAGGAGAGACCCCCAAAAGAACTTGCATTGCTTTTTTCAAGAGAGTGTCCAGGTGAATAATTATCCTAGGGTGAATCTTGGTCTTCCCAATCTCCATGGTCTCTTTTGAACTGCACCAGGAAGTGATGCGCTGTGGTGCCACAGTGAAGCTGTTCATGTTTTCAGAGGGAGATGCACATCCAGATCTCTCCTGTTTACCTACCAAACACAACCCTGACATTGTGGCTGGCACTAGAGGACAGATTTTTAATGCCTCCCACTGCTGGTAGCAAGTCCCTGGCAATCTCAGCTGGTAACATATTGATAAAGCAATGAAACCCTGGATGGAAGGAGCAGCATCTGTTTCAGCCTGGGGATCTGGGGTGGGTAGAGGTTCGATTTTGTCTTTTTTAACTACTAGGAAAACATGATAATCAAATCTCTCTGCCACTCTTAATTAGCAAGGGGAAAAAGCAGTACAAAGAGTAATTAGCAGAGGCAACTTTCCTTTAATATGAGACCACAGCCAGCCACCCCAGGCGATCATAACACATCGGATTGTGCAGGGGCATTCAAAGTCAGCTACAAAGGCAGAGGAACTCCCCTACATGCTAACGTTACTGCCCTCCTTATATTGCACTATAAAACCGGGGTGTCAAAAAGGCTAGAGATTTTACACTTAGTGTCAGTGGTTTATAGTCATTAGACTAATTATGTTGGTGTTTTTACCACCTTTATTCTACTAATTGGTCTAAAAGCCAAACAGGGACATGATTACTTTACACAAACAAGCAATTATTGGGCCATAAACACACCCTGGTTTGTGTTCCCTGGGTGAGGAGGGAGCTCCTAATGCTCTCTCTGTGGTGTCTGCCACAATAACAGGCATTACTGATGCACTTGACTTTAGCTCTGCTTACAAAGAGGCCTCAAAGCTGCTGATACACAAGAGAAACTGGATATTTGTTACCTCCCTACGAACAGATTAAGGAAAATGGCACCACTCCAGGTTCAGCCCATGCATTGCTCTTTGTGCCAGCACAGTTCTATTTCATTTTTGGTTGGGTTTTGTTGTGTTTTTGCTTTTCTAGGAAGGGACAGCTCAGTGGATGCAGCAAGAATAATTTGCTTATGAGACACCCATGAGAAATGTTGTGTCTCCAAGAAATTTGGTCTCCTTGCAGGCTACTGGGTGAAACACTAGCCATGATGTTCCAAGACTTGTCATTGCCTAGAGCTCTGCAAAATATATCTGTTTTACCCTAAAGGGCAGCGTCTTCCCAGCTTACACACCCTGGCAGTCCTTCACCAGTTATTGCTCTCCCTCTTTGGCTAAATGCTTCCAAAGAACAGTGACTGCTCTTCATTCCTCCTTGCATTCCTGGGAAGGCCATATCTGCTGGCCACAGCGTTTTGCTTGAAGGCTCTGTGCACTTCATGCACGTAAGCACAGACTGTGTTTGAAATTGCACTTACTGGAGAGCAAACATTTGCACGTGGTTAGAAGAGCTCGGTTATGTGTCACCTGGCAGCAGCACTGCCGGAGCTCACAGACCTGGGCTCTTCATCACCCACAGCAAACATTTCAATACCATAATCCCTCTTAGGAACCCTAACACACCTACTTCCAGGGACTGTGTGTGCAAGGGGCGTTTCAGAAAGGTATGGAGAAAAAAAACCCAGAGAAATCCACCTTAGTATTGTCACACCGGCAATATAAACATGATCTAATATGAAAAAAAATCTAAAACTTTATTTTATTTTATCACCACACAGATAGCTCCTCTTCAGATGAGATTATAAACTGAATTTATCTTTGATTAGAACAAATGTTGACCATTCATTGTCTTTAAGAAGCCATAGTGATTCTCGGAAAGCACTAGGATATCAGGAAAAGATTAGGGCATTTGGAAGAGGGAGGTTTATCTCAGGCAAAGCAGGGAATGACCTTGCACCATCCAAAATTCCTTCTCTAGTGTCCCCTGGGTGTGATAGTCCTCAACACTGATTCAAATGTGTTTCAACAAATTGAAAGGCAGCGTTGTCATGAACCATTAAATAATACATGTGTTTCCTACAAGGGTGATCTACTTTTAAATGTTTTTCGAAACAGGCTGTGTGGTTAGTCTGAGTTCAGATGCTGGAAAGCTCTGTTTTGCCTAAATAAAGTGCTCTGGACTGAGGCCCTTTTAGGCTGCTGGAGGGCTTTGAAATCCTTGTGTCCTTACCATGTCACTGTTTTTTCAAGCCCTTCCCCTGAAGACTTCATCAAGTATTCTCACTTCAAAACTGATGACACAAAATGGCCCATTAGAATTAAATTACATATGAAGAAAAAGTCAAATGCTCAGTGTTCCACAAATGCTTTCTGGAGCACGACTCTGGCTGCTGTATTTACTGAGCACGTCAGATTTTTGACTCTACTGTTTCTTAAACAAGCCATGTTTTTGTTTTATTTTATGTTGCATAAATCCATTTAAATTGGGCTATAATGGTTAATTTTAAGCTCTCTCTCAAATGTTTCTAAGGGGCTTCTGTAATATCCAACAGCGCTGGCTCCTCTCCTTTGGAAATTAGAAACTGCAGCTTCAGTGAGAAACGCTATCTGAACAATGTCTTCTTTAAACAGCCCCCAGAAGCACTGCATTTCCAACTCTAAGGGGAATTTGCATGTGTTTCAGCATCAAAGGTTGATATGACCCTATCACCTAGGGACTGTCATGTTATCTAAGTGCCCGCATATCAGGAGCACGATAACATTGTGTGGTTCACAGCTGTTGCAGAAACGACATATTTTCTGAATTAACCTAGGCTCGGATTTATATAAACTATCCCTGATAACATCTGCCCAGGACTCTCCTTTGAAAATGAGCAGAGATCCTGCCCGAGCGAGCTGCAGCCGGGAGCAGACAAAAAGCCAAAGCCCCTCTCCCTGGAAAAGCCACGCTTGGATTCGTGACGCTCACCCCAAGAAACGGTGGAAAAAAAGTGTTTAGCGGCGTAGGTAGAACAATGAAGATGTCAAGCGGCTTCTCGGGAGCGAGCCGCTGTGTCTTGTCATGCTTGGACATGAACGGGGAAAAAAATGTCTTTATTACCCGGCGCGGTAACCCCGCAGCGCGCCGCCGGCTTGATCCTATAACTTTCCCATTAGAAGAGGGCGCCCGCAATCCTAATGAGGCACAATAAGTAGATTACGGGAGTCCTTTTGTTTTGCTAAACAGCCGCTTTTTTTTCCGGCGGGGGTCTCACAAAGGTGTGCGGGGCCCCGGTGCGGGGCCGGGCCCGGGACGCGCCGGGTCGGGTCGGGCCGGGCAGAAGAATCGGCGGAGCCGCGGCAGCGAAGGCGCGGGGCCGCCGGGATGGGGCTCATCAGTACCGGGGCTCTGCCCATTGTATCTGGGCTATAAAGCTGTCAGAGCAGCCCGATTGAATGTTCCCTCACTCCTACCCTGGCGCTTCCTCCCCTCTCAGCAGAGAGCTAAGCCCCGGGATCTTTTGTTTTCATGAGAAACCACTGGCATCTCACATTTATAGGGACTTTAAAAGCCCTGCTATGAAAAATTGCTCTGTCTTAAAAATACAGGGGATTTTCTTGTTGTTGTTGCGTTTCTTTTAATTGCATGCAAACCAGCCAGTGAATTCGTGCAGTCCTCCGAGAAGTTATTTTTTTACAGAGGGATCAGTGGTTATTTAGGATGCAAAGGAGAGCACAGCTTTTCACCAGGCTGCAATCTTTCCACCTTGCATATTCATTTGATGACTAGACTAGGAGACTGCTCCAGGGGAAAAATAGCAGGGATGGATTCCTGCCTCTGTGAAGGGACTGGATCTGTTGGAAAGATAAGAGCGAATAGCAAGTGGGGCCACCACCCCTGTAATGGGTTTCTTAGCTATGTTCCTGTAACTATTCCCATGCTGGATGGATGTGGAAAAGATATTAGAAGTGTGGAAAAGGTAATAGGAATGATCAAACCAGCCTGTAGGCTGAGTTGCAGTGTGCAAAATGGCATTCTCATTTTCTGTTGGTTTTAATTAGGCCACCCAACCTTTGAGAATTGAGGTTGAGGAGTTGCAGGTCACATGAGGACCCTGTATCGTGGCTGCTGATCTGCAAGGAGAAAGAATGCACAGCCAAGCAGGAAGTTTCATCACAGATGTTGGTTGGTTGCTTGTCATCACTCTGGTTGAACTGGAGAAAAATGGAGAAGAGCCTCTCCTACTCTGCTTTGGTCTCTCCATGTGACTCTGACAACAGACAGAGAAGATGTATAAATTTTGTGAAAACAAGTAAAAGTACCTGGGATTTGAGATCGCTGTGAAGCTCTGTTTTGTGTTATAAAGTATTCTTGTTGTACCTCTATTAAGAGGGTGCTAAGTTGCCCTGGTGTCCTGACCTACCTGTCCACATCGACAGGCTGTGCACACCTCTGCAAATCTGCATTTCAACAGCAAAGCACATCAGTGCCTGGACACAAAGCCTGGGCAAAAATCTTCTCAAACTAGAAGCAAATGTTCATGCATTGAACTCCTCTGATGGCTCTGGAAATATTTGCTGAGGAGTTTCCCTCACAGTCCTTGGTCTGGAATTGTATCTTGAATTTTTCAGTGGATACTCCTGTGGAATTTCATTGAAAACCTGATGTTTGTAATGCTCCAGAACCATTGCAAATGTTTCTGCTGAACAGAGACTGCAAGGAGGAGAGAAGGTTATTCAATTTATTGCCGCAGGCTCCCTCTTGAATGTGATTAATACTATTTTTGTGCTGGAATTAACCCATCATGAATTGAGATTATGTGAACCAATATACCAGGGTAGATAGATGTCAGCAAGCCTTTTTTTTCCCCCAGAAGAGCTCACCCAAGGCACCAACAGCGAAACATAAGGCCATGCAACCAACTGTGCCACCCCCAAGAGTAGATATTTTTGTATCTCATAATCCAGGAAAGAAGACTCAGTTAATTGGTCACATGACTCAGCACTTGAATCAATTGCTGGGATCATCTCAGTCAGTTGAAATAAAGTACAGCATAAATGTGATGAAATTCATTAAAGTTATACCAAAAATAACACAGGGAAGGATTTTGGATGTCAGATATTTTGAACTTCCTCCCTATTAGAAAAGGAAAACAAACCAACCAACCAAACCAGCCCCAAAGCAATCATTTCAAACCTTATCCAAGCAGCTGGTAATGTTTTTTTACCAACATTTGAGACATGTTATAGGTGTGCATTTGGGACCTAGCAGACTTGGTTTGTACCCAAGCACTAATGATTGTCTGAAGAAGTCCTTCTAGAGGAGTCTTATCCTTAGATTGTATCAGTGCCTTTTGAAGGATTTTCCCAAATAATTTTCCCTTTGATCTCCCTAATGTCCCATTGGTTTTCCTTTTTTTTCTTCCCCATCACTGCCTACGCCTTGCTCTGCACTGCCAAAGGGCTCTGGGAGCTGCCTCTTTTCAGAAATTGGATGAGTACTCTTCTCACAGCCATGGCAAAGCCTCTGCATCCTTGAAAACACATTGCAGGGCATCACAGTACACACTCTGCCATATTTTTAGAACAACTCTTTTCATGGGATCCAAAAAAAACCAGCACACCCTGACTTCTGAGAAAACCTGGAAGACTGGTCAGCAACCCTGGGCTGTGGGATAGCTTGGAGTAGGGTGCCCAAAACCACCAACAATACCAAAGGCAGCTCCATTACCCCACTCTAAGGTCTGCCCATGCTTCAGAACCCTCTCCTAAGAGTCCACCCTGGACCCCCAGGGGACAGCAACAGTTGGTGGGAAGCAGCTGGGGATGTTGCAGCATCAGTGTCTTCCAGCACGCAAAATGCAGCCTCAGGCTACCCAGTCCTGGATTTCTCCATGGAACATCTAGGGATATGCTTAGATAAAAGATACTGTTGAGAATTAATCTGCTTTACAACCATTTTTACTCTTGGCAATGGGTGGGCCACTGGAAAAGGGACTGTTAGAAAACAAATCTGAATCTGTATTGTTGGCCAAGGCAGAAAACAATTATCCAAAATAAAGCATAAAACTTGTTAACAAGCAAAGGACACTATTGGATTCAGTGGCAACAGGAGTAGGCAAAAAAATATGAAAATCTGCTCCAGGCGCTCTGAATACAACCCTCATGAACTAAACCCTTTCAGAAATGTTATTTTATTTCTTACCTCGCCTCCCACTACTTTTAAGGGCTTGGTTTTGTTTTTTACCCGGAGTCCTGTTTTTTTTTTTCCTTTTTCTGATATATTCCTGTAAATAATAATTGGTTCTTTTGTGGCAGCATTTCCACATTGGCAGGGGTGTGTAGGGCTTTCTTGGAGGTGGCAAGAAAAAAGGGAGTGATTTGTTTCAATGGGTTATTGTTGAGTGAATGCAAATATCTGCAGCCACTGGAGCAAATAGGAGCAGGGGATTAGGTGCAGGAAGCTGGCTGAGTGGCATAGGCCATCTGTCCTGGGCCTGAGAAAAGAGGAATCTCTTTGCAGTGTATGTTAATTAGTTAGATGATTGGCTCAGCTGTCACCTTTGCAGAGTGAAAGCGCACGGGCACAATTAAATTCATGTCCATGTATGTTTATCAAAGCACATGTTTTTAGACAGCTTTGGTTTTTAGGTGTAATTTTATCTTCTCGGGCACAGAGAGGATTTTTTGCTATTGTGCCCACAAATGGAGGGGACAAAAAAAGGAAGAAAGAAAAAAGAAAGAAGAAAGAAAATACCTTAATTAAAACATGATCTGGATTGTTTGCTGAAGCGTTTCTGGCCGGAGTCTTTAATGCACTTGAAATTACCCATTTGCATCAATAGGCGTTAGCTGAATTTATTGCCATTCAAATGTATTCCCTTGATGTTTCTACAGAAGGTGGTAGGTTTGGAAATACATGTATGGCAAGTTTGGGCTCCTACGGTGCCCCCATTCAAACACAATGTCAATATCCTACACTTAAAAGGGACCCGTTAGTTAAAGTAAAACGCTCCCTGGTTTGGGGTGGGTTTTGGTTCTGTTGTCATTACATTGACAACTCCAACGCAGCACCCCCAGTAACTTTCCTTAGGAAGAAGTTGTCTGCTTGCAAGCCCCAGGGAGTTATTTCCCATGGTGTCATTTCAATTATTTTTGATTTATTTGTTTATTGTCTTCCAGTCCTTGTCAATGCACAATGGGCCACATCTCCCCCTCCACGGGCACACAGGGCCCTGCCTGTGGGGTTTGGGAACACTGTGGAGTGCCAGAGGAGCCCTGGAACATCTGCCCAAGTGCCACTCGTGCACTTCAGGGGCTTGTGCAGAGGGGGCAGGAAAGGGGACAGGGCAGGGCATGAGCAAGGGATCCTCCCTGGCTGGGGATACTGACGCTGACCTTCAAAACGAGGCATGAAAAAGCTGCAGAGGCTCTTGGTTCCAGGATAGAGGAGCAGACACAGAAATGCTCTCCTGAGGCTGCTTTGCAGTGGTGGAAGATTTTTTTTCCCCACTGGTCTCGGAGGAGAAATCTGTCACTCATCCTACTTGGCTTAGGCAGGTCCTGGGGAGAGGAGCAGCCTCAAAATGCTCCAGCCCAGTGTCATTAGACTGTGTTCACAGACTCAGCTCTCTGGAGAAAAACCCACCCCCTGTCCTTCCCATTCTCTGGCAGGGTCTGGCCATGGTTTCTCAGGCTTCAAAACCAGGCAAGGGCCCTTTCTTTACACCCTGGGGAGATGCTGTGCCCCTTGTTTGCCTGTGTCTCCCTGCAGGGACTCCCCACAAGCCAACCCTGAGTTCACAAGGCAAGGAGGGAAAATAAATTGCCAAGAACTCCCTTTATTGCAAAATCCAGGAGCAAATGCATTCAGAGCTTCAATGGCCAGAAACAGAGGGGGAAATGTGTATATGCAAAAATGACAGGTCCTAAGAGCATCTGCATGCCAAGGACTCGAATACTACTTAGGAGTGAGGAGGAGCAGGGGCATGAAGGTATCAGCATGGTGATTGAGCTGTTTCCCAGCTGATGGACCAGTTTATAACCCAGCGTGTTTGAATGTTCCCCTCTGCAGAGATAAGACATCTCCTGTGTGCATACAGTTTGATAAAACATGTAGCAAAATCCAGGAGAACATAAGTAATACCTTCTTTTTATGTTACTGCTCACACCCTTTACCTGCTGAGTGTTTCCTTCCTTCCTTCCTTCCTTCCTTCCTTCCTTCCTTCCTTCCTTCCTTCCTTCCTTCCTTCCTTCCTTCCTTCCTTCCTTCCTTCCTTCCTCCCTCCCTCCCTCCCTCCCTCCCTCCCTCCCTCCCTCCTTCCCTCTTTCCCTCCCTCCCTCCCTCCCTCCCTTTCCCTTTCCCTTTCCCTTTCCCTTTCCCTTTCCCTTTCCCTTTCCCTTTCCCTTTCCCTTTCCCTTTCCCTTTCCCTTTCCCTTTCCCTTTCCCTTTCCCTTTCCCTTTCCCTTTCCCTTTCCCTTTCCCTTTCCCTTTCCCTTTTCCTTTTCCTTTTCCTTTTCCTTTTCCTTTTCCTTTTTTTTTTGACATGGGGCACAATCCTCAAGCCATCTGGCGCCTTGCTGGAAAGGTGAAAGCTGGGTTGAGTGCAACCAGTCACAGGGATGCTAAATCCTGTGAGAGGAGAGACAACTAGGAGACACAAGCAACATGGCCTTTACTGGATGTCAGGCTGTTTTGGAAGATTGCTCAGCCCTTAGAGTGAACCGATCCCCCAGGACATTTAGCCATACTGTTCTGTGTGATTCATGGGTCCTGGCCAGCTCTGCTTCCTAATACCTTTCATAGGCACCCCCTTACAGGTTGTGTGTAAATGTGTCTTACTCCTTTTTAAGACAAAGCACTATATTAGCTGTATTTATAGAGGATCAGCAGATGGCCAGCAAGCTGGGAAAAAAAATTGTATTTGTCAGGCTTATAAATCTGAGAGGGGAGTTTCAGCAAAACCTCACGACACTTGATGCAATTAATTTTTGGAATGGGATTTTGTCTTTGAAAAATTATCCCAGGCCTTCATTGCACCTAGGGTGCAAGGAATTATGTGGGTGCCTTAACAGCAGCATCCAAGTGCTCCTGGGGTGTCCTTAGAGTCCCAAGGGAGGAACAGTGCTGCTGTACTGATGAAACAGAGGGAAAAAAAAACTGGGCTGCTCATCTGCTGAGAATCCCACAGCAAAAAGGGGGAACTGGATTTGGGTTTATTGTGTGACAAGAGACATGGGATGAGCACAGCCCTTCCTATTCACCAGGTGCTCAAGGTACATCTGTGCTGACTGAGGTATTTCACTCACTGAGTGTTCTGGACATTAGTGAACGTCTCACATCTTTGCAGGGATTTGGGGGAAACCTGGGAGGACCCCCAACATGAGAATAAAGAGAAAAGCTCGAGAGGCTCAGAGAGGCAGAGACAACCTGTGTCTTCTTGTCCATCAGCAAAGGAAAGGTAGAAGTTCTGCAGGAGTGAGCAGATGTGCTCCCAGCATGATCCCAGAAACGGCACAACTAATGCAAGACAAGTCACCCCTTTCCTCTTTAACTATGTTGCTAAATGTGTCCAGAGAGTCATGCCATGGCACTGCAGTGCTTCCTCTCACATCATAGTTAACCTATAACCAGTTTACTCCCTCTCACTACTTGAGCCTTACTCAACTGGGCTTAAAAATGCAATGTATTAGTGAAAATTGTCAAAAGTCCTAATTGAGATGGTTAAAACTGTGCATTAAAATCAGCTGATCAGAGCAATCCCTGGGAGTTCCCCTCAGTAACACAGCAGGTGTGAAAACATAACTGGTCCCCTCTACGGGAGGCTTTAGGATGCATTAGCTGAAATGCTCTTAAAATACACTTTTCCTTCTAATTAAAACCAGCTTTCTGTGTCATGTTACTTTGGAGTCGCAGCTTTTAGAGGCAGAAAATTGCTTCAAGGAGGGTTTTAACATATCTCAGGGCATGGGATGATGAGTCTGCCCAGCCATTGGAGGCATGGGAGCACCGCTGTGCCAGGAGATGTGCTGAGCACCTGCTGGCCCTTCCTCACAAATCCCTTTCCACTGAGGAGTAAAAGCAAGTGCATGTACAAGAAAATAAAAAAGCCAGCCCTCCAAGGCCATTACTCTTGATTACACTATTACTTGACTCAGGACTACCACAAAATTATCCTGATTTGCCACTGTCTTAAGCAGATGTTTAAGCCAGCACAAATTGAGTGCTAATTGGGTGTAAATCAATACCAACTCCTGAACAGAGATTTCTGGCTGTTTACATTCCATTTCTGTAGCAGCAAAGGATACCATATGCAATAGTGGAAAATCAGCTCCTCCCTCCCTAATTTTACCTGCAAGGCTTCTAAGTGGTGAGCAGCCCTGACTTAGACCATCCCCAGCAGTGAACCTCATACACACACAGTTTCCCTTAGAAATCCTTCCTACTTCACTTTTTCAGTCCTTGGCCCTCAAAATTCCAACAGCAAGTGGTAGCTCATCAAGTGGTAGCATCATCAAGGCTGTTTGTCTTCCACAGAGATTGGCAATGCTCCATGTTTCATTTAAGAGCTGTCTCAAAACAGCCAGAGTTTTCCTCTGAAAAAATAAATAAAGCTCTGAACCCCATCCCTCGGAGAAAAACCCTCCCCAAAACCCAGCAAGAATCAAAGCTGAAGTATCCAGGAAAGTTTATTCCTTAAAAAGGACAAGTGAAGTTATTTTGGAAGACAACTGCCAGAGGTACTGTGAGAACACTGATATCCAAAGCTGTCATAATATGTGACCCTCAGATAATAGGGCTGTCCGTCCCTTGGGTAAACTGGGATAATATTAAATGGGGAGAGGCAAAGAAAACACTTGTTTTCTTTTGGAAGAGGGACGTGGAGCTGCAGCAGTGCTCCTCAGCTGAGCATGCAGGCAATGAGGAGATCAAAAGCTGAGCTCCACATCAGGAGCTTTTCATCTGCAGCTCTGCCAGGGTTTAGAGATGAAAGTCCTAGAGTTTCACTGGGAGTGACGAAAAACATTCCTTAGGACCTTGCTTGAAAGCATGGCTGCCTGCAGAATGGATTTCTATTTAGGTTTTATGCTGATTTCCCTTTTTTCTCCCCAATTCCTAGGACTTAAATTATACATGTTGGACCAAATGCAGAGGTGGAGAAACTTCAAGCAAAGGAGATGGAGGTGGGATGTAGGATCTGCTCCACTGACTGTGGGTTTCAATCCCAGCCCCTTCAAACTGATGCATACATAGGGTGGTCTTATTTCTCCCTGAAAGAGGGTCTTGTCTTTAATCTTCTCCCTCCGTTTCAGGTCTCCTGGCTGTCTCCAGGAAAGCAGACGGGGAAGGAGGAGACCAGACTGTGGCTGCTACAGAAAGCATCAAATATGTAACTATTCAGTGAATTCTCGCAAATGATGGTTCTGTTCTCAGAAATCAGGATTACTCAGCATACGCCTCACAAACAGGAGGGGATAAATCCATGGGATAATTTATTCACTATGAATAATTCAACCAGCAGAAGTGACTACTCCAAAGATCGGGTCAAAAGTTGAGTACTTGAATAAATGAATTGCCCTTTCACAAATATAAAAAGCAGAAATCTCAATATTTATCATTTTCAGACACACAAATATTCCAGAACAACATTTTCTAATGAAGTGGGGAGGGGTGTTAATAATAAATTCTATTGATAACAGGAGTTAGGAAAGCAAATAATAACTGACTGGAATATGTTTATATATGAAAAGTGACTTTTCAAACAAACTATCAACAGTGGGCTGCATTATAAGACTATTAGGAAATAGAAACTCTGCAAATAACTTGCCTACCCTGGCAAATGCTGAACCTACTGCCAGTAAATAAGCATTACCCTGGAGCACGAACCAAGCTGTCACAAGCTCAGAGACATATGGTAAAAGCACAAGCAGAGAGACGTGAGATCCACAGCTGAGACCAGATGTGCATCTGACCAAGGTGAAAAATGGGAACCATCAGAGTCCTCTTCCAGTGTCACATGCCTAGAGGAGTCTCATCCCCTCCCTGGCTGGGTGTGAGATGGCTTTTGCAGTCACTCCTGCTCAAGGACCCTGTGCACCCTGGAATGCGTCCCTGCATGGCAGAGCAGCCAAAGACACCTGACCTTCAGCCCAACCAGCATGGCCAGCACACCCTTTGCAGCACAACCAGACACTCAGAAGCTGCTTCTGGTTGGAACAAACCATGAGAAGCATTCAGTTTGTGCCTCATCTTTTGTCTCTCCGTGGTGAGATCTCTGTGGAGGCTCAATGTGCTTTCTAGGTCCCACCTGCTGTGCCTTTGGGTAAACCTGCCCTTTTCCAGTAATCATAGGGACAGATCAATCTAGAGATTGGAGCTGATATGAGCTCATCAACTCCTTTCACCTAAACTGCTGCTGGATATACTTGCTCATGGCTGGCCTAATCCATGACAGGAATTCCTCAGCCCTGGGGCGTCCTTGGCCACCTTGCTGGCAGCAGCAACTGAACTTCAGCCAAATTAAGGGGAATTTGACTCTGTGCAGTTTGGGCTGATGAAAATTAGGGTGCAAGTCCTGTTGGTTGGCTTACTCCAGTCTTGAGGCTATGCCTTGAGCTCACATTTGGAATCATCATGGCCTCAGGTAGAGAATTAAATTGAATTTTTTTCTCATACTGTTTGTAGCTGTAATGAGCAGAGATCAGTCTCTGGCACATGTGGAGTGGGAAAAATTACTTGAGACATGAACAATCCCCAAAAGAGGGGGAGGATGTTGGTGAGAGGTAGAGGCACAGCTAACAGGGATTGGAGCTGGGGCACTGCTTTCCTTCTGCAACATAGGTGCAGACAAAAAAGCATCCCAAATATTGCCTTCCTATGAGGTCCTTCTCCTGCCCCAAAGAGCAGACAACTCCAACTACCCCTAAAGACCAGCTTGGTGTTACTGAACTACAAAGAGCTGTACAAGCTGCCCAGATGATTTGACAATGCAGCCAGGGTTTATGGTCTGGAGCAGGACAGAGAAGCAGCTCAGCTGGGACAGAGAGCCTGGGAGGGCTGGTGTGCTGAGCTTCACTTTGCTCTGCCATGAAGCCCTGCCTGCTGGGAAGAGCCATGGGCTACACAGCAACTTGGTGGCCAAAGCAGAACTTTCAACCACTTCGGGGTCCCCATCCTCTCACTGCAGCCAGAGCACAGCCTCTCACCCAACTGTAGACCCAGAATACAAGAAAGGTATCTTAAAAGGATTTTTAAAAAATTATTTTATTTCTGGAGAAAAAAGGAAAAAGTCATTTTCAGTTTGGCTACAAGAATAACAAATACACCAGAGCTGAGAGCCTTGATTTATGTTCGCATTTCTACAGTTTCATCTCAACAAGGATTCTGAACCCAGGAGAGGCAAATAGTGCTCCTACACTATAAAAGAGGTACAGGGGGCAAGAATGCAGGCCAGTAATTATAGAAACGGGCTGGAGTCAGAAGGACTCTACCATGAGCAATTAAAAGGAAAATTAACCATAAGAAAAGTTTTCTTTCAGTTTTATAGCTAAACCCACAAATAGAAGAAATACTGTACTGCTGAACTCCAACAAACAAGCATGCCTGATTTTAATGAGCAAAATGAAGGGCTTGTTTTATGGGATATGTAATATAATAGTCCCACGGTAAGGGAGCCTATTTCTCCACTGCTCTGCACTGCATGCAGTTATTCCAAGTGGTGCAAAGTGGATGTAAAATGCTACCAAACCCAAATGTCTTCCTTTTGTCCTCCTTCAGTCCTCTCCTACACCCTCTGAATGTATGTGTGCACTACTGTGCTGCCTGTGGATCAGCAAATTAAAGGGAAGGACAAGTACTGTTGTTAGGAAAGCAGGGGAAGGGAAGGAGGCACATTCTGGACTCACTCCTTGCCACAAACTTCTTGTATGATCCTGGCTGAGTCACCTAATTTTGGCAGAAGGTGTGATGGCAGGGCTCTGGCAGAGGTCCAGAGGTCCCCATCACCGGTGAAGGTGGGATGCAGGGAACTGGCAGATGGTGAAGCACCAATGCCTTGCATCTTCCTACTTGATGCTCCCTAAGTGCATCTGTGGAACTCTTAACTTTGCCCTCAGGGGTGAAATACCATTCTTCATGTGACTACAGCCATCAAAGCACTCAAATATCCCTACAACAGGGGTGCACCAGAGCTTGGAGATGAATTTTGCTGTTATTGTGGCAAAAAGTGCTGTGGTCTATGAATATAGAGACAAAAAGCAAAAGGCTGGCAGCAGTAAGGGTGCAGTCCCAAAAATTCCCTGGGGGAGCTGCAGACAGCTGGGCTCTCCCTCCATGCCAGCAAGAACCATGGATGTCCATGTGTGTGAGGGGCACCATCGCACACAACACAACCAAAACCCTTGCCACCACACCCCTCCTTGCATTCCCTAAGCTCTCTCACCCCAGAGTTAAAAAACCCTAACTGTGCTTATACCCCCCACCACTGCCACCACCCTTTGTCCCACAAACTAATCTGTGCTTACTTGCCCAAACATTCTAAAATAAAAAGGCAACTTCTTGTTTACAAATGCAAAAGAAAATATATGACTTTTTTGCCATGGTCTTAAGGGAAATAGTCTTAAGGCTGTATAGCAAAAATTATTTCCAGTAAACTCCTTCCATGCCATCAGTTTCAAAGAACCAGTTTGTTGGCCACTTTGTTGCTTTATTTAAAAAAACCCACTTCTTTTAAAAAAAATTATTCTCATTCTCATATTTCATGCCATTCTTCTTGTGGGCAAGAACAGAGCAGGGACAATACCAACACAGAGAAGAGAAAAAGGTCTGAACAGCAGCTGGATATGAGTGAAAGCAGTAATCTTCAAAGTTGGCTTTGTCTCTCATAGCCCGTACAGTATGAGACATTGATCTCACCAAGAGTCATGCTCCTTCTCTTCTCTTCCTCCTGCCTCTTCTCTCTCAGTTTTGGGTTTTGCTGGCAGAGGCTGCACTGTTTAGAGACAAAAACTCCAGGGTTGGCTGTCTCGGGGCACAACACGTGGTGAAACTCACTGTGGAGCTCAGAGCATTCCAGACTGCACTTTCAAGATGGTGACAGCCCCTGCAGGGACTTTTACCCAAAGATGGGTTTGGCTGCCCAGAGAGGCCAAGCAGCCAGCACCAGCTCCAGGCAGACAGCACTGCAGGCCTTGGGTGCCATGAGGGATGTGGAAATGGCTCAAACACAATGACCACAGGCAGTTTGGACAGCAACCTGGTCTAGTGGAAGGCGGCAGGGTGTTGAAACAAGGCGATGTTTAAGGCCCTTTCAACCATTCTATGATTCTGTGATTGCAAACCAGCTAATATTGCTGCTCCTCAGCAATTTCTCAGGGATACCAGCGATCTCTAGAGTAACCAATCTCACCAACTGCATCACTTCCACCCCTGGGGAGTGCCTTACTTTGAGCTAGTAAGAAAGTCACCATCTCCACTAGGTTTGTTGGAGGTTGGACTGTTGAAGAGGGGGACGAGGAGGCAACACAAATTTGGCACTCACATCCCCCAGAGTGAGAAAAAAACTCTCTGCAGTGGTTGCAGCAGAGGTTTTAAAGGCAGAGCTATCTCCTGTCTTTGTCTTGGGCCAATGCAAAGTCCATTTCAGAGGTACCCAGCTGCTCTTCCTCCCCATCCAAGTGACAGCAGCATCCAGAGCTGATTTTCAGAGGTACTGCAGGGCATTTCATATTTGTTTTAATCTGGGTTGGGTTTTATCTTTTCAGTAACAGCAAGTAAACCAGAAATTAAAGGTTTTGGAAGATTAATTTGCTTTTAAATTCAGGGTGATCTGGGCTAATAGTTTCACTCAGAGGGGGGAAAGAAAAAAAAGGAAACAAAGAGAATAGAGTGGGAGGAGAATTCTGAAAAAATTTCAAAACACATTGTTTCAAAATTTTCTCAACAAAATGGGTTGGGTTTTTTTCTGAAATACAAAAATGTTTCATTTCAACATTTTCCCATTCGGGTCTCAAAACAGCTTTTTTGTTTTACAAACTAGTATAAATCAAAAGAAAAAGCTGAATGAAAAGGTTAATAAATGCAATAAAACATTTGGGGTTTGGACTGAAGAAAATATTTGGTCTTGACCCTACAGGAATCTCTTCCTTTTTTTCTCCCCAGTTTGCCAAGAAAATGCAAATAATTTGTTTTGGTTTGACCTGAAGCAACTTATTTATCATTCTTGGAACATGAAATGCCATTGTTTACCTAGATCTACTCATCAGCTCCCTGGCACCCTTTTCTTGGGGGAATTAAGGAGATCAAGGGGATTAAGAGAGACCACATTGAGCTGCTGCCAGAAGAGTTGATGTGGGGTCTGGGCTTTTTGATCCCAGGAGGAGTGCTTAGGTGCTGTAGTACCCACAGTGCCCTCAGGAGAAGAAGCAGATGTGGTGAGAGGTGAGATTTTTATTAGACCAAAATAAAAGATTAATGAAAGATATTATCTACACTCACAAGACTTACCTTGCCTGGAAGCTGAGGCACGGTCACTGCTAACGCACAGCTCTGTCCCAAAGGACACCATAACATCCCGACAGAGTAGATTTTAGGGGCTTTGGAAAGAAAATCAGGATGGACAGGTTTCACTACTTGCCCTCTGAGAAAAAAGGCAGCAAATCCTGTCCCTATCCATAGGGATGAGAGATGTCAGACAGACACAAGAACGATGTGGAGGCTCCCAAAGCAGGGCTGGCCCCAGGCTGAGCTCCTCACTGTGCCATGCCAGGGGCTCCTGCATAACATGTGATTGATTTAGGTTGCGTAATGCTGAGCTGTAAGACCTCATCAGCTGCTACTCATTACACAGGCACAGCCCTTCTTGAATGGAAACCATAGCAGAAAATAGATCTGGGGATGTAAAACCTGACATCTTGAATTCATAAACGGAGCGACAGCATTCTTGTTTAGAGTCTGAGGGTGGCCTGTTCTGAACTTGCCTTTTTTTATACCAGATGAGTCTAACCTCAGAGCCAGGATGACTCCAGCTCGTATCATTAGCCTAAGGCAAAGAAAAGACCATGACTCAAGTCTCAGTGCTAGAGTCTCTACAAAGTGCTCAAGCACAGGACACAGAGTCTGATCCTGCCATCTCAGCAGACCCACTGACTCTCTTGGCAATCTCCTCAGTCCCAGCAACAGCAGGGACAAAGGGTGTCACTCCAGGCTGCAGTTCAGACTGTCTTCTCACACACGATATCCTAATCAGGGATGAGTCCCAGCCACTAGAAAGAGGCAGAAAATAAAGCAAGAAATCACTCTCCCCCCTACTCCACTATGAAATCGGTTTCACTTCCGAAAGCAGTGACCCAGAGCTGTGTCAAAGAGAGGGACAAGACCAACTATTTTCATAAAGCAGTGGAGGGCCTGGGGGAAGGACTCACTAACCTTTCAAGGTCTTATACAATTTTTTGGTCTTCACGATTTTTTTCACAGTTCCACATGCTTGTTTCATTAAGACATGGTTTGGGGAGAATGAGTCTTTATGCCAAATCTCCTGTATGAGCCCAGGGAGGACATCTAACCTCTTCCTGCCTCTCCAAACCCATGATAATATGTATTGACAGACCCACAGTGCTGACTTTGGCTGGAATAGAGTTAATCTTCTTCAAAGAAGCTGGTATGGGGCTGTGTTTTGGATTTGTGCTGGAAACAGTGTAGATAACCCAGGGGTGTTTTTGTTATTGCTGAGCTGGACTCACACACACCCAAGGCCTTTTCTGCTCCTCACCCCACCCCAGCAGTGAGGAGGCTGGGGGTGCACAAGGAGCTGGGAGGGGACAAAGCAGGGGCAGCTGGCCCCAAATGACCCAAGAATATTCTATACCATATATGTGGCATCATATATGTATGTATGTTCAGTATATAAAGCTGGGGGAAGAAGGAGGAAGGGGGGTTGTTTGGAGGGGTGGCATTTGTCTTCCCAAGCCACTGTTATATGTGATGGAGCCTGGCTGTCCTGGGGATGGCTGCACACCCGCCCTGGGAAAGTGGTGAATTTATTCCTTGTTCTGCTTTGCTTGCATGTGGGCCTTTTGCTTTATCCATTAAACTGTCTTTATCTCCACTCATGAATTTTCTCGCTTTTACTCTTCTGATTCTCTCTTCCACCCTACTGAGAGGTGAGTGAGCAGCTCTGTGGGGGTCACCTGCTGGCTGGGGTTAAACCATGATACCCATTCATGTTAGTGAGATACTTAGATAGTGGTGCTGGAGACATGAAGTATCCATCTGGCCAGCAGGTATGGACACCTAGCTGCAAGAGTAACCTGAGAAAGTATTAATTTGTCTCAAATACACCCTATCACTGTCCCTAACCTGCCCATATCCAATCTTCTTCAGTGTATCCACTAACAGCAGTGAGGCCTCTTACAGCTCATTTTGCAGCTCCTCGTGCCCTCTCCACACCATGGATCACCCTTCTGCAGATTCTTTTCAAGATGTCTGGCAGTGTAAGCCCCTTTCTCACCTAGGCAGTGTGAGGGAAGAAATCAAACACAAGATAGAAACTACACCCTGTGCAGCAGCCTGGCTTCAGCATGCTATCACCAGGTCCTGTCTATTTACTCTTTGTCAGCTCTTTCTGCTTGCTCCATCTTTCCTCATATATTTCAAATCTGCATCTAATTCAAGTATTACGTCCATTTATTTTCTTAATACTCCTATTCCCCTGAACCGTGTTTTTACGCTGGGTAGCCGTTGCTGCAAGCACAGTGCTGAAATAAGGCACTTATTGGCTGCAGCTCCAGGGATTTTAACCGGATATCTGCCTTTGTTTAAATTAAGTAAATCAGGATGTTTCCTAAACACCATAAGGACAGAAGTTTAGACTTCTACTGAATCAGCTTTTTGACCGAAAGCCAGCAAGGCTTCAGTCAAGGGCATTCCCCAAAAGAGTCCAAGGAGCCTGAAAATCCCCTTCCATCAGGTCCAAGGGGCTCTGTGACTCACTCGGTGGGGGACACCAGTCCCGTCCTTTGGAGGAGATACCTACCCCTGTAAAGTGCCTACCTGTAGCCACCCAGAACTGCATGAGATACGTCCAACTCTTCAAAGGCGTTTTTGGATACAAGGCTGTAGTTTATATACTTAGAGACGTACTGACTCATGCTCCCAATGAAAACAAACCTCCGCCAGTGATGTGGTACAGCTTTAGACACTTCTACAGACAGAGCTTCGGCAGAGCCATGGGCTGATATCGTCAGTTTTTATCAGGTGAGGGGTTTCCAAAGTGCTCAAAGGTGGACATTATGGTGATCTCAAAGTAAACCAGAGATTTCAGCACTATTTCTTACACTGATTAACTTTCTGGAAAGCCTAGAAGTTAAGTATACAATTTCCACAAGCAACAAATGGCAGATGGACATATCTTCCAAGCAGATCCTTAGCCTCTGAAGACTGGAGAGTCCCAAAAGCCAAGCCCTTAAGGCATCTGTGCATCCTCAGACTTGAATTTTTATTTTCTTCTTAAGAAGTAAACCATGGCAGCCCAGATGTAGCACAGAGGAATCCAAATGAACAGGAAAGTATCAGTGAACCCAAAGAAAACTGACTGCTGCAAATATTGACTGCTGGGTGAAGAGGGAGGGTGAGTAATTCCTATCAGATATTGGTTCAATTATTGGAAATGCTGACAAAAGCAAAATGCACAATAAACTATGGTTGCTCCCAGCCAAAGGCTCAAACAGTTTTGCTGTCCTTCAGCCACAGGGCACCGACAAAACAACCCAGAAACTGCTGATGAAATTAATCATTAATTCTCTTAATTAAACAACTGAGAAAAAGCTTTGTAATCAAATATCTACCTTCCTTTTGTCAAGAACAGCTAACACTTTTGCAACACAGGGTTTGGAGAACAATCTCTCAAGGTCAGTTTTAGATTGAACTCATTCCCATTTGAGGCTCTGAGGTGCTTGGCTGGGTTGTTTCCCTGTGAGCTCTGCCCATAAACAATTACTGAGGCTTTACTCTTCCAGCCTCTTTCTCTAAAGTTAGCTGAACTATTCTAGGAAAGAGACACTTCTCTCTAGGAATGATGCTAGTAAAATATGACCAGCAGTCCTGACTGTGGCATGTCTACAGAGGTCACTGTCTTTGAAGGACTTGTTAAATACGTTTTATTTGTCTCAGGTAATGCCATTGTGGTGATTCACCCTGTTTCTGTAAGCCAGCATAAAGAAGGAGCATTACTAATGTTTTATATCAAGGTGCAGAGTACATCATTAAATGCCTTCACACAGGGAACTGACGTCACACTAGGTTATTTTTCATCACTTCTCCTCCTTGGCATTGCCCAGGACTTCATCAGGAGAAAAAGCACACATAGATGCAACACAGGCCTCATGGCTCTGCAGCAGTGCCCTACGTCACTCAGATTTTACTAGCAGCACAGTTTTTAGACGAGAGCTGTACTCACATATAAACAGAGCTCAAAACGTTGTCCAGATCAGCAAAAAAGGAAGTTAAATAATTAGCTATTTTAAAAAAGCAAACTTAATGAGAAGCCAGGTAATGCTTAACTTAATGTGATATTAGAAAGCAAAGGAATCTAAGTGATGCAATTTACATATCTTGGCAGCAATGTGCAGCTCAGTAGGAATGTCTGGAAGGAAATCACATCCACAGTCAGCACAGCAGTGTTAACCAAGATTTGAGCCTCAAAAATCTACAGCTTAAATTGCCATCACTCAGGCTCCAGCTCATATGTTATTCCCATGTTAACAAATGGGTAGAAAACCAGAAAAAAATCCTCTGAAGGTCCAGAGAGCCAGCCAAAGGACTCTGGATGCAAACTCCTTGGGAAGAATGAGATATCTGAGTTTATTTCAGACAGTGCAGAAGTTGATCAAAGGCTCTGCTGTAGAAGAGATAACCTGTAGACATACCTTGAAGCCACTTTAAACATATAATTATCAGCATTCTAAGCCAAAAGCATAGCAGAGTAACTACGCACACAGTTACCTCTTCTTTGGGTGGGTTTTGTCACTACTTTGAACCTGGCTGCTGCTGAAGTTATACAGTTTGGATTAATCTGCTCAATGCTTCAGCCACAACAGCGATGGCAGAAAGGACTCTCAGAGTTCATCAGATCTGAGACTCCCGCATTACCCAGTCAGGGAGAGGCACACAGCAGATATATGCCAAAAATTAAAGCAGAATATCAGCAGACATTGTCTTGCCACCAGGCACCTGGAAGGAAACACAGATGGGAATGGCTGCAACACGCTCCTCAAAGGAAGAGACATTCAAAGAGCAGCTCAAGCCAGACAGGACTGACTAAGGAATTGTCTCAAGTACCCAGTGGTGAGGGAAGCATCCAAACTCAGCTTCTTCAGTCTTGTAAGTGGGTAGCAAAGCTGAAGACAAAAGGAAATAAGTAATTTTAAAGCTTGTTTCCACTACTATTCAGTGCCCTCAGAGCTAAAGTGACTGAAGCGCAGCTAGGTAAACACAAACCAACCCAAAATCCAGTCTGCTTCTTGAAAACATCACTAGTAGCTGCTTATTTGCAACTAGTCTGAGAGTTTAAAACCTGCTGGACCCCCAAGGACATGTCTGCTTGGTTGCAATCCTGCTCCCAGCTGCTAGAGCAGCCTGCCTGGTCCTGCTCACCATATCCCTTGAGGTGGACCCAGGCACAGAGCTGGGAGCAAAGGTCCTCCCCAGCACTGCTCTGCAGGATAGCCCTTGAGCAGATGCGATTTCAAGGGTAAATGCTGCCGCTGCCGTATCTTTTCTTTCACCTCTTTAATCTTATCGGTCTGCCTAAACCTGGTCTAACAGGCCATCCAAGGGACAGCGAGTGCCTCAGGGGTGGACATGCAATCAGAGAGAGCCTGCCAAGTATGCAGATGGTTGTTATCTGCAACAGCATTGCTGTGCAACAGGCTGAGGCAGACTCTCCGGCCTTCTCCTGAGGAAGAGTAGAGCACGTCCCAAGAGCGCAGTGTTCCCATCCTTCAGCCTTTCGAATTCACCCTCAGCAGAGGCTGCCTTTGATCAGATCATCACCAAACCCTCCCCAGACTGAATTCCACCAAGCGGATCCTCAGCTGTGGTAAATCAGCACGGCTCCCCCAGGGCGGATGGAGTGATGGCGCAACTCCTGCGCCTGAGGATCCATCCAGCCCTCTTTCATCCAGATCGAGCATTAGTGATAAATGCAGCTACTTTCAAACGCCTTTGTTTGCCTGTTGTAAGAATGCAGATTGTGAAATGGGAATTTGCAATGCTAACAAAATTCTGAGGAAGGGCCTCGGAGAAAAATAACTGCAAACAAACATAACCAAGCCCTCTCCTGTTTAGAAGATTCACAGCATCCCAAAGAGGTCAGAGCAGGGAGTCAAAAAACAACTCCACTTCTTGAGGCAGATCTGTGGGCAAAGTACACCTGATATTGCAGAGGGACTTGCTGGCTGCTTTGCAAGACCCGGAAGAATTATATACCCATGATGGAGCTGTGCACCATAAAGGTTTTGGCCTGCCCTGTTTTCTTCTCACATTTGCATTTACTCTGGACAGAATCCTTGCATTTCTGCTAAACTCTGGTATTCCCTTGGCATGCTGCACTGCCAAGGTGCAGCATTGCTTTGGTCAGTGGAAACGATTCCTGTGAAGAATATGTAAGCAGAGACCCTCACTTCACCCACCCACTCAGCTTCTCCCCATTTTCTTGCACCTTCTCTCATTTCTGAGAAGCTCACCCTTTCCTCCATCTGCAAAGTCTTTCATCTGGAATTAAAAATAGAGTTGCTGTAGGCAATTTCTAGACACACTTGAATATGGAGAGGTGAGACGTGAAAACTGACTTTGCACCAATTCTGGCCCAAATTCCCTGGAGCTCACCTCTTGCATTTTCTGCCCCCATGAAAAGGCCATACTCTGAGCTTCGAGGAAGAGAAGGGTTACCTTTCACTGCCTTTGCACAGGACTGCAGTCCTCACGCCTTCCCTTTAAGGTTTAATATCCTTGGGAAGTAAAAATTACAATACAGACCGAGGAGGGAAACACAGAAAAGAGCAAGTACCAAAGCAAGTACCACCAGGTGTACCAGAGCAAAAGAAACACATTTGACTTGAGCAAGCCATAATCTCTCCTGCTTCTTCTGGACCTGCAGAACTCAGCATGAAGCCCCCACAAGTCTTTCCCCAGATCCTCTCTCAGAGCAGTCCTCAAGACACCCCTGAGCTCCTCACTGCCATAGGACAGACAATGCCCTCTAGTATTTATTTCCCCATAAGTAACTTCTGACTCAAATTTACCAGTGGTGACCTGTAGCGTCAAGAGCACAGCCAGGTCCCAAAACACAGAAGCTTTGCAGAAATAAAGATTAGTCTGCAGGTGTGAAAATGGCACAACAGCTTTATTCCCTTTCACGTGGGTCATTGCAAACACACAAGTGAGGTTGAAGCATTTCAAATGAAGGCAGAGAAAAAGAATGAATGCAACAGAATAAAAGAAGGTGGTATAAGGTCAAGTGGTTATTGCATACATTAACCAAAGGAAAAATAACATTTTTCAGTCTTCTTCCTTCCAGTACTCTTGACAAGGAGGAAGCTAAAGTCCAAATCTTTCTCTTTATTTTCCCCCAAACAATAATCACAGTCTCTTGGCAAAATGAATTTCACCCTGAATATTTTGCTGACACCAGTTAAATTCACAGATCTCTAGTCTTCCAGCATCATCCACCAAAAAACCCTAAACACTTATGACGTTAAAGGTGCTGCAAGAGACTGTTTGATTTGGAGAATTTTCCTTGTTCACTCTCAGGCCTGAGCATACAGTTGGCATTTCAGCATCTTTTCCCAAAGGCTAAACACTCCCAGCTCCCTCAGCTGCTCCTCATAAAATTTCTGCTCCAGACCCTTCCCCAGCTCCACTGCCCTTCTCTGGACACATTCAGCACCTCAATATCCTTCTCGTTGTGAAGGGCCCAGAGCTGGACACAGCACTCAAGGTGTGGCCTCCCCAGTGCCCAGCACACGGGGACAATCATTGCCCTGGTCCTGCTGGACACGCTCTTGTTGATACAAGCCAGGATGCCACTGGCCTTCCTGGCCACCTGGGAACAAGCATCCTCAGGAGAAACACCTCTGTCCTAAGGTATATCCTGTGTTTCCACTTGCAGGTAGATTTTTCTTAGGCTTTCAGCTGGGAGGTTAATTCTGGTAAGCCACAATACCTTGTTTTAAATGGTTTTTATTACCAGTTTGACACATTACACTACTATTTATTTTTCAAATCATTCCAAAATACCTTACTGATACAATTGAAATGGATATTAATTTAATGTTTGGTCTTCTCGGGACCAATATTCACCTAGTTTCTGAAATCTGTCCAAGCCTGCTTACAAAAGGCAAATTTTTGAAAGCTGAAGTGAGGTAGAAGCAAATACAGTATATTTCACACACAGCAAGAGACCAAGAGAACTCAAAGTTAGCATTCAAGTCCATTTCCTGCCACCAAACTCCTGAATGCTCTTTTAATTTCTCTGAACACAATATTCGTCCTACAAAACAATCCATAACCTGCTGTTTATCAGACTTCAGACCTTCCAGTAATGCTTACAATTTCCTGAAAAGTCAACATTTATTTTTCAAGTGGCTGAGTCAGGCCTCAAGTAATTTATTGGCTGAAATAAAAACATGAAGTGAGGCATTTTGAAAGCTAATGTATAACTCTGGATGATATCCATAGTCCCATAATATGTTTGAGACACCAGCAGTGATGACCATGATTGTAATCTTTTGTTTTGTTTATGTTTCATTACTGTGTTATGTCATACACTCCCGCACAGTCGAAATCAGTGCTTTAATTTTGAATCACCTCACAGCATACTGCAAAAAACATATGAAATAAAAGCAGCATACTTCAGTCATCCAGCATGTCTCTCCTTATCTTTCTTATCTTTAAGGAAAACTATAATTGGATAATCTTTACTTAATGTAAACTTCTAAAAGCTGGAAGCCATTTCAAGATGACACAGATTAACTGCGGCTACCTGTGAGAACATGCTTCAACATTTTGATGAATTCAGGGAGGATAAAATCAAGCATCTCCAGTATTTACAAAACTATTTTGGCAAAAAAGTGACTGAAAATTTTTCACACAACCTTCAAGAAAAAATTATAACTTTATTCTAGTGTCCTTGTCTTTCTTATTACTCTGTGAGCCAGTCACATGGCTGGAAGCAAACAGGGGTTTTAATTTTCTTTGCAGATAGAGTGCTCTCTGGCTCCCGGGTTAACTTTAGCACTGTCAGCTGCAGAAAGGAATATATTTTCAAAGTTCAGATAATTTGATTTTGGTATCATTTTTACATGAGCAGATATCCCTTGTTACAAGCTGCACAGCTGTCTGAGGAGAAATCAGCCTGACAGTGATTATCCCCCTTCCACTCCCTAGTAAGATATAAACTATTACAAATATTTTTATATTTCTATGGTTTGAGGCATCAACAGCCACAGAGAAAATAAGCTCTTTTAAACCAAGTTCCTACTTGTGTTCTCAATTGAAAGAGGAGCAAATATATTCTTGGCAATATACAATGCTTTTGTCTTACCATGGCAAATGATTAATACTACGCCTAAAATTTGGAGAAGGACACAAATTTGCTGTCACAATCAAATGACTTGTATGAGCCAGAGTGGATACAGCAGCCACCTCCTTGTTGCTTCCAAAGTGCCCTGCTTTATGCATTTTTCCTCACAGAAAATGAGGATTTCTCTCCAGCATTAGGCTACAGAAATTCCTAGGATCTGCACTGTTTGCTGCTGTCTCCCACGAGCCCATCATGAGCAATTAAAAAACAATTTCTGGGTAAACTACATTAAGCCTTTTAGCAATTATTGCTTTATTCTGATTCATTTGACGTCTTTTCTCCCCTCATTGCAAAAAGTTCAGAAACTGATGATTAAGAGGAGTCACTTGATTTTGTCCATTAATAATAGTTCCCAGTTACAGCTGTTGTTACACTCCACATAGGGACATCACTAAATAATTGAAAATATCTAAATAATATTTGCCTTCAGCCTTGGAGAAAATGTCTGTCCCACCTAACTAGAAAGCCCACAGACTCCAGACATTACAGAGACTGAAGCAGAGAGTTCACATAAATATATGGCAAAACCCATCCTACTTAGTTACAGAAGAATAAGTAGATAGCAGTTTTCAATCAATTTCACTGCAGTTTGTAGATCTTTGGGGTGCACTGACTTCTGAATGGTCTACAAAACTTCACAAGAAAAATAATGTCTTGAATATTGTCAGTAGGCTTCAATTTAACTATATCAGGGGCTGAAGTTCTGCTGCTAAAAATATGAATGTCTGCAAATGAAAAAGATTGAAAACCACTGACTGAAAACCACTGGCTACTCTGGGTGCTTGGGGGTTTTTTTAAGGAAGACTGGAGTTATGCTGTAAAAATGTTTTCAGAAGGATCTATTTACCTTTCCCTAGTACTGAAAACATATTTGAGTGGGGTTTGCAATGAAATCATGATCTTTGGATTTAATGATGATGTACAAATGGGAAATGGTGCTGTACAAAATGAAGGCCACATATCCTGACCTCCAGCAAGGTTCTAGTTTGGAGAAGTGAAGCCTTAAGGGTCCATGGGACTCCAGCCTTGGACCCACCTGTGGCACTTCCAGCCAGTGTCCATGGAATCAGTGTAATTCTGTCTCTCTCTGCACCACAGGGACGCCTTCGAGCCCCTCCATCATCAACAAACAACACCGGAGGCTGATAAAAAGGGGTGAAAAACAACCCCTCTTCATCAGCTGAGCATCCCAGATCCCTCCACTATCGGCAGGGAGAGACAAGCACCATTAGAAGAAATGTAAGTTCAAAAAGTCAGGTTTCAGAGGCGTATTGTTCTTATCAACCATAGCTCAGATCCATCAAGTTCCTAATTCAGGTATTTACTAGCTTCACTTGAAATCATGTGAGTTTTTCAGCCTGCATGGCCAACAAAGTGTTGCAGAGAGAGGAGATGCTCAGAGAGTGTGGGGAGTTTCTAGAGTCACACAGTTAATGGCAAATCTGGGGGTAAGCCTTGGGTCTTCTCCATAAATGAAAACCTTTGACCTGTCGGTGAATCTTTTACAAGGTGCTCAAGATCAGCGGTACCTGGTACCCAGGGTTTCCAAATGCTTATTAATGATTCATCTGATCCATTGGCCCAAAGCAAAATTAGCTGTGAAAAGCATGCCAAATCCATGCAGGCCTTGCAGGCCTGATACACTTGTCCCCCAGCAATTTTCTGGTCACGTTTTAAAAGAGTCAAGGATTCCTTTCAGAACAGATGGAGCCAGTGTGTTAAAAGTATACCCAAAAGAACTGGGTCAAAGTGCAATAGAGGATGGAGTCATCACCATGTTCTGGAAAAATGTATCATGAGCAATTTTTTTAATATAAAACGATAATAAGGAAGAGAATTTTTATCACAGGAAAAGTTCCCAGCATTGAGTTCACTTCGGTTCTAAGAAGCCTACAGAATATTTGTCCAATAGAGGAATAAAGTGCCCTCATTCATTAAAAACATTAATTTGCCCATCTGCCCCAGTACCACTAAGACCATCTGGGGCCCCTGCCCATGGCAGCATCCTAGCTGCTCTGGAAAGATTGTCTGAACATTGCAAACTGCACTACAACTCAAGCAACCAATTCCCTCCCTAGGAAAGAGGCTGCTAGAGCATCCAGTGTTCCTGGAATGTTTGGAAATACTTGTCAAAACACGACTCTGGTTTCATTGTTAGTTCTATTAACATTCAAACATTTCCCTTGTTGATTAAAGGCATTGGCTCCATGAAATGTCTTAAAGTCAATGCCTATCTGCCTCCTATCCAATTTCTTATGCAACTGCTGCTTTCCACACCACAAATGTTTTTCCCTTAACAGTGAATGAAATGATTTATGCCACAATTACTACACAGAGGCCTTTTGAGGCTGACGGAGGCCAGCCCTCCCTGACCACAGGTCGCATTCTTCATTGTGTTTGATCTGGACATCCAGCACGCTGCATGAAGGAAATCATATTCCTGCAAAAGCACAAGATCCCTGAGGTAGTTATCACTTTATTGTGACAGAGCAGGGCATGGTCCCACAAGCCAAGCTGCAGACCGGGAGTTGATATTTGGGAAGGCATTTTACCTTCCTGGGCTTTGGAATGACTGAGTGTATCACATGGATAAAAACACTTAACTATCCCCTACAGGATTATCTCTGTTTGTAAAGACCCTCAATTGCTTTTCCACTGCAGAGCTGCTGGACATGCACACTGAATTTGGAATACACATGTCTGTTGGTTCTTATTTTGAAGGCCAGTAAAAGCTGTAGAGTCACCGAATTCTGTAATATATCCTGTATATTTAATGTGCTGATACATGTCTGATCCACCCACCCTATCTCTGCAGCAGAATACACCCAGAGCAGAGCTTACACTGTGCCCTTCAGAAAAATAAGACTACTCTGGGAATTGCAAGAAGACAGCCGTACAAATCAGGCTCTAGATGTGGTGGGGCTGGTGTCAGACACAGCACTGTGTGAGCACTGGCATGAGAGAGCATACAAGTCTGTGTTAAAGCAGAATTGAGCAAGACTATATTGTCCCCATATTCGAGCTTCCTCCCAAGTAAGTCAATCTTCCACTGAGAAAGAGCTTGCCTAAAAGTCATAGCAAGAATGACTAATATTGACCACAATTCTGCTGTCCCCAACAGATGGAAGACCTGAACTCATATTTATTTTAGGATGTGGCTGCTTGTTCTGAAGGTTCCCATGCAGGTCATAACCCATCCCTTTCCCTATCTTGGAGTGGGGCAGAATAGGGGAAAACCCCTGGAGAAAGGAGAGCCACCAGGCAAAACAGCGGGGCCAGGACCTAGGGAAGAGTCCAATGTGTGCAAGCTCTAAAGGGTTGAAGAAAAGTTTCTGTAACCCCTGCTGCAGGTGAGCAGTCAGGGTGAATGGGCAGCAGCAGACAGCTGGTGCCCTTTGGTGGTCTCTGGCCACATCCAGGAGAGAGGACTTCAAGGGCATTTGTTGGACTCCCAGAAGCTCATCTTGGCAGTATGTAATTTCCCCTTACAGGCACCAGTCTGCACAGGCTGGTAAGGGATTAAACAGGCTGTGGCTTCATTTCAAATGCCCCTCAAAGTGAGGTGCCCTGCTACACCCACAACTGCAACCCTGCTGCACACACGTTTGCCTGAAATATCCTATGTGCCCATGGCATGAAGAGATCTGGCAGGCAGCAGTGATCTCTGTCCTGTCCCCTCCAGGCTCCAGCACATTGCTTTGGTTTATTCCAAGGACAGGCAACACCCAGCCCGTGCAGGTGGTCAGTGACACCTCTGAGAGCCACTTGTGACCCTGGTGGCAGTGCCCTGGCTGCACACACACAGCTGCTGTGCTGAGTCAGCATCATTTCAAGGTCTGATTTTAAATCCTTGCTTCTCACACCCTCCACAGGCCTGCTCCAGGGTTTTTGGGTTTGTTTTGTTGTTTTGCTTCTTTTTTTTCCTCCCTGCTTTCTCCAATTGCCTGCTTTGCATTCCAGGCTGACAAATTATTCTACCTTTGCCAGTGCCTCCCCACATGCAGCTCTTAAAAAGATCCAGCGTGCCGCTCCAGTTCAGTTCACTTGTTCCTTCTCATTTCACTTCAAATAAAACAACTCACTCCTTGTAGAGCCTTCTATTCCTTGTCTGTTCCATACAGTTCAGTGGGAAACAAACCCAACAGGATAAGATTGTGTTGCAAACAGCTCACAGACAGTGCAGGCACAGAGAGATCCTTCACAAGGTGCTTGACTGCTCACAGTGTTTGCCCTGACAATCATTTGGATCCTTAATCTTAGCAACAACGACTTTTGAGCTTGAAATTCAATAAACCAGCCTGGAATTGCAGCTCCAAGGGCTGGCTAACTAATAAAAAGCGGTTTAGCTGTTCCAATGCGCCTTATTGATATAAATGGGTAGTGACATGAGCTCTGGAAAATGTACCCCAGTGCTGGCATCCACTGATGCTATTTAACCCTTGAATGCTAAGGGTGAACAGCTTGGGCTTCTACTCCTGCACACTGATACTGACCTCTGAACTGATACTTCAATTCAGTTTCATGTGAGCTTGTAGCATTTGGTTGGGCTGAAGGAACAGCCTGTTACAGCCTTGTGAGGCTACAACACTCAGTCTGGCTCACAAGTCAGCGAACAAGACCCAGTTTTGATAAGAAATATTTGGCAATATTTATTGTGTGTACCTAACCTGATATGATTCAGCAGCTCATGTGACCGAGACTCTGATCAAACTTGCCAGCATATTGAAATTTGAATTAAAGTTTCACCTATTTCATTGCTCTGCTCCAACTCAGTATTGATTCAGGAATTGCTTACTGCTGCCTGAGGAAGCAGCTCCTGCGAGTATCAGATGTATGGGGGCACCAGTCCCCAGTGTAATTTTTGAAAGATCCTTGTTGAGCCCAGCACTGGTGCCTGAGCCTTCTGCCTGCCATGCTACATCTGACAGCTCAGATGTGCAAGGGAGAGCTTTGCACAGTGCACGAGGGGGATTGCAGGGGAAGGGAAGTGAGCACAAGCTTTCGGACAGCAATGTCACCAAGGGTGACATTGGCATGAATAAAGCCCCTCTCCCTTCATGCCTCCCCAGAGCCCCAGTCCCAAGGGCTTTGGGACAAGCATCTGACAGCCTGTCCCAGACAGAGATGCAGAATGGACTGCTTAAAGCATTCACACCTGGAGCCAATTTTGCTCCATTTTTTTTTTTTTCTGACAGCAATCTTCATTTAACTTAATTTGAGACTATCAACAGGTCGCACTTTCGTAGAGAGAGATTAGCAGCCTCCCTCTAAGGCAGAACTTTGGAGAGGCAGGGAGGGAGGGAGGGGCCCTCAGGGCCTGAAAGGCTCCCCAAAAACTGTCCCAGGGCAGCCAGCCTCAGTGGCTGGGCAGATGGAGGTGTGTGACAGTGACAGGCTTGGAGCCACTCACTCAGAAAAGGGCAACCACTCACCACCCCTGAGCTGCTGAAAGGGAGTTGATTTTCATCACAGACAGCTTTGGATATTAAGGGGATAAACAAATATAAAGTTCTGGGAAGGGAATTCCTATAAAGGGTAAAAGGAGAACAAACATGTTGGCAGAGAGTATCCCTGCGTGGAAGGAGTGGGGGGGGTGGGGGGGCATGCTCCTATATATATGGCTTATGGTATAACAATGCTGAAATAAATGCAACTGTGTTGTGCAGGCTTTACTAGCCTATGTACATGGATTTTTATTTTTTAAGTAAGAAAGTGGCTGAGACACAGTCCAGAGCTGCAGTTTTTGCTGCACAGCACTACATCCTAGGCTCTCTTACGGTGGCCACCACAGTGACAAAGCAGCATCAAAAAATCTGTACTTAAATGGATCTGTGCTCCCCAACACCACATGAGTGTTCTGCATGGTTAAAAAATGGGAAATCTAAAAATATCGCGCTCTAGGGAAAACTGCAAACCTTGAAGTCCTTCACACAGGACTATCTCAATACCCATTTGATTTCCTGTTGTAAAGGGCTTCCAAATGTTATAAGTTCTTGGGTTTTTTTCCAAATGAAAACCAGTTCAAAACCATTAAAGGGCTGAGCTAACCTGATCCACAGGGCAGACCTTTACATCTCCCAACAACCTCACAACTCTCCGAGTTCAGATCACCCATTTCTATCCTGTTACTCCAGGAGCAGCACGGGAGTGTTTGCTCTCACATGACAGAAAGGAACAATCACTATGGCACTTTTAAAACTCAGCCACAGTGTGAAAAACCAGACTGAATTCTCACAGACGTTTTGATTTTATCTGCGGACCGAGGAAAGCTCCTGGTCCTCTTTTGCTGCTCTCCTCTTGGAAAATTGGGGTAGTAATAGTAACAATACTAACACTAGCAATAAGAACAATAATGCTACAACAACAATCTTACTCTGGTGGCTTTACTTGAGAGCAGAATTTGGCTTTGCTTTCACAATTTTGTCTTCAAAATGAAGCAAACAACTCCTTGTGCAGTGTTATAATTATGCTGCTGTTGTTGTTTTAATTTTTAGTGATTTTCTGGCACCTCCAGCACAGCAGTTATGAGAGCAAACATCGTGCAGCTTGACATGCTGCCAAGCCTTCTCTGTGTCGGTGAAATAAGCACATTTTATTTATATGTCTGCTTTTCCCTCCATTGTTTACATTTAAAACCGGTGGTGTCACTGGCGAGGGTCTCCGCTGACATGTAGGATTTCCTCGCCGCAGCCCCGTCTCAATGCTTCCCCACACAATGCCACAGTATTGAGATGTCAGAGTCTCTGTGCCTGATAAAGGTGTCAAGACAGATCCCGGTTGCAGCGACAACAGTGCGAACTCCGAGCCCTCCACGGCGGCCAGGAGCGATCCCCGCTGTTTGCCCTCGCTGCGGGCCAAACCTCCTCACTGCCCGGCTTTCCTCTGACCCGAAAAACCTTCCCTTGACTCTCCTGCAGGTTGGGTTTTTTGGGCCCCCTCTGCAGAGCATTTTCAGCTCTGATAATATTTGCGTCTATTTTCAGCGAATGAGCTGCTGTGTCAAGTGGGATTAAAGCAGAACTCTGACTTCTCTGTATGAGGCAGCTCAGCTCTCTGCCAGCAGTAACTGATGCATGTCACTTCAGCAACTCGGCCGTGTCGGGGGTCCCTGAGATGACCACAGTACCCCAAACCAGAACTGTGACAGTGACTAGATCGTTGTAATCGTAACTGTAAATGTGACTAGATCCATTTAGTCAGACTTTATTAAAACAGCTAGTCCAGCTGGCAGAGGAGAACACGTAGACTGGCGTGGAGACTGTGATTATTCCCATCAATGCACCATCAATAGGGAATATGGGTGTGGGGGCGTGAAGTCAGGATGCTCGAAAGCGAGTGGCTTCACTTCGGGGTACAGACGGGCAGCTCTGCAGAGGGAATGGGTGCACGGGCCATTTGCTGCTCAAGTCCCAGGCGGAGCCGAAGCGCTACACGCACAGAAGTGCTGTCCCCAACCCACGGATCCCCCTTCCCGCCGCCTCTCTCCAGAAAACGCGCTGTTCCCGAGCCAGGAGAAGGGGACACGCGGGTAACCGCCGCGGCGCACGAGGCCACTCAGGATCCACCATGGGAGCAGTGCGCCAACTTTAATCTCACGTCTGTGGGAAGCGAGTGCCGCTCCACCCCGAGGGCTTGGCGGGCGCAGCCCCGCGCGGCACCAGCCGCCCCCCCTCGCAGCCCCGGGGCCGGGCGCGGAGCGGCGCGGGGCGGGCGCGGCCCCCCGCGGCGGCGGCGGCGGCGGGGCGGGGCGGGGCGGGCGGTCCGGCCCGGCGGGCGGGGACATCGCGGCCGCCCCGCTCCGCGCCCGCTCCGCGCCGAGCAGACGCAGGAGCGCCGCGGCGGCGGGCGGGCGGCGGCGGCGGCGGCTCCTGCGGACGCTCGCTCGCTCGCTCCCTCCCTCGATGCGCGGTGCGCGGCCGGCCGCGGGGCTTGCGCAGGTAGGCGCCCCGCCGCCGCTCGGTGCACGGCTTCGCGCGGCCCCCTGCACTTTTTTCCTGCTCCCACCACTTTTTTTTTTTTTCCGCCTTTTTACTATTATTTTTCCTGTTCCTCCTTCCTGTGGGTACCAGGGGCGGGGGGTTTCCTCGTCCTCCTCCCCGCGCTGAGCGCCTCTCTCCCTCTCCCGGCAGCGCGGCGGCGGAGCGGAGCGGTGAGCGGCGGCAGCATGCGGCGGCCGGGGGATGTCTGAGGCGGGCGGTGCGGCGGCGGCCGCGCTGCCCCGGCGCCGCTCCGGAGGCATGCGGGCGGCCTGGGGCTCCGTCTGGTGCCTGTGCCTGGCGGCGGCCGTCGGCGGGATGCCGGCGGCGCGGCGGGGCGGCGGCAAGGCGGCGGCGGCGAGGAGCGGCGGGCAGCCGGCAGGTAAGGGCTGCGCGGCCGCGCACACACGTGCTCTGCCGGGTTCGGCGCTGCGCGTCCCCGTCCCTGAGCGAGCGGAGTGGGGCGGAGGGATGGAGACAGCCCGAGGCGGCTGTGGAGCGGGAGTTACGAACGCGGGGCCGGGGCGGTTCCACCTCGCCGTGGCTCGGGGTAGTCTCAGAGGCGCGCAGGAGGGACAAAGTGCTTTTAGGAGGATCCCTGTCTGCCAGGAGCCTTCTGTCCAGCAAGGCAGTGCCTGGGGCACCCTCATGGGTAACAGCTGGGAAGATGCTTGCGTGCGTGTGTAGCGGCGCATCTTCGGCACACATCGGAAATGCTCTGCGTGTGTTCGGGTGGGAAAAGTAAGGGAAGGTCTTTATATCTGCAGCTTGTGAGCAAAAGTGGAGTTGCCACGGCTCGGGGTAGGCACAAGCTGAGTTGTAGATGAACAAGCGGCTGTGCTGAGAAGGGAGCTGCGTTTCGGGGAAGCCGGCGACGATCTCCCCTGGAGTGGCAGTACTGCAGTTGCAAGTGAAAAAAAGTTAACACGTCGGACAAAAGCTGGGTTTTGCTTTTTTTCCTTCTTCTTCCAAGTAGTATACGGCGGGTTTGAAACATCGTGTCTCTCTGATCCGCCTCAGCTGCTACCTGAGTCCCTGTTTATTTTTCAAAGCTCTTTAATGGAAGGGAGCCCCCTCGCAGCCCCCCGTCCTCCGGTTTGCATGTACCCGGCAGAAAGTTTCCATTGTTCAGGAAAGGGTTTGAAGCCTGTTTGCCAAAAAAGTGACAGGGGAATAAATGGACTTCGTGGAGGCTGGGGGGTGGGGGGCATTACTTTCATACCCCTTTTGGTTAAAGCTATAAATCACACCGGAGGTTGGGTTTGTTTTCGAGAAAGTCCTAATAAAACACCAGATTCTTAGTGTAACTCGTTTGGCTCATTTTTCACAGCCAAAAGAATTGATTTATGGGGCAACATCGCAGGGACTTGGTCAGAGCAGATGAGGTCGGTGTGCGGAAGGCAGCGGGCAGCCTGTGCTGGCCGCAGGGGTGCGAGTGACAGAAGCGAAGTGTCCCCAGTTCTCCTTGGCGTAGCCTGAAGTGTGTGTTGGTGCTGTCACTTCAGGCACAGTCCCATGGGGGTGAGGAGCAACCTCGGTGGCTGCCTCAGTGGTCCCTGGGCTTCTGCACCTCACCTTCAGCCCATAGCTGTGGTTGATGATGTGTTGAAGTGGTGCTAAACCCTTCCCGCGCTCTAAGATACTTTTGCAAGTGAAAGCTTTGGGACGCTGTTGGAATCGTAGCGAGTGGCATGCTCGGAGGTCACACGGAGGGAAACATCCCTCCAGTGATGACTGTGAAGTCAGTGATGGGTTGGGATTTCCAGGGGCTCCCTGGAACTCCTCGGGATAGGCTCTCTTACCTCTCGTTCAGCTTTCTCCGAGGCAAAGGTGGCACTGTCAACTCCCTCTCTGCTCCCTCGAAGTGGGATTCCTCCCTGAACCAGGAGGCTTCCCGTCAACCCCAACACCTAACCATGTCTTCAAGAGTTGCCCCACCACCGTGAGTTGTTAAAAGCTCCTGTGGACGGGGCCTATGAGGGGAGAGAGAGCTTTTCTGTGCCGGTGGCTATCCCACCATCTTCCACGTGCGTGGGGAAGCGTGAAGCCAGTGCTGCTTCCCCAGCTCTGTGCCAAAGCCAGCAGCTCTGCCTGTCCGACCTGGGGGGGAAAAGGTTGTGCAAAAGAAACTGTAAAGAATATAAACCTTCAGAGCCAAGTAAAAACACATTTTACTTTTTCAGTCTTTTTGAATTGAATGGTAAAAAGCAAATTCTTTCTCCTAGTCAAATGGGCCATGGGGTATTGGCTCATTACTGAGGGTTGTTGTTCGCTGGGCTTTGCATTTACAGTCTAAGGCCTTATTTTCCATAAAGGGGCTTGGAAGGATTTTTCCCCAGTGATCTAATTCTCCACACGGGGCTGTGAAGGCTATAACAGCTACTGCTTTGTGCCTATACTCAGCTACATAAAACACACATTGAAGGGAGGCATTCTCGAGGTATGTGTATGTTTGCTAATATGAATACTGGCTATTAGCGGAGGTGGAGGGGGTGCAGGTTTTAACATCTCCGCAGGGAGGTGTTCGGCTGTTGGCAGGAAGGAGGCAGATGGCGGGGCTGTTGCTGAATAGAAGCTAAACTAAAAACACCAGGGGCCTCATCTGGGCTGAGTTTCTCTTCTCTCCGTTCTCCGGGCTGCTGCAGGAAGAACAATGTCAAATTTCCCCCCTCCCTCTTTTTTTTTTTTTTTTTCCTTTTTTTTTTTTTTTATGAATGAAAGTAAGAGAGGCAAGGCAGGATTGAATGTGTATGTCATTCAGGGGCTATGACAGAGATGATTAGGGAGGTCAGTGAACTCCTTTGCAGTCTTGAGCATGCGGTCACTCTATTCAGCAGCCACAGAATAGACATCAATATAAAAAAGCCCGTCCAATTTGCATTAGTATTCAGATAAAGATATTACTTCGTACGATTTGTGAATGTCAAGTAATGCTGGCTGTTTTCTTAGAGAGCAGCCCAACTGAAACAACAGCATTTAACTTTTAAGAAATTCTGATAACCATCCTGTCTTCTGTAGCTGGCTTGTGTGTGTGTCTGCACATGGTATATGTGAAAAAGGCAATTTCTGGGCTCTTTAGGATTTGTGTTGTACTAGTTAGCTGCTGAGGCTGTCTGAGTGCATTGAAAGAGTTGTATAGAGAGCTGCTAATGTTTGATCAGGTTTGTGCTGGAAGGGGGGGGGGAGAGCTCTCCCAGTCTGTCAGGAGCAAGAACCGAAGTTTCCTCGTGCAAGGAGTGGAATTGTCATCCAGAGTTAATACTGCCCGGGCAGGGTTTTTTTTGCCAGCAGAACAGAACAAGGACCATTTGGGGATTTTGCTTAAGTTCAATGGGAGGGTATGTGTACCAATTCCTGTGACTTTTTTGTGTGGAAGGATGTGCTGGCTGCGGTGTTTTTCATGCAGCTGATGGCAACTGGGCTCTTGCAGCTTTCCAGCGTGAGCTCAGCAAGGGGTCCAAGGTGTAGGGTACGCTGATCTGTGTCACTTTGCTTTGTGTATCTCAGCGTTTCAAAGTTCATCCTGAAATTATAGAGGTATTGAAGCCAGTGCCAAATGGCACTGGCTGTTCCTGGAGCTCGCCTTGGGGTTTATGTGTTCAAACTCTCCGCAAAGTCTCTCATATATTTATTGGTGGCACTGCTTACCTTGTGCCCGACACCAGAAATGTTTTAGATTCAATGGGCAGCTGTGAGTGAGTGTTTTGAGATTAAAAGTTGATTCATTTGTTCTCATGAACAGCAGCAGCTAAAGAGCTAATTAAGTCTTTAATATTGAGACTAGCATATTTTACTATACGATATAAAATAAGAGGACACAAGTTAATGCAAGATGAAACATTGCTTGTTTAAAAAAAAAAATCTATTTATTACCTAGCAAACAGTGAACTAGAAAGTCTGTTCCAGGGTGGAGATGGGCTCAATATATTCAATAGTAGCTGTATAACATGATGTCTTCTACACATACTGACAAGGGTCACTCCAATTAAATCTGAGGATTTTTTTCTTTTAATTAAGACTTTATTAGCAACCACTGAGTAGGAAACGTGATGAAAGTAGATCTGAAAATTGTGTAGCGAAGTGCTGATCTGCTAATTAAATCATGCAATTAAAGTAAGCCTCTCAGACTGGCATGTTAACTTTTACAACTCCCTCCAAAAAAATCCTCAGTGCTGTTTGAGAAGGTGAACCTGTCCTGAAGCCTGACTGAACACGGATGTGAAAGAACTCTTGATTACAGCATTCCCACTGTATTCAGACCATTTCCATACAGTGGGACCCAGGCTGCTGGTTGCACAGAGCTGAAATTTTTCATAAAGGTGGAGGTCGGTTCCCTCCCTTCTATAAGGGTGAGAAACAAAATTTTTCCTTTTAAAATATGGTCAATAACAGGGAACTTTGATATCCACCTAAATACTTAGAAAGCTGTCCTTTCTGAATACTTACTGTGTACATCTGCTATTCACTTAGGGATCCTAAAGGATAGTGAATCAGCCTGGTTTCTGAGCAATTAATAAAATTTTCAATTTATAAAAGCATTGGATCAAGGTGGTTCTGAAAGTTATCTCTTCTTTGCATGTAGTGCTGTGACTGAAGGCATTTGCTTCACCTTAATTTTAGCTAAGGTTAGGGCATGGCCTGCTGGTGGCTTTTTCTGGCTGGGCATTGATGTGTGTAGGATTCAATGCAGGAGCCTGAGCATGAGCCATTAAATTTCATGGAGAAGTGGCTGTGTTGTCATCACGGTTTAACTTTGGGCGATTTTTTACTATATATAAGGTAGACCCATCAGGTTTAAAACAAATTCAGATGTTTATACTGAAAATAGAGTCAAAATTCCCTCTCCAGTTTTTCCCAGCTTAGCTGAACCTGATACACAGATAAACGATGAATCTGGCTATTTTTCTTCTGTTTCCCTGTTTGAATAGATTTCTGTCTTGTCCTTCATGGGCTACATGCTCATAACTTTTCATGTGTCTTGGGAGTTTGCCTGACTCTGCATACCTGTTTCTTCCTTTCCTTAAAAAACACTCCAGCCTTGAAATTGCCTGCTGACTCCAAGCCATTCAATAGAGAGGTTTGATGGAGCTGTTTCAGTGTTTGCCGTTTCATCTCTTTTAATAGAGATTAGTGATAAACTTGATTCTACATGTACCAGACTGTATGCCAGAGAGGATGGGGGCCAGTAGAAGTTTGCTTTACACTCGGGGGTTTTTTCAGCAAATGGGACTCTGATTCAGCACAGCCACTCACGATATGTGGCAGCAGGCGGCCCAGACTGTCGGAGTAAATCTGAAAGCACCTCTCTGCAAACACTGGGCTAAAAGCATGTCTGAAGATGGATACAAAACCAAAAGCACCTTAAAATACCTTGTTACACCCTGTATCTTTTTCCTTGGCCTTCTACATGGCTTATCAGTTTAGTGGTTTCCCCTCTTTTGGCTGTTTATCTGGTGACCTTGTTAAAAAATCACTTTTTCTCTGAAGTGAAGTTTACTCCCCCAGTGTCCCCTTTCTCATACACTCAGACCTCAGGTTGCCAAGTGCCGTAGATGTGATTTAAAGCTCCATATGTGTGAAGAAGGGCTTTTATTCCTGCAGTGAATGCGGTATTCCTGGTGTGCTTACCCCTGAAGTATCTGCTCCTTGGCTTGAATGACCAGGAAGTTTCTGCAGTATCAAAAGCAAACAAGAACTGTGAGATATGGGCTGAGTAAAACCTTTAGTAAACTTAGCAGTTAAAATGTGAAAGGTAATCACATGTAAATCTGCCCTATTATTCTGATAGGCTATCAGGGCTGTTGCATTCAGGTGGATAGGAACTAGCCAGGAGGTAGTTAAATCAATTTTAAATTTTTTTGGCAGTGACACTCAGGTTACTCAATGCAGCAAAGCTATTTTTGAAGAATGGCAGCACAGTCAAGTAAGAAAACATTTCTCCAGTACCTGCTTCAGTTTCAGATGTATTCATCTAAAAAAGGGGTGGTATTTATTGCAGAGATGGAGGTAGGTCTGGTGTGCTGGCCATGCTTTCTCAAATCCAGAGAGCAAGGCAAGATAACGAGTTGGTTAAATAAAAAGGTTATATTAAAACTTGGAAGTAGATCTCTTTATCACGCAGAACTGTATGCAAAACAATTGCCATGTGCTTACACGTTTAGCATCTGTGAGATTTTGGGGCCGTGCCATTTCTGCAGGTTGTGAGGGGTTAAAAGAATTAATAACTCAGGCGAGGAGGGTTCCAAGTTTTCGGGTGAGGAAAGGACGCAGCCGGGGATCGCTCCCTGGGAGCAGGCGCTGCTCCACGTGCTGTGTGTGCCGAAGGCTTTTCCCTGGGAACTTCACAGCCCCAGGACCCTGGCACTGCTGTTTGCACCACTGTGACCAGGGTGTGCTCTGACCTACTGAACTACCTGCAAATGTCACGTGGCGGCATGTTGGTTTGGATTTTTTCCCCCTCATTTCCTTTTCACCCAAGGAGGCAAGCCATCAGTTAAATTCCTTAATTTGAGTATGAGACTTTCAGGAAAAGACAGTATCAGGCAGTGGTAGTGCACCATGGCATGCCTGAAAACTCCAGAGGGGGCTTCCCAACTGTTGCCTTTTCATAACTGATGAAAGTGTTTGTGAGTTTATCTTTATTTAATACTTCTGCCGTGGAAAGTGAAGTGTTTTATAGTTGTGCCTTGATTTCACTGAGCTACCATGTGCTGTTCACAAGGAATCTCAGTAAATTATTTCAGCTGACGTAGTTAAATTACTAAAGTTCTGGAGACCAGTGCTGGGTTATAAGGATTGGACTAGTGTCCAGAAATGATGGATTTTAAGCATTTTGGAGTTGACCTGGCTCAAGTTTGGTGTAGGGCAGACAGCAGTATAGCTGGGTATTGCTTAGGGGCCCAACGTTGTGGTGGTGACATGGTGCGTGGGTGGGTTCTCACTGATGGATGCCAAGAGGGAGGAGTGATGTAAAGTAAAGGGCAAGAAGGGAAGGACTTCACAGTCAGAGAGCTCCAAGGAAGGTGCTGAGGACGAGGGCATCTCTGATGCTCCTCTCACAAGAGGCAGGTGGCACCTGGCTCTGTGAAAATGGGATGCAGGCATGGTCCTTGTAGCAGGACTGTGTCCCAGGAGCCATCTGGTCCCCTGTGTTGCTGGTGGTGCCTCTGCAGAGGGGATTTACCGGCGGTATTATCATTGTGGTGTGTGGCAGAGGAGGTCATGTGAAGCCCTGGAGGCGTTTCTGTTCCACAGGGCACTGCAGGGTAACTGGCATCACCCTGAACTGGCAGCTCATCCTCTCTTGCTCACTCCCCCTGCAGAAGGTAAAATACACATCTGTGAAGGCTTTTCTTTGGAGGAAAAAGGAGCTATGGGAGATTTCTCTGGATCCAAATGATGAGACCAGCCTTTCTCAACCTTCCGCTTTCCCTTTCAGAAGACTGAAAAGATCCCAAGAATTGGATTTTTAATTTTATTTTGATGCTTGACAGAGCTTGTAAAGATCCTTCATAGCAAATTTGGCTCCCAGTTCGGAGGGTCATTGCTTTCTTTAGGGGTTTTGCCATTCTCTGCTTCTTGTAGTCCTGTAAAAATAATAATGAGGTCCTGATCTTGTGCCTATTGAATCCTAGGCAAAAAAAGCCCCCATTGATTTCCAAGAGAGCAGACTGAAGCCCTTCACAGATCGTGGTGGGAGCAGCTATTTAGCATAAGCAGGGATTGTTTGGGAAGTTTTCTAATGACCCAAACATTTTAACAAGCAGAGGAAACTCTGGCGAGTAAAAGGGCTCCCAGTTTGGGGGTGGAGATCCCTGGAACTGGCTTTCAGTGACCTCCCATTCCTCTCTAACCAGCTGTAACACAGACCTTCACTTCCCATCTTGCTTTTTGTAACTCCAGCTTCGATGGGAGCCCGCGGCAGCATCATAACGCAAGCGCAAACACCAGAGGCAGCAGCGACAGCCACCACCCAGCTCCCCCATGTCCCTGTTGTGAGTCCTCTGTGGAGCTGAGCTGCTCTGCTGGCCACTGACTGTCCCCTCCTCACTGCCCCATCCTCACTGCCATTTCATCAGCGTCACTGGCATCAGCCCCAGCGCCGTGAGCTGCGAGCAGCACAGTGCACCGTGTTAATAATCCTCTGCGGGTGAGCCCGAGCCCTGGGACCCTGCACCACGCAGGATCCTGTGGAGGAGCTTTCCTGGCACTTCATGGGCAGACAGAGCATAAGAAAAAAGATTTCCCATAGGATTGTTCTCTTTTTTCTCTTTCTCTTTCTTTTTTTCTTTTTCTTTTTTTTTTCTTTTTTTTTTAATAACCCCTCCCTCATGGGCGAGACTCAGGTACAAGCAGTTCCCTCCCAGCGAAATACTTCAGCAGCTTTGTGTGGAGACTGTAGGGCCTGAACAAACTGGTGATTTCATTTTCGTTTAAAACTTTTTTCACTTCTCTCTATGGATTCCCCAAGGAAGGCATTTTGTTCCTAGCCAGTAGCAGGATCTGTGTAAGATGAGCCAAGGTGTGCCTTGGGAGATGGGAGTGTGGCTGTTAAAAGTGAAGAGGAGAAACCAATTGCTGGGAGAAGGTTAAGGAGTTCTGAGTGTGCCCTGACAATTTGCATGTTCAAGAGAAGATAAATCGTCAATGAGCCTGTCTTTAATTAAAAGAATGATTGGAATTAGGCACAGTACTATCTCTCCTGATCAGTATCATGAGTATCTGTACGAATAAAGCATTTCTGAGGAGGGAGAAAAACACCAGATTTTAATCTTCCTTTGGTAGCCGATATGTCTGCCTTTTGCAGGGGCATATTTCTCCCTGTCTTGGAGTACCCGTGCTTGTTGACAGTAAACAACTGTCACTTGGCAGTTTATGAAAGAAGAATGTTTAAGAAAACATGTCCAGTTTAAATAGTTATGTTAATAGGCTGGGGATCCGTGCAGAAGTGAGGGGATCTGGTAAATGAAGGTAGATAAATTAGCTGGTATTTAGAACCATAGGATCATGGAATGGTTTGGGTTGGACGGGACCTTAAATATCACCTTGTTCCAACCTCTAGTATTCTTACACATTAACCATATAAGAAAAGAGCTGAGCGCAACTGGGGGAGAAAAATGAAAAGTACTTTTCATCTTTACAGTCAGTGTTATGCATGAATTCACAGCCTTCTGTGAAAGCATAATTTCTTTTCCAATGACAATTCCGAAAGCCTCTTTCTTCCAGTATGTGGTGGGCTGGGCCCTGGGAGGCCCCTGGGTGGGACGAGCTGAGGGCTGGGAAGGCTGTGCTCCCACTGAGTGGCCCGAATTCTGCTCCAAGCTCCACAGGCAGCATTTGGACCCTGCGGCTGCCCTGCCGTGTCCTCAGCCTTTGCCGAGCAGGAATGATCGCAAGAGGAAGCTGCAAGAAAACTTTGCCTCCTGATTTGTGAATTGATTAATTACAGAAAGGAAGGGGGGGTGGGGGGGAGTAAGAAACAGCAGATGGTGTCCTCTCTGCATCCCTGCCCAGCGTTGCTACAAATCCATCACCCACCTTCTTTTGAGTTAAACACTGGTGGATGTAGTGAGAGATGAGTGAGTGCAAAGCGTTTGTTCCAGCTCAGCCCAAAATCATCAGTGTCAAAATATAGTGAGTAGGAGCCTGGTGTCAGGCACTTGAAATCTGTAATCAAGCATAAAAAATATGTTTCAGGTTTTCCAGGCTCCTGGTTCACCCAGATTGGGAAGAAGGGTAGAAGTGGCTAATGGGGGATACTAGCATTAGCCTTGAAGATACTGGCTAAAGCCACTCTCCTGCACTCCAGCTGCCATCCTGGCATATAATATAAATACAGTAAATACTGTGGAGTTTAAATACAGAGTACTGTGTTGCAGATACCCCAGGATGAAAGAAGGTATTTCAGAGAAGGGCGTCTTGACAGCAGCACCTTCTCTTGCCCTTGTTCCAGTTAGGGCAGAGAGCTGGAGGAGCAAATGAGAACCTCCAGAGTTTTGACACTCAATTTTCTTTTGCCCCAGTGATTCAGTTAGTATTGCCACTATTTGAAAGAGGAGGCAAAGGAAACCCAAACATGAAGCCTTCTGCTACAGAAATAAGCGATTTTCCTAGTCAAAAAGGAAAATAACTCCTGGAAAGTGTTTAGAGTTGTTCTGGGGCTCCAACCTGTGAAATATTTAGTGAAGGAATAAGATTTCTGCCTCATTTTTGAGTGCAGGCATGCTGGCATCTTGGATTTGAGGAGGCAGTGGGGTTTTGCATCGTAAAAAATCTCCATTGGGGGATGGAAGCACAGAGGTGACAGTGGGGACAGCAGGGGTTCTCCTTTGCCCAATCCTCCTCAATGCAGGGACAGAAAAGGGGCAGGTTTGTTCCCACCGCTGTGGTCTTGGTGGTGGGTCACTGCCTTATCCTGGGTCTGGTGACCCCACACAAGGCAAATCCTTCCTGTAAGAAGTCATCTGCATGCTCTGAACAAGATAGTCTTGTGGGTGGAATGTGTTAGTTCTGGCAAAGAGGGGCCTGAAACCTCCTCAGGTGCTTTCAAAGTACATGCCAATGTTTGAAGCAGACGTTTTCTCCCTCTCTGTCCCCTCCTCCCAGTGCATAGCAAATGAAGTGCAGACAAGAGGTGCAGTCTTTGCAGGAATAACTTTACCCAGTGCTTGAGCCCAGCTGTTTTGGGCATGAGAAGGAGCAGTTGGAGGGGTGACATAGGATGTCTCCAGGCAGGCAGGAAGAAAAGATGACCCTGGATTAGCCGCCTACCCCTGGAAAGGGACTGGAGGGGACAGGATGTTGTGTGCAGCTCTTGCTCCGTTTATGGGTTGCACATCAAGGAGGGTTGTCCAATTTCATGTCTTCATGAGTAGTGCAAGGTGGTGGTTCATCCAACCCAAGGGATCATGGCAGGAGCTTAGCTTTTGGTGCCTGACTTTCTGACAAATCCAATCCCTTGGTGGCTGCTGGGCTCAATTTTTATCATCTTCCACCTGGCAGAGAGAAGTGGCTATTTTCTTTCTTCCTTGGCTTGCCTGCTCACTGACCATCTTTGACATCACGACAGCATCCATCTAATTCTTAGAGGCTCATCTGCAGAGGGGAGGGGAGGGGAGGGGAGGGGAGGGGAGGGGAGGGGAGGGGAGGAGAGGAGAGGAGAGGAGAGGAGAGGAGAGGAGAGGAGAGGAGAGGAGAGGAGAGGAGAGGAGAGGAGAGGAGAGGAGAGGAGAGGAGAGGAGAGGAGAGGAGAGGAGAGGAGAGGAGAGGAGAGGAGAGGAGAGGAGAGGAGAGGAGAGGAGAGGAGAGGAGAGGAGAGGAGAGGAGAGGAGAGGAGAGGAGAGGAGAGGAGAGGAGAGGAGAGGAGAGGAGAGGAGAGGAGAGGAGAGGAGAGGAGAGGCCGGGAAAATCGGGAGTCAGAAGGATGGGGAATATATCCCCAAGTGCCTGTGGAAGGTCCCTGGTTCATGCAGGTTGGACCAGACACATCCTCTTGTAGAAAGGTGGAAATAGCCCCTTACAGAGGGTCTGGATTTCCCTGCAACAGTGCTAAAATATCTTTGCATAGAGGTATCTGCCATGCTTCTGGAATTTCTGGATCCTATCATAGTGCAGGTTGTAGATGATTATTTGGGAGCACTGAAAGTGCTCGAAGGCAGCGGGAACCGAGACACGCATGACTTCCTTGAACTCTCTCTTAATTTGTCAAGTGGAGTCCAAGCCCCGCTGTAATAGATCTGGTTACAGGAGACCATTAAAAGGTCCCTCCTGGTGAACCTGATGCCCTGGTGCTGCTGCTGGAAATGATAAACCCCTGCATTCAGGTTGGATGGTGTGCGTTGTCCTGCGTGTATGCAGAGAAGCCGGCAAGCCCTGCTAATTTAGGGGTTGTTTTCCAAGTCTGTTTTCTATAACCCCGCAGACTTAATACAAATAAAGAACTGACCAAGTTTCCTGTGAGAAGCGCGGAACAAACGCTAAGCATGGGATTTGAATGCAGAAAGGTGAAAACACAAATGTATACAGCAACAGCAAGTCAAACAAGCTGAAAAAATATTGTAAGGTTGATTTAACAGAGCAGTGAACTCAAAGCTGTCTAATCCCTTTAGCAGCCTTCTTTAAAGAGGAGAAAAAAGAATTTTTGACATTACTTTTCTTTGCCCTCCCTCACAACTCTTTCTAATAATGCTGAAGGATAAGTCTTGAGTTTAGCACAAGGACAAAGTGTTGCAGCTTTAGTTAGAGGTGTTTCTAAATAACCAAATCTTCATTTGTCTTTCACGACATTAAAGTGGATCAGACTTCCTGAAAGGCGATTACTGTTAAATTTCTCCAACTGGGGTACCTGGCACCTAAATCTCGCTTGAGACTCTGAAATAACAAGCTTGGTTTTGAAAGATGCTGAGCCAGGTCAGGCTCTGCATTTAAATCGCTTAAGCACTCTCAAAATCTGGCTATTCATTTTGATGCATAGATATGGATTTCTGAGCTTAATCACCGACCTTTGCATTTCAAATGTTTGACCTTTGTTTTCTTTACTAAGTCGGCAGACATAGCGGCCCCCAAATTATTATTATTTTTTCCCTTTTACACAGCTGAAAATGGCCAGCAGAGAAGACTTGAAGTTCTGCATCTTATTACTGAGAAATAGGGATCTTTGAAAAATAGCATTTTATGTTACTCAAGGGAAACTTGCAAAAAAGGGAATATTTTCTTATTTTCATTCACGTGAACATGATCCTTCATATATCTAAAACCCACAATCAGTTGGAAAAAAACCCACCCAAACTACCCTAAACCTTTGCCCTCTCTTAATCCCTGTACAAGAGGGTTTTTTTTTTAAGATGTGCTTTTCTCCCCCCTGAAATAAAGGCAATTGATAGGCTCATAAACAAATACCAAACATTAAGTCCTAATCTCCATATAGAGGAGCCTGACCCTTTTTATGGAGAGAGAGGGTAGAGGGAGGAAACGGGGCCAGGAGTTTCAGGTTTAATGCTTATTAAAGTTTTAGTGGGTGGGAAAATGCAATCAATAAATTTTGTTTAATGCCTCAAAACTGGTGTTAGTTTTCACTAGCTACACCGGAGAGTAGTTTTCATTTTGAAAACTAGGACACTCGTAGTTGGAATGACAATTAATGTGGAGTGAATATGGTCCCAGTTGGAAGCCGATTTTTTGAATAGCATGAGGACTCCCCCCACCTCCCTGCCTTGGCTTCGAAGTGGGGTAGCTTCCGTTTTTAATTAGCAAACCCGGCAAAATTTAGCTCATTGTGTCTTTCTGATCCTTTGGCCCAGTGGATAGCTTGGATTTCTCCATCTTGCTGTCTTGAGGCTGTTCTTTTTATTTTTTTTTTCTTCAGTTTTGGTGCGGGAAGGAAAGGGGGGCTTCAGGATACTTAGGATTAAAGTCATTGTTTGGGGGTATTTGCAGCCAGCTGCCTGCATTAAATGAAGATTAGAGGAGTGCACATTAGAAGTGCAAGGGAAATGCAGAGGACCTGGGATTTTGGAGCTGCATAGCTGTGAACCGAAGGGGAAAGGTTGGGGCTTTATGGCAAATTTTTTCTGATGCCATGTGATCTTAAAGCCCGCTTCAGAAAGCATCACAAGTAGCTTCCAGGGCAAAACTGGCTTGGGAATTGGAAAGGGAACAGGAGCATTTGCATTCCTTAAAAAGTTCCTCTGAGGTAAACCTAAACTTTTGAGCCTGAAAAGCTTACGTATTTCTCAAAAATTCATCTGCAAGAGCACTTGAGAGGTGGCGAAATTTTGATAGAACTGACCAAGTAGCTGAAAGCCCACCCTGGAGGTCAAAACTCCAGCAGTAATGCATTTTTGATGGGTTTTAGAAAGGAAATGAAGGTATAGAGAAAGAGTCCAGGAAAAAAATAACCAGGAGAATCATTCAGCAACATTATAAGAAGGTTTAAAAATATTTCCAGATACAACTGCTCTCCTTTCCTCTATGCTTTGTGGAGCAGTCATTTGTGTGAGCTGTGTCCTTGTAGCATACTCTGCCTGTTGCTTGGGGTGTGTTACCTACAAAACCCCTCCAGGTAAGCTGCCCGGCAAAGTAGGAGGGATGCTGTGGTGCAGTGATGCTGAAGAGCACAGTTTTGCTCAGGGCCTCCACAGTTTCGCAGGACCAAGTTCTGCTCCGATGCAGTCTGGGGCAAGCCTTGCCCAATTCCTTGGGATGCTGGGAAGCCTCATTTCGTGCCTCAGTTTACAAAGCTGCCGCCGCTGGCTTTGAAAGGGCTTGTGGTGGTTGCTTGCTTGCTGCAATGCTGAGGGTTTTTTGGACTTCCTCAGGCATGTAGAGCAGAAATGTAAAACATCAGCTGCTTTGTGGTGGGATCTGTCTGTCATCATCAAGCCGGGATGCCCCTGCTGTGCTGAGCAAAAGCTCTGAGGCCGAGTTGGCCGCTGCTCTTCAGAGGCAGCGAGAGGCAGACACCAAAAGGATGACAGCACAGTCTCTGAGTGTCCCATCACTGTGCCCTGAGCAGGGGGCGGTGTGGGCTGGCCACGTTTGGCCACCACGGTTGAGTGAGGAGGTCTGTGTGACCTGTGGGCCAGCAGCTGCCAGGGTGTGCTCACTGTGCCAGGCTGGGACTGATGTCACTCCCACCCTGAGCGTGGGCTGCTGAGAACTGATGCAGCTCATTGCTGCCCTCCTTGGGGACGGCACAGTGACTTTGGCACCTGGGAGGGCAGGAGCCATCTGCACGGGCAGCCTTGAGCAGGAGCTGGGAGCTCTCATAGCCCGGGGGCCTCAGCACACGCCATGCTGCCTCCCATCCTCTGCTCCCTGTCTTTGGGGGACCATTGGTGGAGACATTTTGCCCCAGGTTTTTTTTTATTTCTGAAAAAAATAGTTCAGTGCAGAACTCTGAGCTAACTAGATACATGTGAGTGGTGTTTGCTTCCCTGTTTTGAGTGGGGTACCAAGTGTTTGATTGTAAAATCTGGCCAGATTTTAAGGAAAACTCCCCATCACTGCTTGTTCCTTTAAGCCAGCAATCCCCAGCTGAAGGCTGTCCTTGGGACAAGTTCTGGGATCCCAGCAGCAGCCAAAGCTTTGTGCCTCTTGGAGGGGTTTACACTCCCATCTTTTTAGGTGTAGCCAGGAGACCCCTTTGATTTGTTCACTGGTGGGGTTTTTTTTGTCCTCCTCAGGACTTCCAAGTGTCAGAGGGAAATCCTTCTGGCTGAAATGTTTTTGTAACTGTTTTAGCTTTGTGACAATTTATTTCTTTAAACTCTGTGCCTGAATTGGGTGATCTAAGAAAACAGTCCATTAAAAGGAGGATACCGTAGAGTCCTGATGAATCCTGTTTTCTACTTGGCCGATGGAACAGAAGGCTAATTGCCAGTAGTAAATCCATTCAAAGGAGAGCTGGAGGGAGGGAGAAAAGCTAATATTCCTCCTTGAATGCCATTTAATCTCTGAAACCTTTCATGCAGATGTAAATTAGGATTTGCACAACAGAGTCAACAGTTGCTCAGTAGATAAGGCAGATTTGCAACATCTGCTTTTTCCATTTTGGAAGCTCTTCCAAAGTCGGGGATAGCCAAGCTAAACAGTAGAGATTTTTTTTTATTCCTTTCCATAATCACTTGTTTATAAAGAAAGCTGCATATGACAGAACTAAACCTGGTTATTGTTCTGCTAATTATCTAGGAAAAAGGTTTGCTTTTCTCCTAAAACAGATCTAAGAACATCCCCACGGGGTGGTAACACAGTGCAGTTACTTGTTAGTGTCTTTGAATGAAATGTCTGGTAACAACTGCATAGGCCGCTGCAGTGCAGATACAGTATAAACAGTCTACTTTGCATTATTATTACTATTACTATTACTATTACTATTATTATTATTATTATTATTATTATTATTATTATTATTATTATTATTGTTAAAGCTGTTTTAAGCTTTTCCAGGTGAACTGCCTCCTCCCAAGCAAACACTTGCAATATAGGAAAGGTAAAGAGATACCTTTGAGTGACCTGGTCTAGGGGAAGGTGTCCTTGCCCATGGCACGGGTGTTGGGAAGAGATAGTATTTAAGATCCCTTCTAGTGCAAAACCATTCTGTGTTTCTGTGATTCTGTGAAATAATGGAGGCAACCCTTTTCAGATATGATTATCTAAAGACATATTTTTATATCATAGTTTAGACTTTTACAGGTAAAGATACTCTATTTTTGCAGTATTTTATTTCTGGGTGTGAGCCCTGCTGAGCAGGGGAGATAACCCAGCAAAACACCACATTGGGAGATGATACTACTTCAGCAAAGCATCCTGTGCATCTGTGAGTTCCAGAGTAAGCCCCTTCTTCCCAGGATGGCTGCAGCCTGACATTGGGAAGTGTGGTGCAAGAGGGGTCTTGACCTCAGAAAGGGAGAGGAGGTGGGGAAGAGAGAAAACCGAATGTTCTATATAATCCTTTCTATTTTATAAATAAAATATAATCAAAAATATATAGTTAAATAGAATGTTCCACCTCTGGCACCGTCACGGTTGTGCAGAAAGGAGGGGAAGCTGTGCCCTGCATAAAGCACTGCCAAATATATATATATATACATATATATATACGTGTGTGTAAAATAAAATACCCCCTCGGCTCCCTGCAGAGCAGTGAGGGTATGCAGGGACTGCACTGCTCCCTTGATCTTAGCTGCCCTGATAAGGCAGGTTCCTGGGGAAACAGGTTATCCCAGGATGTTATCATGCCCACCTCTCACAGGGGCTTGCAGGGCCCAGGGCTGGCTTTGAGGTTTTCAATATTCCTCCAGGGCCTGTCTGCCTCTCTGGGAGGAGACAGAGGGAATGGGAATGTGGGCTCTGTGCATGTCGTGGCTCCTCTGGGGAGGTGACTCTGAGGCCACCTGTCACTTTTCCTGGCTGTGTTTTAGATTTAGATGGGTCTTAAATGAACAATATTTGGCAAGAAAAGTGTTTTATTTCCCTTCTGGGAAGTCGGCTTTTCCCAGTGCAGAACTCCCAAGGTGAGGTGGGGAAGTGACTCCATCCCATGAACAGCCACACAGGTATTGTGAAAAACACCGGAATATTATTCACTGGGTGGATAATACTCTGTTAGCACAGGTAGGACACTTATTTAGAGTGAACCAGGGCTAAATATACTGGACACAGTGCTGGTCTGAGTCTGGAGGTAGTGTACGTGCTCTTTGCCACCATGGCTGTGTCCATCTCCCTGATGCTGGAGGTTTTCATCCACCTCTAGCAATTACACACCAGCTTGGTGACTGTGATCCCCCTGGGAATGGGATAACAAACTCAACAGGAGAAAGCTCTGGCATGGCTGTTGCTCTGTGATCCTATAATGTATCCTGTCACGGTGGATTTGGTGCAATAAAATACATAGAACAAGAAACTATTTCAAATTAACCTGAAGAGAGAAATGCATGGAGCGCTGCTGTCTCTGTGCTTGTTAACATGCCAAATACAGCTTGTCCAGCTTGGAAAGGGAAAAAAATATGATCCTCTCAGAATTGAGCCTTAGTCCATTCCAGCCCTGGGCTGTGAAGCAATCCTGGAAAGCCTCTCAGGGATTGCCAGGGTTCAGGGTGGGGTGAGGAATCTCTTGCTGGTGGTACTGAAAATTGCGTGCCTCAAGCGCTCTGTGGGGGAGTCCCAGTGTAGTTTGAGTTGTGTGGTGGGTGTTCCCCTGCCGCAGGATGGCCACTGAAGGAAAAGGATGATGATAATGGGTGGCGATGCACGTACCCTACCAGAGCAGTTCCTCAGGAGACTCCTGGACGCTTTAGTGTTTGGAAAAGTAGGGCTGTAGAAAGTTGTTCCAGGGGAAAAATCAGAGGTGAAGAGAAAGAAATTTTCTGGAGCCAGAACCCAGCCCCCTGTGAGGTGACATGGGACCCTGGGGCTCCCTCACCCCTCACTGTGAGCCTTTGCTGCCCAGGAGAAGTCCCCAGCAGCATCTGGAAATAGTCCCTGACAGCCAGGAGGGCATCAGGCAGGCTCTAGGTTGGCTTGGAGTTTTTGGGGGCTGTAAGCAACCCAGGAATAGCCCACCACCCTCCATCTCCTTTAGCAGCCCAGGGGTAGCCTACCACCCTCCACCTTTTCCTCATCCTTTCGTGCCTGAATGATAAATAACTTGAGAGTGCATGTGTTAAAACCAAAATAAAACATTTCCAGGCTCAGCCAGAAACAAGTATTGATGTCTGAGTGGAGCAGACAGCTGATGGAAATACTGACACACTTAAGTACTTGGAGCTGTGAACCACACAGAAAGTGAATTATTGCTGGGATGAGCCAAGCAGCTACAGAGATGAAGTATCTTATCCTTATAAGTGAATACATACAAAAGCATTTCAACGTTGCTGGGCCAACTGCTCCTCATTGTGGAAGGTGTTTCCAGCCGTTGCTGCCTTTTTACTCCTCTGAACAGCTTAAAAATGGTCTCTTTCTCTATAGTGTGTTTGCTAGGAGCAGTGATGATGTTGCAAGTGTTGATCTCCATCAGATGCGTCTCTTGGTAGTTCTCAAGTCATTACTGCTTTGGCTAAACTCATAATTCACTGAATTTTAGTCATACCTTGGGAGCCCACAACCCAGATTAGCTTTTTCTCTCAAAGAGCCCATTAAAGCTGCAAATTTGTTAATCCCTGCTCTGCTGGTGAGTGTCAGAGTGGGCTCCTGCAACCCTTACATGACTTAACTCCCTGGTAATTTATACCTGTGTGTCATGGTTTAACCCCATCTGGGAACTCAGCCCCCACTCTGCAGCTTGCTCACCCCATCTTGGAGGATGGAGGAGAGAATTGGAAGAGTAAAAGTTGAGAAAATTTAAAGGTAGTGATAAAGACAACGAGAGAAGCGAAGGCTGTACACGGAAGCAAAGCTGAACAAGGAATTGGTTCACCACCTGCCCGGGGCAGGTGTTCAGCCATCCCCAGGACAGCCAGGCTCCCTCATATGGTGGCTGAGAAAGACAAATACCACCACTCCAAACGATCCCCCTTCCTCTCCCAGTTTTAGTGCTGAGCATGATGTCATATGGTTTGGAATATCCCTTGTGTCCCCTCCCATTTTTTTATAGCTGAAGAGTTGGCCTCAGAGGGGGCAAGTTCATGTCTCCTTCATGTCTTGGTGTCTCTGGTTGAAAACGTGTTGGAAACACCAGGCACTTGCAGCTGGAAGGCAGGAAGGAGGTGCTGGACTCTGGCCATCCTCTGAGAGATGTGAGTTTTCGTTCCCTGCTTTGAACTCCTGCTGTTTTAAGCATGGAAATGAGACTGCTTTCAATTTATCTCTGTACTTGAAAGCTATATAAGGAATGAGAGTAAAAATTGGTTCTCCAAGGTCACAGTTGGCAAAGTGCTTAAAAGCATTTGAGTGCCCATTTAAATACTCTGTGGAGATTGCCAGTTTGGGTCCTATTTGTTTTTAAGCCATAAGTATATAAACAAAACTTTGAAAAACAGTTAACAGAAGTGAGATTAAGACCATTAGTAGCATTCTCCTTGCTACATCCTTCCTGAGATTATTCCCAGTCAGTAGGAATAAAGTCACTAGAACCAAACTTTGCGTCACAATGTCTGCTGGAAACTGACTGGGGAAATTATGGATAGAAATGCCAAAATAAAGTTGTCAGAAATGAGAGATGCTGCTTCATTCCACAGAAGAAGCTTGAGACCCCAGTCCATCTGCTGAGTCTTACTATCCTCTTCATTCCAGCATTCCTTGTATATGTTTTATAAAAATTCTTTGTTGCTTTGTCATTAACCCAGGTTCATTATGGTTTTCAAAAACGTGTTATTTCCTTTTAAATGGCTAACCAGTACAGTTTGGCCTGTGCTTAGTCTGGGCTTGTTCCTGTTCAGTAGGTTTATAATACAAAAGCCAAAACATACAAGTCTCGATCATTTGGCAAACAGCTTTGGTAAAACTGTGTTTTGTGTGGAGGGGTTGTACAGTTGTGTGGGGTTTGTTTTCCAGTAGATTAAATTAGCAAGAGGTTCCATCAGAGTTAGGCCAGTACTCAGTCTTGCAAGTGCAGAGCTGTCCCCAGGGCTTAGTAATTTGAAGCCAAAGTTTGTACCAGTGAAAAAATCCTCATAGTCTAGAAGAAGGAAGAAGAATCTTGAACAGTTAAACCAGAATATTTCTTGACCATATTTTCCCTAGAGATATATCCCAGTTGGGAAGAGGCCATGGGTGAACACTCAAATGTAGCAGTGAGTGCTGGTCTGATAGCAAAGAGATTCTGCATGGAGCTCAGTCTTTTTTGATTTACTAAAAGTATATGCTTTCAGGGAAAATTTTTATTAAAAAGGAAAAAAAAAAAAACACAACACCCTAAAGCTTTGACTGCATGAACACCACAACATTCTGGCCAAACCATAAAATATTTGAGTTGGAATTGCTACCATGGTATGAGGAAAGGTTCTTTATAATCCTAATGAGTGTGGGCTTTGCCTCCTGCGTGACAATACCTCCCATGAAATACCACCTTTTCAGGTTCCTGGAATTCTTTCTTTCTACCCTGCAAGGCCATTGACTGCAACATTTTTATATTTTAAATCTTTATATTTATACAAGAATGAAAACATTCATGACAAGAAGAGAAAAGCAATACATTTTTCACTTATAGCCTGCTCCAGCTCTTTTACCTCTAGGCGAAAGAGCAGCCTGGAGCCAGTGCTACATTCTCAGGTGTTTGGAGCTGCTGTACTTGCATTCATTTCACAGTGAAGTCATAATCTATGAATATGTCTTTGGTTCTTCACTTTCATTGCACACAGAATAACTCAAGCAGGAAGCTAGTGATGGTTTCATTTATTTTAGCTATTCCAGCCTGCATCTTCTGTCCAGCCTTCCGTTTGTTTTCTTTAGCCCACTGACGTTGCCTTTGGGTCACCCAGAGTCACATAAGAAATTTAGTTTATCCCTGGTTCTTCTCCTTGTATCCTGTCCTTGCTGGGCTTGTGGGCAGACTCACAGGAATAAACAAAAGGAGGTCCAGAGAATGTGCAGTGAACTTGCCAGCGCACACGTATTTCTGTCAGATCACCCCCTCACCTACACACTGGGTGTTGCAATGACCCTTCTAGTGGTCTGTGCTGTTCGTTGTGTTGCACCTGGTGGGGTGGACATGTTTTGGTTGCTGCAGGGTCAAAGCCATCCTTGTAGATCAACCCAGAGACCTGACTGTCTTTGCGCAGCTGCCTGCCTGTGGCAGGCAAGGGGAAGATCTGGGCACAAATAAACGATATGTTTCTTTTTTAAATGCCCTTTCTGTCTCTGACACCTGCTCTTATTTATTCATCTCCATTTCTTTCTCCCTTTGCAGAATACTTGACGAGCGAGACCGCCTTTCTGGAAGAGTTGGTGTTTGGAAATGGAGATACCATTGAACTTTCCTGTAACACCCAAGGCTCTTCTGTGTCTGTTTTCTGGTTTAAAGATGGTATTGGAATTGCACCTACCAACAGAACTCATATTGGACAAAAACTGTTGAAGATAATCAATGTGTCATATGATGACTCGGGGCTGTACAGTTGCAAGCCAAGGCATTCCAACGAGGTCCTGGGAAACTTTACAGTCAGAGTTACAGGTATGTGCAGAAATACAGCTGTTTCAGTGGTTTCCTTTTTTTTTTTTTTTTTTAATTTTTGCCCTTTCACATGTTCAGCACAACTGGTAGTTTGTGGTGTTTGTCTGTCCTTGGAAGGTCTGCGCCTCCCTGGCAACTCCTGACAGTGATTAGACTGGCAAAACAAACCAATCGAAGAATGATTGCATGTCCATACCAAATGTTGAAGCTTGATGTTAATATTGAGAGAGACTTAGAAAGGGTGCTAGTCAGATTAAACCTCAGATCCCCCTTAACACTCAAATAAATGCAATGCTACATGTGCCTTTGAAGTCTTTTGTGAGTGAGTGAGTGAGTGAACTGTGGCTCACAGGGGTTAAATGATGTTTTCCATGTTATGTGACAAATCAGTGGCAAAATTGCACATAAAAGCTGCAAGTTCCTGCAAATTGTTTCTCTGTTGTGGCTGGTAAATCTCTGCCCTCTCTATCACAGTTATAACAAGTTGCTAGTTTGTTTTAGAGGTAGCTTATCTGTAAAGTGTGTATATCCAAAATATGTCCTTCATCAAAGTTACTTACTGGGATTCATACATTGCAAACAAGTGCTGTGTTAGCAAAAGCACATGCTGTCATTTGCTTGGCCATATTTTTTGTGATGAGGATGATAGAACAGAGCAGCTACAAGCTGTCCAAGCCTGGATCACTAAACACAGAGTGCCAGAAAAATCTGTTGTTTCCAGATAGCTAACCACCAACACAAAGGTCATTTTCATGATTTCAGGCTCATGAATTGGTAGATGGATACTCATCACTGTGAGCAGATAAAAAAGCCTCCCAATCACAGGTTAAAAGCCTGAATTTTCAGGAGAATCAGCCCCTTGTGGATCTCAGGTTTTAAAAACTTCATTTGCCCGTGTACTGTTGGAGCTTTTTCAAGAATCCTTGAATAGCAGGTCCTTTCTCCAAAAGTTGAGTTCCCTCAAAAAGTAAGAGTCTCTGTCTGAAAACCAAACACAGAGATGTTTGTGATTGTGAATCACATCCACTCTATAAAGAGCTTTCTTTTGCAATAGGATTTTTGTGTGAGAGAAAACCATCACGAGAATAAAAGCTTGTTTCACCAAGCCTTTAGCAACATCTGCTTTTTATTGAACGTTACTGGAGATTGCTGTGAATGCTTCAAGGTCATATCAATTAAATGGTTAAAGAAGTATTTGGCCCTTGAAAGGTTTTCTTTAACTAGGTACGATTATTGGAACTATCCAGTGAACTGCAGGTTGTTAGAAATGTTGCTCTCTCTTTTTTTTCTAAGTGACATGAAAATGCTTTTGAGTTCAAGGGGCAGCAGAGAGGCAGGAGAGGGCAGCTGGTTACATGCTCAAATGAAACAGCTGCCAGCCCCAAAAGTTTGTAAAGTGAGAAATTGTTTTTAATAGTGGAAGGACTGATAATCCTCTGCTTTTAAAAAGTTTAAGTCCCTGTGTTTTTCCTCTTCACTAATAATAGCTAATAACAGCTTAAGAACTATCGAGTAACCTGAACCTGCTTTCTGACAACATTATGAGTCTTTGATTCTATTAGCCCACTGTCATTACCACCAAAGTGCTGGTAATGTGGGAGCCTCCTTTTTAGCTGTCAGCAGCACTTGTTTTAAACTTTGAAGCCCTGCTTTATGTGGCAATAGTGGTGCCTCTCGTATACTCAGATATTTCTTCATAATTAGTATTGATTGCTCAGCGTGGCACTGCAGAGATGAAATTGTGATTGGAGATTTGTGGTTTGTGTCCCCAGTTCTTAAAGGTAATGCCAGCAATTAGCTCAGGTATCTGGTCAGGTGTTGATGTGGGTGTCTGATGTTTGGGGCTGGAGTTGTTCTCTGCATTATACTGTTTTAAAGCTGTACTAACAAACTGGAATTGCTCTGATCTGTGTTCTTAAGTGAGCGAAACTAGGCTAGGTGTGTTTGGAATAGCTGATCCACACGTGAGTTCCATTTTGAGGGATTCTTCCAGGTCCTAGGGGCATATCAGGATTTTCCTACACAGAGCCATGAGATTTGAGTCTGCAACAAACTGACTGTTCTGCAGTGACACTGGCTGTGCACGGAGTGATGTTTGATGCTGGAAGCAGAGCAAGTAGATGCTGGAGCTGGCATTCAAGGGCTGAGAACCAGGCTGATTATTAGCAGGATTTGATCTCTTTAAAATTCCTCCCTTGGCAGACAAGGGCTTGAGTGTTTTGCTAGTTTACAGAAAGAAACATACTGTCCTCTTAAAACCTGAGCACTTGGAAAGGATGGTGTAGAGGCTGCATGCCCAAACTGATACCCAACCCTGTTGGCAGAAGCTCCATTTCTGCAACCATTTCATGCACAGAACAGCCTTTGGATTTAGTGGCTGAGCAGCACCCCTGTGATGAGCGTGGACTGCAGGCTGGTACCAGCAGACAGTGCTTTCAAAATACCCAAGACCAAGCATTACAAAACAGGTGATTGAACAAATGTAAGTCCCTTTTCATTCATAATTTTAAGCCTTTTCGAGCAGTTCTTGCCAATACTCAGCAATTTCTGCAAAGGATTACTGTTTTAGTAAATTATAAACAAATTGCTTATAATTTTTAGTCACCTTTTAAAAAGGGGATGTTTTAGTAACGTGAATAGGACAGTAGCTATGAATAACTAGGATAGGATATTTGGTCTTAAAATCTAAGCTGCACTTCTCATCTTGAAAACAAGTCAAAGACTTGCCTCAACCTTGTGAAAATGTTTTTGAATTAGTTTAAAAATTGATTCTACTTCTTTGGTCATGATGGATTCCTTGGAAAGCAGACACAAACTATAATCATGTGTTAATATATGGGTGACCAAATCTGAGAGCAGAGCTGAGAAGGTGCTGATTTCTCTGTCGATGCTGGTGGGGATTTGGCTCAGTTTCTGCCTTCGCCAGGACTTGAGTAAACCTGCTGGATCAGCCAAAACACCTAAACATCCACTTCACTTTCAGCGAGCCCCATGGCATTTCCCTAGTTCTGCTGCCAGCAGGACCTCAACTGTGGATTTGCAGTTAGATACGTGCTTAAAGTCATCCTTGAGGCTTTGCCAAGGAGAAGGTGCAAAGCATGATGAGCCCCTGCAGTCTAAGGCAGGGAGATTTCCTGTATTGCTTCTGTGGATGGTGAAAATGCCTGGAAGGCCCTTCCAGATTCTGAAGGGAAGAACTACTTGTTGTTACATTTCCTTCTATCCTTTTATCCCCACCTTTTTATTTTTCCATTTTTACCTCCACTATGCTGGTCAGAAAACAGTAGAAAACTCAAAGTGCATCTTGCAATGAAGGATGTTCTGCCTGGCTTGATCTAAAGCAGCGCTTTACATTTCTGGCCATATGTTGAGCACTCATGATGTTTCCTGTTTTCTAGTGTTTAAGGCCAAGTTCTTTTACCACTCTCTCAGAACATTAAGACTGCCAGGTTGATAGCATTTTGCCTTCATTTAAGAGAAAAATTCCTGGAGAATACGTAATATCAGTGATCCTAAATCTTCCAGATGCTGAACTGTACTAAACTGAACTGTGTAAACCACATCAAACTCTAAGCTGCTATTTGATAATGGCATTTACATTTACAGTAGTCACTTGGTGGGGGGAAAGAGGGACTGAGCCTTCATTGTGGACAGCTTGGAGAAGGTGAAATGTTAGATCACATTAAAAGAAACAGTTCAGGATGTTTTGGAGAGATACAGATGGAAAATTCCCACCTGTTTACGTGTATTGAGTTACAGCCTTGAGGTGCCTCTGTGGGAGGAGTAAAACTATAGGGAACTGGTTCATGGAATAGCCATCAAAATGTTGATGAAGAGAGATTTGATTGCAAGAAGTTCCAAAGTTTTGGTCTTAGTGTTTGAACAAGGAGTTAATGACGGGAGATGTGGCAGGGGAATATTGAATTAAAAGAAAAATGCCGGGAAAGTGAATTAGAAATACTGACCTGTACTTTTGAGACATTGTAAAATTAAAAAATCTTCAGAGTGAATGCTAGAGGGAAGGAAAAAAAAGCAGTCAGAGAGCTTGTTCTGCAAAAACAAATTTTCCAGTTTAGAATTTTTTTGTATTTATGAGGAAGAGAGCATTGCACACAGGAGAAGTATTTGACATTGGACTACATTTTCAGAGCACTGGCAAACTCATGACACCTCTCTCCCAGCTGAGAAAGCTCCTGTGCAGTTGTGCCTGGCCCAGCAGCACCAGAGGGGTGAGCTGATGGAGCTGCAGGGAAGGGTGAACCAGCACTCGGGTGTCCTCCTTTGCTGGAGCGTGTGACACCAACAGCCTCATCCAGCGTGGTGTCCCCACATCCCATCCTCTTGCTGCTTCACTTTGTGTCTGTCTCTTTGCAGATTCCCCTTCGTCAGGTGATGATGAGGATGACGATGATGAGTCAGAAGATACAGGTAAGATTTTCTGGGATACAGAGGCATTTTCTTTGAAGAAGCTGTGGCACCCAAGCACTGCAGCTCATCTGGGTGTTCACGTAGTTGCACAGCAGCTCTCTCTGTGTGTTGAAATCAGTGACCTTAGGATGGAACCATGATGAAATTTATCTAAAAATTTAGAAACAGCTGCCAGAGTGGTATTGCTGCTGTGGAATCCTACAGCAGCAGTACTGTAATTTGAAGACTTGATGCTGAGAATCTGAATAGATGAGTAATTAAAAATTCTCCTTGCATGTAAATCCAGACAGGCCCACTTAGTATATATATTTTTTTGTTTGTTGTACTACACTGATGTTACACCAGTTTTATACCATTTCAAACCTTGACTGCTTTGCTTTTAACTATTCTGATTCTGGTCCTTACCAACATCTTGACAGGAGTGAGAGTACAGAACGTACACTAGCCAAGGGCCAAATTTACTGATGCCATAAGTGAGAGTAACCTCTTTGGCTTTACTGGCTTTTTCTTTCACTCCTGTGAGGAAGAGAGTCCCAGGACTGTGCTTGGTGCTTACACAGTGAATCTCTTTCAATCCCAGTGCTGCTTTCTTTAAGTGCAGCAGCATTAATCAGGATCATTACAGGCTTCAGAGGTGTTAGTGTTGTGTTTTATTCTGCTCTTTATACTTCTGCAGAGTGAACTGCCCATGTGTATGTGTTTTTAATAAATAAATGTCTTGCGTTTGAACTCCCAATTGGCTATGTACGTTGGCAGAAGTTCAACGTGACTGGAAAATCTCTCCTGCCCATAGCATTGGACATGCAGGACTCTTTCAAATAGGTCTGCTCCTGCAGTAAGTTAATACTGCTGTGTGTGCAGTGTGTGGACAGTAATGGTGAGTTACAGTGCCAGGAGACCCATCAGCAGCAGTTAGTGGTTTTCTGATAGCTTCTAATTAGGGGCCAAATCCTGCCAGGTGACAGGCACCTTTGCAGAGGTGCTCAGGGCTCCTGGTGCCTGCCGAAGAATGGTACAGACATAGAGAAGGTCTGGTTTGGTCAGGATTTTTTCCTGCTGCAGAGCAGCTTCTGATGAGCACAACTGATCCTTCTGTACATTTTTTTATGTAGTTTATAGAGAACTCAATCTCTTAGCAACAGGTATCGCAAAACATCTGCTGGCTAATGGTACAGAAAGACATTTTTCTTCACTGAAAAGGAAAACACGCATTTCACCACATGTATTTATAGTCTGTTTTTTGGGTCTTCTTGACTTCGTGGCTGTCTCTGTTTTTAGACCTGAAGGTAAAGGTTGGCTTTGCTTAAAGGTCTCATTATAAAAAGTTGGATTCCCCTCTGCTTTAAAAATGGTTGGTTAGATTAATGTGTCAGTTCGGTGAAACCTCGCGGCATTTCATGACATGGGTGTGCTTTATGTTGCTTTCTTTGATGTCAGATCCTCCACTTAACCCTCAGACATCTCCTGGGTCTGGGGAGCTGTGTTGTTAACCCTGGTACCACCACTGTCAGGACATTCCCCCAGGAACAGGGGCTGAAGGACCATCCCAGACAGTAGGGATGTAGCCAGTGCCATGTTCTGTGGACAGCCCAAAGACACGGGTCCTCTACCTCCTGTGGCAAAAATGTGCCCTACTGGTGGGGGGTATGAGCCCCTCCTCAGGCATCAGACACAGCTGTGGTCAGTAGCTAGAGAAGGAGAGGCCATAATAGCTTTAATGCAAAAGAATACCACAGACTCACAGGATGGTTAGGGTTGGAAGGGACCTTAAAGGTATCTGGTCAGTATAACTGATAGTGTTTCATATTTTGGGGGAGGCAGTCCATCCTGGACTGGCTCAATGAGTGTTGCCACACTGCTCTATCACTGAACAAAATCCTTTTGTCCTGATGATAAGTTACTTTTCTGGCTTGTGTTACTCAACAGAGTTTCTCATCCTCCTGTAGTGCAGAGTTTGGAAAGCTGATTCCAATAGCATCATGAGTTTGAAGCCAATCTTGTTAACCTTAGGGGCTGGAAATACCGAATTCCATGCAGAGTGCCTTGCTCTGCTTCCGCTCTGAAGGGCAATACAGAAACAGAGCATCCTTTAGGGATGGGCAGCAGAAAAGAATAAGGAGAAACTTCAGCAGCTTCAAATCAGCTCGTTTGTTGTGGCCTTGTCACAAACCGTGATCCGCCTTTGCAGAAAGAAGCCTTCTAATACCTCTGTTCTCTACAGCTGTTTTTGCTGGCCCCGAAACAAAAACAAAACTCCCTTTTCACACACAGTGCTTCTGCCCCAGTGCTCCCTACCCCTCTTGTGTCTGTTTGTTTGGAGCCCCCGCTGCGCAGCCCCAGCACCTTCAAAGAGCCCCCATAATCTCCAATTAAATCTGGCTCTGTCCTCGGAGGCGTCAGCTGGGGAAATTACACAATTAGGGTTGATTCTGTCTGCCACAGAATTTGGTGGCAGCTCCTAATTGCTAAATGAGCGCTTGGCTGTATTAATTATTCCAAGTATTGCTCTCAGTTTTTTTTTTTTAATTGGTCATTCCAGTTGGATGGGTGGCCGGTGTCTTTGACGAACAAAACGGACCGTCAGGCTTAGTGTTTGATGATGGGAAAGGGCTGGTGATAATGTTTGCGGGTCCCTTTTTTTTTTTTTTTTTTTTTTTTCCTTCACACCTGCACATGCAAAACCATTGCTGGTAATTAATTTAGAGAGAGCTGGTCTAGAAAATTTTCCTGTCTTTCATCCTTCCTCTTTTCCCGCTCCCAAAACTCTCTGGAGCTTTGCAAGCTTTGCTTGAAAAGAGTTAGCAACATTTTTCAGCCCCTTAAAAAGTGGTAATGAAAGGACTCGGAGGGCAGAGCAAAGCAAAAGCAGGGATGTTTTGTTCGCTGCTCCTGCAAGTGAGAACAAAGGCACTGTTTTCAATGTGTAGATGCTTTCTTCCAGTTCCAGTTTGACTGGAGAGCAATGCCCTGTTTGAGTCTTGGCACAATTATCCAGGGGTGCCCAGCCCTGGCAAGCCCTGAATCTCACAGAAGAGCACCCAAACGAGGGAAAGCACTCAGGGAAGAAGTCTTGTCTAATTGCAGGAGGCAGGAGCAAATCCTGCCTTTGCTCCATATGGAGAATATCCCCAGCTGGAAACTTTCCTGGGCTCCATCTTGCTCCTCTCTTATGTCTGATAGCAAAATCCTCCTTGGCTTCAGTGACAACATTTGCAGCCAATAGGTTGATGGATCTCCTGTGAGATTCAAACTCATCTTTTGAGTGAAAAAATGTGATAAAACATCACCCTGCAGCACATGTTATGTAAAAGGGAAGAGCCCCAAAAAGCAGAAGGAAGAACCTGGTCTTGGCCATGTGATGTAATTACACCTCAGTGCCTAGATAATTTTCACCAACACCATAAAAAGGGGTTTATTGTGGGCAGATATGTTAATCAAACAACAAACAGCAGGTTATTTGGCTGCCCTCCATGGCGGTGGCAAAAGGGGACTTTTCCATCCATTCCTGACCTTTGTGCCATACCTCTCCCCTGTAGCCCTGTTAATAACCTCTTGTAATGTCCCCAGAAAATCAGGATGCATTGCCAGAAGGAAGCATTTGGCCAGGAAATGGCCCGGGCTTCAGAAACCAAGGACCAGACAACTCCCAGCATGGTTTCTGAAGCCCTCTACTCTCCAGCCTTCCCAGTGCCACGCCAAGCGTCCTCTGCATTCTCTCCCCTGCTGCTACCTGGGGATTTGCCCAGTCTTTGCTTAGTTTCTGCCCTTCCTTCATGCTGTAACATCGTTATCCTTTTACCATCAAGACCTGTTCTTCCTTTAGTGGTTGCATCCACTCTCCTAATGTTTTTTGGAATATTCCCCATTTTTGTGCAGTTCTACCATTTGGAATGGTAGGTGGCTGCGTGATGTCCCATTTGAGCTCATTTTTATCATGCAGTGCTTCGTGCCTCCTGGATGTGTGTTCACAGCAAAGTTTGTAGCTGGGATTTTCCAGGACCATGGGAACTGTGGGGATTCCTCCTTTTGCTGATGTTTGTGCCAGCTATGCTCCTGCTGGATCCGGTGCTATCCTGGCAAGAAAAGGGCCTTGAGCAGTTTCGTTATTTGAAAAAGGAGGCGTACACAGGATGGGTGAGCACAGATCCCTCTGATAGGCATCACATTGTTGTGCAAGGCAGGCTGAGGGCAGATGCAAACCCTCAGTGCTGGATTTCCCTCCCTGGGATGGCGGTACTGAGGCACCTACTACATCCAGCGATCCCACTGCAGAGGTGGGAAAGCAGCTGGGACATGAGGCGTGCCCGGCGTCACTGTCTCTAGCACATGGAGGGGCATCCTGGATGGAGCTCCTGACATCCAGCTCCTCACAGACTTTGCAAGGAGGGGGAAACGTGAGGAGAGTGTTGGCAGGTGCTAAAAACCAGTGGGTGCTGCATGGATTGCCTTGGCTGAGCTGTATGATCTTTCCTGCAATATCCTTGGAGCTGGAATGCAGCAGGGAGCCTGCATGGGCACGCTGGGGACTTAGTCCAGGGTGGGGTCAATCACTGATTTACCTGGAATTGCAATGGGATGGGTATCATGCAGCCAAATTCATCAGGGCTAAGGAGTGCTGGAGAAAGGGAGCAGCTCCCATGCATCTCAGAGGGATGCAACAAGAGGGAAAACTTCGTACAGCCTTGTCAGTAAGGGGAAAGAGATTACAGGGGCTTCAGAGTAGCACTGAGATGGGGCTGTGATGCTGGGTGGTGTTTCTGAGCATTGTCACCACTGCAGGAGAGGCCAGCAGCAAGGCTTTCCCAACAGCTTTGGTGGCCATTGTGTTCTCCAAGGCAGTTCTTGGAGGACCAGTGCCCTCAGTTTGTCTTGGCCAGAAGTGCACATACCTCTGCAACTGGTGCTCCATGTCTGAGAGTTTTTCCTACCCAACTGGAGGAGATGCCATTTACACTCTTTGCCCTCTTTCTTGCTGTTTTGCAGCCCAGATGCTGCCTGCCCACATCCCCCTTTGGCCTTGTGTGGAGCACAGATCTGGGGGGCTGGATGTGGCCCTGATGTGGCAGGGGAAGCACAGTCTGTGCAGCTCTGTAGTGTTTCCTTTAGCAGAAATGAAAGTTTGGGAGGCTTTTTTTAAAAACTTTTTCTTTCTTCCCAGTGTAACGAGTTTGCCGCTGCTGCTGCCTTAATTTGGAGTTAATATGTAATGTTTGTAACACAGCCAAGGAACTGTACTTGAGGCAGATTATAAAAAGTATCTCATGCTAACACTGGTGTTTTAAAATTTATCCCTGTTCAAAGGTAACATGAATCTTTAAAACTAAAATCACTCGTACTTAAAGAACATAAACATGATAAACCAGTTTGGCACTGGGGCGTTTTTTTCTTTCCTTCCCTTAAGGAGGCTACACTACATTTGTACTCACTGAGGAGGAACATTTTCCAGTGCACTCAGCTCATACTTTTTCTCTGCTCCCTTGCTGGCCCATCAACATTCTTTTACAGTTCTAACATCTTTCTGCTGTTTATGCTTCGTGGCTACTAATGTCCCAAAGGTACATCTGTATCTTTTTACATGCTGGGGCCAGATTCTCATCCTGATCTGGGATCACTCCACTTGTTGATTTAAAAGCAGCCACTTCAGATTTATACTGGCATTACCAAGACAAGAACCTGGTCATGAACCTTTCATCACAAAACTGAAATGCAAACACCCTCTCTATGTGTATGAGAGTCATTTAGCTGGAAAGCATTTCTGTGTCATTTATCTTAACTGCAGCAGGTAGCAATTTAACTGTCAATCTGCACATGCCAAAGACTCCTCAAGTGCATCTGCTCACCAGCTGATACCCTGTGTGGCAGAAAGGGGCCTTTCAGCTTGATTTTTCCTTTCTCAGGTGTCCCCTTCTGGACCCGGCCAGATAAGATGGAGAAGAAGCTGCTGGCAGTTCCCGCCGCCAACACTGTTCGCTTCCGATGTCCGGCGGGGGGAAACCCAACTCCTTCCATCTACTGGCTGAAAAATGGCAAGGAGTTCAAAGGGGAGCACAGGATTGGGGGCATTAAGGTAAGGTCTTGCTTTGGATCTCGGTTTTTTATTATTTCTACCAACTAGAAAATTATATTGCACAGTGATTAACGTGGGTAGTTTTAAGAGCACTGTCCTGACTGAGCAGAAATGAAGGTGGTTCTTGCACTCTTAGGAATTGCTTGCCCCCTAAGTGTTAAAAAGGACTGCTGTCCTTTGGGATCAAAGGCTAATTCCCTCTAAGTTTGTCTATAGTGGTCATTCAGGGCGTAGGTAAAAATGGGGCTGGGTTTATGGTTGCATTGTGAACCTGAAAAAGCAGGAGCAGAAACCTCTGTCCTAATTTCTGGAGATGAGCCCAGTGCATTGAGATGTGTTGGACCAAGCCATAGCTACTCCCAGCTTTCAAAGAAAACCTATTCAGTGTCCTTTGAAGGTATGGGAAAGACCTCACCAAAGAGCTGGATCATCATGCTGGTAGTCATTAACATTCTTGTGGTATAAATCACTGACCCTTGGTCAAGTGTTGGATTCCCTTGTAGCCAGAGTAATAGCATCTGCTCCTTGGCTGCTTTCTTCTCCCTGCTTCCTTTCTACCATGAGATGTTGTGGAAAATGCTCTGGCTCATCTTTACAGATAGAGCTCAGGGACACACAACTCCACTGCAGTCAAATTATTTAATTAGCCAGAAGTCTCTGTGCTACTTTACATGATGAATTATGGCAGGATTTTAAAAGGAAAATCAGCTTTTCTAAGATTTTGGTGCTGTTGTTACTACTTTATCCCCTTGAGGTCACAGTCAGACTCTTTTTCTGGTTTTATTTGGGGACAATAAAATTGCGGCAGCTGATTTTAGCAAAATCCTCATAGCAGGGAGGACTCTTGAGCAGCAACCTTTCCCTGCACTCTGCCAGCCCTGACATATCCCTGGACTCTGCTGCTAAGGAGGGAAAGGTGCCTTGTAGGAAGGCACCTTCATCAGTACTCAGAATAGCTGTGTGCTGATGCCTGCCACATCCGTAGTGTTTTGAAAGGGGACTGGGCATGCAAAGCCTGCTATGCTCCAGAAACCAGAGAAGGATTCAAAAAAAGTCCTCCCTCCCTCCCCACAGTTTTGGGCTGTTTCTTTCCTGTTAGCTCAGACCTGTTCCTGAAAGAGCCTTTTGTGATGGCTTCAGTGAAGCCTTTAAAGCTCCTTCCTCAGTCCTGTGCCTGCTCCAGCCTGGATGAGGCCGAGAACACGCTCAGGTTTGGATCTTCTGAAGAGCCATGGAGGGTAAAGAAGTGGGGAGGCAACTCCTGAGGGTAAACTGCTCTTCAGCAGATGACATTCACAAACCGTGAGCATCTTTTACTAATTGCAGGCTCTAAGGATCATCCTGAAGTGTTTTCAGGCTTGCATGCGCCATTCCAACAGCTTTTTACTAAACTGTGTCACATCAGCTACGCTAAATTATACCTGCAGGAAAAAAAATCTAAAGCTGAAAGCAATTCCCCTACCCACTTTCCAGCAGTTTTAATCTATCTTTGAGTTTAAATTGACATGTTTCATCCTCTGAAACACAGTAGTGAGTCTTTGGCATCGCTATGCTTTGTTTCTCTGGGGGCACCTTCCAGCAACAAGTCAAAGCTTAAAAGAGCTATTGAAGGCAATGTCAGGACAATTACAGGAAGATTGGTTTAAGCTCTCTATCTGTCTAGGTGTAGTTCTTTGTCCTGTTCTTGATATAAAGACATCTTTCTCTGTAATTTTCCTTCCTTTATTTGCTTGCTTTTGGTCATGAGCCACAGTTAGGTATAAGTAATCTAGTGTAAATCTCATCCAATATAAATATACTGATAGATATCAGCTGAGATTTGAACCAGAAAAGGAGATTGAAAACCTGCTCGGTATCTCATGTATTTAAGATCTAAATTCCCTGTTACAACTTAACTTCATAACAGGATTAGGCAGCTTGAAAAGAATGGGCAAGATCCAGATCTGGCAGAGTTTGGTTGGCTTGCTTCATCTCAAGATCTGGTCTTAACCCAGAAATTGTTGAGCTGGGAATGTTCTCATTTGTTTTCAGTCTGTGAAAGAGTTTAAATGTTGACTGTGAGAAGTCTGTTGTCAGCAAATGAAAGCTGACCACTCTTCCACATCTGCCCTTTGCACATGGCATTTAGACCCATGTGACTGCCTGGTGTAAATCCTGCAAGAGAGAAGGGTGAGTGTTGAAAACATGATGGGCAGGCTAACCTGGTTTTGTTAGAGTTCATCCTTAACTGGTAAAGAAAAGAAATTCATATGACTTATCATATGAAATTTCCCAAAGAGCATTAATGGTTAAATCCGTGTTGGAATCTCTAATATCGTAAGCCTGTGAGTGTTAAATGACCTTAGAAGGGAAGATTGAGGGGGAGGGGAGATGGAGGATTATCCCTTCCCCAGACCATTGCACTGACTTGCATACCAGTCTGGCAAACACGAGGTTCCAAGTGTGTCTGCAAATGTTTGTTTCACACGGAGCCAAGAATGACAACACCAAACAAACCAGAGGGATTTCCAGTATCTCACCCACTTGATTAATGCCTGCACTAAGTCACTTCATGTTTCTAGTGTTTTATCAAGTGCAGTGACTATCCTAACATGAGAATTATTATCTTTTGCCAAAGGTTTTCAAAACTAAAAATGTCTTGCTAAGTTTCCAAACAAGTTCTGCCTCATGGGTCTGTGCCCCCAGGTTCATTATTCTGAGTCCAAAGTTCCCATCACAAACCTGACAAAGAGAAGTTCTTTGAAAGTGCATCCTTAGTAGAACACCTAATTTGGACCTGGTTTTAGAATACAGGTCAGACTAGGGAGTCATCCATGTGTCTGGAGCCCCATTTCCTTGGAGTAGTAGCTCCTAGGGGTTCCAGATGCAAATGTTTTGCAACGCTGAAAAGCAGATTTAAAGAAGCCTTTAGACACAACTATGAGACAAGCCAGTATGGAAATGAGCCACTGAACAGCCACAAATTTGCATTGAAACTTCCGTGACAGTCTGGTATGTTCAGCTGTGGGCTTGGGGTCCAGGCTCTCTGTTCTTAGAGCTTCTCTTACTCTGTAATTGCCACATGGTTACAGAGATGCAGCAAGGGGGATGTTGCTTTACAAAAGGTGAGATGTTGGTTCTGCTTCTTCATTGAGCTCCTCCATTTGTGCCGTGCTGGGTGGGCAGAGGTGCAGTCAGAGCTGATCACACATCTGCCACAGCTGAGATGTCTGTACAAAATGTTTGGACACACCTCCTGTTACCGCTGCTCTGAAATCAAAAGAAACGCCATATTCAGCGTTCTCTGAAAAATGGGGTGCTCAGCAGTGCTGTTTTCAGGCTGCAGAGGTCTACACATCGTTAAAATGACATTTGCTTGCTTATCTTGCAACTAAGCTGTCTAGTCCTATGGTTTTAAACCTGCTCCTTGCAAAGTTCTGGCTTTGATTGCAACTTGGCCCTTTTACGGAACGCATGTGGATGCAATTTATGTGTAGCAAAAGAGGTTAAATGACTTCATATTTGAGTTCACCTGCTGCAGCAAGAAATACCCAGGAGCAATTACACCCTTGTTTTTTCCATCAGCCCTTGAGATTCTATGGTGCAGCGTTATTGTAAATCTCCTGCTTCTGTGTCCTTGGGGTCACCTTCAAAATGTTTAATAAAGTTAAATGTTCTGCTTTGGGCGGCAGAAGGCATCAAATTATTATCCAGAGATTTGGAGAACTTTCATATGCTATGCACCCTGAAGTCATTTTTGTTACTGTTGGTTGCTTTCTGTATTAATTCAAGCTTTACTTTCCATATCCATTATTTCCTTTATAATCATTAGAAACAAACATTCTAGCTGAGATCACAGGGCAGCAGGTCAGGGTGGAGTCTTGGGTTGTGCTTTCCCTTCTGCTGCTGAACCACCATCAGCTCTGGACATGAGCCACATCCAGAAAACCAACTAGTATAAAACTCAGTGCCAAAACAGAAGGACTGACCAAGCATCCTAGGGACCAGATTTGAGGCTGGACATGTTTGCTTCTGGTTTTTGGAGGGAATTTAGGGGACTAACTCATTTGGAGAAACCTGTTTCTGTTCAGACAGATGCTGTAACCTGTTGCCTCCATAGCGCACACATTTTAAAATATAGATCAGAATATTAAAATACATAAAATACATAAAATATAGATCCTGTGTGATGCCTACTGAAGTGGTTATTCTAATGAGAGGTGCCACATTCAGCTGTCAGTTCGCTTTGTTACTGTGATTATTGTGGAAAGATATAGAAGTCCCCATTGAAATCTCAGTGTGTTACATTGTGTTGCATCATTTTTGCATTGGTCTTAATTGGCCTTTTCTCATTAAGACTTTAATGACTCTTGTAGACGGGTCCTTGTGATGTTCAGGCTTCTTCTAGGGTCTGAGTGTGTGGAAGCTCAGTGATTGTTCACTGGTTTGAAAGGCCTGGTGATGATGGTGCTTGACCACGAGCTTGATGGTTTGATTTCTTCTTCCAGTTGCGGCACCAGCAGTGGAGCCTGGTGATGGAGAGCGTTGTTCCGTCAGATCGAGGGAATTACACCTGTGTCGTGGAGAACAAATACGGCAACATCAGGCACACCTACCAGCTTGATGTGTTAGGTGAGGTTTCACTGTTTGCCCTCAGCAGCTGATCTGTGGCGATGTTGAATAGCTGTGTGATGGGATATGGGAAGCAGAAGCTTGGTTTCTTTCCCAAAGCATTTGGATCGTGTGTCCTCTAAAACCAACAACGAGCTTCTTTTTGGCCACTGATTGGGGCTTACATCTGTGATCAGTAAATTACTTAGTGGGTCTGAAGGGGGCCCAGAGAAGGAATGGCAGGGCTGAAATGCCTCCTCCCTTCCCAGGTGGTTCTTCCCTGTTTGCCTTGAGAAGCCCTGAGTAGAGCAGTGATCAGGACATCCATGGGGGACAAACCTAGTTGTACCATCTCCCTTGAAAAGCCAGAAGATTAATGTTTCAGAGTAGAATACTTACTGGGGAAAAATAAGACAAGTAAATTAGGATTTCTCCTCTTTTCTGTTTTCCAGAAAGGTCACCCCACCGACCAATCCTGCAAGCAGGGCTCCCTGCCAACCAGACTGTGGTGGTAGGGAGCAATGTGGAGTTTCACTGCAAGGTCTACAGCGATGCCCAGCCTCACATCCAGTGGCTGAAACATGTGGAAGTCAATGGCAGCAAATATGGACCCGATGGGACCCCGTATGTCACAGTGCTGAAGGTTGGTACATGTTCCTCCTTCTCACCCTCAGGGCACTCCTGCTGTAAGCCTGCCCAGTGGAGTACTCTGCTTTTTGGAGGGGACACAGCAAAAATGTCCTGAAATCGATATTCCAAACTCTTCTGTTTGCCAGAGATAACACTGCTACTGTGGTGGCACTGATAAGCAAAGTTGTAAGAGCTGAGGCAATTGTGAGAAATGCAGCATAATGAAAGAGCTGTCAGATTGCATTTGACTTAAAATTGTAAAAATACCCTCTTTTTTTACAGCTTCAATGGAGGTATTTTCAGGGTTTATTAAAACAAAAGTCTCCCAACTAAAACACATTCTTCCTTTCCAAGTAAGCACATTGCAGTGTGCACATACCAAGTAATGCTGAACTACCAGCACCTGAGAACCAGCATTATCTTGTTGCAGCCACTAAATTTGTGAACATTGCTATTATCAATACTCAGAAAAGCCTTTTTTGTTTTAATTGAGTAAAAAGTACATAGTAAGACTTTACTTTCTTAAAATGCTTTTTTGAAAGGCAAGTTTCAGATTACAGCCATAAAAAAGCCAGAGGATTTGGTTCCCCTCAACTAATGTAAATATAAAAGTAGGGAATAGGGAGTGAGGAGCACATTTGATTTCTAAAATACTTTAAATAAAAAAATAGTAAAGGCATCATGTAGTGGTGTATATTAAAATATCTAGGGCCTAGTGGAGTTTTTCTGGCTCCACAGTTACTGCTGAAAGCAGATTTTGTCTCTGCAGCTTCAAGCTGAGGCTGTCCTGTGCTTGGACATTCCCTATGCACATCCTGATGCACACACCCTTCTTCTCTTTGTGTGAAGTTTAAAAAAAAACAGCCACTTATCAGACAGTATCTACAAAACTGTAATGCAGCCAGATACATTATAATAAAAGCCAGAGACCCTGGAAATAATTACACAGATTGAAATAACAGATTGGTTGGAAGAAATGGTTGGAGACAGTTCTTCAGGACTGGCAACATGTGCTTCTCGCGAGCTTAGAAAACTTTTTATTTCTCGCCACCTCTCCAAATGTGTTTGGATTATGCATATTTGAATTTCCCCCTGGTTTCACAGCCCAGTACCAAGCTCTGAATAGCTGGTTGTGTCACATGCCATCCCATATAGTCTCTGAGCTCTGTGTGTGGTCCCCGTGGGATAAAGTGCTACCTTTTGGAAGTTTGCAGGGCGGCTGCGAACAGTGCCTTGTGTCACAAGCACAAGCCCCCATTTTGCCGTGGCAAAGAACATATAAATAGTCCGTATAAATGGAGTTTTAAAATTAAGTTGGAGCGGCACCGGGGTGGGTAGGTAATTAGAATTGCCAAATACCTTCTCTTCTGTGGACGGCAAAGGCTCCACATTCCTCGAAGGGGAGCAGAGGCAGGCGTTTGAAAGCACAAGTTTTGTTTGGTTTTATGTTTTTTTGCTGAATAGGACCAGCACACGTCTATTTACTACTTCTGGTTAATCAGGAATGCTTTGAATTGTATTAATGCCGGCATCAGCGCTGGGGCACGGAGCATTTCCATTTTGGGATGCATCTTTTGTGCGCCAGTACTGGGCCTCCACAGAGCTGTGTCAGGCCCAGCTTTGCAGGGATTTTTTTTTTTCTTTTCCTTTTGAAATGTGGTGTGCTTGTTTTTTACAAGTAAAGATGTGATAAAATGATCTTGCTGTCATCTCAGGACTGGTCCATTAGCTTTATGGACTTGTTTCCCTCGTGCCATGCAGTGCTGCTGCCTTGCCCCAGCATCCTGGCAGGAGCAGGGTGCTGTTAGCAGCCCCAGGACTGCTCTCTCCTGCCCCGGGCTGTGCTGCCTGCAGGGAGATAAGGCTTTTTTTATCAACCTGCCCTTCCCTCCTGCTTTCAGGAGATTTTTGTGGAGTGTAGGAGCTGCTGTAGGGCAGTTTAGTTATGGTGAATATCCCAGTCTCCATTGCAGCAAGGGAGACAGAGAGGTGCCCAGCGTGTGAAATTCTGCCCCCCACATCTAAAGGGGGGAGGGCGGGTGTCAAACCCCACCCGAGTCCAGATGGATAAGTTGAATGCTGTACTTTCAAACCATTTTTTGAACAGCCTGACAAACCCAAGCCATCACCTGCATCAGTTCCTGAAAGCCTGGGCTAATTTGTGATCAAAGAAAACCCCGTTTTCTTTGCAGAAGAGCACTAAATGCATTCCAGTTACAGAGAGGGGCTGGCAACACTGTGCCCAAGGTTTGTCAAAGGCTAAATTGTACATTCTGCATTGAGACATGCCCGGTTTAATTATAAACAAGGCAGCAACAGCAGGCAGGCACGTTTTTCCCCACTAGTCAGGGCAGACAGATTTGCACGTAAGCCTTAGAGATGAGCTCAGGTCAAAACTGGTGGTGTTTGTCATCAGACATGGTCGCTGGGGCTCTTCTCTGGTGCCTCCTCTGGATTCAGTTCCTAATAACCTATCAGAGCTGGCTGCCCTGATGATTTTAATGAGCTGCAAGTCATATTGGCAGGATCAGTCTTGGAAATGGAAGGCATCAAGACTGGGCTGGAGAGCATAACACCAAAACAGAGAAGAGAGTTGCTTTATTTTCATTTCCAGAACTGAAGCTTCTTCTGAGGCCACTTAAAACAGTTATGCATTTTCAGCCAAAATAAAAACAACTGTTTAATGTTTAGGGAAAAAGCTGATGTGCTGTTGTGGCAGCACAGAAGAAGAGAAATAAACCCATTGCTTAAAAGTCTGAAGTTTGTTTGATTTATATACACCACTTTATTTAGTAAAGAAGAGGCTCCTATAAGCAGTGGAAAAAATTACAGCTAATTTCTGAAAGGCAAAGTCAGCAGCGAGTTTCAGACCGCCACTGCTTATATTTTGTTTCCAAATTCTATTTTGGAATCTGATAATTGAAACAGTATTTGCTGAGCCGGGTTGCAAACACAAATCTCTGCTTAAGCCTTTTCTCTGGTGCTCCTGTCTGAGGAGTTACTTAGAAACCATAGAGCCTTTGATTGCTGTCAGATGGAGAAGGGGCAAAACTGGTCTGTTTTAAAAAAGAAGGGAAGGGAGCTCACCTGCACGTGGTTTGGGGGCCAAAGGCAACTTCTCTTCACCCAGATCCTGGGTTAGGTGTCTCACCACAGGGTGAGCTGGGGATGTCACCACAGCCATGCGCAGTCAATCCTAGCTGATGTAGGTGCGATGCAGCTATTGTTTGGTTTACTGAAGTTCAGGTTTCTGTCTATTCCTGCAGTCTTGGATCAGTAAAAACGCTGAAGCCGATGCTAACCTAAATCTGTTCAATGTGACAGAACAAGATGAAGGAGAATATCTGTGTAGAGCCAACAATTTCGTAGGCATAGCCGAAAAGCCATTTTGGCTCCACATTCGCAAACCAAAACCAGGTAAACCACAGACTCTGTCCCAAGGCCCTGGCAACTGCAAGAATGAGCTATAACATTTTTAAGAATCTAGTGATTAAAATTACTATTCATTTTGTATTATACCCTGTCAACTGACGCTGAATGGCTTTATCTTATTTTCTTGCTATTTTTTTTTTTAACAAGACTGTAACGCCTATACAGCAATTGCCATGGAAAAATTCCCACAATAAAATGACTGTCAAATTTTGCTATCAACTCTTCATACTTTTATTCCTTTCCTTTCCTTTCCTTACAATTGAGTGCTGATAACAGAATTGCATGTTAATGACCTGTGATGTTCCAAGCTCTGGAAAACCAAACTGTTTTGAGTTTTTCACCTACGAAACTGAATTAATCAGTTCTGTCCCTTGGAGAAGTAATGGAGAAATAAATATCAACATTGGCTCATGCAAGCAAACATATTAACTGGAGAGGAGAACCAATCTCATGGGCTCTGGGGTTTGACTCCTAGAAGGTTTGATTGCTGTATTATTGGGTGCCACTGCAGGAAAGTTCCTTACAGGCACCCTCTGGTTATCAGCCAGATTTCTACTGCAGTGTCAAGGTCTTTGTAATCAATATATGGCTTTGAGATGCCCACTGAAGAAATTCTAAAAAAATCTAGAATTCTGTATTTTTCAATGAACTCATGAACCATAATGTTTGTATATTCCTCTGATCAGCACTTGAATCTTTCCCCACTACATCTCCCCTCCTTTCCCCTTTTTTTCTGTCTTTCCTCATTTCCCATCTGTCTTTCCCCACCCCGCACTCACCTCACTAACCCAAAGTCAGTCATATTGTGAGGGCAATTTTTCATTTGGATGCTTTTGCTTGCATGCTTCCTTAGTGGGACAGAGTAAGAACCTGGTGAAGGGAACTTTTTTTTTTCTTTTTTTTTTTTTTGCTTTTGACTACAGGTTGCAGAGGGGAATGAATGAATAAATGTGGAAGATGGGCCATTGGAAAATTAAAAAAAAACCAAAAAAAAAAACCTTAATCTGCTTTTGAAATTTGCCTGTGGTGTCCTCACACTTGCTGGGAATGTGGCTTATTCTCTGTTTTCCCTCTTTCTATATGTGTGTGTTTTTTTTCCCCGTAGACGGCAGGTGTTAACACAACGGATAAGGAGCTAGAGATTCTGTACTTGCGAAATGTTACTTTTGAGGATGCTGGGGAATATACTTGTCTCGCAGGGAATTCTATTGGGTTCTCACATCACTCTGCTTGGCTGACGGTGCTACCAGGTATTTCCTCCTGTGCTGGCCTCTCCTTCCCTCTCCAGGATGCCTCGATGTTTTGCTTTAGAAATGCCAAGTTCCCAGACACCGCCCCTCGCTTGGAGCAGGGGTGTTTACCAGGGAGGCATTCTCTGGGGTTTGCTGCAGACCCCTGTTGCATATTTGCAGCTGACTCTGTTTGCATTGCCTCTCAAAATTCAAGTGATTGCAGTAATGATACAGTAAAATACACAGAATTTTTTTTTTTTTTGGTCTAATAACAGGGAGGTATTCATAGCCTCTTTGTTAGGGCAGTTAAGTGCCAAAATAAGGAGCTTTGTCTTCTTACACTGACAGTGGGAGAAGAAAACCTCAGATGATTCGGGGCACCTAAATTGGACATGAACTGTGGATCATCTTATGAAGGATCCTTTCTCTGTGACCTCATATCTTAACCTAAAATTAGATGCATAAGTGTCTGGTGTGAGTGCACCCTTGCCTGCCTGTAGCATTATTTCCACTTCACGGATGAGCAGGCCAAGATAGCGATCTCAAACAGAAGGTCAAGGAGAGTCATCTGTAGGCAGAGCACAGGAGTCCTGGCTCCCAGGGGCATAGCATGCTGCCTGCTCCAGCTAGGATCGATGAAAGCTGCAGTGGGCTTGAAACCCGAGGCCAGGGTGACCTCAATTTTGTGGTCCTTTCATGTGCAAAGTTCTTACTGACAATGAAGCCAGCACAGAATGTGCAACAGAGAGATGTCTTCTGCAAAAAGGGGAATGAGGCTGTGCTGCCCCTTCACCTGCTGAATCTGCCTCTGGCTGCAGGGCAGGCTTGAGCGTGGTCCAGGGAAGTACCAGCAATATTCATGTTGAATCTCATATGAGCTGTGCCTTGCAGACAGTGCAGAAGAGTTTGTTCAGTACGCCCTTACTGAAAAGGCACCCAAAATCTTAAAGAGCCCACTTTGATTCACACAGTCATAGACCACATTTGGGTCCATCTCACAACACATCCGTCTCAGGATGTGTTTAGGAACCGGAAACTTTGGCATTTCTAATCTTGGCTTTATCTGTTCGGGTGATTTGGATGTAATCACTTTACTGGGGCTTACAAAGGTCTCCTCCACGCCCAGCCCTGCTGCCGGTGGGATCTGCTGATCTTTCCTGCTTATTTGCCAGCTCTGTGATAGTTGATCTGATCCTGTTTCTGTTTCTGACATCCACTGGATGAGAAAATGTTCCCTTTGGTTAGAAGACTAATGTCTCTGTTATTTTCAGAACATCACAATATTGTTTCCTCCGACTCATACTTTGCTTTTACAGTTTATGAATTCACACCTCTTACTTAAGCAAAAAATAAGCAGGAGAAAACCAACCAAATATCGCAAAGTAGAACTTTATTTTGAAGTCAGATGCAGTGAAGGACAGCCGCCTGTGCAGCAGCAGGCCCCACAGAGAGGGTGTAGGATACAGCCCATCTGAGGAACCTGAGCTTGCAGTGCCCTGTCCATGCTACAGGAGGAGAGGCAGGGAGCAGAGGGCAAGGTAGTGTGATCCAAGGCAGCAGAGCTGCAGCACCGACCACAGTACCTGATCCCAGGAGACCTGGTACTCCTGTCTTGTGGGAGGAGATGGCCATTTGGCAGGATCGGCCCCTTCACAGCTGGCACACAGGCTGGAGCAGCCCCCAGTGTCACCAACAGCTCTTTCTCCTGTCCTCCTGGGCACTGCCACCAAATCCTTGAAACAGAGCCTGCTGCTGCCAGGGAAAGGCTCCTGCTGCTTGCTGAAGGGTCTGCTCAGTAATGGACACAATCCATTACTGAGCTAACCACACCAGCATGACTTCATTATAAAGCTTCCCACTGCTGACTGTCCCTCTGATGCCAGCACACCTTTGAGGGACAGAAAATCAGTCCCATGATGGCTCCTTCCTCTGGTTGACATGCCTGTCCTGAAAGGAACAAGGGGGAAAACACAACTGACCTTTGCTGGTCTTTAAGAAGTCTTGTGCAAGCAGGTAGCCACTGCTGATGGGCTCATGCCACCACCCTCCTGGCTATCCCACCTCTCTGGGACAAACCTTCTAGCCTCTTCGCAGCAGAACTAAGTTTTTATTAGATAATTAAGTAGGTTTTTCTCTTGAGACTTTTCCCTGTGTGATGCTTTACTGCTGGGTGCTGTTCAAGCCCCTTGGTCCCTCAGGGCAGGCACTGGTCTGGTGGAAATGTTTGCTGAAGAATCTGAATCAGCAAAGTGCAGCAAACCCCTGTCCTGCACATCCAAGGCATCCAGCCACAATGTGTGGATGTGTGGAGAGAGCAAGATCTGGGTCAGAGGGACAGCACAGATGTGTGAAGATGCATCCAGCCTAGAGCAGTGGTTTTCAATCTGCGGGCTCTTGAAAACATAGAGTAAAACTACCCCAAAAAGGGTAAACTGAACTATTGTTTTAGCTGCAGCTGGAAAACCACTGGCCTGGGAGAGTCCCCTCACTGCAGTCACTGACACTGACGTAGCTGAACAAGCCCTGCCCAAATTCTCAGTGCTGTATGTGTGTAGTTGCGTGTGGGCAGCTGCCCAGCCTGTCCTGACTGCCATCTCTTGTCACCCTGCAGCCGAGGAGCTCATGGAGATGGATGATTCGGGCTCAGTGTACACTGGCATTCTCAGTTATGGCACTGGCTTTTTCCTCTTTCTCCTGGTGCTGGTCTTTGTGATTGTCTGGAGGATGAAAATGCCAAACAAAAAGGCCATGAACACCCCCACTGTTCAGAAAGTCTCCAAATTCCCACTGAAGAGACAGGTAACAGAAAGTAGATACAAGATTCCTATTCCCCCCTATTTTATTCCCTTTTTTTTGCTTTGTTTTGTTTTCCTCCTCCTTCTCTTTGAAATTCTCTCTCTAGGTGAGAAGCTCCACCAGAAAAACATTGCCCAAGAGGGACATAATTTGGCTGCAGCCTAGAAGTGTAACCCTCTTTTATTTATTTCTATGCCAGTGGAGATTTGGCTGAGGTGGCAGCTGACCCTGGCTCATGAGCAGCCCCCACTGCTGTTGGCCTTACCCATGAGGTTCTGGCAGTGCAGCTGTGAGTGCCACAGAAAGCACATCTGGCGGGGGAAATCGAGTCCAGGCTCCCTGGAGGAGCAGGGATCTGGGGAGAAAGAGCACTGGTTGTGCTCATTCCTGCTTTCACAGATGTCCCTGGTGAGCCCAGAGCTGTTCCGTGGAGGTGGCAGGAGGTTCCCTGTGGAGTTAGAAATGTTCTGCTGTGTGAAATTGCAGAGGGGCAGGAGCAAAAGGCACCCTGTGAAACCCCACAGAGAAGGGTACAGATTTCAAACTTTGGCTGCAAGCTCAGTGGTGGGCATTGACAGTGCCAGGATGGGAGAAATCACTCCATAGCCTGTATGGGCTGTGGAGATGGAACAGAACAACTGAATGGATTATACCTCCTGATGCTGGGGGGCACTGGCTGACCTGTCCCTCCTTTCTACCTGCTAAACACTTGACTGTAAGTGCCTAAATGAGTGGATTTCTCAAGGGTAGGGGCATTTCCCAGTTAGAAGTTCCCAGGAATCTGTCCGTGGGCAAAGAGAGCTCCAACCTCCTCAGTGATCCAGTGCCTGCGCTGGAGATACAGTTGGCAATAACACTTCATTTGCTCTACCCAAGCAGGTGTCGCTGGAGTCCAACTCTTCCATGAATTCCAACACACCCCTGGTCCGGATCACGCGCCTCTCCTCCAGTGACGGGCCGATGCTGGCCAACGTTTCCGAGCTGGAGCTGCCTCCAGATCCCAAGTGGGAATTGACTCGTTCTCGGTCAGTCAAAGCCACGGGTTGGGATCTCTGTGCCTGCTGGGAGTGTCCCCACACCAGGACCCCCTAACATACCTGTTTGTTCCTCCCTCCAGCCTGACCCTGGGGAAGCCGCTGGGCGAGGGGTGTTTTGGCCAAGTGGTGATGGCAGAAGCAATTGGGATTGATAAGGACAAGCCAAACAAGGCCATCACAGTTGCTGTCAAGATGTTAAAAGGTATGGGGAGCCCACAGAGGACAGAACAGCATATTGTGCTGGGATTTCCTCTCTTTGCCTCTCTTTCAAGTCTTTTATACAAACTAGGTAAAACAAAAGAAAGCAGGAACATCTTCTCCTCCCCTTTACCCACACAGCCTGGGGGTGAGGGCTGTCCTTGGAGAACAGGCAAAAGTGCAAATCCCATCAGGAAGAGGGGCTGGGAATTAACCCAGTTCTTTGCCAAGGGGTAATAGCATCCCTGACAAGAAGGGGAACCCCCTTCACTTCTAGCCAGCCCCATCAATCAGCCCACTCCCTACTCCTCCCCTAACCAGCACTCCCTGTTCTTCCAAAAGCGTGTGCAGCAACCTCAATGGAGATTTTGCAGAATTTCAACTGACACACTCGTTCTTGAGGAACTTTTTCATGGAAGAAACTTGATCCCAGACACCTCAGAGGTTAAAGGGAGACCAGGAATGAGGGATTCAGTGGGTGCCTCTAGATAAGTCTCTATTTCCCATCCTTCCCCCAGATACAGTAACCACAAACAGCTGAGGATTCACCTGGAGCAAGCAGGGCAGTGGGCAGCCTGGGCTTGAGGTTAAATGGGGGGATATTCTAAAGAATTTTATTATTTCTTATCAAAAATGGGTTTAATTTACATTTCCTGCAGTCCTTTCTGAAGCTGTTTTTGTAAATAGGAACATTTTCAAATTTCCAAACAAAAATAAACCTTTGGGGAGGATTTCCCCAATTTTTCTACTTTTGTAGATGGGCTTTTCTGTTTTTGCAGAGGAATTGCAACTTTCCATCCAAAAAAATACATTCCCTCTCAGCCCTGACCTTCTACCATCATTACCTCTTAGCCCCTAGAGATGAGGGACAGAAACTGTCAGAAAAGCAGGTACCAGCTACCAAAATGTGAATCTTTGTTCTTTAATACTTGTGAGGATGAAACAGAAGATGAAAGGCATTATTGATTTCCATATGAACATTTACCTGCACTTATTTGTTCTTTCGTCTTTTTGTTGCCATGGTAGTAGGTTTTGTTTTTATTTTAATAATTCATCCCAAAGTAGAACAAAGCCAAATACAGCCATATTCTGAGTACCGTTTACCCAGCAAAGCCCCACATGGCTGCGCAGCAGTTGTAACCATACCCCTAAAGACTTATTTTCTTCCTGACATTTTTTTGCTTTCCTCCTCTACTTTCTCCAGATGATGCCACAGACAAAGACCTTTCTGACCTGGTCTCTGAGATGGAAATGATGAAAATGATTGGGAAGCACAAAAACATTATTAACCTCCTTGGTGCCTGCACGCAGGATGGTACGTAGCAGAGCAGCCCGCTGCTAGCAGGGTCATGGGAGGCTCAGATTTGGCTGTCCCTTCTTTGTAATTACTCACTGGCTGCCCAAAGTGGCCCAGATGAGATATGGGTAGTCAGCTCCTCCTCTGCTGGATGCTGATGTGCTCTTCCTTGCAGGACCACTGTATGTGTTGGTGGAGTACGCGTCAAAGGGGAACTTGCGGGAATACCTCAGGGCACGTCGCCCACCTGGCATGGACTATTCCTTTGACACCTGCAAGCTGCCCGAGGAGCAGCTGACATTTAAGGACCTGGTTTCCTGTGCCTACCAGGTGGCACGGGGCATGGAGTACTTGGCATCTCAGAAAGTGAGTTGAGAAACCTCATTTGGTAGAAGCCTCGGTCAAAGCCACGTGTTCAAAGGCAGGGAACGCTCCGTGTGTGGGACAATCCCAGGCCAAACATTGCAGGCTTCTCCCTTTAGAGGCCAGATTTTCCTGGGTGAAGTATCTTGGGGTTTTGAAGCTGGAGGCTTCATCCATATGCAAAGTCCTTATGGTTCATTCCTGAACCATGCAGCTGTACAGCTGTCACCTGCAGGACCATTAAGCACACACAGAATTCCTATAAAAGCACTAGCAACCCAAGACCATTCTGTAATATATTTGGGACACCTTGATTTGAAGATCTTTTTCCCCTCAAACATCATCCTACACTCCTCTTCGTGGGGGAAAGCAGCTGCAGGTCCCAGTAAGTGCCCACAGAGGGGACTTGGCTTTCTCACCCGTGAATCCCGTCCGAGGAGAAAAGGCGCGTGCGTGCCCGTGTGGGCTCCGAGGCCACCGATGAGGTGTTGCTAAGAGGTGGTTCCCACTGAGCAGGCACGGTGGGGCGGTGACACACAGAGCCAGGAGCTGAGCAGTGCCCACAGCTTTATGAGCCTGGGAGTCAATGAAACGGCAGCTCATAAACCACATGGCGCTGCTGGTTCCAGGCGCGGGCAGCTAACGAGCCCTTATTTATTGGCTTGCTCACCTTTCACAGTGCATTCATCGCGACTTGGCAGCCAGGAACGTGTTAGTCACTGAAGATAATGTGATGAAAATAGCTGATTTTGGCCTCGCTAGAGACGTTCACAACATTGACTATTACAAGAAAACCACCAATGTAAGTACAGAGCTGCCAAGCACACGCAGTTCTCTTTCTGGCTGGGAAGTCAGTCATCCCTGCAGCAAGTGGCCCTTGTCCCACATCTCCCTTTCTAGAGGGGCTTAGGAGGAAGAAATCTGACAGGCATTTCACCTGGTGAGGGTCCATAGATCAGCTGGTTCCAGCAGTCTATCCACCATCTGTTTTTTTCCTGACAGATCCCAGTCCTGTTAGCAGCTAGTTAGCAGCTAGCTAGCAGCTAGTGAGGTCTCAGCTCTAGGCAGGATGCTTTAGACTAAGAGAAACTGAGGTTTCTCCCAAACAGGAATGCAGCCCTTTCCAGTCTGCTCCGCTACTGTTCATAAAGGTCCCAAGGAGCCAACTTCTGTCTCACCAGAGCCCTTGACAATGGAACGTCACTTCTTGTAAACCTGGATTTACCCGTCTTCCATGCATTTCTCTCATTTTTACATCTGAGCTCCTTGATTCCACTGCCAAGAGTGAGAAGATGGTCCCAGACAAGGGCTGAGGCTTGAAGTTGTTTATATTTTCTCCAGAGATGAATTTACAAATGAAGGGCTGAGAGAAGCCCTGTGCCTTGCTTCAGAGCCTGCAGCAGATGTTGAGCCCTGAGGAAAAACCCTATCTAGGACAGAGTGAGGAGATGGCAGTGGAAGATTGAAGGCAGTGCAGAACCTGCAGGTCTTGGGATTGCAAGGGGTTTAAATGTCCAAGCAGTCCTTTGAAGCCCACCATGTCCATACTGATCCACTTCAGTAGCATTTCAGAAATCTTTCTTAATCATAAATTAATAACAATTCTTGGGAATTTTAATCACAGATCAGATGGATTTTTCCCTGTTTGAGCTTTGTGGGACAACTGAGAGCATAATCCCATTTGTATATCCTGCCTGTGTCCCGTCTCTAGTTGTCTCCCTCAGTGAGACAGTGGGTGAGAGGAGGACAAAGTTCCCCCATATCCAAATTATGGCTCAGACACAAAACAGTACTTTGTGTCTCCCTCCAGGGGCCAAACAAAGCCACAGAGAATTATGATTAATCTAGCCCCAGAGAATTGTGATTAATCTAGTCTTTCTCATGTTGTATTTCTCACATGACAGTCTGTGTTTATGACCCTGATGTACAATGGGATCAGACCTCCTCCTTTAGCCTCCAGCAGGATCAGGATTTGTTTCTTAGAGGACCTGATCCTTGCCTTCCCGCTTTGGAACTTTCCCTTCAAGTTGAGCCTGAACTGGGTTTGGACTTGGGGTCAACTGTACTTTCCAGACAAAAGAGATGGGAAGCGGCGTCCCGTGCTCTGCCACAGAGTTCACTGCATCTATGAGCCTTGGATGCTGTTCCCATGCAAAGATTTAGATGCACTGATACGTTAAACCTGCCTTGGCAGTGAGATACAGTCCTGTACAGAGAGCATTTACTGCAAAGATTGTCAGCGAAGATCCAGGGATCAGATGCTCTAATCTGTTTATATGTGGCCACTGCTGCTTTGCCCAGTGACCGGGAAGGCAGATGTGGTTGTTAATGAAAATGTTTCAAACTGGATTAGAAAAGAAGATTCAGATGGTGCCGTTGTGGCTGGGGGAATATGCTGATGGGATGTTCCCATTGTCTTCCTAATTACAGGGTCGGCTGCCTGTGAAATGGATGGCTCCAGAAGCCTTGTTTGACCGGGTCTATACTCACCAGAGCGATGTGTAAGCAAACCTACACTTAAAAAGAAAATAATAGGACAGGGAAATCAACACCTATAGTATCTTACAGACAAAAGTACTGCTAAGCATGACCAGGGCTCATTCCCTGCTGGAATGCCTGGGGATGCGAAAGTACGGGAATTGATTCCAAGCTGCATCTTCATGCACGTGGTTTTATTTTGCTGTTATCTGGTTGCTTTCATCTGAGGATCTCTAGGGAGCTCCTGAAAAATTGCTGAAAAGCAGGGAAGTATTTCTTGTCCACTTTATAGATGAGGTGATTCATCCAGCAGTTGAAAAATACTGTACTAAAAAAACCTCATAAAAAAAAAATTTGCCTTTGGCGTCCTCCACGCTTTGCCCCAGACAGTTCCACTTCAGTCAGGATGTGGAATGAGCTTGAAATACCCTGTCTGCTATTAGAATTGATCAAAGAATATTCAGCAAATACTCTCAGATTAATTTTGCCATTTCATTTATTTTCTTTATTTTTCCTAATCCTATCTGTCTTAGTGCCTCTGCACAGTAAGCAAACAGCAGAGCACTCCTTACATGTAAATCAGTAACACATCTGAATTTTGCAGGGGCTGAAGCAGCTTCACATGTACACTAGCTTTTTATTGTAATATTTGATCAATAATGGCATTTTTATAGCCAGCCTGCCTTCTCCCCGGAGCTCACTGCTTGCAATTGGACAAACGAATCTTTTCTATTTCTGTATTTTTCAAATATTTTGGCTTTTATTAATCTTAAATCATAGTTTCCGTGCTTAGGTAATGCTGCAGAGGGCACAACAGATAAATCAAAGCTAGAGAATGGGAGACTGAGTGTGCGTGAAAGCGAAACAGAGACAGATAATCCCTGGTTTTAGAAAGAAAATGAAGAAGGCATAAGATGTTTTTGAAAAAAAGGACTTTTAACCGGAGCACAGCTGCAGGACTGAAGTGTGTAACATTAGTGCTTTGCTGATTTTTGTTGGGGTATTTTTCTCCCAGCTTGGCCAGTGAAATGAGTGTTGTAACAAGCAAGTTTTGGTATCAGCTTGCACAATTAGTGGCCTGTGGTTCCAAGCCTGCAATTCAGTGAAGCCGTGCATGAATAATTTGATTTGTTCCATTCAGTGGAGCTGGTGGAAGACCTAACAAAGAGCTGGCGGTGATAGATGGGCTGTCACCTATCTGATTAAATGCTCATTTCAATTTCAGACTTGGTGCCTGGGATTTCTTTGCTATTGAGTTGGATCAGCAGAGATCTCCAAGTAACTAGTAAAAATGGCCTAGGCAATTAGTCATGCCATTGATGACTTTGTTAGCTATGCATGGCTGCACAGAAATAAAGCCAAGCAAGGGGGATGGGATATGGGGGGGCTCGGAAAAAAAACCTCACTGAATTTTAAAGATCTTTCTTTGGTTTCCAGCTGGTCTTTTGGAGTGCTACTATGGGAGATCTTCACTTTGGGAGGGTCTCCATACCCAGGAATTCCTGTTGAGGAACTTTTCAAGCTCTTGAAGGAAGGCCATCGGATGGACAAACCTGCAAACTGCACTCATGATTTGTGAGTGTGTGCTGGGGGCTGACCTTGCTCCACTCCCCATTCCCTCTGAGGTCAAACCCACCCCGCTGGGCTCTAGGGTCTAGGCTGTGGGGACATTCCCACTGGGACATTGTGTGGCCATCTCCAAGTAGGCTTTCCTCAGCCCATGGCTGCTGAGTGACACACAGCACCTCCCCTCACCGGGCAGGTGACACCTGGAGGTGTAGTTCTGGTGTGTCACCTTCAGGACAGGTCCTCCTCCTGCTCCGAGGACGTGGTCATGTGCCAGATGATCAGTAATGAGAACCACGGCTCCACAAAACCCTCCTCTTCCCCCCAGCTGCCCATGGCTGAAGTTGTGCTGGCCACAGCTATTCCTTCAGGCGATTTGGATGTGGGTGGGCAGGCAGGTGGGTGTCACCTGGCCTGACCACGTGTGGCTGTCCTCTGTCCCCGTGTGCAGGTACATGATCATGCGGGAGTGCTGGCACGCCGTCCCCTCGCAGCGACCCACCTTCAAGCAGCTGGTGGAAGACCTGGACAGGGTCCTCACCGTGACATCCACTGATGTAAGTATGGCGGGATGGGCGTGGGAGGGGTCACTTGGTCACGTGGGGGACACTGTGATGACAGGTGAACGCTGATGGCTCTGTCACCCTGGCAGGAGTACCTGGACCTCTCGGTGCCCTTCGAGCAGTACTCGCCGGCCGGCCAGGACACCCACAGCACCTGCTCCTCAGGGGACGACTCTGTCTTTGCACATGACCTGCTGCCCGACGAGCCCTGCCTGCCCAAGCACCCGCCCTGCAACGGCGTCATCCGGACGTGAGGACCCCCAGGGCACGTGGACAGGCGGACGGACAGACGGGCAGGTGGGCAGTGTGCCCATGGAGGCACGAGTGAGGGGCGCCAAGCCTGAAACCGTAGTGAAGGATCTTCCAGTGGAACTGTGTGATGGTGCCTGGAGATTTGTGTTGTTGACAAGCTGTTCAGGGTAAAAACAAAACAAAAAAAATTAACTTTTTTTTTTAATTTTTTTTTTTTTTTTAAAGTTCTTTTTTCCCTATTGCTGTATGAAAAGTCAAGAAGCACTGTTTGGCCTGAAGGAACTAATCTCTTGCCAAGATGACCTATCCTAGATGATTTTTTTGTTTGTTTGTTCGTTTGTTGTTTTGTTTACTTTTTATTTTGTTAGGGATTTTTCTTAACCACGCAGAATGTTGAATCTGGGGGGTGCTGCCCTCCCAGCCTCCGCGCTTGCGTTCCGAGTGCCAGAGTAACCGTTCTGTGCCTGCAATACGAAGAAAAGAGGAAAAGAAATCTTCCTTTAAAAAAAAAAAAAAAAGAAGAAAAAAGAAACACACGCAGAAAAAAAAAAGGTGTAAAGAATGTGGAAATTCTTCGCTTATGCAATCTGTACATGAACCTTTTTGGTGGAGCTGAAAAGCCACGTTGCCTGCAGGGATTCATATATTTATAAAAATATCTATATTTTTGTTGTCGTCGTTTTTATAGCTTCATGATCGTGCTACCCAGCTACATAGAAGGAATCCTTTTTGGAAGAAGAGAAGACAAAGCTAAGTAAAATGCAAGTTGTCGTGGAGAAATGAAAGTAAAAAATAGTAAGAAGAGGTGGTCAAGTCATCTGAAGTGTCAGCACCTTGGCCCTTGCACGGGGCTGGGAGCGATGGGCCCGTGCCAAGGCAGGAGCGAGCAGAGCCCAGGGATGGGCAGAGACCCTGTGCGGTCCCTGGGGAGCAGAGCATCACCCACCTGAGAGCAGAGGGTGCCCTGAAACCTGGCTCCTGGGTGCCCACACTGCATCTCGAGTCACACACAGCCTGACCTTAGAGAACAGGCAGTTGGGGGGGAAAAAGTAATAAATCTTGTTTTTGGGGTTTGCCTGTTCTTGCTTGCCAAAGGTGAGAGGGGGGAGCAGCTCCTCCATGCACCCCTCGACACCAGAGGTTTGGCTCCATCTACGTGCAGTGACTCGGAGAAAGAAGTTACGGGTACCTGTAGGCAAGAGCCTTTAACTTATATCAAAAAGGTTTATTCCAGAGAATCTGTGTATATATCTATAAATATATCGTGTATATATATAAATAAATATATTAAAAGAAAAGAATGTATAATACTAATGCAACATAAAGCAGTACTGAGAGAGAGAGTCTCAAAATACGAGCATTGCGATCTAGGATATACTGATCTGGGCAAAAGAAATGATGTTTTTGATTGTTTTATATCTTCACAGTTTTGTTTTAAAAATTGTACCTTAACATGTATATTTGTAAAGTTATTTATAGACATTAACATATCTGTTCATTGGTTTAAATAGCATAGCGTTACTGTAAACTTTAAATTTCACCAAACTTAAGGGTGGTTTTTTTTTAACTTATTAAAAATGGAGAAAAAATATATTAATCAAGTTTTTCCTTTGTGTTTATGGGAAATATTGAAAGAATGTATAGATGTACAGTCCTTTAACAAATTACATTTAATGTTATAAATATATATATGTATTCATTAAAAAAATATTAGTTTATCCTGGATTGCAGTGAGCAAAGGTAAGTTTATTTTTCAATACATCACCAGTGGTTAAAACCAAACAAATAGCAGCAGAAAGATGATTTTTACATATTTCAGAAAAACAGGGCCAAGAATTCTTCCATCAGTTTAACCACTGTGCGTTAAGGGGGTGTGGGTGTTTATTTTTCTATTTTCAAATGAAGGTATTCTTTGTGGTCGGTTTAATAACAAGTATGCAGCGAAGTGAAATGTTGACTTTGGATGGTGCGGGGTAGGGTTTTTGCTCTCCCCTTTGCCAGTACTGTTGTATTTTGGGCTTCAGAAATGCCATGTGAGCAAAATAGTGACACTGTTTGCGGGAGAGCTGCTACAGCTGCATATTTCTTTTGCGTCTAACACATTGGAAAGTGCCAGTGATGCCTGATTTTTGGTGTTTAGAATGCTGTGCTATTTTGTTCCTCAATGCCAGGTAGCTGTGTAAAAGCACAGGAGTGAACAAAAGAATGTTAGCATGGATAAGGCTGACAGTGGGGGAGGTTTGGGGTGAGGATTTTTTGTGGGTGGGTTTTTTGGGTTTTGGGGGTGGGTTTTTTTGGGTTTTTTTTTTGGGGGGGGGGGTTTTTTTTTTTTTTTTTGTCCAGAAGACTTCTTTATGTACTACCAGAAAGAGGCAAAGCAAATTGCATCCTGAATTCTTTCTTTTCATTTTTCTCTAGTGCATATTGCATATCAATGTTGCAGAATAACAGGATGACAGCATCTCATTTAAGATATTTTTTTCTTCTTAGAGCCACAGAATCCTTATCCTAAAATAAATAATTTATAGTTTGAGGTTACTTCAGTGGAAGTTTGAGAAGGTAGATTTCTATAGATTTTTGGTTTGTTGGAATAAAAAAAAAGGATTTTTTTGTATTTTCTTACAAATGTCTGCTAATTGTGTACATTCCAAGTACTCGAAGCAAAGAGTTTTCCTGTACTGAAAAAAGAAAATGTACAAAACTGTGCATGGTTTTAAATGTTACTAGATATTATAAATATATATATAATTTATTGAGTTTTTACAAGATGTATCTGTTGTAGACTTGTTGACTTTAACATTTCTTATTCGATGCTTATATAGTTTTATAGCCTGGACTATTATCTTTAAAAGCTTAAAAAAAATTAAAAGTTCCAATTTTGTTACATTTTATACTGTTGATGTTACAATCCACAGGTTTGCATAGTGTGATTTTTGCAATGAGCAACTCTGTTCAGTTTATTTTAATACTGTACTTCTGTGCCTGACAGCTGCAGCTGTCAAAGGTGTGAGATGAACACTAAATAAAATTATTCTGCTTTTGTTAACATGGGAAACTTACTTCTACCAGAAAAAAAAATAAAAAAGTTGATAAATTTTGAGGTTTATTCCCAGTTGTGAGGGTCCTTTGCAAAACCAAGTGTTTCAGGCACTGGACTTGTAGTGCCAGGAGAGTTTGATTTTTATAGTGCTGCTTTGTGAGTCCTGGCCAGTTCAGGTTTTGTATTCATAATAAATTTATAGCAATTTTGGTTGAAAGGCAATATTCTGTATTTGTTAGTGGGTGTATTTATAGCCACATAAGCCATTGTGTGCAGAGGTGTCAGCCCTGGCTTTGACATTGGGAGGGCTAAGCAAGGGAACTCAGTAAAACCTGGTTTTGCTGGTAGCAGAAGATGCAGCGGGTATTGCAGCTTGAGAAATTTTGGGCCAGTTCTACCAGCACTTTCATATAATACTGATTCCTACAAGTGATCCCGTTGAACTGCATCCCAGACACACCTGGATCTTGGCATGCAAGTTTGACTGCCTGTATACAGCCTGCCTACAATGGCAAACCTTCATGATTTAAGTACCTGGGCATGGACTGGCATGCATCCATGTAGGTTGTATCTGTGGCACTGGGACTGGCACCAGCACTGTTCCATCCTAGATTAAAAAAAAATAATAATAATTAAAAATTACCCAGGGTTCAGGTAATTTCCTTGCTGTTGTAAGAAAAGACTCTATTCTTGTAGCCCCACTGTGTTGTGAGAGGAATCTTGCCACCTGAAATGAGTTGCTCCCATGCTTTAAGGACACAGTTTGGTGGCCAGCCCTGAGCCCTGCCCCAGCAGAAGCAGCGTGAGCCAGAGGACAAGCCCTGGCCATCCAGGGCTGCAGGCAGAGAGTGACTAAAGGGCCTTTTGCTGGCTCATGAGGAGCTTCATAGGGAAGGGTGGTGAGGATGTCGTGCTCCATTTGCCACCACCAGGACTGGAAAAGCAGGAGAGGGACAGATCCTTCTGCAGTGAGCTGTGGTGGATAGCACAACTGTGCTTGAAAGCTTTCCCAATAAAAGTGTGCTGGGCAAAACAGAAAGCACAGAAGTCAAAGTCACAAAGAGGAAAGTCTGTCCTGGTGCAGTGGCTGAGCTGCACATGACGCTGGCTTGGTGTTCGCTTTCCCTCTTGGGTTTCATGATGTCGTTCTTCCTCTGCTGGCCTTCACCTGCAGCTGTGTTTGCTTGTGGCCTAAGGAGGAGAGGGTAATATTTTACTTTAATTGCCCTACAGTGCATCCAGTTCTAAGCCCAGGATGAATATTTGGCTGCAGTGTGTGATGTGCATTGAGCAATGCACAAAACAACCTGAGGGAAAACTTGCAAATTAACTTGGTTGGGCTGTGTGACTGAGGGAACATCCCACTGTAGCTCATCTCCTCTTCAGTGGCTGCAGCCTTCCACCCAAGCTCAAAATGTCCTTTACATATGAAAGAGTTATTTTTCAAAGCAAAACAAATGTCTTCTTTACTCTGTGGGTGACTATACAAATAGAGCCTCTCACTGGCCGCCGTGACCTCTTTCATAGCAACATTTAAATAAATTCCTAAAATTGTGATTTATTTCCATTGGTCATGGCTCCATGGTGAGACAGGGAGGATTTGGCAAAAGGAAGAAAAGTCTGAAGCCCTGCAAGTGTCAGTAGGAGAAGGCAGCTAGAACCACAACAGCAAAGTTTCCTGGTGGTTGGTGCCATTTCAAACTCTCAGAGGAGGTGTTTCCTGCTGGTGACTCTTCTGAGCAAGTTCATCCATCCAAGGGGCTATATAACCTCAGAAAAGGGAATATGGAGACCTGTGTTGTGCTGATATGAAACAGGAGAATAAAGGGATGGCTCTGCTCAACACAGCAGAGCTACTAACAGGAGGGCTGAGCCAGGCCAGAGGAGATGCCGGGAGCTGAAGAGCCTTCATGGGCTTTGTGGCCCAGGACCATGGGCTCACCAGAGACAGGGAAAGGATTTGTCACTCTTGTTTATGCCCTCTTTTTCCTTCACTTCCTCAGGCATGTTAGCTTTCATTTAGTTTCTCTGTTTCATAACCATGGTGTTTTTCACAAATAGCATCTCAGGTGTCAGTAACATGTCAAGCTGAAGAAGCGTTGTGCCCTGCCCCAACAAGATTATTATCTAAAGCCAAGAAAGAAATTGTTGTCGTGTACAGTGTTGCAATCAGAGCCTCGTGGGGACATTTCTGCCCACACACACCACTGGGTGACCACTTTTGATGGTGCCCATCAAAGACCAGCCCTGTCCCAAGACTTTTTTTTTCCTTGGGTAGTGGTGTCTGGCAGGAGCAGGGGATGGGAAAGCATGCAAGCAGAAGATACCTCCCAAATGTGCAAGTGGGATTGGCACAGGAATGATTTTGCTCAAGGCCAAAGTGCATCACACTCACCATCCATGGTTTGCTCCAGGTTCCTTACCAGAACAGGAAAAACTGGCATTTCCATGAAGGAGGAAGGACCCCAGCTGGGAGAAGAGAGCAGAAATAAGGGACCAGGCCAAGTGCACCTTCCAGCCCTGTGCTACATTCATATAGGCATTGGGCACAAAATTTAGACAGGAAAAGCAAGAGGAAATGTGGCACCAGGAAACCATCAGGTACTTCCCCACCTCCAGGACATCAGGGTGCACTCCCTACACATTTGGACAGAAAATCAGGCAGCACAAACCAATACTGGGCAAAACAAGATGGATAATCAGCACATGTCCTCTCCAGTAATAACACACCCTGCCTAGCCCTTGTTGCTGGCATTTAGCTAAATGGCACACTCACCTCTGGGTCTGCCTGGCCACCCTCTGCATACTCACTGAGATGGGATGGGAGGTGTTACCAGTGCCTTACATGCCAGGTAAGCACTGGGTCTGGGTTCAGCCAACCCTGAGCCAAAGGCAGCATGGATGTTGGTGTAATGAGAAACTTACACGTTACAGACTGTATTAAAGAGCAGGTTACAAGCAGGGGTGGTGAAACTTTTGACTCATGCCAGCAAAACATCTTAATAGGAGAGGAGCAGAACCTGAAGAGTGGACAACAGAAAATCAAGGCTGAAAAAGGCAATATAAAACATAGCACATCCCCTGAGGGCTCTGCCAGACTGGTAGAACTGGGGAAAAAACCCAAATGAATTCTTACAAGATCTCAGTGAGGCTGCCTCAAGGAGCTATATCCTTTGGAGAATAACTTGGTGCTCACAGCCTGCACAGACACAGCACAGACCTCCTTGAAGTAGTGCTGTCATGCACTCCTGACATGTTCCTGCACCGCCAAAAGAGCTGCCTGGACAACCAGGATCCAGCCAGCAGTTTGCTGCTTTGCCAGGGGCCAGCAGGTTACTCTATATGGTGGCTCAGATCCTGCCCAAACTGCCCAAACTCAACACAAGAGAAATCATTCCTTGTCTTTCCCGGGTAGCACAGTTATCTTTTCCCCCAAGAGAAAAAATAATTTAGTCAAATATGAGAATAAAATACATCATTGCAACCTAAGACAGTCAAGAGATGAGTCTTTCTGCTGACCTTCCATCAGACACTTGTCTAGTCTGCTCAGCAAGGCAGAAAACACACTTATTGGTTTCAGCCAACTTTTCCACTTTCACACCAGTAATACGGAGGAGGCAGAAAAAGCCAATTTTCTCCCAAACAACAAATGAGCTTGACTTAGCAGAAGTTTTCAAGCAGGCCCTGCTATTAAACATCCTTTAGTAGTGCTGACAGGTAATCTCTTCATCTTGCAGGAGACAGAGATTTGTTTTCATCCTCCTGTGCCTCGCAGCAGCGTTTGTCTGTCCCACATCCATGTCTGTCCCACAGACCCAGAGGTGATGGTGCCTGAGGCCATTCTGGAGGAACAAACAAAGAGCACTGATAGATGCTGATTGCACATTATGGGGTTCCAGAACAACCACCTTCCTGTCTTAGAGTGACAAACACACATCTTCCACATGGGAAGAACTTGCACTTAAATGCTGGCATTTCATGGATGGTGCCCACTGTCGCTAGACGGACACAAAAAGAAGGACATTCATTGTCAGAGTGAAAAAGAAGGAGGCTTATTTTGGGATTTCAATTTATATAGTTTTTGGAGTTTGATCAGGGATTGGGCAATGAGGTTGACACCTCTCCAACCCCACTGGTCAAATTAGATGTTCATCAACTGTCCTTCCTCAGAGAGGAATGCGAAAGCATCCACTTTGTTTATGTTACAATGGTGAGAACTCCAGTACAAAAATGTAAACATCAGAAGGCTGAAAAGATCAGGGTGACACCCATCATATTTCATGAATTTCAGTCATGCCTTCATGCACCTCCATGAAGGCTGAGAAGTGGGACAGGATCAGCTCTTGAATGTGTCTAGTTGATTCAGTTTGGCCAGTGGCTTCAGAGGACGTCCAGTGCCAGTCCTAGGGCTTTGCCTAACATCATCTTCTAGAGATGCCTTCTCCCATTTGATGCCAGTTTTGCCTTAGCAGCAGTCTGGCCTCCACCACAGACCTCCTGGCCCAGCCAAGGGAATCCCAGCAGGGTGATAACTACAGGACCCCGGACCCTGAACCCTTAGGAAGCGTTCACTGAGCCAGGCAGTGCTGAGCATGTCAGCATAAAGGCGCTGAGATGTTCAGCTGGGAAAGGCAATTTGGGAACTAAAGGAGAAGAACAGAGAGGGGCACAGGGATGGTAAAAGCCAAGTCATCTTCATAAAAGGAGGGAAAGTTCCAAGCTGTCAGATGGTTTCCTAAAAAATATGCAATACCTTTCCAGTTACTTATGAATTCACACACTGGGAATGTGCTGCTGTCAGAAAGGGCAACTCATTTACAGCCTGCATGTGAGAATTTCAGAGCTGTTGTCTGCAAGTCATCTCAGAGCTCTTACTCTACACATAATGGAAATATCTGGTGATATTCTTTCTTGGACAGAAACCATGCAGCCAACTTTAACCTACACAAGAGATGCAGGAGGTAAATTTTAGGCCTTTTTGATCTGGCATTGTAAAATGCTTTTGTGGAAATGCCCTCGTCAGCATGTACATTCCTATGGAATACTTCTGTTGGAGGTTTATGGTTTACACATGGAAAACCTCTACAAGTACCTCCCAAAGGCATTTATGGTCAAACTCTGGGAGAACACCTGGACTGTCTTGATGAGACCGTGCAGTGTCTCCCTCTTCAAAAAAGCCATTCCACTCAGAACAATCCTTATTGCCTCAGCCTAGGGTGTATACATCCAAATAATAAAAACCATCTGCCAAAAAGCCCTTCACAAAATACCCCAGGAAATATTCATACGACAAAAACACATGAAAATTAAGTAATGCTTTTGCAAGTTTTATTATCTTTCAAAGAGTTCAAGAGAGAGGAGAGGATGTGCAATATAGCCCTGATGACCAGGGACTTCAGTCTGGTAAAGCAACCACCAAGGTCTGAAACCACCATATCTGGCTCCTGGATAGCACAGTGAATATTAGATTTAAAAAAATTTAATAAAATAAAATAAAATAAAATAAAAAATAAAATAAAATAAAATAAAATAAAATAAAATAAAATAAAATAAAATAAAATAAAATAAAATAAAATAAAATAAAATAAAATAAAATAAAATAAATAAAATAAAATAAGCAGATAAATGCAACACACCTTGTGATGCTGAACTAACAGTGAGATCCAGACAGGGCTGCTGGCTCCAGGCTGCAAGGGAGGAAGGCAAAAGAGCTCCCATTTCTCCTTGTACAGGCTGAGCAAGGATGTTTATGATGGATTAGTGGGGTTGGACCTCCTGCAGCCTAATAATAGCAGAAAATTGGTGTTTCTGATCAAAAGAACGTCTGTGCAGAGGCAAGGAGGGTATACCTGGAGCTCTGCCAGGTGGGCATCACTCCCCTTTGCTCTGCAAGTGCTTTTTTCCTCATAATAGCAATTACATTGTAATTACTATATAGTGATAACTGTATGCTCCCTAGGTACAATTTCAGCCTAGGAACAGTTTTGTTGTTAGGTAAAAAATCTGTGAAAAATTGATGCTTTTAGTATTGCTTACCAGTTTTATTGATGTTTACCACTAAGACTAATTTTGCTTTAAGCTGGAGAAAGACTCAGATGGGGTGAAACATTTTGGATGCACTTCCTTCCACCTCCACCTGTGCCCTCTAATTGTTAATTACTTGTGATGAGATTTTTCATCAAAAGGGTCTCAGAGCATTGGAGATACATGCACACTCTGATTTTATCTCAAATTATTATTTATTTGTGATGATCACTTTTTTTCCTCTTTTAAAACAATAAACAGGAGTTAAGACACCTGAGCCAGTGAGAGCTTTCAAATACCAAGTTCATTTCAGGCAAAACCCCACTATCAGTTTTCACTCTTTGAGAATGATTTTAATGACATTTTCAGGAACTGAGTTTGCAAAAGCAAGGCTGTTACTGGATATTCAGAAAACAGAAAGGTAAGTGCTTTATTCATTATAACATTACAGAGTGCTGTTGGCATGACTTTTCCAAGTCTTGTACTCAAAAGCAGAATTTAAGAAATTTTTACAAGGTAGAGAGAGGGGCAAGAAATTACTGGCAAAAGGGGTTGCTCTGAGGTTACAGAATCCAAAATAATTTGGGTTGGCTGATCAACAGCTAGTTAATTTTTCTGAATGCATCACAATCTTCATGTCAGGGATACAAACTCATACTTGCCTTGCCCAGATCAGTGAGTCTCATGGATTTTACGAACAGAGAAGAATGTACGAACTGTATGAGCCCAAGGAGAGTGGGCAGCTCTCCAAAAGGGAGACACATCCTCATTATTACAGTCAACCTCAAGGAACCCTGTAAAACACCATCATTTCAGGTGTTAGGCAAAATTTCCAGCGAAGCCAATAGAGGTTTGCTTGTGTGGGTGGGACTGGAGAAGCAAGGCCTCTGTGCATGTGTGAGCGTGTAGGACAGGGCAGGAAAACAGTTGTTTATGCAACATTTAAGTTGAGAAATGAAGCAGTCAAGCAATGCAGTGTTAGGGGTGAATGCTCAGGTACAATGTTGCCTCCTGGTATTTAAGTGTTGGTCATCACAGAATCACTGAGAATGGAAAAGAGGTTTAAGATCTTTGGGTGCACCAGTTAGCCCAGTACCACTATGCCTGCCACTGGGATCATGTTCCCAAGTGCCACATGCCTTTTAAACACCTCCAGGGAGGTTTGGCACCTTACTGTGACTCCATGCAATAACTAAGACCCGTGAAATATGGTATAGCTGAGGTTGTTCAGTGACAAGTCAAGCTGTGATCATTCTGCAAATGGAAAAAAAAAAAAAAAAAAAAAAAAAAAAAAAAAAAAAAAACAACCAAAAAGGCAACACTTCAATTTGAGACCTCATTCTTCACTCAGGAATTGGCTGCTTTATGGTTCTGATCTGGGATGCACCTCACAGCTGACTCACATCAAGGCAACAGCCCCTTTCTGAAAGCACAGGACCACCTGAAAATGTTCCTCCAGTTACTCCCTTGCAAAGTCCACATCATCCTCAGGATTGAGCTGCACAAGACAGACAGGGCAAGCACAGCCCTCCCATGGCTTATATAACACAGCTTTCTCATGCCCCTGAGAAACGAGAATCTGTGGCTACAAAAACAAGCTTCCACATCTATTTGCCCTTCAAAGTTTCCAGCTTTTTTTGCATATAATTCCAAATGATCAAATCTAATTCTGATCTGATCTGTGTTTATTTTTCTTTCCTCAGTATCTGAGTGATATGTTTGGCTCAGAAAATGGATTTAGCTATCATTTCAAGCAGCTGCTAATTACAGTGACAGAAACCTGACACTTAATTCCAGCCTCAAAGGTGTGAATGGTTCACATTAAATATCAGATGAGGTGCAACATCTCAATTTAGTCCAACTAAACATTTGCCAGATTTCTGTGCAAAATGCACGCACGAGCAAGATACAAACAAGACAGAGGAAATCAGATATCACCAAGCTCTCAGTAACACTCCAGAAGCACAGCTCACACCACTCAGCTACCTTGAAGTTCAGGCACCAATACTGCAGATTTTGGGTGGGGCATCTAATGTGCAGAGTGAGAATTTCAGCAGAAAATAAGTTATTACCAGAGAAACATTTAGGTTAACTGTTAAGTTCTCTATTTTCACACCTTACTGGTGCAGAAAAAGAAAGACTTTGGCAAATTTAATGGAGTATTTAGTAGGGCAATGCAAGCTAAAGGAACGGGGTGAGTGGGTGACACATCTCCCAGGAGCACGGATGTAGGCAGGGTCCAGTGACAAGTGGGGGCACTGGAGAGGGGCTTTTTCTTTCTCTGGGTAATCTTTTAGGATGGTGCCAAAGATGTCAAACTTGAAAGATGAGTTTCTACAGCTAATTACCATAGTTTACAGACACTGAAGCTAAGGCACATATTTTCAGAAGGGCTGAGAGATTCAGTATGTTGCAAATTAAAGCAATAGCCTTGTTAACTATCTGATCACATTGCAGCAGTACCTCTAGGAACAGGCGTATGGAAACTACACTGGAAGGGAGTGGGGGATTAGATTCTGGGCTTCTCAACCTTGCTTGGGTGAGGTGAAAGAGATATTTCATAATTTTTGACCACTCACTTAGAGAAATACAGCAATTACAAGCAAAAAAAAAAAAAGGCATTTTATTATTGGAAAATAATGTTAATTTAGATGGCCCATCTTCAAATGCTCAGGTTTGAAACTTCTTACAGGCATTCTTCTGCCTGACACTAAACCTCATGTTAGTTAATTTGCTTCAGAAAGCCAAACGCTGTCAATTGAGGGTGGCTGTGAGCCCGACACAGATTATCCCAGAAATCCCACATCCAACCATCCCAATAATCTCCCTCAGCAGGAAACGCCCAGACGCAGCATTTCAAGGGTTCAGTCACATCCCAGCAGTCATTTTTTCCTGCAGTCCTGCTGCATCTGTGGCTCTTACACTAGAGCACATCTAACGCATCCAGCTGCCCCGGAGCCAGGGCTTTACCTCTGCCTATTCACCATAAAACCCTGTTGTTCTGTGGGAACATCTGCTCGTTTGTGCTCCACCCAAACACCCCACACATTCTTCAGAAATTTTTCTTTCTACAAGTCTGGTTGCTTTTTTGCCAGCAGCAATGTACGCGCTTGACATGCTAAGAAAAAGTATTTAACAGGAGGGAAAACGCGTTCCACATAAATTATTCTCACTGCCAGATGAAGAGGAGCAAACTAACACTCTTGTACTTTGGGAAACGGTTTGCAAAAGGAAAGAAACTTAACTCAGTCAGTTAAGGTGAAATAGCTGCCGTTCCCTCTCCATAATATGCTTCCACGAGCATTTATTGCAGTTAACCCAGCTCAGCACTGGACTGAGTGACCATGTGGATGTAGACCACCCTGGGAATTGCATTTCCCCATGTGAATCCATGCTCAGGGAGAGCCCAGCAACTCTCCCGAACTCCCTGGTGGTGAACCACCCCTGACACCAGACTGAATTTCCATGGAAGACGAGGACTCCTGCTTCGATGGGCATGGCAGAAGACACTGCTGTGCCAGACAAATGCAGGGTATGGGGTTTATAGCAATTTTCTATACTAATAGACCCACACATTCGCAATTCCACCCCAAAGAAGCAGGACTTTTAATTCTGATTACTTTTCAGTCTAAATCAGCAGTTGGACACCTTTTTTTTTTGGTGAATTTTCATTGTTTAATTTGGAGAGTACATTCCAAGTGATTTACAGCTTTTTTTCACAACACCTAATTTGTGATTGTAGTGTCACAATTCCAGTACCTATAGTCTCAAAAAAAGGAAGCAAAGATGACAGTTATCAATTCTGTTCTTCACTCACATTTAAGATAATGTAAAAGTATTTTCTAAGACAATCTTCAGACATGAAAATATCTGTAAATTTTGCAAAATTAGATACCGGTTCAGTTCTGAATGCACTTCTTCCTCTTTCCTTCTCTCTGACAACGATGTTTCTTAAATGAAACAGTTTTTTAGATTTGTGGTAGTGACTGGCCACTAAAACCTCTGTGAGAGGTGCTATTTCAGTAACTTCTGTTCTTTACACAATCTTCAGCCATATGAAAGCGAGTAATACTTTAGTACTCTATGTCTTTTTTTGCTTGAACTTCTCTTTAATGACCCTGTGCTCTTGCATAGGAACAGGCTGCCCAGTGAAGTGGTACAGACACCATTCCTGGAGGTATTTAAATACCTTAAGGTATTTAAAAGATGTGCAGGTGTGGCCCTTAGGGACATGGTTTAGTGGCAGCCTAAGCAGGGCTGCATTAATGGTTGGATTTGATGACCTTTTCAACATAAATGATTCTGTGATTTGGTAGTTGCTCTTCGGAGCTTCATTTGGAGATTCTGTGTGTTCTTCTCATCGGGCTGCAAACAACAGTCTCTGAGCAGACGTGGGCAAAAAGCCTTTCCTGGGCTTCTTGGTTTTAATCTGTTTTATTTAAGTGCTATTTTGTTTGAGCACATGGCACCCAACCCCTGACCTCTAAATGGCTGCTGTGGCACAGACTGAGATCAAACCTCAAGCTGTAGACAGCACCAAAGAAAGGAAATTAACACAAGCTCTCCAGGACTCAGCTCTGACCTCCACACCCCTCAACTTAAAACTCTACCAACCCTTTTATTTAGGCATTTGTAGAGTTACCCACCTGGTCCAAGAGTTAAGCTAAAGGGGTCATTTCTTGAGCCACCTTCAGCTGGTTACTGAAGAGTTGCCTCTGGTGGGATGCTCAGTGCCAGGGAGGTTTGGTGGACAGAGTTTCTGTGATACCTACTCAAACTGTATCCATATGCTTCTTCCCTTCACTCCTTCAGTTTCAGTAAATCCAGCTTGATTTAATCTCTCATAATTGTGCAGTGTATTTTTATTTAAATTTGCCTCCAGTCTTCTACCAATAAGTGCATCCAGGCGTAATCGATGGTGGTACCTCAGATCTTGCTGGACTGCCTCACTCACAGTTTCATCATCTTCAGCTCCTAAAATGTTCCAGGCCACTGCTTGAAGCTGAGTGAATGAATGTATTCCTCCCTCAGATTCCAGTCTGTCCCATGAAAAGTCCTTTGTGATCACAAGGACTGCCCTGTAACAGCTCCCTGTGCAGGGAAGCCCTGCAATCACCCTCAGAGCCACGCATCTTATCAGCCACACTTCCTCTGTGACTCTCAGAAGTGGTTCCTGCAGGAAGTGATGTGCTGACTTTGGCTTGCAGAAGAAAGTTAAGAGTGAACAGCTGTTTCTGAGTTGTTTGAATCCAGTTCAAGTTCCATCTCTGTCTTACCTAATAAAATCCTTAATATCTCTGTGAGATTAAATGGGCAGTCACACATGGATCTCTCTGGCCTCCCTAGCACCAGAGGGGTAATCACAGAATCCCAGAATAGTTTGGGTTGGAAGAGACCTTAAAGGTCATCTAGTTCCAAACCCCTCTCCATGGCCAGGGAGGCCACTCATGAGATCGGGTTGTCCACAGCCCCATCCAACCTGACCGTGACACTTCCAGGGATGATGGGACATCCACAACTTCTCCATCCTGGGGAATGCTAATATTTCAGCCATCAACTGGGTTGACCAAGTGATAGCTGCTCCCATACTCCAGATAAAGTAGCAGCCCTTGTGTGTGTCTTAGCCTCAGAGTTCAGTGAAACAATTTTCAAAATCCACTTTCCTGGCTCTTCAAGATATATTTATTAAGTTCCTTAGATGTGTATGCATTGCACAGGGTCAGGCCAGCAAATATCAGCACTGGAAGGGCAAGAGGACCCTTCTCAGCTCCTTACTGTGTGTCTATGTCTTGGTTTAGGAAGACAGGTATTTGCTAGGTAAAATTACAATCAGAGGCTCTTTGGCAAAGATTTGGGAAATAGGAATAGCAGTTCTTTATTAGTATGTAATACAAAACAAACAAACACAAAAAAAAACCTCTTTCTTCACCAAACAACTACAGCATTAATGACAAACGACAACAGCACTAAGAATTTTGAGGGCTTTGTTTCACAAAACTTAGGGTAGTTTGGTTTCGGTGTCCCTGCAGGATCTTCAGAGCACTAAGCTGGAACAGTGGAAAAGTCTCGGGCTGGTAGTTGGGATGGCAGGGTGTCCCGGCAGGCAGGGGCAGGATGTCCCGGCAGCGCAGGGAGTGCTGGGTCACGCTGCAGCAAGAGGAGCAGCGCCGAAGAAGGTCGAAGGCGAGGCAGAATAGCGGCGGCCCAGCTTCTGCTCGGCGGGCTTTGCGGTGGCTGAGATCCTCGAGGAGCGGCCGACACGCGTCTCCCGAACGCCGGAAGCAGAAAAGCACGCAGCTGCCTCAAGCTGTGTCTTTTACCTGCGTTATCTTCCCCTTCCACTTTTTGTCCATTTCTTTGTTTCAGCTAAGCACTCTCAAGTATCCAACACCCGGTCCCCTTGGCAACCCGTGGGGAAAAAATTCCCAAGAGAAAGAAGGAACAAACCCAACCCCTAACAGTCTACAATGACTTTCACCATCTTTCTAATGCCTGTGTCCCATCTGCCCTGATGTTGGAAAAGAAATTGAGGGAGCAGTAAGTTTTTCTCCAAGTTCCCCCCACCTTTCCCACCAACATTGCTGTGGAGTTAAATGGGCCAATGCTCTCCTTTCTAACAAACATCTCTGTAAAAGCAACTGGTAGTTACAACCACAATGAGTACAGACACCAGCTAGAGATGAATCATTTATGTACCCTTTAACTTGTCTGGAACTACAGATTATGTCTACAGTGGAAAAGTTCATCTTAGAAAATACGTTCATTAGCATGATTAGATCAGCAGCACCACAATATTCAATTTTACTTTGCCTTTGGCAGCAGCAAGGACAGCTGGGCAAAGCAGTGTTTAACACGGTGCTAGCAAAGGCATGTCAGATAATATCCTTTCCAACACAAGGCAGTCTCCCACAACAGACAAGCCATAGCAAAGGAGCCAGTTTTGGTGGCCACTGAGTAAATGAAAATCTTTCTGAGGTTATAAATGTGTGGGCTGGATCAACACCTACCTCAGTAGGAGCCTCTCAAAGCAGGGCCATTCTATGCAATGGCACCACCATCAAAAGGAGTTCTGCACAGTCCCATGAAAATTCCACAGAACTGGGCATTGCTGGGAGATACAGACTGTCTTGAGAATTTCTGGAGGCTGTCTTCCAGATAAATTAGCAACGCACACTCCCTACAAAGGGCTTATTGGGCACCAGAGCAGGCCGTGCCTGTGTGTGTGCCACAGCCATGCTCTTAGGCACAGCTCTCCTCCCTGTGCACTTGCCCAGACCTGGGGGCAACTGTGTGCACCCCAGTCCCCATCAAACTGCTTTCCCAAAGCTGATGCTGTAAAGCTTTCTGTTGCAAATGCTGTCTCATGTCACTTGCTTGAAAAGCACATGCTTCCTCTCCAATGGTTACAGGCACTCTACCTGTGCAAGTAGGTAATAGATGAGGTGCAAATGATGCAGTTGAATATGCTACACACTCAGGAATAGTTACTTGGTCAGAAGGAGCTAACAAACCTTGCTGAGCCTGCAAGATATTTCCTCAAGCTGCTCCTTATTCCCTACACACACCCAGTGAAAAGCACCTGTTAGGTCTAAATTACACACACCCACTCTGCAACCCATCTGGGAGGTGTAAAAGCTACAAGAGTGCTTTATTGCTGCAGAGGAAATATTCTTCAGCCACGGCAGGAGTCAGCAGAGGTCATTCAGCCCAGCTGCATCAGAGCAACACTGGAGAACCAATATGTGAGCATCAAATCCATTTGGGCTTCTCTTGGTGAGCTACAGACTACGGCAAGGCCAACTCAGTCAATACACAGGCCACCATCAAAGGTCTCTGAAGGTTCCTGACATCATCTGAACTCCACCTACACAAGTTCACCTGTCACACATCAGGATAAAGGCACTGCTGGCTCTTTACCCATCTGTAATCCAGTCCACGTGCTGGCAGAGGGAATTGTCCTGCACTGACTCTGCCCCACCAGAAGATTCCTCAGCCCATGGAAGCTCTTTCCCTTAGCAGCTTAGCCAGTTTTTCTGGTTTGCTTTGCACTGACATAGTGGTACGGAGCAGCTGGTGTGGCTCCTCTGGCTGACTGACTCTTACTCAGCTGCCTAGGAAAACTCTACAGTGGAAGTCAAAAGATCAGATCCAGAAAGGTTTGCCCTGGCTTGAGAAAATCCAGAGAGATGGTGTTGCAAAGAACTTGAAAGAACTGAAAAGTCCATGTGGTAGAAACTGCCTTTTCCTCACAGTCAGAAGAAATTTCTAACCAGCATTTCAACTTTTGCTTTATCTGTCAGCTCAGGTGCTTTCATGGATCCCCTAAGCAGAAGATCTGTGCACTGCAGATATGCCTGGATCAGTGCTTTCCCTTGCTGTAGTTTTGAAGGTGGTAATTGAAACACAGGCAGGATTTAATAAAGGACCAAAGACTCTAAAAGGACCTGTAGCAGAGTGGAGATGGCAGCTTAGCTGAACACCACTTCAGGACCCCCACCTGAAATCCATTTGTCCTCCACAGCTGAGTGCCTGAGCACGCTACCTAAATACCTACACATGTCATTCAGTCTGTGGACCCAAAAAAGAAATAGTTCTCTCCACTCTTTCTACTTGTAAACATAAGCAAACCCTGCATTCCATGTTATTAAAAGACACGAGCTGGTGAGTTACTGCACGGATACAGCCCCTGCAGGCAATCATCTCCCTTTGCTCTCTAAGATTAACTCTTGTTTACACCTGCAAATCTTTTCCCCCCTGACAGATATCAAACGTTACCAAGAAGTCTTCAGAGTTTTCAAGAGACCGGAGTTCCCAGACTGCAATGCCAGAAGACAAAGTCAATTTAACTCATGATCTTTGAAATCTTGGGGGTTCACAAAACCCCCTTATTCCATCTCCCACCTCCTAGCCACGTACAGAATATTCCATGAACTCAATACAGTTGACCTGCAGAAGACTAATCTACCTCTCAAACAGCCTGCTGGGCTAGCAGCGAGCAGCTCAGAGAGAGGGCTGGCAAGCCCCAGAGCTCAGGAAGGGCCAGGAGACCACAGAGGGGCAGAGGTGGGAGGAAGGAGAAGGGTAAGCTGGGTATTTGTCCTAAATGAGCTCTTGGATTATCCGTGGATGGGCTCTTGGGTGCTCCTGGGAGGGGATCTGGAGCTGTGCTGGGAGGGGCTCTCTCCTCCCTTAAGCTGTTCTCCATACACATGGATAGGCCAGGTTTACCAGCCTGTGCCACTATTGCCATGCCAGGGGCAGGGATTTTCCCTCTCTAGCTGGGAACAGAATGGGAGGCAAGAAGCCACATGCTTCAGGGGGAGCTTTCAGCCTGAATCTGATATGCAAATTGTCCCAAAGAGACATCAGAAAGTGTCCCCCAGCATCAGAAACAGCACTCCCATGGGAGAAAAGTCGCCCCAGTCATGGGTTTCAGAATTATTTCTATCTGCATTGCAATGAATTTGCCATGGGCAGGGGTTGAAACTCAAGAGTTAATGTAGTGCAGGTTTATGGTGAACGAACACTTCTGGAGCCATAATTCACGTTAATTGACAGGAGCTGTCTACACGGCTATGAAATATGCACGTCATATCTGCAAAACAGGAATCCCTGTGAGCATCAGAAAACAAACAGTGCCTTTTGCTTCCAAGCACCAGGATTGCTGCTCTTTCTCACATCAAACAAAAACTTGTAGTTACATCCAGATCTGAAATGGCGTGTGAATAGTCAAAGATGCAATTGCAACAAACCAGCCGAGCACAGGAACCATGAGGAATGTATGTGAGGAACAGCAGACCATTCCCATCTGTGCCTCACTTTGATCACAAAACACACAGAACAACCAGTGAGCTCAGGGCAATGAAAATCATCAGACAATTATCATTTGTGTCACCTATTTTCATCACTTCATTTTAAAACAAGGGCCTATGGGGGAAAACTGGCTTAGCTCCATTGATGTGAGCACAATCATCCCCCTAAGATTAATCTGTTTGAAAAATGCATCTGTTCTGTGAATAGATCTGCTTTCAATGGCTGAAGTGGAGTTACAGACGTACATATATATTTAGGAGAAGTTCCATTTCTTAAAGAGGGAATTAGTGAGTGGATGTACCTAAGGATCTTTACTGGGATTGCTGAGCCATGGATAAGTTTGTTAGAAATAGAGGTTTGTGATGTGAGATTTCAAATGTTGTGTACAGACGACTTCAAGGCAGGGAGGGAAAACACTGAAAATCTTCAGTTTCTCAAAATGTGTCACCACATCAAAGCACAGCCATCCTGTGAAGACATTTGGGTTTGACAATGTATTTGAGGGAGATTTTCTAGAGTCTGGAGGAATCTCTGTCTTAGAGGAATGTAATGTAATGGTATGGTGTAGATTTATTTTAATTAACTTCTTGACCCAAACCCAGTAATGTTTAAAAATTCCTTTTTAGGACACCACTCTAAAACCGTTCTATCCTGCTCCTATGCAAAATGAAAACTATCTTTGAAGCTATGAGTGCTGAAACAAACAGATTTATCTGCTTACATCACTAGCTGTAGGGGACAATGTTAGAAAACCAATGAACCCAGCCAAACCAGTCAATTCTCCCTGCAGTTGTAATTAGAGAGGATTTTTCCCCTCATTCCTTTCCCTATTAATACTATTGAACACTGATATCTTCAAGGAAGTATATTGGGAAGCAAAGTCCTCCTTCTAAATTATACACAGTGAATGTTTTTTATTCCACCACCGAAAAAATGGACACAAAGCACAGCCTTAAGGAAGGAATGTTCACCATGTCTCTTGTCTTTTGGCAGTAATAAGTGACAACTAACCCCACCTGGCCTGGTGGAAGTGTCCCTCCCTATGCAGATGGGTTAGAACAAGACAAGCTTTAAGGTCCTTTCCAGCCCAAGCCATTCTAAGATTCTGTGGCTCTATGACTTCCCTTTGACTGTGTTCCCCTCCCAGCGCAGGCTCCCATCTCCAACAGAGCTCCCACCAAACAAGGCACTGTGGAGCTCCAGGCTGGCAAAGCGAGGCCTGGGGAGTTGTGGGTTGGGGCATGGCATGGATGGGGACAAGGTAGAGCTGGCATTGCTAAATTTGATACGCTGCACAAGGTTCTACTAGATTCTTCCTTGAAATAAATCTTGACATAGCCCTGCCTAAATTTTTGGATCCAGGATTATATTTTACATTCCTTTTGCATCGTGAGGGGCAGTGGAAGGCCTTGTTATTACCTAAACTAATAGCAGGACTCTGCCAATCTCCTCCACTTTGGGCTGTTTCTTACTCCCAAGAAGGGACCTGCTACACAAAGCATGATCACCTGAAGGCTGAGGTGCTGTCAGTGAGCTCGCTTCTGGGGGATTCAGCCCAGACAGAACATCATTTCTGAGCCTTAACTCATCCCTTTTGTTAGCAGAGACATTCTGCTGGTTGGCTCCTTTGTGAGTAGTGAAGAAAAGAGTGACCCTTAGTGATTCCTACCCAATCAATGATTCCTTACCCAAAAGGCCTGAAACTCCTGAGCCTGATCCTGCAGTAATCACTCCCACAGCTCTTCCTTTACTGACACAAGCAGCTCCATGTGTGGATGAGGTTGGAGGATTTTTGGGTTGAGACCTCAGGTAATCTTGACCTGACCTGACTCACAAAGCAGGAGGAAGGAGTTCAATCCAATTGGCTTGGGAGGCAATGCACCTTGCCAGAAGAACCTGATGCCAGTTTCTTTGAAAATAAAGAAATAATCATATTTCTGATTAAGTTTAGATACTCTTAGATGGGCAAGGGGAAATGAGTCAAACTGGAAGACATGATCCAAAAGGAGTAGAAGAGGAAGATAGATGTCAGGACAAATTGTTTTCATTTGGAAGCTCAGCTGAAAAAGGGCTAAAATTGCAGGAGGTTGATGTTTGCAGCTAACGGCCTTGCTTGTGAAGCTTTCCTCTTCCACCCCAGCTTGGATGCTAAGTGAAAGCAAACAGCGCTTTTCACTCTTTTTGAACCTGATCCTGCACTATTTAAATCAGCCAGGTTTTGTTGTGAGCCTCATTCCCAGGTGGGGAGGGAACACAGCCCATAGCACACTGCCTAGTCTGATGGCAGCAAAAAGAGCATTTCTGAAATGTGTCAGCTAAAATATTTGAACAAGCAGGTTTTCAAATCCCAGTGTGGACAGAAGGAGCTGCTTTATAGCAGGTGTTAGCAGGAAAAGATAAAGCTGCTTAGTTGAAAATATGTCATCTTTCATTTCTAAATGTGTCAGTACAAGTGTGTTAGCACCTTTGTGCCAAGTCTGGACAAGCCCTGGAGGAGGAGAATGGCTGAACTAACAGGGAGAGGGAGGTGGAGCATCTTTGGAAGTAGCCAAGTGCTTTGGGTAGGAGAGAGAAAACAGCTATCCTCTAATGGGAGCATTTTTAAAACCAAGGGATTTAGGAATTCAGAACTGCCAATATTTTTACACCTTCCAGGCAAAGTCTGAGGATCTTGTTTGAGGCAGGCCACATGGAGATCTTTCTGCATTAGGATTCCTGAGGCTGATGTGTGTCCCACTGGGTTCTGCAGCAGTGGGACCGCTACAGGGGCTAGACCCAGAGAGGAAAGGGGTCACCCCTCAAGAGCTCAAACTGGTCTCTGCCAGATCCTGCTGCTATGGCTCCTTTGGCATCCAAGCTGGCATTTTGGATCCTACACAATCACAGCAAAACCCAGCCCAGGCATCTTCATGTGCCCCATCAATATCCATAGCAGAACTTCAAGCACAGGGTTAGCTTGGCTGGATTTTCTCTGCGCATAGCCCCACTCACTTGGAATTTACCCAAGCAGCTGCTGATACAGCCCCAAAGAGACACAATAAAAAGGCAGGGAAATGTACAAATTCTACTTAATATGGAACAAGGGATCAGTTAATCTGATCCCTGAGGAACTCAACTATATTTATTTTCATGACAGTGTTCCAAGAAAACAGCTCTCCTACCTTGGATCCACACTCCCTCTGTGCGAACTTGCCCGAATAGCCAAGCCAGCTCTCAACCTGCTGCTTGCAACCAGATTTTGTATATTTTGAGCTGTCTCTCTCTTTGGCACAAAAAGATGGGTATGAACCCAAGGCACAAAGATATCTAACAGCAGCAAAGGCAATGTGAGTTGGGATGCTCTGATTTCTGTTCTATTTCCCGTGGTTCCACTCCCATCACAACAAATCCACTGCAACACATCAAACAGGGGATTATTAAATACATTCTTGAGGTTTGAACGGAGTTACAAGTAATAAATGGCTAAAGTCAATGCCCCAGTGTGCAGGTCAGATTTCTAGAGCTTTATCCCAATCCACAGCCACAGGAAAAAAAATTTAATTCAAGTACAGACTGAGCAGAACTATGAGAATATTAGTCCTGATGGTCCCCTGATAATTAGCACAGCACTAATTACTGTCATGGCAGATTTCAGTTCAGCTTGTCCCTCCAGGTCTGCATATTATCTCACGGTTTCCCAAGCAAAAGCACTGCAGCCTTCCCTGCTTCGCTGCACAGCACTGCCAGGTTTCCTAACCCTCCCCTCCATCCCCAATGCCACGAGGATCCGGATCCTGCTGTGCCGACCCCACGCTGGGGCAGCTGTAATTGTGTTGCCACAATATTGGATTAACAACAGGGTGACTCTGAAGGTACAACTTGTTTTCAATTTCCTATTTGATGAAAATCAATTTCATTTGAAATTGAAATCAATTACGTTTTTGTCATATTTAAGAGGGTGATCAAAGTTCTGTTACTGTTCATGCCCAGAGCTACCTCCTTCTTGGATAAAACAGGAAAAAACAATTTCCTGCACAAATCCACTTGAGAGACACAAATTCCTTGAGCAGCGAATTCTAACAGCATGAAATGTCAGGCCCAATTGAATGTGGTGTGCTAACGTGATGCACAGCAGCCACTGGCATCTTCACCAAAGCACCAAGGGAAGCTCTCAACACCATGGCAGCCACAGCACCACGGCAGCCACAGCACCACACCAAGAAATGAAAAACTGGGATTTGGCTGCTTCCTCAGGCTGAGGGAACTCAAAGACATTGCTTCCATGAGCCTGCCTCAACCACTACCCTGAGGAAAAGCCTAAAGCAGAAACCTCCAGCACAGGAGTCAAGACCTCTTTGCAGCCAAGTAGTTACAAGTGACCATCACAAAAGAGAGCAGGAAAGGAAGAGTTGCCTGCAGCCTCATCACTGTAGCGCTCAGACCTGAAGAAAAGGAAAATCAAAATAGTTTTAAAAATCAGCTGTTTAAAATATATAAGATGCCTCCAGTTCTTATTATGGTGGTTTTCATGGAAAGACTCAGACAGATATCAAAATCCCCTGAAATATTTTGTAAAGGTAATGCGTGGAACAGTTTCCAAAGAGCAGGCAGTGAGTGTACTGGGTGCTTAACTCTTTTCAGCAGGTCTGATTTCCACTGCTTTTAGGAGTAAAAAGTAGTTTTCAGAAGCAAATGGAGCCACTTCCAAAGAAAAGCCTTCTTCCTGGGACTGTGGAGGACCAATTCAAACAGCTGCGATGGCAGTAGTGTCACTGTAGAGGCACAGCAGGGTGGCCATGGGGACCAGCAGAGCAGGCCAGGCTGGCCATGCAGGCTGTCCTCTGCCCACAGCCCACAGCTGGCAATGGGACCCCCTCAGAGCTCTGGATAGGCCACTGTGAATGAGGAGAAAAAAAGTCAGTGGTTACCCCTGAGCCAGAATTTCTTTTTCTCCACATAGGAAAAGTTCTCAGGAGTTTTGGAGGATTGGGATAGGGAATGGGAGGAGTGGGAATATCATCAGCTTGAGCCCATATGAAAGAACACAGCAATGCAAGCTCAGCCATGGATCCAGGCCAACGTGCAGGACCCTACAGAAGAGGCAGATCTGAGTCTGAGCACAGATACCAACTTATCAATACATTAATGATGGCAAAAGACCCACACCACCTCTGTCCCAAGCTTGATGAGACACTGATCTCCTGCATTAGTTCAGCATGTCCAGGCAACCTCAAACACTGAATATATTCTCAGTAGAAGAGAGCCCCTGTTTTCACGTTTTTAGCTTAAATGCACCATAAAAAGGGTGAGCTTCACACCACAATCCATGGTGGGAGGTTAAGTTACTCAATTCAAACATCAATCCCACACAGGAGGTCACACTGGTCCTCCAGAAGTCCAGTGACTCAAGCAGATAACAGGAGCTCCTTCCCCTGGGACAAGCAGCTCTTCTGAGCCATGTAGGGACAGATTTAAATATGTGGAGAGGGAAAGACAAAGCCAGCGTGTCATCTCTGTGGCTCTGTGTCAAGGCAAAGCAACTTGTCCACCACTATGTGCCACGAGAAGGGGCAAACCCTGTTACCACACCAAGCTATCCCAGGTGCAGGATGAGCCCTGTAGGGCATAACTGAGCAAGCTGTACCTGCCAGAGTAAAACCAAGCAAGCCCTTCAGATACTGTGGCCTTTGTGTGGCTCAGTCCTTTCCAGTGCCTACATGGTGGAAAGCAAGCAGGCAGATGGAGGGTGTCATTGCTGACAAGGCAAAGGAAACTTACAGGGGCTGAATGAGAAAAATGATGCAGCATGAGTTGTTTAAAGCAAGGATCATCTTTATCCTTTGCTGAGCAAAGGGGCTACAACTCCTGCGGGGGACCATAATTCTGCTACAGTATAAGGTACCACTGTTTCTGACTGGCAAATATAAGCACTCATGGAATAAAATGAGAGTAATAACCACCAGTATGGCCATTTTAAGGAAACGGAATGAAATATAACTCATTTAGTCTGAATATCAGCTGCTGTCCCCACAGTTTCCTTAATGATGGAATAATTTGTCAAAGGAAATAAAAGAAGTCACATTTCAGAAGGTTTTATGGATTAAAGAAGACAAAATATATATTAAATAAATTGTCGTATTAATAGAAGGGAATGGAGGGGTTATTTCTTTTTTCATGCCACTTTCTGTGCATGTTTAGCCTTTTACCTGGAGGGATTATCTCTCTCTTTCCATGTTAACATTAAAACTGCATACTTCTCTGAAAGATACAATTCAGTGAAACACAAAGTATTGAGCTTATTACAAAAGTAAACGGATGAAGTTCTGTGACCCCTGTATTTTATAGGGGATGAGACCGGATGATCTAATGGACCCTCCTGGTCCTACAGGCTGTAACTCCAACAATGAAAGACTTTTTAGAAGGGATTTTTATTTTTGGATCCTCTGCAATTCTTTTTGCATCTTTCCTAGGAGATACGAGATTTAGGGAGACCAAGCTGAATTAAAGATCCGTATAACAACAAATAAACAAATATGCAGTGCTTTTGCTGACAAATTGAGGGTATCATGGATCAGCAGTTTTATTATAGTCTCAGAGAGAAAAGATCAAAAGACAGATCAATGCATCAGCTTTTAGTTGGTTTTAGATGGCATGCTAAGGGATTAAGAACTCAAAGGATTTCCCTTCGATCTCAGAGAGTTTCCAGAACATGTAACAGTTTTAGGTCAAATTATAATAATTAACTTGAGATAGTGTGTTGACTGGAGAGGAACTTGGCCAAAAACAATTTTGCACATCACTAAATACTGATGTTTGAATTCAGAAGGGAAACTTGCTTTAGCTCTCCCACAAGTTTATACAGGTTCAACCATTAAAAGCGAGGTTAGTCTTTGCAAAACACAAGAGCTGAAAGTTGTAATGCTTCCCAAGTCAGATGGGGAGTAGTCCCAAGAGGATGATGTATAATGTAGCAGAAAGAATGTTTAAAAATACATGAGATCATGCTGCTGTATGGATATCCATGGCCTCTTAAAAGTCTGATAATTAATTAGCAGCAGGATAGTTAATCAGCGCTTCTGTGTTCTTTACAAGACCTTCAGGAAACTGGGAAATGTAAATGCCAGGGCTTATTTTTAGTAGGCAACTCATCTTTGATAATGAATAGCTGGACATCTGGCAGGAAAAGAAAATACTATCTCAGCCCAAAGATGAAATTATACATTCTTACTAAAGACCTGATGTATCTCGGCCAGGTGGAATGGCCTGGCTGCAGGAGACACTGGGTGATACCACACAACCTACATTAGATAGAGAAATAGGCTGTACTGAGGGGAGAAACAGTTTTAAGGTCACATGCAGCTGCTTTTTAAATAGAAAATATCCTTTTCCATTGCTACATACCCTAACGAGCAAGCACAGGGGAGATCAGATATCTGCATTGGCCAGACCTAACTTGATTCAATTTTATTTCAACCCGCATTCCTCAAACTTCCAGCTGTCAATACTTCCTATCAGCCTCGCAGGCTGCTTCACCCCTTTAGGGGAGACGAGGCAGCTGGAAAAAGTAATTTCATTAAAATTAAAAAAAAAAAAAAACAACACAATAAAACCCACAAGAAACCAAAAAACAGGCATCCAGGCTCCAGCTTGAAGAGTTAGACAGTCCAACAATCGCTGGGTCAATTCACATTAAGCCGAACAAAGAGCAGACGGCGAGAAGAAGATGAGTTAAATGGCTCGGTGGCTGCTGCCTGTCCCTAATTCTCTGTTGACTTTCGCCAGCGCCTTGTCAGAGGGGGGCTGCAGCATTTGACCCCCGTTTCCAGGCGCGGGCAGGGAGCTGGGGACACATGCGGCAGCGTTAAATAGGCTCCTCCATCCCCGCATGCCCCGGCCCTGCCATGGGTGACTGCTCTCCCGAGTCAGCCTATCGGGAATTTATTGCCTCTTCTCCATCACCCGGCAAAGAAACTGTCTCACAGATGTTGGCATTGTAACTCATTCAGTGTCACCGTGGGGTTCTCCGCCATTGTGTCCCCGCACAAAGGGGCGGCATTCAGGGCAGGGCGCGGCGGGGCTGCGAAGGTAGCCCGGGGCCGGGGCTGTGCCGAGGGCTCTTTGTTGGAGCCCCTCAGCCCGGGGTATCGCCTGCCCTTGCACTCCCCTGCGCTGGAGGCAAGGCCCGGAGAGGAGATGGCAGGAAGGAAGGATTTTCTGCCTTTTGTGGGCTCTTTCTGTGCTATTTTTGTTCTCCAGGACAGCTTTTGTTGCCCAAGGTAATGATCCTTGGCCCTTATTCATATCTCTGCTTTTGTCCGAGGGCCTTTGTAGGCGATGAGCTGGGGGTGAAACCCGCCAGACACAGCACCGGGGGCCAGCCCCTGCTATGTGCATAGCTATAAATAACTGGCGGGGAGCTATCTGCTATGAAATCATCCTTGTCAGAGCATTGGCAGCAGGTTGTGCGAAAGGTTTCACCGAGACGCAGCAGATGTGTATCAGCTCTGGAAAGCATCCCCAAAACACACCCCACTGACCCCAGAGGTGACCCCAGGGTGATGAGCAGGATAGCAAAGGCTGGTCAGGACAAGGCTGTCTCAGCCATGGGCTGGTGTCCCCTGGGCTCCTTTGAGTGCAGGCACACTCCTGTCTGTAGGAAATGAAAAAGCAGTTCCAGGAACGATATAAAAGCAAAATGCTCCCCTCGAATTTCTGCCGAACCCCCTGGGATGATGTTCTCACCCCTTTGAGTGCTGCTCCCCTGGCGCCTGCAAAGGGGTATGATGGCAGGAAACACATGCACACTGGTCTTTAGGCACACTCATTTGTAAATATTTAAAATAAATATAAATATGTAAAACCAACTTCAGTCCTTAAAAGAAGAGGAGCTCCAAGGCCTCGCCTTTCCCCATCCAGTGCCAGCACCAGTTGCATCCTCACCACGCTCCAGCCAGAAAGGCAAAATGCATGGGACAGCCCACTCCTCACTGGAGGCTCCCTGGCTGCCCAGGGCCAGCATTGCTCTGGATCCCTGCACAGTTCTCAGAGCTCCCCCCGGGGCTCCAGACCTCTGAACATTTATACAAGTTCTCACATGCATACTGTTAAGCATATTTGTTTTTATTTTTTCAGGTTCAAGGCCTCAGAGTGTAAGCTCCGGAGGGTAGGGAGGCTCTGCCGTTCAGACATCTAAGCTACCACGCCCACCTGTGAGGAGGAGGGATTTTTTTTTTAATATATATATATGGGGGTTTTTTAATCTCCCATCCATCAGCTCAACAGCAAAAATGGTGCCAAATGAAGTCTTTCCACTCATGCAATTTTTGTGGTCTAAAATTCACCACGTGTCTAACCACGATTCCTTGGCCAGTCCCTGCAGCACCCAGGTTCCCAGGTGGTCCCCCATCCCAGCACCAGCCAAGCCTGCAACTGTTTAGTTTCTAAACTCAAGGAAGTCAGGCCAGAGTGGATACAGGCCAAATATAATATAGACACATACAGGCCTATATTATATAAAATACATACACACACATATATTTTATGTATATGCATATACATATGTATATAAAAATATATAAACTCACACACAATGCGTGTGTTTAAAATAGAAACCCCAACCAGAAAATAAAATATTTTACTGCAAAGTGAATGGATTTTTTTAATGCTTAGAAAAATGTGTTAAAATATAACTAGAACATTAATGAATCCCTGTTCAAATGCCGATGAAATACAGGGCTTCTTACTGACTGCACAAAAAAAAAATTTATTGTTTATTTATATCACTTCTAGTCGGAAAATATCATTTGGAGTGAAATATTATGCTTGCTACAGAATGGGCCTAAGTCTTCATGGCCCACCAAGCTGTTCTCAGCAGCAAACCTAGGGCACAGTGGGTCCAGAAAACTCATGGCCTCGCTGAATGCAAGCTTGAAAATCAAAACTGAACTGGAGTACACAGAGTTCACCCTCCTGGAGGGATCCTTTTGGCCTCATGAGACTGTGGAGCCAGGCAGTTTCCTCTGAGCCTGATGTGGGGAATTATTTTCCCCCCAGACCAGCCCCTTTTTTCAAGTTTTCTCTTTAAACAGGTGCCATCCACTAAGGAGGAACTGCCTGGTGTGCCCACAGGCAAGGTGACCTCCTCGAGTTAAGTACTTCTCTGGAGGTGCCAAGCTGCAGTCCATGATGCCTTTGTTGGAAGGCAGGATCATGGTGCTTAACAGACCCTGTTTGATGGACAGAGCCTGGTGGGGGTTGGTGACCCAGCCAGGAAAGGGTTCTCGGAAAAGGTAGGCTTTGAGATCTCAAACCTTCAAACAAAAGCCACAGAATGTGTGGGCAGGTTTCCTGAATCACTACACCCTGTTATTAGGGCTTTCAGCTGGGAAGGGGAGAAACCTGGACTGTTCCACTGGCAGTTTAATTATTTTATACAAATGGGAACCTCTTTCAAAGTTTCAGAGTCTGGGAGAGGCTTTGAGAGTTTCATTTGGACATTTCTTTGGGAAAAGCAAGTTCAAGTCCCATCAAGCAGAGGAAAATCACTCATGGGAGTCTCCCATATCCCACATGGACACTTCATAGACCTGGGCATGGGGAGGAGTGAGGAAAGCACAGCATTACTGCTTTCTTCAGCTCTTCAATGGACAGAAATTATTAACTTTTCTTGTGCATCAGACCAAGTCCAATCTTTGAGCTTCCAGCCATAACAGACACCTCTAGTCCTCTCAGAAGTAACTTCCAGAGGCAATGGCAGGCACTTCTCTGAGGTGGTGAGTGTGATAAGGGTTCCCGTAAGCTTCACTTTGTGGTCAGTGGCCAGAGATGGGCTTCTCCAGAAGGCAAGTGCAACCACTGAAGGTGCAAATTTCTCCCCAGAGGGGTGTGTCCCTTCTTACTGAAGGAAGAGAGATCCCTGGCCACCAGAATACAAGGAAAAGAGTGCAAGGAACATCCTCTGGTGCTGAAAAGAAAGATTAGTCAAGTGGTTTTGGTTGGAAGTGAGCAATCTGGGCACCAAATCTCAATGTTTCCTCTGCCCTTCCCCTCGTGAAATTCATTAATATGACTCTGTATGATTCCCAGTACAGTGTGTGGATGTTTGGTTTTCCTGCATAGAGATTATTCACACACTGACCCATAAGTGATCAGAGGAGAGCATTAACATATGTAAAGGATTGAGCCAAGCTCTGGGAAGCTAATGGGAAAGAAAACAAACTAATATGCTGACATAGCACTTTACTAAGGAGTAATCAAGAAAAAGAGCAATGTTAACATGGCTTGAACAATACATGAATTATGTAATGCTGACATTGTAATGCCTGGAAAATAGTGGGAGGAATTCCTTTTCAGAGTTCAGAAGATGGTGCCCTGGACTAGCTGGGGGGATGGGAGGGGCAGTCTGCCAGGACAGGACGGGACAGCAGAACCTTTCCGAGTCTGATGAGTAATTAGTTCTCACCATTTTAACAAAGAAAACTTTCAGCATGTAGGTAGAAGGATGGCATAACCTGAGCAGATAAAAGGAAAAGCCCAGCATGAACAGTCAAAACAGACCAGTCTGAGTCAGTTTGTTATGGCTGATGTACCTGAGATCAGCCAAAGGTGATTTGGAGATCCCTTAGTTAATCTCATGCAGCAAACCTAGCTAATGGCTGTGCTCTGGTTTTGTGCAAGTAGTAATTAATAATCACAGGTGCATCGGGAGGAAAAATACATTAAAAATAATTTTGCTTTTTTCAACTTAGTCTGGAACAACGTAAATAGTGAGGTTCCTCAGGAGAGAAGCTTATAAAGCAAATTTACTGAGCACAGCTCACATCAGTTGGGTTCCCCTACATCCCCCAAGAGATCCAGGATCAGTAATTCAGACTTTTCACCAGAAGTTCCTGCCAAGGACCAACATATGACCAAGGGTGCAAGGAGAGCTAAGACATCTCAGCCATCAGTGACTGGGTGACAGTCCCTCCATCAGCAACCAGAGCAAACCCGCTGAGCTGCTGGAAAGAATCTCACTCACTTCAGTGAAAAAGCAATTTCCATCACAGAAATATGCCTGCCACCGAGCTCATTTATTGCTCCTTTGTTAAATGTGCTGTAAAGACTCGCATAATAAAGCTCCAGAAATCATCCAGTATCAACAGGTTTCAGCTGTAGTGATTAACCAAAGCACAGGAACTTGGAGAGCAAGTGTGTTAATGTCTCCTGGCCACTAAATCTTTCTTGCCAAGAAATAAAAGAGCCAAAAAAAGATAAATAATTAGGAAGTTAGAACAATGACTCCAAATCCCAGAAGGGGTTCACTAATTGTTTACAGAAGATAGACTGCAATGAAGGGATGATTAGAAATATGTCAGCTGCAGGACTTTGATAGCAGCCAATCTGTCTTGGCAGGGGGAGGAATAGACTACAGAGAGGAACAGCAACAGCAGTCAAACAGGCAGAGGGCAAAACCCACAATCCCACAGATTTTGCAGTCCTGCAAACATCTTCTGTATGGGTCTAAATGTAAGATGGCATTAGACATATGCCTGAAAATTTGCATAATGAGAAACAAATTAAAAAGAACTGGACACATCATGGAGCCATGGTGTTGCCTTTCAAGCCAGCTGGGACCATCCATCCAGCTGATGAAGCAGAGACTCTCCTTGGGAGCAGCACTGCACACAGCTGCTGCTGGAGCAAATGTCGGGCAGCAGGGCCCCAGGGCAGCTTGTGCCAGTGCAGCCCTGGGAAATGAAAGCAGATTCTGGACCTTGTTGGTGCCTTTCATATTAAAGGGCAGGGGTCAAGCACAACATCTGGAGTGCTTTGATCAGTGTCCCCTGTGACTACACAGTAAAGTAAATTTTTACAATAATTTTCACACATTTGGGGCAGTGTAATAAATCCAGGGCTGTCATGCTTCACAGCCCCTTCTCTTGCCTGGCTGCAGCCCACTGCTCTATTACCATATGTTACTATATAGAGCTTTGCAAACTAAGTACAGGACAAGCTTACGGAAGTGGGTGGAGGATGCAGGGCCACTTTACCTATCCAAAAAGTCAAAGACCAACCAGCAGCATCTTGTCACATGTGTTCCTCTGCCTGTTGGATCTCCCCACTCCTGCTGTGCCAGGCATCATGTACAGAAGCTCAAGGCATTTATCAGAAGCACAGCCAAGCAAACACACACACAAACATTCCCATGCCAAGAGGCTGACAATGTTTTTTCTCTCTCTTCCATGGCTTCCAGATCAAATTGGCTCTGTTTCTATGAAACTCTTTATTTTTCTAATTTTCAACACTGCAAACCCTGCCTGAAGCCTGTTAAACTATTTCCATACATGCTGAGACTCCAGTGCTGGTCGCAGCAGTGAAGTGTGGGCTTTCAAGAGAGAATGAAGATAGGGATGAATTGTATTAAATTCTAACAGGGTGCTTTAAGGGGTCCTCTGGGCATGGATCCATGAAGCTTGTTGCACCCCAGCCTGACCAACCCAGCTGGTGTGCCCCATCATGTCCCCCCAGACCAAGCAGTCCCAGGCTCTCCAGTTAAACTGGCCAGACAAGGCATTTTGCTCTGTTGTAGCCCCTTCAGCCACACAGACCTCATAGCTGGTGCTGGGAATTTCTGCCAGGGACTTCAAAGAGGGCAGGATTGAACTCATCGTTTGAAGCCCAGCCCCGTTCCCTGTCCTTAGGCAAGCAGAGGAGCCATGAGAACAGCTCAGAAACCTCAGCTGCTTCAAAGCACATCTGCCTACCTTGGGAATTAAGAAGTGCCCTACAAACACATCTCCCCCCTGCACCTGCAAAGCAGTGGAGACCCTGAGAGTTTGTGCTGCCTGAGATGATTGCCTGTGCCCTGTTTGCCAACTGCACAGTCCTCAGATGTCTAAGTCCTTCCTCTTCCACATCCCATCCCAGCTCTTCCTACTGCACACTGCCACAAAAGCTGTGCCAATCCAAAGGCTTTACCTGAATAAAGGCATAATCCTGTCTAGGATGCATGGCCTGATAGCTCAGTTTCCCTGAGCACAGTAGTGGAAAAACAGCACAGAAATATTTTAGTAACGTTATGGCAATCTCCTCTCAATTAATAGTTTATTGCAGTAATTTGGCCTGTTTTGCTGCTTGTAGGTCGTCAGTATGAAGTCACTCTCCCCCAAAGGGGCTCGTAATTCAGATATTTTCCCTCCATGCAGTGTTCCTTCTCACATCCTGTCCCACCCAAGCATGAGGTCAAGCAGGGTCCTCATTTCTCTGGGAAGTCCATGGGAGCATTTTACAAATGAAGTGATATGATGCCTAGAAATGCAAATAAAACAGGACAAGGGGCTATTCCCCAAGCACACAGGAGAGGCTGGATGAGTGAATGTTCTCCTCACCCCAAGAGGATGAATTTTGGGAACAGCTCTGTGCTCATGTGTTCCCCAGAGGGTGCCAGGACACCATCTTGGCTAGAGTGAGTAAATGCAGACCAAACTTGTGCTGAGGCATTTGCTCACACTGAAGCTGTGGAATGGTCACAGGCCAGGGCAAAGGCCGTGTATTGGCCATTCATGTCCACCAGTGGCCATGGAGCAGTGGGACCTGCCCATGCTGACCTCACACTGCCAGGTCAGTGCGAGACCTGTAGGAATTTAGAAAAGCAAAGGCACCACATTTTCTGTATGAAAAAGGCCCAAAGGGAAATTCTAAAGGAGTCTTGAGACGCTTCGTGACTCCTTGGAGGAGCTGTCCCAGGATGCCACTGCATGAGGCAGCATGTAGCCTTGGGGAAATCTCCCACTTGTCTCTGGGACTCTGTTCCCCATCTGTCCAATAGGAAAAACCAGCACATTCCCTTCTCACAGGGGTTGTTAGAGTTTTACATCAAAGAACACAAGGTGTCCAGGCACTGTGGAGATGGGAACCACGTGAGCACCCAACCTGATGTGGAAACACAAAGGAAGGCATTTTCAAGCAGAAATAATTCAAGTAATTTTTTGTCATCTCCAACTTCAAAAACACAAGCTCCAATATTTTGTCTGCTTGGGAAGTGGGAAAACATTCTTCTTGTCCAATACAGATCCATGCCAACAGCAGGCAAAATTTTGGCCAACTAAATTAACATAGTTTTTAATTAAGACTCCAAATTTCACCCATAGTTTTTAATAAAGCCTCCAAACTTCACCCAGCCTGGTTTAGGGCATGTCTACACAGATGGGAGCAGACACACACGAGCTCCTCTGTCTGCCTTCCAAACCAGCTTGACTGAGCTGGCTTCAGCATCACACCAAGCTTGCATGAGCTCTCTGGCTACTTGAGGGGAGATAAAGCAAACTCCTAACAGGCAGGGTGGAATATTTAAGCCCAGCACTGCATGAACATGGCTTCATGGCTTCTTGATGAAGCTGGCTTGTACCCAGTTGGCTTGCAGAGCAAGAGTGTTCACATCTGTTTGCATCCATCCAGGCATGTCCTTGTATGCCTGTTTTCAAGTTTACTAAATATCTTTTTATTCGGCCACCCACTACTGGAAGTATTTTCATGACAGCTTTTAGGAATTGCAGTTTTCCGTTTTACTGTTTCCTGGTACTGTACAGAGCCATTATTGTGGTGTTCACAATAATCAGCAAAAAATCAGGAATAGAAACATATATTATTATAACAGCATTAAATAGCAACAAATTACTACATCTGTAACGTGTTTTTGTTTCTGATAATCACAGGTGTTATTTACAACACAGGTTTTATTTCATATGGGGGTGTAAGCAATGCTCTATTATTTTGTCAAATTCTCCTAAACATAGCACATTCATCGATACTTACTTCAATAAAATACTCAACCAGAGTCAAATCTACAAGACACGGAAGTATCCATGGAATGGATGCAGTCACAGGAAAAGAAACCATTCCCATTTCATCTGTTTTAATGTTCAGCCAAGTTCTGGATAAACACACACATGAAACACAGCTGAAACAATCTCAGCATTTACTATGATTAGTTTTCAGCACAGGCCATGGATTTGTTCAGAGTGAACCCAGTCATCAGGAAGGAATCTCTGGACATGGAATAATAGGAAATACACAAAGTGTACAGAGGAAAAACCTTTTCAGAGGAACACAAATAATTCAAAATTTGCAGGGACATAATTTACAATGAATGAAGTAATTTATTCAGGGAAGGAGGAAACTTGCAATAATTCATTTGAAGTGGCTTTCTTTGCCAAAACACTATCCAAGATAAGGCTTATCAGAGGCATTCTTATAGCTTGTGTGTGCAATTGAAATAGTCTGTGGAGTATAAGCTGCCCTTTATTCTGACAGAAAACATATAAGCAAATTAAATAGATTTAACCATTTGCTGTCCACTGCTGGAGTAATGTCAATGCTCCTTATGACTCTCAATCAAAATCTTTGCTAATGACATTGGTATTTTGATAATATTGCCAAGGAAAAGCAAAATTATTGTTCCTACACAAATAACACTGTCACCAAAGAGAAAAAGTATAAGGAGAGGCTGCTGGGAAAAAAAAAAAAAACCAACCTAGAATCAAAAACCTGTCTAGTAGCATGATCACTTTCTTCTCAACAGCAGCGTGTGCAGTCCTGTTGGGGAAGATGAATCAGGGAAACCTTATAAATATCATTGCTTAGCAAAAGATTCTGAAAATATGAAACCTATAATTGAAATAGAAATGGAAGCTTACTTTGAGTTGTAAGATACCGAGTCTTAGTTACTACATAACTTGAAAACAATAGCCTAGCCAGCTGAAGGAGAATCCCTTTTTGAGTGAACAATACCTTTCTGCTGGCTAAGAATCCAAAGGTCAATGTAGCAAACCAGAAAAGTCTAAAGAGTAGTTTTTCGAGTTTACAATATAACATAGTATGGTAATGTAGTAGTTCCTATAGGCTATATGTAGATTCTACAGGACTTTGTGTCTTGTATTGGTTGGTCACTGTAAATTAGAATATTCATCACAAAAGGAGATATAATGCATTGTAATAAGGACCTCGCTCTCTTCGCTTTGATCTCTTGCCTCTTCGCCTCTCTGCCCCCTACTCTCACTCTTACCTCTTCCCCTTGCTCTCTGACCCCTGTCACCTTGCTCCCTTCTCTCTTAACTCTTACCCCCTTGTTCTTTCTCCCTCTCTCTTTGGGACTTCCCTTCAGCCGAGGCTGGTGGCTGAAGGCAAGGCCGTTTTTACCCACAACCCTTGCAATAAAACCACGTATTCTAGAATATCTTAGCTCAGCAGAGTTGCTTCTCCCTGCCGTCCACAGATGTCCCCACACAGTCCTTTATTCAAGGCAGCCTCATAAATCCAAGCACACTGTCGTTCCCCGGGTAAGGCAGCTTTCAGAGCTATTTTGTGAGCAGGAGATGGGGTGTATTTGCCAGTCAAACTGGGAGGTTTTGTTGCTGCTGTCAGTGCCAGAGAGCAACAGCGTGCACAGCCATCAGGAGAGACATCACCATCAACCTTCAGCCCTTACAGTAACACAAACAGGAATTGCAACAGTGGATCAAAGCAACATCCAGCCTGTTACTACTGTTGAAACAAAACAGATGTTTCATAGAATCATAAACAGAACGAGCCCACCAAAACTCTCCTGTTTTGTATCTCTCTTGTAGCCTGTATTCCTCTGCTGTGTGCCTGTACTATTCGGCCTACCCAGACCCTCCAAAATCAGCAGGAGCCTGCAGAACTGACCCTGTCAGAGATCTCCCTCCGTCCTCATGAAGTAGGAGGTAGGAAAGGTTAATTGCTTGAGCATCTGTGTAGGGGCAGAAGGTGTTTCTGCACCACCAAACCCTGACACAGCCCCCAGGCTCAGAACGACAGGGAAAATGAGATTTGCTCTTCTCTCACGTTTGCTATGGTCCACTTCTTGGAGCTTAATCCAAGCTCTTCAGAGCTCACAAAGAAATAAATTACAAGGCTGGACACTGCAGCTGCCAAAACAAAAGTTTATTCCACAGTCATGAGAACTAAAATTACTTATAGGCTCAGCCAAAATCTTCTCTAAGCAGACAAACTTTCTGATCATCTGTAGAGGAAAATACCCCAGTTAGAGAGGACTGTAACTAAACAGTTATTCAGGTTTAGCTGAAGGGATTTGGCCTGCAGACAGCATTGATTCTTGTTTGGAGTTTGTGTGCCTTATAAGACTGAGGATTTGAAGTGTTGGGGGGGAAGGTGAGGAAGAGGACTTGAGACAGTTCAACCAACAAGATGACCAAGGGAACTGCTCTGTACACTGACCAAAGCTTAAGGTAAAGTAATGCCTCCTACTGGGATATCCAGCAGGCTTGATGAATTTCAGCTTTTGGCCTGGGACACAGAATAGTGTATGCAAGGGATTGAAGAGACACTTGCTTACACCAACTTTTCTTTTGTGGAACCAACCCCTTGAGTGTCCTCTGGGGACACTATCAGTGGTACCTGTATTTTCATTAATTTCACTGTACCTTCAGTCATGTCCTACATCTGTATTTCAGCTGGGTATCCCATGCAGGCTGAAGCCCACACAAGCCCAGGCTCAGTAGGCGTCTTAATTGCACAGACTCCAGCTCACAATCAGGTTCAGGGCAAGTTTTGGGGAGCAAAGATTCCAGTGTGTAACCACTCACAGCACAGGCAGCCTGTCCACAGTGTGCTACCCAATCTACCACCTTTTATTCCTTTGTCAAGGTTAGTCAGTCTTGAGGACCTCAATAGGACCTGCCACTCAGATGACTATAAAACAGAAGTTAATCTGCTGTTGTAGAGCAGTAGGACACGTTTGCAGACATTCAGGTCTTGTAGCTGCCATATAAAGGTGCGTACCCAGATGAAGAAACAATCTGGGCTTTGCCCATGATTTGTTCCCTGCACCAAAGGATGGTCTGTCCTGTCCTGCCTGCTCAAGGGACACAGATGCTCTGAGGATATCTCTAGGGCTGTCAGGTGCTTTGTTCCTGTGGCCCAGGCAATGGGGGCTGATCCAGACACACTCTCAACTCCTTTGCCACATAAAGGGCCATGTAAAGAAAAAAGCAGATAATGTTGTTTCCACAGCACTCCCACAAGCTTTTGCAAGAACGTGCTGTTAAGTGACTGTTAGTTTGGATTAGTTCATCAAAAGACCTTTGTAAGATGCTCATTCTTTGCACATCAATTAAGAGTGGTAAGAGGTGGATTATTTTGATGCTGTATTTCTTTTGGGTTTGATGTTTGACCCCCATGAGCACATTAGTATGGTGGGAGCTGCAGGTTCTGCAGGTTTTCCCACCTTTTAGGTTGGTGAGTAGGTATTTGTTGCCAACTATCACCCAACCCACAAATGCCTTTCCTTGCTGCCTCTCAGAACACCACATCTGTGCCTTGTCTCCCTTGCTGAGATATCTCTGACAAGCTGAAGTTATTACACTGCAGAAACAATTCTGTCCTTTCTGGAACTGAATGTGGCTCCACATCCACTGTCAAGCTCTATACAAATCTTCCTCCAGGATTAATTCCACTAGAAAGTACCTGTTGGCAATTTTCTGCCTGCTATCAAGCTAGAAAGTTTTACCATGGTTTTGCCAGGAAAGTCTTGTCTTTCCATCCATGGACTCTATCCATTGCCAACCACCCTGCCCTATCCCATCAGGCAATCCTCTCCAGATCAGGAAAGATATACAATACTCACAACTGGAATACTCGGGGTTTTGTTGGTTTTTTGGGGGGTTTTTTTTGGTTTTTTTTTTTCCATGCTCCACAGTTGCCAAAATAAACTCTCCATGAGATAGAGTCAAAAAAATTACTAACAGAGTGAGTTATGCTCTGATTGCTGCATTCTTCTCAGCTTTCCCTGGGGCTTGCTTGCTGCACAGCCCTTCGAGGAAGAGTTCTGCATGCTGAGTTTGTTTGTGTACCCTTTTCAGGATTTAACTCCAGCAACACCTTAAGCAGCTCATGAATGAATGGGTGGATTAATGAATACAAAATATGAGCAAACACAGTGTGCTCAGCACAGCTCCTGATTTGCTTTATCCCAAACTTGATGGGCCAGCCTGAGGGGCAGGGGGATGTATCTGTGACTCACCAGGCTCGTGCTACATGAAAGCATCCACCTTCCCATGGGCTTTGAATTTCCCACTGTTACATTTTACTGTGTTTTTCCTTACTTCCCTTTGCCTGCACTGAAAGGAAAACCAAAAGCTCTCTCATGATCATGATGTTCCCTTTTCTTCATCTTCCTGCCTGGGTGAGTCCCCTCAGCCCCTCTCCAAGACAGGTGGCCAGAACCTGAGTTGTGGGCTACATTAGGACATGCTACCCATCCCACTCACATTTTCTGCCTTTAGTCTCCACTTCATCCCCTTCCCTCACCTCTATTTGTTTTCCCAGCTGATTGAACACCTGGGGCAAAGCTTTTCCTCACCTACAAGGGCCCTGCTGCCCATCACACCCCAGCTTCTCTAGCAGTGGACACTTGCCAAAGCAGAGAAGTGGATTACTTGGTGTAAAAATGAAATTGTAGCTCACCCGTCTCCAGGGCTGGTTTGGAGGGACAAATCCTCCCTTTCCCCTGAATTTGCCTTGAGCAGAGGGTTACTTACCTTCATGGGGAAAATGCTTTTTTGCTTTTAATGGTTCATGAAAACAGTTCATGTCCTCTAAAATATTAGGGCAGCTGTAACCTCAAAGAATGACATATTAGTTTTCCATTAAACACCTCTAGTGTTATTTTTAGGAATGGACAGCACAACCTATATAAAAACTTAAACTGCGTGAACATCAACTTTCAGAGCTGAAAGAGGACAAGTTTCTGAGCACACCACAAGCCAGAAAAACACTCTCAAATTAAATGAAAAGACACAGGGTTGTGCAAGTACTTGGGAATATCCTGGATATCCAGTCACCACAGGATAAATATGAATTGTCACCCAGATCAGTTTTACCTAATGTATAAAGATCAATCAAATGAACTCCTGAAATAATTCTGGGCTTTGAATGTGAGATAATTAGAACCAAAGCAAACATTTTATTGCTCAGAGCTAATTTCATTCAGCCAAGAGGTCTTCTAAGCCCAAGACCAGGGTTGCACCTGTAATGTCAGTGGCTTTGCTAATAACAGTTAAGAATCCACTTCTTGAGAAAACAGCAAAAAAATTTTGAGCTGATAAAAGATTTCTGCTTGTGAAAAAAAAGTACCTTCAGCAACAGCAAAAGAAGCTCTGAAGATTAAAATAGTGGTTTAGGAGCATGATGTGTGCTGAAGCAACTCTTTGAGTTGTCTGAGGATTCTGAGATTTGCAAAGCTGAACTGATTGAGGTATGTGACAGCACAGAGAGGCAAATCACTGTCACTCCAATGGGCACAAGGGAGTTACCTGAGGTGTTGAAATGCCTGAAACTCTCACTGGCAGAGGACAGAATACAGTTTACATTTTTAGTCTTTAAATAGAGCAGTCACACTACTACCCTGGCTCTCTCTGGTTTGATAATTATACCATGATATTTGCTAGCGGACCTGACTTCAAGAGGGAAAATATATCCCAATTTTCCAGTTGTACCTATTTGCAATCTGGGATCCAAGCAGGTCCCCCTAGCAGAGCATCTTCCTGCAAACTGGGCAAGAATGTTCCCACCAAGTACGTTTAACCAGTGTGCAGGGACTGTATAAAAGAAAAATTAGAAACGAACAAAGGCAAACAAAATGAATGGCAGATAGAAAATAAAAAAAAATATGAAGATCCAATTTTACAAATCACTGGAAAATTCCACTAGCTCAAATGTCAAGATCTGTATATAAATTCAGTGTAAGCAACAAGGGGCTGATTTTCAAGTCTGCTCTCACCATTTTTACCATTGCCATTTGAGCATCTTTTATTGGGTTTAAAACTATGGCACTAAGAAAACAATAAGCCCATGAAATTAATTCTGACTGGATATGATAGACTAGAAAATATTTCTGCTGCCCGCATAAGTCTGTTTTATTACAGCAGAATGGCATTCATTTTCTTTTCATGCACACACACACAAATCAGTTCCTTGCTGACCCTCAGAGCAGGAGGTGAGTCAATGCCAGTTCTGATGCACCCATGGACACAGGCTGTTATACAACTTTTTACACCATGTGAACCAAATTCACCAGCCACAGAATAGGTCATAGAAATAGTTTGGTTTGGAAAGGGCCTTTAAAGATCATCTCCAACCCCAGTGTTTAAACTGTGTCTCTTCTTCCTTACTGACATGCTACTAGTAGTTACAAAGCAAACTTTTGAGTTGTACTGACAGAAATGAGCTTTACCTGTGTCACAAGGCAGCCAGACCTCTTTGGGGCACCACAGACCAGCTACTGTCTGAGGTGCATCCAAAAGAGAAGGACTACAGGTACAGGGAAACTGGGTGAGAATTTCCTGGCATTAGTCTTTCTAATAAAAATTACAACAGTTGGAAAAGTCCTGAGCAGTTGATGCAATTCTCAAATCAGAGTTTTGGCTCATGGAACTTGCTAGCTTTGCAGACCTGAAAACAAACAAACAAAAAAAAAAAGATAAAACCTTCAAAAACTCATGAGGCCAAAAAGAACAGCTATAGCTCATGAAATCAGGCACATTTGGCCCACACTTCAGTGTGTAAAACCAGCTGTGTCTGCTCTGTCAACATTCATTGAAGGAATCATAGGAAGTAATAATAGGAGAAAAGTTTCCTATCTTTCTTTAAATGCAGAGATTATTTAATAATATTTAGCTTAAACAAGTTTACACACATTTGTGTGCTTTTTTTTTTGTCTGAAAACAAGCCCAGAAAATTTCATCCCAAAAGCTGAAAATTGTAACAAATTGCTAACCAAGTTAGAATGGGAACCATTATACCACTTTATCTTTGTTATGTTAATTTACAACTACTATTCCCTTAGGCCTAGCAGAATGCCAGACTCTAATCTCTTATCAGTCTTTCCCCAGGACAAGTGGTTCATGTGGTCCCTCATATTTAGATATCATGCAAAAGTGATACTGTGAATTTTGGGTCAGTTTTGAAATCCTGTGTCTTCAACTCCTCTTCCTGTGACATAGTTTAGAAGAGCCACCAGACTGACATTGCATAAAAGTCGTCTTCCCCTGAATTCATGAGCCTTGAATAGATGTGTGGGCACATCGAGGTGTGAGGACCTGCACACAGAGAGGAATACTGCACCAGTCAGAAGCATAGAGCACATTATAGATCAGCTATATACTTTATATTAACATTCTAACAAATAGATCTTGTGACATAAACTGCAATGAGGGAAAAGGGGAGCTGGTTAAATCTACCCAAGGTGCCACATTCATGGAGAAAAGCAAATTCTGGTTTATCACAACCCTACTGGTGCACTCCCAAAGGCTTACCCACATGACCCTTCCCTGAGGGAATTTTCCCATGCACATCTTCTGGGCTCCTCTTTCCTTGTCCACCAGAGGCCTCGTGTCTCACTCGCTGTTCCTCCCTTCCCTGGCAGCAGGAGCCCTTTGCACCTCTCAGATGAAGGTGATTTGCTCCAGGTGGAGGGTGTAACAGGGATGCACAACCCCACCCTCAGCCCTTTGCCCACCACCTGATACCGGGAGGTGGCAAAAATGCTTTGGGTTCACCTCCTTGAAGGCATTTCTCCCCCAGAAGCTCCCACCAGGTGTTTCTAATCTCTTTCTTTCCTCACCGTGCACTTTATGCGTGCACATTTGTAGGGGGGCAGAGAGTGAGTGGTGGCTTGAACATCTGTTATTCTGCAGTGTGGCTTCCTCCTGATTCTGCAATTTACTTGGGGTTGTGTGGGAATTCTCACAGGCCACGTTTTGGAAGGGTTAGTGAACAAGTGTGAGCAGCTGTACATGCTCACTTTGAAAGATTATCCTTTCCTATCCAGGACCTTATACATATTTAGATTTATCTCTATCTCATCGTCAACTCTCTGCTTTATGGGCATCCCTCTCTGTCTTTAAAATAACCGTTGGCTGTTATAAAAACTTTGGGTTGATTTTTTGCAAGCAATTTAACTAGTTTCCCCCCCCTTTTTTCTTACCTGTTGCCCTCTATGTGCAGCTTCTCAGCAGGTTCCTGACCCCACCTGTTTGCAAACCCACATAACAAAATCCAGCTCACATGCACTCAGCATTGCTCCAGCCAACACTTCATGCAGTCTCTATGCTGAGTATTTGGCAGCATCTGGCTCATCAGCCAATTTCTCTTGCTGCTGGGTGCCCCTGAATAGTTGTGTTGCCAAATTGACAGCCAGCTATTGCTCATCTAAAGTATGTCTCTCAGACAACCATTAAAGACGTTTAAATGAAGTTTCTCTGCCCAGTACTCAATGCCCAATGAAGGGTTGGGTTGTATTATTTCACCCTCATTTCAAGGATCTACCCAGGACCACCAAATGACCTTCAGCTGTGATAATCGTGCCACAATAATGGCAGCATTTGGAACTACACACATCTTAAGAGTAAGGAATGAAGACTTACAATTGACCTAATTTTTTTCACACTGTTGTAATCACACATGTATCTCTGTGTGTCTGGGAGTGAACAATGAAATATCAAACCCTAGATATTTTGACTAGTATAGGCTATTTCAGTTGGAAGGGACTTACAACAACCATCTTAGTTCAAGTACCTGACCAGTTCAGAGCTGATATCTGATTGGATGCTTCTTTTTTTCCTTTAAAGCCACTTGAACAAAAATTACAGCACTGTACTCTCTACTGCACTCTCACCTTGCAAATACTTCACAGCCAAGCCCAAGAACATTGCAATTCCCATTACCACTGAGCATGTGCTGTGCACACAGTGGACTGAATTTCATACTGTCAGAGAGTAGTTTGGGTTGGAAGGGACCTTAAAAATCATCTGCCTCCAAACCCCAGATATGGGCAGGGACACATTCCACAAGACCAAGTTGCTCAAGGCTCCATCCAGCCTGGCCTTGAACACTTTCAGTGATGGGGCATCCACAGCTTCTCCAGGCAACCTGCTCCAGTGCCTCACACCCCTCACAGTAAAGAATTTCTCCTGAAAATCTTATCTAAACCTGCCTTCTGTCATTTTAAAGTCATTCTCCTTTATCCTATCATGCCATGGCCTTGTCAAAAGCCCCTCTCCAGCTTTTTCTCTCAATGTCTCCATAGCAGAGGTGCTCCAGCCCCTGGAGCATCTTTATGACCTCTTCTAGAACTTGCTCCAACAGCTCCATGTCCTTCTTATGTTGGGGGATGCCAGAGCTGGATCCCACCTGAGAATCAGGTGGGAACTCAGCTGAGCAGAGCAGAGGGGATGAATCAAATCAGGCTGTACATTGTATTTGTGGACTTAAAAACAGCATTTTATAGGAACTGTGGAAGGCGAGAGCCTGGCAGAAGACAAGCCCAGACGCAGCGTTCCACATTTATTCCAATAGCTCCTGGTGTTGGGGGGCACAAAAAGAGATGTTTCACCCCAAATGCATCATGACCCCCAGGAATCCCAGACCTTTGGGGCTCCAGCAGGGCATGGGTACACGTGTAGCAGGGCACTGGGACCATTCTGCCCTGAAGCCAAAGATGCAATGTGAGATAAACATCACATAATCACAGTAATCCTGGGAATTTGTCCCGATTTACTCACATGAAGTGTCGGGGCTGCACTTGCACTTGCACTTGCTGCAATTCCCCATTACAGGGGAGGATTTGCTGCACACCAGGGTTTGAGCTCTTAATGAAAGAGTGACCCCAAGGCCAGCCTGGGAACAGCATGGTCTGTTGGTCTTTAATTTGTACACAACCCAGTGCCATGCAGCACGAGGAAGGAGAGGGGATCCGAGTGGCTGCCTGCCCCCATGAGAAAGATCTGCCTTGCTGAGGAGTAATCACATGAATATTCTCAAATTTCAAACCAAATTCTAAACAGGAGTCATCCCGTCTCCCTCACACACATCCACCATTCCATTTAATTTTTACGGTTTTTTCCTCTGCAAAATATACAATATGGCAAAAAAAGTTACAGAAAGAGGTTTTTCTTAAGAAACCAATGCTGTGTCATTTCCTAGATTGCATTCTTTTCTTTCTCTCTCCTAATTCAGAGAAAGCCACTTTCTTATCCGTGCTGCTGCCAACCTCCTACTTACAAGAGAATGAATCCAAAATAAACTCATTCATTCCAGTGAAGATACACGGGAATTACTTCAATATAACTCCAAGTATAAATTTTCCCTGATACTCCTTAACCACTGTGCAGATTCCTGTTGTGTGCTCAGATTTCAGTTTCAGCCTGTGTCCAGCACTCTTAGTAGCCCATTTAATGTCAAAAAACCTCAGGTATACTAGAATTTAAAGAAGAAACAAAGGCATTGCACTATCTTGTCTCAGTTAATAGTTGGTATTTATCTGAAAGAAAGTGTAAGGCTTTTCTTTCCTTCTTTTCCTTTTTAAATTTAAAAAGAGGTATTCATTATTCATTAAACCCCACCCCCCAAAAAAACCAAACAAAAACAAATCAAAAAACCAAACCAACAAACAAAAAAGAAATACCAAACCACCAAACCAAAACAAACCAAGAAGCGAGATTCTCTAGCGTTAGATTTTAGCTTCATTTCTTAGTTCATGGCAGTGTGATGTGGGGAGATGCAGGCAACTGGACCAGGCTCATGTGAGGATAGTGAAAGAAACATTATTTTTTGACATGTAAGTTCGACATTTCTCTATCTTCATTTTAAAAGCATAGCTATAAAATGGAAACATTTCCATAATAGTCATATTCCCAAATAAGAGGATGTTAATTAAAGGCTTTAATTTGTTGGTTTTAACCTTTATCATGAAAAAATATTTTTAAAAAATCAGAGGTAAGAATCCATGTGACCATTCAATCTAATATATTCGATTTATACCATTTTGAAATTTCCTGTAAGAATATTAAGACGTTATTCATTCCTGTGTTGGCACAGGGCTCTGAGGCACTCACTTAGTTCTCTTGTGTAAAAGATTAGGTACTGAAATTTGTCCCACTTTTTATTTATGAAAACACACTGCAAAGCACACAGGATACCAGCAATGGCTGCATTTCAGCTACAAGTGATCCCTGTGGAAATTGGGATTGCTTAGAAGGACGTGTACCAACACACAAAGAGGATTTTTTGTTCTTAATTACCCGCCCGCATGCAGGAAGGCAGGGTGTGTATATCAGTAAATCTCTGAAGTTTGGAGGAGAGGTAATACCCAGGATTAAAACTGTTACAGACACGTTATTTCTTGCCATACAACGTGGAAATATCAAAGTTCACACCCTGTTTTTTTGGAAGATCAAACCAAGTGGATGGCAGAACCTGCCTGGTTAAGAAAAGCCAGTTTGGGATTCATGCTCAGTTACATGCTCACTACACTGAAGAACTTGAACTGCTTTTTTTCCACCAATTTTTAATTCTTCCAAATTATGTCTAGGCCATGACCTAAAAAACAGCAATTGCAAGGACACTGCGCCACAGTGAGGAAGAGGAAAGTGGAAACATCTCTCTGAATGAGTGGTGGGTGTTTTGGGACATGCCCTCAAAGCTCATTCCCTGATGCTCCATTTCCAGCCCTGCTCCTCCCAAATCCCACTCAAAGCCTGGGGACAGCTGAGCATCACACACAGCATTTCTGCATTGCACTGTGAAACCTTTCCCCAGTCTCAGAGAGTTTTATTTCCTCTTCTTCCCCCCAGCTCAGGACAGACGAGCAGGGAGCAAGAGCATGTGATCAATAGCCTCTTGCTTCAAAATCTGTAAGCTTATGTCATTGAGGCCTTGGTGCATAAAAAGGTCTTCTCCAAAAGACTGTGGAGCCTGACTGACCACCACAGTGTGTCCCCAGAGCCACTGTTAGTCCTCTTGTTTTACACTCATCATGGTGGCACACGTGGTGAACAGCTAAATACTCAGCTTTGGCTGGTTCATCTGTCACCTATATCCATTCTCCACACTTTCCCTAAGAGCTTGAGGGGAAGGTGAGTTTTAGTCCATAACACATGGCTGTGCAGAGAAATCCACATCCATGGAAGTGCTGGGTGTGGTGATGGCAACTCTCTGAAGCTCTCCTGAAGCACAGTCTCCCCACCTCATCATGACATGTCTCTCAAATATCTAAGAGTTGAGTGGGATGTTCAAATGTGAATATTAGTACTGATCTCTGTTTGAAACCATATTCTTGTCCCAGCCTGCTCTCACGAGCCTGCCAGCTTTGCAGGAACACTGTGTCATGCAACCAGAATTCTAAGGAAGGCCCCCCAATGGTGTCTGGGGTGAAGCTGTGGGATGGAGTTGCTCTGATGTGTCCAATCCTCCCAGAAAATGAAGAGACACCTTTATTATTTCTTTTAATCTGGGGTATCAGTAGGGTTCTCTTGTCCTCCTCTTTCCCTTCCCAACCCACCGAACCTTCACTGGCAGGACAGGTCATGCTGCCATGTCCCTTTTGTTTTCAGAGGTGTAGCAACCCTCTGGTGTTCCTGCATCTCCTACATAGATCTGGATGTCTTAAAGGTGTTGGATAAACTGCTGTATCTAGGGTGGGAAAGAGAGACGGCAGAGCTCAGGGCAGGGAAGGGAACAGGAGTCACAGGGAGGCTTGTTGGCAAATGTCACCAATCAAACTGAGCAGCAGAATAAGGCATTTGCCTTGCTGGATCTGTACCACCAGAACAGACTTTTGTGGGTGAGTCTGAGTTCAGGGCCAGGGTGAATGAAACCAGGGTTGGCCACGGCTTGATCTACATGCCCTGCATCCCCTGCCTCAGCCTGCCTGGCTCCCACTCCTTCTGCCAGGCAAGGACCCTGCTCCACCTTCTCAGAAGAGACTGGTTTTCCTGGTGTGCCCTGCCCTTTCCCCAAGCCTGAGAGACAGCCCCAGTGAAAAGGAAGGTGTCTGTTGGGTCTGTGGGCTCTCCCCTCCCTTGGGGCAGTGGAGACTCATTACTGCTCCTCCTGGCTTGGCTTTACCATGTTTAGCTATCTGTGGCTGTTATACTCCAACACATTCCATTCTGCTTGCAGCCATGTGTTGGTGGACTGGAAAAGGTTGTGGATGGCTAGCTTGACAGTCCACAGCTTCCCAGTTTTCTTGGAAGTCCTGTTCTGGATGTCAGCTGAGTGAACCTCCTGGAAGGAGAGAGCACATGCAGCATGGAGACATGCCCTAGCAAAGGTAATGATTCAGCACCAGAGACCCTGGCTTGGAGACCCTAACTTCCTTACTCCAGACTGGTCTGCATTCATTCTTCTCCAACCCATCGAGGGGCATGAAATTCGGAACCTCTTCTAATCCCAGAGACTGTTACTGGACTCTGCCATAACCCCATGGCTGAAGGATGAGCCCTCAGCCAGTCTTGACAGAGCCAGGCTTGGAGATCTTCCCCTGCCCATCCCACAACTCCTTACCCACAGGGGGATGTCACTTTGAGCCTGGTCAAAACATACAGCTGGGTGTCAGCAGTGGGGGCAAGGCTAACACCCTTCCTGGGGGGCATTTTGGACCCACAGGAGATCACACTGGTACAGGATGAGCTCTTTTCCACACAAGACCTATCAGGGCTTTCCGTATCTGTGGTACAAAACCTTGTGCCCTGTCAGTCCTGCTCCTCACTGTTCCAGTCTCAACAGGCCCAAGACCCTCTTCACCAGGGGAGGGGAGGAGTTGGTGGTGCAGCTCTGGGTCATCTGGTGTACCTGTACAGTTCTTCGAGATCTCTCCACATGGGATTTCACCTGGGTCCTCTTGGCATGCAAGTCCCTCTACCAGTCAGTGATGATTCTAATCTTCTCTCTAAAGGCCTGGTGGCACTACAGTGAGGGTGACATGGTTGCCTGCACCCAAAATTTGTCACCTGCCTCCCAAAAAGCCTCCAAAACACCACAAGCCATCCCAACCATGCCCCAGCACCCACCCATCTTTCTCAACTCATCTTTCTCTGCCAGGGTCTTTTCCACCTCTTAGGCTTCTTCTTCTTCAGGAGGTGAATAAGTGAAGATTGGGAGTCCAGCCTGGTTTTTGGTTTCCTTTCTTCCCCTTCCTGAAGCCCAGGCCTTCCTGCAGGACCGTGCCCAAGCTTTGGTGTGTTGATGCTTGCCTGCCACGCATCAGGCACCAGGCACATCCAAATTAAACAGATTTAATGACCCCTGCAGCAAAAGCACCAGGGCCATGTGCACGTGCTTCACTTTCAGAGTCTAACAAGGAGAACGTCTCTCCATTCAAAAGGAATTTTTTTCTCCTGTTAGTTATGATAAAAGTTCAAGCTGGAGATAAGCTACAGAGACTGGGCTGAATACTTCAAGGGCTGATAGTCAAATTACAGGGCTTGCGTCATCTGGGAGGAACCAGCACCAACAGACTCTATCAACCTCTTGGTGGTTTTACTCTCACTCATCCCAGTGCAACATCTCTGCCTCTACCAACATTTTCTCCAGTGACAGGAAAAGATGTGTTTGAGGAGAGAAGACATAGGAACAACTGTGGACATCATCTGGACTCCGACACTCTCTGCTAGAAGTGCAGTTTCTAACCCTTTTTTGCACTGGGGTTGTGGAGACCAGAAGAGGAAAATTAAGTCTTGGAAGCCTTCAGAAATATTACATGCTAAAGACCACACACCAGCACGCTGTGAAGGACAGGCTGTAGCTCCAGCCTCAGCGTGGACAACTGGTGTTGTCAAGAAACTTTGACCAGTGTCAGGGTTTTTCTTAAATTTAGAAGTCTATAAATCTTCTCTTCTGCCTCCAAAACACCGCTTTTGCCTATCAAACCCTTGCAAGCAATCAGCAAAATGAAAAGGCATTAAAGAGACACAGAACATGACTGAGCTGCTGGTGTGGAGCCTGTGCTGTGGCCATGGAGGCCACTGGAATGGGATGTCCTATGCCACCACTGGCTTTGCAAACTTGCCTAAATCATCAGCTTGTCAGTTTGCTGATCCCATCTGTCCCTCAGGTATTAGATCCACACACTTTCCCCTGAGCTAAGGAAACTGCCCTGGGCAGCACCCCAGGGTACTTTCAAAGGACACTTTCCAGTTTAAGAAAAAAAATTACTCCTTGTTAAAAGCAAACAAGCAGCATCCCACAAGGTGCCCACAGAACCTCGGCCTTTCTATTTTATTACTTTCCTAACAATTTTGTCTGCTCTGGATAAATAAAATCTCTCCTGACAAGTGGAAAGGTGCCCAGATGGAAAGAGCAGGTTGTTCCAAGGACCAGCTGGTTCCCCAAGTCCTGGTTTTCTCTCCCATGCTCTGCAGCATCTCACTGAGAAACTTCCCCAGCTGGGACACAGTCTGCTCTGCCAGGGGCTGCAAGAGAGCTGCTCACTTGCAGGTGGAGGTGTGTCAGGAAAACTGCCAGGCAAGGCATTAAGCAATGAACAACAAGCAAACAAGAGTGCAAAATTCCCACCAGCTGCAGCAGGAACAGTGACAAGGAGCCAGCTAATATCCTACATCTGCTGTGTGTTGCAGTAACCCCAGCTCCTCCTCCGCTTTTCTCTGCCCACATCTTACACCTCCATGGGGCTTTGGCTGGGATTTGGAAATCCAAGAGGCAGGATGTTTGCCTTGGTTTGCTCTGGTGTACTATCACAGGCCCCTGGGAATATTCAGCCACAAACAATGACCAGTTGCCCTTGTTCTGACCCAACTTGTGGCTGGCACACAGCATGACAACACATCACCTGGAGCAGTTCTCACCATCACAGACTCTTCCTGTAGCCAATTTCTCAGCACTGGCAGAGACAATGGATGGAAGTCAAGCTTACACATTCCTGACATGTGGTCAAACAGCCTGTGGCACCAATATGTGGAGAAATGGGCACAGGGAAGGCTGAGTGGCCACAACTCTGCTTTGCCCACAAGCCCATCCTCGTGCTGTGACCTCCAAGGAGCACCAGTCTGAAATGGGGCAATCCAAGGCCTTCTCTAGTTTGAGTTCTGCTGAAGAGCAGACTGAGCCAGATTCAGTTGTTTCTGCCATCTCTTCTCTACACGTCTCTTGGGAGGCACAAGGATACTCCTAGGGCAGAGAGGAGCCCATGAAGGTAGAGACTTACTGTTGACCCTGCTTGGAGCTAGAAGTCAGAAAAAACTCCAGAGATCCCTTCCAGTAGGTCCCTCAAATTATCCTACAATTCTGATAACTCCCCATTAGTCTTCCACCCCATACTGCCACCCTTGGCAGAAAAAGCCCTCCGCAGTGAGGACAGGGGCATTTGGCAGCCCTTTCCCCACAGTCTGGGCATATGAGGCAGAGCTTTCATCTCAACCCCTGGTACTTGTAGAGTCTCATATTTTCGGGGGGGGGGGGGGGGGGGGTTGGGGGGGGGGGTTGGGGGGGGGGGGACTGTTTTGTTTCTTTTTAACTTTACAATAATTTTAATTTTACAACTTCATAAATCAATTCCTCTTCCTTGCTCTGCCCCACACCTCCTGTCTGGGTGTGACTTTAAGCAAATGAGACCCTTGAATGAAAATTCACTTTTTTCTTCTTTTTTTTTTTTTTTTCAAGAAGTGCTCATGTCTCCTCAGCCTCAAATATTTCATGCAGGTTGTGCCATGTATTTCACAAGCTAAGCCAAGCAAAACACTGCCTTCCATATACACTGCAAAAAAAAGTTTTTCAGGCTCAAAGCATTTCTGTCTTTGGCAGATCCTTTTCTCAAAGCATACCAAAGAAAAAGTATGGAAATGAAATACAAAGAGTGGTTAAAATAATATTTTGGGTAGAGATGAGCTCAAACCAAACCCCAGATTAGAAAGCCAGATACCCCCCAGATACCATGCCTAAAACGAGGAGATTTGTTGTGATACTCAGAGAACAACTGGAAAGCATTGCAGGTCTCCCACCGAGTTTAATTTCCTAATTGAACTTATAAAAGTCTTAACCCCTACCAGTCCTCACAGTTAACACAGATCCTTTTATATTTATATCATAGATTGTATTTACCCAGGCTGGCCCTGTGTGGGTTAGATGGGGGTGGATGTGCTGGTGGGGGGCAGATGGGGGTCTGGCATGGCAGAGAGGCTCCACAAGGCAGAGGGGCTCTGCTGAACCTGGGCAGGGGACCCAAAGCTTCCCTGGATTTCAGTGTGGTTATTTCTGCTGTTTGGATCCAGCCTGTCACTGACGTGGGCACAAACTGCAGTGTAATTTGGGGTTTCAGACCCAGCATTTAGGACTGGATCCAAAACTCGAATGGAAGAAATTTCGGAAAGAGGCTTTTAAGAGTTTAATTTGAAACAGAAAACCCATGAAACTATTTTTGCCCTGGTCTTTAATTGAACTATTTTTTTTAATCCTCTAGTATGCCCAGGCTCTTCAGGCATCCAGCAGCAGTGTCTCAGTATTAAACATGACACTTTATGCTACAGGAGTGATGAATGACTGACAAACTCAGCTTCCTGTGAACCTGCTGTTCTGGAGAGGTAAACAAACAGCATGTTACAGCTCCATGTGTGCACTCAGCAGCAGCCATAAGGAAAGCTGACTTTAAAGAAAGCCTATCTTAACAGCAGATTTCAAGAGGATAATTGCACCTACTAATCGATAAATACTCTCAGAATCTGATGATGCAAGTCTTAGAGGCATATTTAGTTTCTGTATCCCAACAGAGAGTCCATGTATGTGACTGTAAATGGGACAGTTTAATAAAGTGTATTTTTCCCTCTAGTTTAATATTTTTATAAATCTTAAAATAACCTTAAAAATATTTGTCCTAGTACTCGACAGGATTTGGGCTTGTTTTTCTATCAATTTAGTGGTTGTAACACAGGTCTTAAAATAGAGGGGAAGGGAGACTGTTGTTTTGTTCCAGAAGCTGAGTGTGTACCCAGCACGTCAGCCCCATTGTACAGAGCTCCTGCCATCATGAGTCAAAACCATCCCAGCTTCCTTCCAGACAAGGATGGACATGCCCTGGGCTCTGGCCACTGCTCTGTTCCATCCTGTACTGTGCCAGGGCTGCTCCTGTCTGGTACCCACAGCGCAGGCACGTGCCCAGCCAAATCCTCCCCATCTTCAATAAGCCAGGTAGCCACACCTCTGTGCCTCCACCCTAAAACAAGGACTGGACTTGGCTAACATGCTGAATACTCAGTGAAGCACTTGCTTCTAGGCAAAATGAAACCTCTTGGGTATGAAGGGTCCACAGTGCAGGAGAAAGAACTCATTAAAAATCCTGGTTTTCATGTTAAGTATCATGTTTTTAATGTTTCAGGTTGTTGAATCCTTGTCCATCACAGTTTGACACTTGCTGTTTGCAGGGGTCATGTCCCACCTTAAATGCATGCAGCTCACCCAGCACAATCCCAGCTCTGCCCCAGCAGCAGTGCCAGCATCTCCCTGCTCCCCTCACCAGATTCTTGCTGCCACTGATGCATGGGGACAGATTCCTGTTCCTCTCAGCCTTCCCAAGCAGTTTTGGGAACTGCAGGCATCCAGGCTCAAAAGCAAAATCTGGAAGGTAGTTTTGTAGCAGAGAATGTTCCTGGACTCCATCAGCAACATCTTCAGACTCGGTCACCTTTCAAAAAGACAAACTCCATGAACACTGCTCTCATATACATACACGCACACACAAAAACAGTTATTAGCTTAATAGGGTGAGTATCAAAATGCAACAATAAATTATCTGACATCTTTATTACTTAGAATGACTGATTCAAACAAAGCTAACCCTTTAATTATGTTTATATAATGTAATTTGGCATAAGTCATAAAGCACCCCTTTGGCAATGCCAGATTAAATATTTTACATTTGCTTGGGCAGCACATTACAAGAATGGAAGTGGTTTTTTTGCCCGATGCTCTGGAGCAGTGACTGCAGTAGTGTGGATAAGAACAAGGGCATAGAGGTTCTGCCCCGAAGGAATTGTCCTGAGATCAAGGGACCCCAACCCCATATGCCACTTTGTAGAGCTCCTCTTCCTACCCTCACACCCAGGAGAATGGAACCACTGCCATTTGCCAAGACCAAAACAAAAGGCCCTGCTCATACCAAGGGCACCAGTGGTGCCTCTGTTCTTGATGGTGGGGTTTCCTGGGTTGCTCCCATTTCTGCCCACTGCACCTTCTCTGAGTCCTTCTTCTATGTACAATGGGAGAAGGGGTCCCACTTTATGCCACAACCATTTTGGCTAATTGTCCTTGAGAGGGTTTATACCTGGAATTTCAGAGAGAGGATGAAGTTCCATGAGCTGTTCTGCAACAGGGCACAGGACAGAGAGAAGTCTCTGTGTCCAGATTCCCAGAGCCCATTTTCCCATCACTCCTAAATATCTTCCCAAGAAAAATGAGTTCCCATACCAGGCTTGGTGTCTGGGTTCCTCTCTAGGAAACTCCCCAAAGATCCCACATTTTAAGCTCCATGGCTCAGTTCTTCACTGTTGAACTAGAAATGCCTGTTGCCTGTTTCAAAAGAATGCAAATAAATACAGCCCTCACTCCCAGAACAGGTCCCATGAAGCTGCCCCTCCACTGCCCGCACATCAGGAACATAGATGGAGACGAAGTTTGAACAAAGCCCCTCAAGGTCCAGGATAGCCACTTTGCTGGCAACAGCCTGATTGCCCTTCCCAAGGGATTTTCCGTGAGTCACCACCACCATGCCGAGAATCTCAGTTCACCCTCAGCCCTCTGAGACCCACATGCCTCCTCTGACCACGACCACCTACGCCAAAGTATCTAAATTCTCCACTGCCAAGGACCACCCTGACCTCGCAGGTCTTCCAGAGAGGTTTCTCTGACTTGGTTCTGCTGCTACAGTGGCAGCACAAAGTTGATATTCATAAGCAAACAGCACAGTAGAATCCAGTGCAGGGAGAGTGTGGTTGTATCTTTCTGCAGCCAGTGGGATGGAAAGCTGCATTCACAGTCTCCTGGAGCAGCCAGCGTGAACTTACTGCTGCCTTACTACTTTGTTTAAGTTCAGACTATTTCACACACTCCCACTTTGCCCAACATACCCTTTGTATAATGTAAAGTAGGTATGAGTTTCAAATGCTCACTATGAACATCAATTTGGATACTGCAAGAGGTACCTAAACCTCTCTTCACTGTTGTAATTAAGTGACGTTTGTAAAGATATCAATAATGAATGAGGATACAGGACAGACAACAGGAACTTGAACTTTTTCAAGTAACATGTGGAGCCAAATGGTATAGACTTAGATTCAAAATTAATTTAAAAAAAAAACAACAAAACAAAACAAAAAAGCCCTAAAAATAATTCAAGTAGTCCAAAAAACAATGCATAATATACAATTCAGAACAGAAACTTTGACTAATGTAAAGAGACGAGATCTTTGGAGCACTGAGCAGAGCAGTTTACAATTTCTGGTGTATGTCATGTTTGCATCAAAGTGTTTCAATTACAGAATTAATAAATCCATCCACACAAAATTTCTTTGAGTTCTTCAAAGACAGCCTGGACTGTTTTGCCAAAGCACTTTCCCTTTTTTGCCTTCATATAAATTACGGTGTGCAAAAAAATAAGTCAATTAAGAGAGAATAGGCATTATGAAATACTTCCCTTTGCATAAGCACACAGGCTTGCAAATCTCATTGAAATTCTGTTGAGTTGCATTGCCCACACAACTTGCAATCTTAGTCAAAGCCACACAAAAGGCTTCCCTCCCCATTGTTTACAGGAGCGTTTTGGGAACGGGGCATACATTGCTGCGCAGGAAGGGAAGCAGAGACAGGAGTGAAATGTAGTTTGTTGAGCTAATAAAACAGCAAGGCTTCCATTTGTTTCCTTAGTCCTATAGAGCCACTCCTGTTCAGGACTTGCACGCTCCACTGTTCGCAGAGCTGGTGACTGCTGACTGGTAAAGCTTGTGGGCTGGTCACGTTTTAACCATGAGAATGTTTCCCAGCCATTATTAATGGCAGTGGCTTAATACATCATTTAAGAGGTTGATATATGACAACAAAGGGACAGAAAGCCCTAAAGAGACCTGCTGTACTTAACTAGCTAAACTCCTCTAGAGATTACAGCAAGCCCAGAAAAAAACCATGAAATTCATCTAAATTCAGGGGATTCTGAAGTTTGCAAGGCGTTTGGCCAAAAGCAACCTAAATATTTTCATATTCCTTTACATAAAGTTACCAGTACTGCCTAATTACATGAGTAATAAGAGACAACAAAGTCTCCTTCTCACACATTCAGAACACTCTTTCATGCAGCAAGGAACATATATATAAAATAATTAAGACGGACATCAATGAAAGCAAGAAGGGGCATGAGTTTGGAAAATCTGCCAAACCACTGGGACTTCTGGCAGAACACCCTGAATGTCTGGGATCTACTTATTCAAATGCGGGCATCAAACTTCTCCAGGGAGACAGCCCATGCAGGTCAGAAGTCACACAAGACCACAGGACAGCAGCTGCCTCCTGCTGCCCTTGCAGGTGAACTTCCCACTTCAGCTCCAAGGCAGCTGTGGCAGAGAAACTGAGCACAGATGAGAGAAATTCTGTAAAAAGAATACCTCAGGAAAAAAGGTATCAGAGATTCCCACACTCATGTCCCAGGAACTGGGGCTGCTCCAGCTCCATCCTGCCATTTCTAGGGGGCCTACAGACCATTTCTGAAGACACAGGCATATACAGATGGGAAGAAAAGCCCAGGTGTGCAGGAGTTCATTGTTTCCCCCTACCCCAAATATTCAGACAAGGTGAGTGAGGGAAAATTTAACTTTACTTGGTTAGTGACCTCAGACCATCATGGCTGCAGCTGTTTAATGCTGCTCCATCCATTTGCAATGCCAATTCTCTGAAACCTATTGAAGGCAAAGGATGCCTTCTGCTCAGCAGAAAGGGCTGAGTATCAGCTCTAAACTGCTTTTCTTGCCTCTTGGATATCCTAGCTTAGTCCTTCACTATTTTCAATTTACTCCCTCACTTTTCTCCTGTTGAGGAGGAAAGAGAAAAGGGGAAAAGGGTTCAATCTAGATCTTCTGCTGATTTCAATAGGACAGTGATAATTTACAAGAGGGGATAATGCCACCAACAGGTGAACTCAGCTTTTTCCTGATTTACACCAGGGATGAGGTTCACCATCAGCCAGTGGCCCCCTCAATAAGAGACGACTTCAGGGTGGTTTATTTCTGAACCTCACTTTTAGACCAGTGTGACAGGAGAAGGTGTCCTCTTCTGTGAAACCTCATCTTTATGTGGTTGTGTGCCTGGGGGTTGGGTGAAGCCTCCTGAAGATTTTTAGAAAAACTAAGAAAAGAAGTTCTCCTTTCCACAAGAGCAAGGCAGCCTCAAGTAAGAGGAAGGCATGTTGAACTCTGCAGCTGAGGTCAGAGGAGGATACTGGGCCATTTCTTTGGGCTGTGCAATCCCTTCCCTAAGCAGTCACACACCACCCTGGTCTCCCAGTGCAGCCTCAGCAGAAAGACCTCCCATGCAGCAGTACTCAGAGCCCAGTGTCTAAACAAACTTCTATTTCCTTTGTTCAGTTCTCAACTCAGTCAAACCTCCCTTCCCCTTCTTTTTCTTCCCTGACTCCCACCATGTGCCCAGCTGGTCTGGCTCAGGGCAGTCTCAGGTGGGTGGTCACTCCCTGGCTGAGGCAGTGGTTTGCTCCCTTGCCTGCAGCCATGCCCAGCTCCAGCAGCTCTCTGACTATCAGGAAATTTGCAAACCAGAGCGATGAATTGTAGGACCTCTCCAGGGAAAGCACTTCTGGCACACCCACACACTCTTAACGCAGCTGGAATTAAAATCAGGTTTTATTTCCCTCCCTGGGTCAAGCAGAGTAAATCATCACTTCCATGGTAAGCACAGAGCCTGGGCCAGCATTGCCCAGCAATGAGCCCTAGTGACAGGGATATGTACCCACAGCAGTGAAAGATCTCCTTCCACTCACAGTGTGTTTTAGCTTGTCCCTTCTTCCCCCACCCCTGCATGTTTTCTGCTTATAACAATTAATTGCTTCATCGCTGAAGGCAGCGTTTAATCCTGCGAGCATAAATTCTCACGTACAGCGATGTGATCAGTGAGGCTTGTGGGATTAGATCCTTGGGTCCACCAAAAATTTTCAGAGGAGTGTAATTATAATCAGACATGCAGCTACATGAGTGTCTCAAGACAAGCACATGTGCAATTGCTTGTGATTTGCTGCAGTTTTTAAAATCAGAAAAATTGTTCAGGATCAAGTGAACTTGCCTGGGCAGACATGCATAAAATAAAACTGTTTAGAGAAATGGCTTTGGGGATTCTCCTGCTGGCCCTTTACCTAGTGCCCCTTCAGACCCCAACTCCTTTCTGAAGAAGTGCCTTTCCTCCACTAGGCTTTGCCTTGTTGCTTTCCTGACCTGAGCCCCTCCTGCCACCTTCTACATCAGTCCCAAACTTGAAGTTTCAGCCGAAGACACTAAAATTTTTATCTGCACATCTCACTGGCTTTTTCCTTCCAGCCCAATGGGCAAAAAAGCACAAACATGAAGTTAAGGCTTTATTAATGGCATGCATGTTCAACTGAGACAACCCATCAACCCTAAAATTGGGGAGTAAAGATCTTCATGTTATCTCTGAGATGACTTGCCTGGGACAGTGCTTCCTGTGGCTCAAGAAACAGCTTCCTGACCTCTCCTGAGGGCATATATCTCCCCCAGTTTGTTCAGATACCTTCTGATCCCTCTGCAGCTCTGGTGATACCCCAGCCTGAGGCAGCTCACTGCTAACTGCAGCCCAAACAAAAGACAGTCATGGCAGGAGGGAATGCACAGGAGGAATTCCCACCAACAAACTAGAGATTTTCATACCAAGATCGTTGAAGAAAACATTCATAAAAGATGTATTCCTCAAAGCAGATCCTTTTGCAGAACCTCTTCAGCCAGTCACTGTCCCCTTGTTGCCTTCTGCATCCTCAGCAGCTGCTGCTGAGCTGCTACCCTGCTCTGCCACCAAAAACTTCCACATTAAACTTCCCACATCACTGTCACAACTCCTGTACTTAGAAGAACCTGGCAGTGCCAGCCCACACTGTGCCTGGCCAGGTGCCTAATCCTCAAGCAACCTCCCAAATGCTTTTGATCCACATTTGCAGCTGCTTTAGAGCATTTCTCTGTAAGGGCTGCTTTGCAGAAACAACTGTCCTGACTCCACCCCTAGGGCTCTGGGGTTTGGAGCAGAGCTCTCTCCAGGTGAACCCAGTGGCAATTACTGGATGGATGTTTCAGCTGGGTAGTCCCCCACTCTGAGAGCAGCAGCTGTGGTGAACATTTCCTGAGACCTGTGGCTGTTGCTCTGGGCTTTTCTTCAGCTTCACAGCGGGAATCAGATGCTTGCGGTCACTCTTTCCCCCTAACCCTGGTGTTGGACCATCAGATGTAAGCCATGGATGATGCAGTCTGTGTTCTTGTTCCCTTAATGAGGTCTCAAAAATAATCAGCTGCGCCAAGTTATGCAAAAATCTCACCAATTTCTGAGCTACTGCAAGTGGTGACTTCCAGGTAAGACGGAGCTGAAAGGGGGCTGTAGTGAGATGGGTGCTGGTCTCTTCCCTCAGGTAACAAGTGACAGGATGAGAGAAAATGGCCTCAGGTTGTGCCAGGGAGATTTAGATCGGATATTAGGAAAAATTTCTTCACAGAAAGACTTGTCAAACATTGGAACAGGCAGTCCAGGGAGTGGTGGAATCACTGTCCCTGGAAACATTCATAAAGCATTTGATGTGGTACCTGGGAGCCTGTGTGCACAGCCAGATGCTGATGGACTGAAACTGTAATGGGTATAAGGAGAAACCTCCCTCCATCACACAGATTTTGCCCCCTGCTGATGGTATCACCACCAGCCTGTTTCATGGGCTATGGGTAAAATCTTTAAATCGGAGAAAGAGCCAACTAAGTATGATTAATAGCAAGCAATTTGCTTAATGAAACGGAGTGCCAAAGCAGGAAATATTCATTTCCCTTACTAGAAACACAATACTAATTAAAACAAGGGTAATGAAAGAGAAAAACATACATTTAATGTTCCTCCATTAAATTTCTCCAATCTAATCTATTGTTTAGATGCTCTTAGAAATATTTGCTCCCTTCAGACCACACTGGGTTTTGAATAAAAAATGGACTGAGGTAATCAGTATTTAAACCTCTGCATAGAAGGTTTAATTCCAAACCCACAAAAATATGCTTAAACATCACCTCCAGTTATGCACTGCATAAAAATTTTGCTTTCTTAAAAATGGAATTATTTATTTCTGTACTGAGTGGCAGCTGCTTGCACAGTTGATTCTCCTGAGAATTTATGCCTGGTCCAGGCAGAGGAAAGGAGCCTGGAATTAACCTCTTGCTCTCTGCTACTGGTAATTACCTTTGCCACAGAGTAGAGTGCACCAGGAGCAGAGAATCCAGGCAGGGCCCTGCCATAAGCAGCAATGAAATAAATCAAGACGTGACAGCATGAAGGGACAAATAAATCACCAGGAGAGAGGTGACATGGGGAAGGACAAGAGCAATAAGCAATAGCAGCACATGAGTTCATGGCCAACACCAGCTGGGCAGGAGATGCTTTGGTTGGCATCAGCTGAACATCTGGAGTTGGGCTGGGTTTGAGGTACAACCTGTGCTTTGAGGACAGGAAAAATGAGAGACAGAGAAATAAGAGTTCCCAAGACCTCTGAGGGAGCAAGACACCATGTCCTTTTACAGCATCTTGTCTGAGAAAGGTTCCCACAGAGAGTTAGTTCCAGGGCTAGCGACAGCTCAAAGTCATCCCAGATCCTCCTCTTCTGACACAGGAATTTACTTCATCGTTTACTATTCAAATATATCAGAAGCATTTATACAGGAACAACTCATTTTTTGAGCTTCTGTTGTACTTTTTGAAGAGAAAAATAAGTTTTTATTAAGATGCATTACTGATATTAATAAGGAAATGTCCTAAGAGAAACTACTTCCTTGGAAAGTAATGTAGAAAAGGGCTCTTCCACCTTAAAACAATACATTGGGCATGGGGGAAATAAAGAGAACATCTGCTTTTCTGATTTTTTTTTTTATTGTTGGTGGGTTGGTTTGGTTTGATTTGGGTGTTACTTTTATTTTGCTTTTTTAATTATTATTTTATTTTAGAGTGAAGGAGCAGCAGAGAGGGATTTGGCTCTCGAGGGCATCTCATACCAGTAGGTGGCAAAGATGCCTCAGCTCTCCCTTGTGACATTTTGGTGAGATGATGTGGTTGGAAGGAAAGTGAAATGAACATAGCTGCTTCCCAGAAATAATCTCCTAAGCTTTTATCTTCAATCTCCTTCCGTCCATACTGTCATATGAACTATATGGAGAAAATCCCAAGGTCAGCACAGCAGCCTTTTGGCTGAAGCCAGAGTGTGTAACCACATCCCATCCCCACTCAGCAGAAGCGTCTCATTTCCTGCAGGATCTGCAACAGGCTCTGGCTTTAGTCATGTCCTCGTTGCTGTCAGGCCACAATGGAAACACCTACACTGGGCTGCAGGTTTCTCCACCAGGAAGGACACAAACACAAAGCTGGGATATTTTAGCAGGAAGGGGCAGCTTGGTAGTTAGGGAAGACAAATCTCTTCTTTCCTGGAAAAAGTGAACATGCACAAATGGGCTTGCTCAGCTCCTCTCCCCTTATCCTACTGAGGCAATACCTGGCTAGTTTTTATACCACCAAGACATTTGTTTCTGGTTTGGTTTCTTGTCAAGCGCTTGAAGACCAGGACACACTTATATGTGGTGAATAGCAAATACCAGTGATCATTGCAGGGATAGAAGCCACATAAAATGGGGTAAGGAGAAACATGGCAATGACTGAGTGAAGAAAAACCTTTAAAAACCTGGAGGACAACAGGGCCAGGATCCGTTAAGAGGCCAACAGGGAGCCAACATAATGTAAAAAAAAAAAAAAAAAAAAAAAAAAAAAAAAAAAAAAAACCCAAACAAACATCAAAGGGAAACATAGACCATGGGCAAGGTTCTTACTTTTGTTTGTCTGCCACTATTGACTATTGAGGTCAACAGCTCTCAAAGTCCTAAACGGCATCCAATGATTTTGTCAGTATTAGGCCTTGGGAAGGTTTTGTTGATGAGAACTGGGAGGAGAGGTGTTTCTAACTATTACCAGTTTCATCCTGTAACTACTTTGAAGAACCCATCTCTGAGGAACAGAAGTGCCCCTGAAAGCTGGTGTGGGCTAAGAACCTTAGAGCCAAAATCACAAGGTGATTTTCAGTTTTTTTCAGAAAACTACCTGCGAGGGACACACACTTCCACAGTGGAGAATACCGCAAACATTAATTATGGATAAAAGAGCATACAGAGGTAAAGAAATCTATCTCACCGACCTGCTGCCCTGCTCCAGGAAAATATTTCTTACACTCCCTCCAGCTTGCATTTGGATTTTGTGGAATCAAAATCCTTCCAGACTCCAGCTTTCTATGCCCTTCCCCCTGGTTCTTTTGGACAGAATTACAAAATGATGGGGTTAATAGAGCACGGAGCAGCTGCAATCTATTTGGATTTCACTGAAGGACTCAATACTGTCTCCTGAAATCTTATGCTTCAAATTAATTCAAGTTGGCTCAGGCAGGAAAACACTGTCATGCTGACCAAATGCTGCCTGAGACGACTGTAAACACGGGGAAGTGACAGGGAGAGATGCTCTCATTGCAGCACCCAGGGGCTGCCCTTCAACCTCCTCAGACAGACAGCAAAAGAAAAGGGGACTCCAAGGAGCACTGACAGTCCCAGAAGCAGTTAAAACAAAAGGGGGTTGCATCCAATTGAGCAAAGGTCAAGGGAGTTAAGAAATGATGGTGAAACAAGTTAATTTTTCCATAGGAAGGGAAGGGAAGGGAAGGACAGGAGGGATGCATACCTGTGCTCGGATAGAAGAGTTCTTAAGTGTAACAGGGGAAAAATCCAGCAGGCAGCAGTGTTAATATTATTGCAGCCACCATCTTCCACAGTAACAGCCATTTTAGGGTGGAATAATTACTGCCCCCTTCCAGAGTGAAATAATTGCTCTGGAATACACTCCATCACTAGGGTTCAGAGGAGTAGCAGCCCCAGAGCAGCTCTCACAAAATCGAATCTTCTGGGCAATTTTGCTTGTAGATAAAACTCAAAATTCAAATACTCTTGATCCATAGGCAGAAAATCCATCTGGAAACAAGGAAAAGGAGTTTTGTAGCTGATGCAATCAGTAGTCTGCTCTTCTTGCTGGTGCCAAAATCTACTGACCCATTCCACTGGTCCTAAAATCTAGGGAAATTTGTTGCTTTGATAGGAGAGGATCTGAATACGGCCAGTTACATGGTTTTCAAGGGGAAAGAAGGCTTTTTATAGGTTCTTATATGTTTTTTATGCATTCTTCACACACAGTTTCCAAATTCTCCAGCAGAAAATAAAACTACAAGAACTTCCCAGGCATGTCCTGCCCGCTGTAAAACATGTATAACAATCTCACCTTTGGACTTGGTGGTATTTCAGTTTTACAGTATCCCATGTGAGGTTTTTCATCCCCCTCCTCCCTGTCTTTTAGGAGAAAACCACTGCTCCTCTTGAGGAGCTGGTAACTTTTCCTGATTCTGATTTGAAATATTCATACAATGCAGTGAAAGGCACTTCCCAAAGCACCCAGGTGGCCGAGGAAGTCGATTGTTCAAAGAGCTTTAAAAATGGTTTGGTCAATCAGCTGTTGGTGTTCTTCCAATAAGCTGGTGGTGCTGCATCCAAAGCTCACAAAAACAAATAAACTCTCACCTCCATCACCTCCTTGGACTGAGCTGAGGAGTTTTGGTCACCTGGTACAGGACCCTGCTCCCATCACTACTACATCCCACTACATCCCATCAAAGACTGAGCTTAAGCCTGTTTGAATTCACTGTAGGAGTAATTCCAGTTTCTCCTTCCAAATCCAGAAGTCTCCTACCCATACCCTTCGATACCAAGGTAAGAAATTTGGATGAGGCAGAGCTGGGATGCAGGGCAGGGTGGATCATACCTCACACAGGGATCCTTCACAGCCAAGCTGCCTGTGCTGTGTGATGCCCTGTCTCATCACTGGTGCTCACAGCACTCAGCCCTCACTACACAGATATCTCCAAGGTGGAAAAAAAGCAACCTTAAAAAGGGCCTGATTTCGAGTTTAATGCCAACTCCATAACCGGCCAGTCACTGAGGATGTGAGACTCAGCCTTCATCTCCTCCTGCCTAATATGAAGCAGATGTCTTCAGTTAATGAACCATTTGCTATTCAGTAACCACTTCATTTTCCTTCCATCATTTTTCTCTCTAGTTCTGACACAGAGAGGGCAGGCTGTGTAAATAAGGCAGTTCCCATAGAAATGTATTGCATGTAGAGCAATCCAAAGGCACTGAGGTAGGCACTGAGCAGGACAGTGCCTCTTAAAAGATGGGACACTTGACAGGGATGTGGGACACGTCATTCACCCTTTGCATGTCTTTTGACTCACCAAGTTGCTTTAGCCTCTGTATTTTGAACTCAAATCCTTCTTCATGCCTTGTTTGTTCACATCATAAATGCCAAACAAGGGGCATGTCTCCAGTTTCAGTGCTTAGCAGAAACAAACTGTGATATTTTCTACCACCAGTGAGACTGTAATAGGGCGAAACTTTGCAGCAGTGACTTTACAGTTCTGTGATTCTGGATATAGGCGGTAAAACTCAGGCTCCAGAGATGAAAAATTATTCACCCTCCCTTTTTCCTGGTGAGGGTTGCAATGCATCTGGGACAACCCTCAAAATGACAGGCTGCAGCCCCTGATCTGCTCTGGCACAGGATCCTCATCCCTTTGTTCCCAAGACACTCAGGTGGGCATGGAGAGCACCCAGCAGCTGGGGCATCCCACCCAGGACCCCTGAACTGGGGACCTCTGAATTCTGTGAATGTTACATACCAGAAAATGTTATATCCCAGTTCAATCAAGAGGGATTATTTTCCTCTGGGCTCTGCATTAAAAAATACAATGATGTTTATTAATTAATTATAGGAAAGGGATGACATTTAAATTCTCTCTGGGTCCCAGCCATCACATTGCATCTTTCTAATAGTTTCCCAATAGAAACAGATTCCTGTTCTGGCTGCCTGACTCTCCACTTTCCCCTGATACTAAGGGGTCTTAAAAGCTTAGAAAGCTATAGCCAAGCTAATTTTGTAATACACTGGAACTCTCCTTTTGCATCATCCTAAGGGGGACTTACTCTAATGTGGTTCTTGGAAATAACTTCTCCCCTCATAAAACCCCCCAAACTGTAAACTTTCCAATGAACTCCTTACATTAAGGCATTTTAAAGTTTTATTTTAGTAATCATCATAATAAACAACTCCAGTCTTTACAGAGCTTTTCATCCCCAAGGATCCCAGAGTGCTTCAAGCCACTGCACATCAACTACAGACAGGGATGAATCCACTGCCCTGTGAAAAGGTGGCTGTTCCCAGGGCTCCAGCCAGCCATGCCATGCTGTGAGAGAGAGGCTTTGGGGAACAGCATCTCTGCAGCTCAGCTGGTACAGAAGTCCTGTTTGGATGCTCAAACCTTGCCAAAGCAGGAATGGTACATGTTCACCAATTTTGCAACACTAAATGGAACCAGAGTCCAGTAGCTGGTTACCAGGAAAGAAGCTATTAATTGAGGGACGTAATAAGTAACAGCTAACAGTATTGACTACCCCGTGATAAGAGAGAGAAAATGGACACAAGCTGCAATGTGGAAAGTTACAATTAAATATAAATGTCTTTGAAGTCTCTATAAAGGTGGTTAAATGAGTTGTCCAGAGGGCTTGTGGCCTCTTCATCCTGGAGCTGAGTCCTTGAATTCAACTGGATGAAGCTTTGAGCAACCTGGTCTTGCTGGAACCTGCTTTGTGCAGGGCACTGGATGAGAGAGGTCCCCTGGCCTCATCCCAAATTCTTCTGTAGCATAGTCTGGCGCAATAACTTAAAGCATGAGTGGTGTTGGTTTAAATTAACACATCAACTGCTGAGTTGCAGCAGCTGTCACAGCTGTGAGCTACAGGCCCAGCAACCTCCAGCCAGCACCAGAAACTGCAACACCTCATGTTGTGCTAGTGAGAGTCTGTGGAAACCCCACTGTCCTGGTAATTTCACTGAAAATTAAGAAGTTTGCTCTTGTCTCATCCCAGCAGTGTTGAGGAGAATGGAGCACCGAGCCCCCTGCAGCAAACATTTCCAAATGTGGGTGTTCCCTGCCTCCAGTCCTGTATTTTCCAGATTAAAGCCATTCAGTGCTGTTAACTCTTCCTCACAGCAACCGACCACTTGTGATTCTATTTAATCTGGACCCGCTCCAGTTCACTGGGTCTAGGGGTGGGGAGCAGTGCCCAAACTGGCTTCAACACACTGTACTTCAACCCTCATCAACACCCAGTGTAGCCACCTCCCTCAACTCATATCCAGCTTTCCCAGGAAGCTGGCCCTGAAAGCTCTTTTGGGGCAGACAAACGGCGTCACGCTGTCCCACTTGGATTAGAGTCTCCCACAGCTTCCAGAGGTTTCTCCATCACGCTGCAGCGTCAACAGCTGCTGCCTCCTCTAGGAATTTGTGTACCGGATCATACCTTCTTGCTCACATCTTGCTGATGGCAGGTTTGTTGTTAACTCCTGAAAAGTAGCCTTTCCTCCCCAGGGAGATGTGCACCCCATGCAAGGAATGACAACTAGACCTCAGGTGGAGGACAGCAAGGCAGGGAGATTCCACCACTGCCTGGGGGGTTACTTCAATGTTTAACTTCCAGCTAACCATTTTTCAGCTCACACTGACACCCAGAAGGTTGCAGCACAATGTAAAGACTTGGTAGCTTGACTGCAGCTACAGGCAAAATCATTGCATATACTGAGCCTTCCAGGGCTGGGAGCCAGGGAGTGTGGAACTCAATATGGAAGATATCACTGTATCTTTTGTGGATATCATTATGTTTTTTATTCTGTTTCATTACAGTCTGAAAACACTTTTTAACCCACTGCTCTCACTGTGATCTGCAGTCATCCAATTGCCTTGTGATTCTCATGCCAAAGAAATCCTCACTAGGATCCAAACTCGCATTGGATTTAGACAGTTCAAGGGTTCAGTAATTTTTTTATAACCTTTAGGTATCACTGGGAAGCAAACAACCAAACAGTCCCTATGGCTGTGAGCCCTTTTCAGCAAACTACAGCTCTGAACTATTGAGGCAGCATTTAAATCTCTTCTGTAGGGCAGGTGAACCTGAGGCAAACAGTGTAAGTATCTACAGATCAAACAAAAACCCTGGAACCCACTGACTTTGGACAAAGGTTTGGCAAGTTCCAGCTTTTCTGCACAGCATTTTCTAAACTGAAGTTACCAGCTCTGTTAAATAAACAGAAAAATCTTCTTATAGTACACATCTAGAAAACAGAAAAAGTAGGACAGAAAATAAAAGTGGAGAATGAATTGCAGAACAACTCTTTTTTAAAACTTTCCCTCCATGTAGTGTAAATAGGGAACAGGTAATTTTTAACTTGTAAGATCAGTATGTACAAAAATCACATAAACATTTAAACTTAAAAGATTTCATGGTGATAGGAATGTCCTTGCTGTTGTCATCATAGCAACTGAACACACACTACTGCTTAACAGAAATTGGAGCGGGGGGGAGGGGGGGGAAGGAAATTTCCCACCAGAAAGTAATGAAAAGAAAGTTAATATAGAACTTCCAAAAAACAGTTTTTGGACTTCAGCCAGGAAGCTTTTTGCTTGGACCTGGTTAAAGCTTCCTAAGGGAAGCATTATTTTTTTGATGCTGAGGCTCAAGTCTCTATTTTTAGAGCACATCATAGTCGATGAGTTTAGCACTTTCACATTTGAACCAACAGTTTATTAATATTTTTTTTCAGGCCTTCTGTAACACCACATGGTAGTTTATTCACTTAATAATAATTCCGTAAATTGTCATGCCTGTCATTAAACGGGGTTTACCCCAAATAACATCTTGGATTTGGCAAGTGAGACTCAGCTATTCCACACTGTGCATTAAACGTGTGACCTTCTTGTTTCCTTTCAACCCTTCTTGTTCAGTGGAGTGTTCAGTGCTGTGATCAGTGATCAGAGAGGTCCCTGTGTGGGAGGGGAGGGGGAGTTGTGTGCAGAGGAGCTCAACAGGCTGGAGAAATGGCTAATGGGAACATCATGGAGTGCTACAAAGGTGAATGCAAAGCCCATCAGATGGGAGGAACAACCCCACGCACCAGCATGCGATGGTCATTGAGCAGCTGGGCAAAATCCCTGCAGAAATGGTCCTGGTGGAGGTGGCCATGAGGTGGCAGTGAGCTCTGGCAGCAAGGAAGGCCAACAGCTGCCTTAGGAGGGACGTTGCCCACAAGAGGGATGGCCCTTTCCCTCTGCTCAGCACTGGTAAGGCACACCTTCAGCGCTGAGACCAGTCCTGGGCTCCTCAAGATGTGAGAAGGGAAGGATTCAGGGGGACTACCTGGAGAAGGGAAGGGAAGGCTTTAGGGGGGTCCTGCTGCAATCTGCAACGAGAAGTTGTGGAGAAGATGGAGCCAAACTCTTCCTTGGGTTGCACAGAAATAGGACAAGAGGCAGCAGACATAAGCTGTAACATAGGACACATCCACCAGATTTTAGGACAAAATTATCACCCTGAAGCTGATATTTTCACACACACACACCCTGGACACAGGGTCCAGGAATTTGGGTTAATTGTCATCCCTAGAGACAAACAAATCATGACTGGACAAGGCAGGAGAAACCTGACCTAGATTTGGCCCTGCTCTGAGCAGATTATATGATCCCAGGGATCCCTTCCAGCCTGAATCATTCTGATTCTCTGGTTCACACCTCTTCACCAAGCTATGGTGTTTGTAACATACCCAAGTCACTTGAAGCATCGCTTCCAAGGCGCTGAATCACATCTGTGTAACCTACTCTAACCTGACCTATCATTTGATCCTGAAAGTGCCTCACAGCAAAGAAATGAGCATGGACTTTCCGTTTTTGCTAACTAAATGTTTATAGCACTGAGTATTACATTTGTGAGGCCCTCGAGATGAGATGAATCTGCCTTTGCACAGGAGAGCACACCAGCACCACTGCTTTCAAAATAATGGGAAAGTGCTGGGCTCTGTGGAGAGATGCAAACCCAGACGAACACTTCAATCCATCACAAATGGGATGGATATCTTCCTGAGAGTTTAGATGTCACTTCAAGACGTGGAGTCACATCGACTGCTTTGCAGTCAGGGCAGACAAAACACTGCCAGGTACAATTGAACACCTTGCTCTCAGTACTGAAGAGTTAAGAAGCAAATGCTATGCACCACCAGCACAGAGGGAAGGGCTCTGGGGAGGGCAGGACACAGGTCACTGATGACAGAGTCCGGAAACTTTTGGAAGAGCTGAGCAGCTCTGGGGTTACCCACAGTAATGCAGCCCTCAGCAGCCCCATAAAGAAAACATTGTCAGGGGCTTTTCCACCAGCCAGCTGAAGCCAAGTGAATAGAAACCAGGGTTAGACACATTCACTAGAGACAGTTTGGCTCTTTTTTATTTGATTTTCCAAGGGTGGGGAGTTAATTTATTTTTCTATTTTTAAAGACTTTTTCCCCTCCGCAAGAAAACCTCCACAAACCACAGCGTGATAGCAATAGCAATAAGTGAGCACAAGAGCTCACCAAAGGTCTGTGGTGGAGTCTCTTTGACTGTCAAATTTTAAACTGAGATTGGAGAACTTAGAACTGTTGCTGTGTTTTAAAGAGGGATTAATTCTGGGAAGTCCAGTGACTGATTATACCAGGTCATTTGACCAGATAGCAAAGATTTATTCTGGTTCACAGGAAAAGGTTGTCTTGTTGACAGAGAGATGAAACATGGGAAGAGGGAGTGTGGGGGCACCAAATATTGAGGCAGAAACAGCCACACATCCCCTTGAAAAAACAGAATCCTCAGGGGGAGGAACAAAACATTTGAGAGACAGGACCCGGCCATGTGCATTTACAGCCCGGAAAGCAAATCATGTGCTGGGCTGCATCAAAAGCAGCATGGTCAGCAGAGCAAGGGAGGTGGTTCTGCCCCTCTCCTCCACTCTGATGAGCCCCCACCTGCAGTGCCGTGTCCAGCTCCAGGGTCCTGGCCACAGGAAAGACCTGGATCTGTTGGAGTGGGTCCACAGAAAGCCATAGAGATGCTCCGAGGGCTGGAGAACCTCTCCTGAGGAGACAGACTAGAGAGCTGGGAGTGTTCAGCCTGGAAAAGAGGGCTCCAGGGAGACCTTGGAGCACCTTCCTGTACCCAAATTAATCTTATAAAAAAGATTGGGACAGACTGTTCAGCAGGGCCTGCAGTGATGAGAGAAGGTGTAATAATTTCAATTAAAAGAGAGTAGATTTCAATGAGACATAAAGTCGGTTTTTAGCACTTAGTGCTATAGTCTCATTGAGAAGGTGATTGGTTAAAGGTTGGGCTTGATGATCCTGCAAGTCTTTCCCTACATAAATTACTCTGATTCTGTGATACCAGGAGCATGGTGAGGCACTGGAACAGGTTATCCAGGATGCCCCATCCCTGGAAGCATTCAAGACCAGGCTGGATGGGGCAACCTGATTTAGTGACTGTGATCCTGCCCATGGTGGGGGGGGGGGGGGGGGGGGGTCGGAACGAGGGGATCTTCAAGGTCCCTTCCAACCAAACCATCCCGAGAGTGTGTGAAGCAGAGCCCGTGAGTGTTGCACAGGAGCCTGGGGATGAAGGTGACGCGGGATTCGGGCGGGATCCAGCTGGGATGCGATAGGCGGGATCAGACGGGTGGGATGCGGGCAGGATCCGGGCGGGATCTGGGGGGCATCAGACGCGATCCGGGTGGAAATCGGACGGGATCAGACGGGTGGGATGTGGCCGGGATCCGGGCTGGATCAGACGGGCGGGATCCGGGTGGGATCAGACAGGATCAGGGTAGGCATCGGGACAGGGATCACACGGGATCAGACGGGATCAGGGCAGGGATCGGGGCAGGGATCAGATGGGATCGGGGCAGGGATCAGACGGGATCCTGGCGGGATCAGACAGGCTCGGGGCAGGGATTCGGGCGGCACCGGGGCAGGGATCACACGGGATCCCACGGGATCCTGGCGGGACGCGCGGGGCGCTCCCGGCGGGCGGCGGGCGCCACCCAGCGGCGCGGCGCGGCGCGGCCCGGGCGGGCTCGGCGGGGCCGGTGTGCAGCGGGATCCCGGCGGGATGCTGGTCCCGGGGCTTGGACACGCAAATTTATCCTCCCTCTGCTTTCCTGGAAAACGCAAGAGTCGTGTCTGCTTCACCCTCCACCGCGGCATCGCGTATTCAAAGTAGAAATGAGGTTTCAAAGCCTTTCCCCCACTTTCTCAAGCGTCCAGGTTCCAGCAACAGCTTCAAGGAAGAGTATCACGGCTGGTGGTACTTATATATAAATACATCTATGATTTTCTGTTTCTCTACATCCTATATTTCTACTATATTTCTCTTGGTTGAGGGTGTGCTTATAGTCACAAAATTAAAACAAATTATTATTATTATAGCCTCCCACTCACTCCAAGGCAAATTACACAGAAGAGTGAACAACTGAAATGCTACTATCGGCTCTCCCTCTCTATTTCCAGTCACTGTTACAAATCTTCCTTGAGACTGGTTAGGTGAGATATTTTCCATGTCAGATTTCTCTTGAGCACAAAGCTACAATTTTTGTACCAAAAGGCACAAAAAAGGTAAAAATAAGGGGTTTTCTGTTTGTGCTTTCTCCCGTCATTTATTTGAAAATGTCTTTTGGGTTGACACCAGTCAATTCTTGAATTTGAAAGTCCAAAACCTAGATAACCAAAACGGTCACATTTTCAGAATACAAAGGTTTTTCTGGGGAAAAGATCCCAAGTGGCTTGGGTAAAATTCAAATTAAATCACACTGAGTCTTTTAAGGATGGCAGTGTTAGCTTAACCACAGGATTTGATGGTTGCAGAAAGTAGGTCTAAAAATAGGCAAGTGCATGCCTTCCTCTCCGTGTCACCCTTGATTTTGAAGACTCATCCTAGGAACATATTTTCCACTGAAATGTTGTGGCTTATACAGCTCCTGATGATAAGAGTATGCGGGATTCAAAGGGAAGGATAAAAGCTCTTTAAAAAGGATCCTGCTCTTGGGAGCACAGACTGCACAGGGCCCACAGAGGAGCTGCTGATTACTGGAATTTGCATAGACCAAGCAGTGAACACCATCCAGTGAGGAGGTGTTCACTGGAAACAGTATTTCAACTCCACTTCCACCAGGGCAAAGCAAGGTTCTGAGGAACTGACATGCAACAAGGACTCCATATATCTTTCCTAATTGATTCTGCATATTAAGTAAAGGCTAGAGAAAAGGGAAAGGTTGGAGGATGAGAAGGATGGAGAAGAAACACCTGTTGATTTGCTCACTACTTTGGGATTACATGGTGGAAGAAAACACTTTTACAATTCTAGAGTAGGCTGCTAAGGTCCCGAGGTTTTCTGCCCAACAGGTTATTACTCCCCATCTTAATTTAGTAAGACTAGTAAGACTTCTCTCACTTGTTTTTTGTTTGTTTTTGTTTCTTGTTTGTGGGGTGGTTTTGTTTTTATTTTTTGTTTGGGTTTGTTTTGGGGTTTTGGGGTGGGGTTTTTTGTAATTTTTTGTCGGTTTTGCTCATCTCCCAGTTGCCCCTCAGCTCCTTGCTGAAGTTCTCCTTACAACAGAGTCTGAAAATCTTGCTTAATCAAGGACCTGAAAATGCAGTTAGAAAATACTATGAATGAGCTTGGGATAGCTTTTGGGCTGGAGCTAAGAAAAAAGGAGGGACAGAGAATCCGCAGCCGCTCCTAACACGCACAGGAGAGCTGACATCTCAGATTGCTGGCTGCAGCATTCCCTGAGACATAAATCAGGCCATTCATGAAGGGGCTGCTCTGCCAATATACATAGAGAGAAACACTAGACGGAAAGCAGCAAATCTGCATTAGATCCATCTCTAGCATAGCAGAAATCCTTTACACCAGTTAGATGAGAGAAACTGATGTTTGCAAACCACAGAAGGTTTGGCAAGGGTAAAATTGTACATGCTGATGAGCCCCCAAAGAATTTTGACCTGTGAAGGATATTTAACTACTGAGAAAGATTTATATCCAATAATACACAAAAGTGGAAGTGAACACGGGGTATGGAAACATACTGCAAACATCCTCCTACTCACATCAGCATTGAGAAATAATTCAAGAAAATACCAAATATATAAGCAGTGAGAAAAGTGAGAATCTTTAACCAGAGAAACCCCTTGGTCACTGTCTGCATTTGCTATTTAAAAGCCTTATTGCTACAAAATGCTGTACTAGGTCCTTGCACAGACTCTGCTCTGGGGAACTTGTTGTCTACCCAGTCACTGTCAAGGAGGTTTTATGTTACAGTGGCATAAGAGCCAAGCAATGTATTATTGATAGACTGGGCATTAAGTGAACACAGATTTCTCAAGCCTCAGGTCGATGAAACAACCACAAGGCTATCAATCTCTCACCACCACTATGCAGATGTGTTCACCCTCTAAATGACATTTCACAAAAATAGTTTGCAGTAAAACTTCCATATTAATCCTTTTCAGACCGCAATGTCATGAAGTCAGAGGTTTTCCCAACCAGTTTTCTGCCCACCTGCAACACCCGCCTGATACAAAAGAAGATTCCATCCAGTGAAGTCACAGCAATAGACGTTCATTATCTGCTATTAGAGCAGACAGTTGCCATTTCCTCTGTGCATATTTGCAGACAATGCAAGAATCCACGTCTGTGATTGCATTGGGTCTGACTGAGCTAGAGTTCATTTCCCCATAGCAGCCCTCACAGCGCTTTGCTTTGCCCTGGGAGCTGGAAAGGTGTTGATAACACACCCGTTTTGGCTGCTGCTGAGCAGGGCTGGCACAGCATCAGTGCTGTCTCAACATTCCCCCCATCAACGGGCTGGGAGTGGGCAAGATCCTGGGAAGGGACACAATTTACCAAAGGTATATTCTAGACCATATGATGTCACCTCAATTATAAAGCCAAGAAAAGGAGGGAGGATGGACATTCATTATTTACAATGTTTGCCTTCCACAGCAACCTCCACACCTGCTGAAGCCCTGCTTCCCAGGAAGTGGCTGAACATCACTTGATGATGAGGAGTAGAGAATAAATCTTATTTTTTTTCCTCCTTGCTTGTGCATGCAAACTTTTGCTGTTGCCTTAGTAAACTGCCTTATCTCCATCTACAAGCTGTCCCCATTTTTTCCTAGATTTTAGCAGTTACAATTGTTATAAACATCTCATAAAGATTCATTAAATAGTGTAATAACCAATATATATCAGCAAAGAGAACAGTGGATCCAGAAGTCAGTCTGTTTCTTGGGAGTTCAGTAAATATGACGAAGGACATTTGCCAACGTCTACATTTAATTCACAAACTCAAACCCCAATTCCTCTGCTAGTCTGACTACTGCTGCACACCATTCCTATTCCCCCTAATTAAAGGGTCATTAAAGGAAATTCTTAATGCAAAAGCGTAAAAGGAACAAGTTCTGCCACTTTTAAAGCTTTTTATTTGGTATTCGGTTTTAAGCAGAAGGAAAAATTTGCAACCCAACCTTATTTACTATTATTTTAAAAGCACATCAAGGCAGAAGGTTGTCTTTAGCCACCTGTTGAAACACTCTACACTAGAGAGCAGATTCAACATCTGCATGTTCCCAAATCCTGTTTTAAAGCAGACAGGAGATTACTTTCATGGACACAACTCATCAGCATCCAGCCCTGTGCCTGGCATCTCATCTGAAGAGCAATAAATTAACACTAAATAATCAAAACCAACAGAAAAATAATGGAGAGATTAGGTTTCAAAATGATACTTTTATTGTAACTAAACAAAGGACACAAGCTCCAATTAACATAAAAATTTTATAGTGAGTTATGGCAAACACAGGACCAGTATGCTCAGAGCACAGACAAATGATTTTCAACTTAAATTTGTAACACAAGCTGAAATTGATCAGCTGAAAAGCAAAACTTGGAATACATATGAAGAACAGAACATGGGATTATTCTTTTAATTAAGTATACCCAATTATTTGATAGTAACAATTTAAAAGTATTTAAATACATGCTGAAGTAGCTAAAGTTAAAATTATTAGCAAGGTATGCAGATATAAAGTTACAAGAAGTATTCTGGAGTTGTATAAAAGATTAACTTTCCCCCCTCCCCTGGACAAAAACTATGTAAGGTACTATCCTGGCAAGAGATTATTCTCTACCTGCATGCAGTCCTGCTGACAAACCCCAACTGAACCAGCTTTCTGGAACTTAACCTGCAGGCAGATTGATTCTCACAGCATGCAGTCAGTGATGAAAATCTCTGTGAAAACAATCTTTTGGGCCAAGATGAAACAGAAACAAGTTTTTCAATAAAATAAGTCCTATAACACGCTTGTTTTGAAGAGGGAAATCACATCCTACTCTACTTCTCTTCCCTGTTGCTAAATGGATTTTTAAAAAAGCTTTTAGTGTGTTTTACATTTTCCCCCTGAATAGTTTATAGTCAAAATCTTATTTGAATCTGCAACAACCCCATCAATGGTCTTACCAATCATCTAAGTCTGAGCTCAGAGGCTTTGCCTGTGTAAGTCACAAAGTCATCAAAATCTCACATATCCTTTAAATTATTTAAAGAAATATTTACATCTCCTGATTAAATATTCACTCAGGAATAAGTTCTGACCAGTTAATGTACATTTGGAAGTCATCCTTTCTCTGAAAGTACCACAGCTTCTGGTTTTTTGGTCAACACCCAAGGCAACCAAGCACATTACCTGGAGCTATTCTACTCTGCTCCAGTTGCCTGTATCACCGGGACAGAGCTGCTTGGGAGGTTCAAAGTTGTGTAAAAGTGGATCACCAAGAGCTTCCTAATCTTCTAAAGCTTGCAGAACATGTGTTGTTCAAGTCCAGGTGTCATGGGTTTGCCTGCTTTCAACAGAAGGAAGGTATTCCCCATGAAAGTCCTTTCCATGGTTGGTGTGCATGTCTTGTGACCGCTTTAGGTCACAGCAGAAGGCTGGTATTTGTGATGGGCATTTAAATCAATTTCATGTAATCTGTAAAGATTTCAGACTATACAAAATTTCATGCAAGTCCAAATGTATCACAATTACTTTAATCAGAATATTCTTCATAAAATAAAAAAAAAAATCAGCTATTTTTGGCTCCCTTCTTATTTAATCCACAGAAAATTTAAGTGAACAGTAAACACAGAACAGCAGCGAAGTGTTTTAAACTCCCAAATACTGCATTCAGCCAATTTACCTTCAGGACAGTTAAAGCTCTGTGAAACTTCAATCAATAAATATTTGAAAACAGCTTTTTCTGCTACTTCCCTGGTTTAAATTTCCATGCATTCAAGTGAATACAATTCTTAGGTTTTTGATATTCCATGAAAGGTAGCAGGCAATTTTAGACTATCTTTACCACGTTTCAGGAATGTCAAGTAATATACATTGTTTTATAATTGAAAATATGCCACTGTAACATTTTAGCATACTTCAAAGCCCATAAATTCTAGCTGTAAATTATAAAATGGAAAATTAGTTTCTAGACTGTATTTTTGTGAGACCAGTTTTATTCTTGAATTTTCGTCTAACACAAGCGTTGGCCTAAAAAAGGAAGCACCTAGTGAAGTCGGATCTTGAAAAATCTACAAAGTGACTTCCATGCTGAAATCTCCAAGGTAATCTCAATTTATGAGGAAGAGAACAGTCCCCTTGTTTTGGGATACCTGAACCATAAAGACTGTACTGATTTGAAATTTCAGCTTCACCACAGCAATTTCACACTTCAGATACAATTACAGTAATTCTCAGGAGGATCTTGCTGTAAGCAGCTTTCTTTGCAAACTGTACAGAATACAAACTCTATAGTTGAACTAGACACTGACTTTTTCTAGAACTGTACATCTCACTGTACATATTGCTTTGGAAACAACTAAATACAATGGTCCAGATCATGCAAGCCATGAGACTGTCAAAACTTCTTTTGTTCCACTAACTTCAAATAAGTTTGTACAAATAATTTAGCCAATCTAGATAAATACTGCACATGGAATTACACTGAAATATGCTTGGGAGATGATATTTTCTACAAAAATATGCTACTATGACTAAAAGCATTAAGTACTAACTGCCCACCTCAATATCACCATGTACAGTGCCATTGTCAGATGTGCTCTCCATAATGTACACAAAATCAAGAATGGTCATTGTACATTTTATAATACTGGGTGCAAAATAAAAACAGAATTAAAAACCCCAAACCACAACCCTGCTGGTTCAAGCCATACTACATGTATTTCATAATAGATTTTTAAGAGAAGTGTAAAATTTAGGCTACCATGAATTATGGAACATCCCAGAGTTAGTATTTTAGTTTTAAAAACTTTAAATTTTACTACTAAGAAGAAATATTAATGAGAAAACCTTGACCTAGTGCCAGTATGTAGTCACACATTTAAAGACAGTGACTGTAAGCAATTACAAAACCAATAATGTCATCAAAGCACTGGCAATAGCAGAAATGACTTGTTGACTGCACAGTAAGCAAAGCCATGAGATGAACATATTTATGTACTCTGACTATACTTGGTTAATGACTTTATACCTGAGATGAAAATTGAGAGGTAAGAGAACTAGTTATGGTATAAAGAATTATCAGATGAAAAACAAGCACACAAAGAGAGCTACATTTTTAAAAATATATGCAAAAAGATCACAACTGACATTTTCTCCTTTTGATTATTTTCATTCTGCTATTCAGACAAACACTTGAACTCACTTTACCATGTGACAGATTGTGTTCTGAAACTATTTTAAAGGCTCCTGTGATTCCAATGCTTTAATAATTCATGGAATTTTGAGTAGAAGCAACATACTCTACTCTCTAGTCCTATGAAATTTAAGGCACCCATATGTAGCACACTTCATGCCAAGTTTCCATTCTAGGGAAAAATAAATCTGATTTTCCCCTTCAACAGAAAATAATAATAACCATGAATTCATAAAAGTGATCAGAAAGCCACATTCTCTGTCAGTGAGGCAACAGCTTAGTGATATTTAGCTTAAAAACCCTAAATCTATAGAGCTACTACTGAAGCCACAGAATCTTCACTACCAGATTAGAAAATGTGTAATATGGTGATGGAACAGAAAGTTTGTATTAAATTCTGAAAAAGCTAAAAGTTAGAAGCAGAGCAAGGTTGGGCCCCATGTAACAATGGAAGAAAATAATTGGGAAACATTTCTTCATGATAGATACACTTAATTTATACAGCAAACTTCCAAGTTTAATGGATCACTGTACCACAACAATGAGTGCAAATACATGTTTTTGTGGGCAGGAGCACTGCTAAAGAAGCATATTCTGTTTTCATCAGTATGGAATGACACTAAATCACTTCTTTGATGAACGGAAATTTCATTCCATATGTCAGAAAACGTATCTACGATTTATTACCAGAATCAGCCCAAAACACCTCCCATAATCACAAAGCTCAAGTAATATGTAGCCATTAGACACAGAAAGATATACAAGATTTTGGTTACAACTGCGATTAGCTTCAGATTCTGAAGCTTAATTCTTTGCTTCTGCAGCTTCCTTATCATGTTTTTCCTTTGCTTTCTCTTTTTCCTCCAGTTTTTCTTCTTTTTGAAGCAGTGACATAATCTCAGCAACCTGGCTGGTGCCAATATCAATATCTTCCTTGTCAATCAACTCTACAACCTACAAGAACATAAAATGAAATTGAGAGTGCATTTAGTTTTTACATGATGGAGGCATTTTCCTATAAATTTTGTTAAGACAAAAAAAGTATTCAGTTCTCATGTCCAAGAAAAGCAGCATTTTTTTTCTTACATGGAAGACAAATTCAAACCAAAACCAGTACTTCAAACACGTGCAGAATATTAAAAAAACAGCTAAAATGTACACTAAAAGACCTAGAACTTTTGACTTTTGTGTGTGCAGCAAACAAAGACATTTTAAAGCATTTGTAAAACAGACCCATTTATTTTATCTGTTTCAATGGAAAGCTGAGATTCAGTATCTTTTGAAGAAGTTTTTAAGACAGTAATTTATAGGCTTAATTTTATTTAAGAAGACCTACTGTACAAGACAGGCACAAATTTAGAAAAACTGAAAAGTAGCGGGGCTGGGCCTTTCAGAAAGCAAATGAAAAAAATAATCCAGTAAATGATTCCAAATTCCTTTAAATAGCTTTTTGTACAAATGTATTCTTGGCATATCTCCTCAAGTTCCTAGAATTATTCTGCAATATATGCAGAATTTACAAGCACATTTTATCTGCGTTGCTAAATGTGCAACGGCTGTTTAGAGCAACAGGGAAGATAATCACCACTGGGGCAGTAGAGAGGAAAAATATGCTTCAAAAGGCTGATACTGTATTTTCTAGCTGGCCATAGTTTAAATGCTATTTCTGTAAGGAGTAGCAGAATGACTTGTGGGAAACTAAGTTTCAGGACAAATCTAAATTTACCAAATAAAAAAGAAACAAGAAAATGAAGGTGAAAGGCAGAGAAAACCTGAGAATGTTCAGCAAAATGAGACAACAGGACAAATCAGGTAACAAACACAACTCATTTACAGTGGACTTAAAGGACAACTGGTGGTCTGTTGTCTTTCAAGCACAGGAAGTACAGATCTCAATGAAACATCTGAAGCATACAAGTAGGCAAGAGAAGCCACTATTTTGTATTGATATGAAATGTGTCTGTGGATGTTATGTCGAGATTTTCACCAACAGTGGTAGCTCTACTCCCTCCCATTTGTAAGTAATAACAAAATTACCATATTTTACAGAACTTGACAGAGACATACAGGAAAACCTACAGCTTTTAAGGTAATGTGGCAATGGACATGGATTTCTCCCTTCCTAAACCAGCCTTATAGATTCTCAAGATGCTGTTACATAGGATCTATTTACAATAGATACAAAAAAACCTCACTGGCATCAAGTAAAGACTCTTGCAAAAGACTGCACTATGAAATTATGCCCAAACAGGTCCAATGTTTGAAGGATGGTTAGCCTTACTTTTTTCTTTAAGGAGTCCATAAGCTTACCTTAACAACATTGTCTATATCAACTTGGCCATCCTTGTTTTCATCTAGTGCCTCTGCAATCCTCGTTAGCTTCTCCTCTGGAATTTTCTGAATTTGTTTCATTGCATTAATTAGCTCAGCAATGCTGATGAGATTCTTCCTGAAGAGAAAGCACAAACTCTACATGACAAGCAGTTACTCCAAAAGAATAAGCTTGACAAAAGGCAGTACTGGAAGCTACTACACTGCAGGATGCTTGTAAAATTATTAATTAATTATTTATAATCCTGAACAGAATGCAAAAAAAGCAAAAAAGGAGTTACTGATCAGCAAGCAGATTTTTATCTTACCATCAAATGTCATGCTTTTAGTTTCCCTATGTTTTATTGAACAAATACAAGTACCCAGAAGCATTTGAAATGAAGTTTTCTGCGCTTCCCAGACTGTGTATCTAATGCCCTTTGTCCCCTCACTCCCCATTTACCAAAGATATAGTGCTATGTTTCTGGCATTCTTTTATATTTAGAGGCCGGCTGACAGAAAATCAATGAGTCAGAGGAAAACAAAAGCTGAGAACTAATCACTTGAGCAGTTGAGCTGTTTTGTTAAATCAGCTTCATTTGCTCCTGTTAAGGACCAGACTCTGAGGAAGGAAGGACTAGCAGGTTTCAGATGTTACACTCCCTGCTCACTGATCTCATGAAGTTGAAGCTGTCTGCTGCAACCTAAAGCCCTTGTTTTATTTACATATTATTAATTACAAAGTATAATTACATTCAGTACAAGCAGATTCTGGATTGTATTGTTAGTTTACAAATTCAGATGGTTTTGATCAACAACTTCCCTGTAGCACCATTCATATGGCTGCCTTAATGCCATTACACAAAATCTGCAACAAATGACCGTTTGCCCTGGAGAATGGAAAACACAGAGCTCAGAAGCAACAAAAGCAGAATCCGAATTTCTGTTTTGCTATGCTCTTTGAGAGCTGGGATCCTCTCTTAATGAAATCACACAAAATGGTGCAAGCATAAACCAGATTAGTACAGCATTCATGATGACAACCATGAGAATGTGTGTCACAGTTTCTGGGTACTTCAGTGTGTGTGACAAGCAGTATATGACTATTTAACGTATGATTGCCTGAAAGACTCTCCAATAATATTAAAACCTGAATAAGTGTTGATAAATTGATTTTGTAATGAAACTATCAGGAAAGACCTTTCATGGAAAACCTGTGTGTTAAAAAATTGAAATGAAGTAAATCTTTTGGAAAGGGAGTGTGTAAAATGATCTCCTCACTTCCATTAGACACATTTCCCCACTTGTCTCCAGACACCATAGACCCTTGCAATTTTTCTCCTTATTACTAAATAACAACAAATATGGACATGCTTACACGCTATTGTGCACCTTTTCAGTCAATGGCACAGGGCAAAATTACTGTGTGAGGAGCATGACTAAGGGGATGATTTCACCTGTAATCTTGTTAGTGCCAGAGGTATGGGCAAGATAGTAAAATTCTAATCAATACTTTGACTTTCAGAACACCCTCAGGACCTGGGGAATTATACATCCTTTTTTCCTTCATCAGTTCAGCTATATCTAACCTTAGGAGAGAGAAAATCTGCAACACAATTTTGTTAATTTTATTTTTCAAAATCAATTATTTCAATATTGTAAACAACAATAAGTTGTTAACCAATTCTTTTCTAACCACACATCAGACAAAAGCAAGAGTGAAGGTGAACAGCCAGAGACAGATCCAGTACTCCCAGATCACTTACCCAGCAGGAGTATCTTCACCATCCAGCTTTGCATCTGCTGTCTTTTGACTTGTTTCTAATTCCACAATAATTTTGTCTATCTGACCAATCATTCTGTTCACTCTCTTTGTCAGTCGCTTGCTTGCCTTTGACTCTTCCACTGCCTCTTCCTCACCAGTTTTAGAAAGCTCCTTTATCTCTTGCAAATCCTAAAAGAAATGGTCAAGAGAGAGAAAAGGTTTTGCTGATTTGAATTTGCAACAACAGACACTACTGACTTCAAACAGCATTTTAAGACACGAGCTATTTGTAGACAAAATACAAATGCAGAGACATACAGAGCCAGACGGAATTAGAACAATAGATTCTAACACTGCTGCCTTTTTCATGCACCCCATACATGTTATTTTCCACACCTTTCATAAGACTGGATAAGGTTCATTTTACTTATCTTGGAAGTTTCTGTAATACTGACATCTACACTTGCTAAGAAAGAACTGCAGCACGCAGCAGTCAGTCAGCTCCTGTTACCCCAGTCACCCTGGGAACAAGAGCCAGGAGCAGGATTCTCATCTGCTGGGAACTTCTCCAGTGATAACAATTGGGCTTTGGACATGTTACACAAATGAGGCTCTGCATTGTCACATACAAAGTTCATTCACTCGGCTTCAGACTAACAGACAACCAAGAAAGATAATCTTTAAATTTGTGGATCATTTCTGTTAAAAGTAAACATGAACAGAAAAAGAACTTCATTGCCCCATTCTTTACCTCATTATACTCCTGGATATCATCCTTCAATTCTTCAAGCTCCTCCTTTTCCTTTGTTAGTGATTTTTTCTGTTCCTGCAGCTTGTTGCAAGCATCACTCAGCACATCAATCTCCTCTTTGGTGATTTCCTCACCCTGTACAGAAAACATACACAAATTAGTGAAAGGCACATTTGTGATCTTCCTCCAAGATTTTCAGTCTTTTAGAATAAAAGAGAAACTCAAGATTCTTTTTCCATGTTTGGAGTCACTACTATTATTTTGGAGTCATTAGTCATTTTGAGGCTAATGCAAAGATTTTAAATGGTAAGGCAGTTAATTTGCTATGGTAAACAATTTTTTGAAGTGTACCGGAAATAAGTTCAGCTAATGTGACTGATTATGTGAGTTTTAGCTATTTGAAATTCCATACCTAATCATCTTATTTTAGAACGTTTTACTTCATTCATTCCTGGGTTAAGCAATTAAAACAACTGAGAAACAATTCACCATGTACGGGAAAAGATAAATTACACAAAAAAACCTGTAAAGTCTGGAAAGTTGAGCTGTAGAAAAGTTATCTTGAATAACCTCTGTGAGAATGAGGATGAACATGCATGGTTTGTGAAGTACACTTGTCTCTTGAAAAGCTAGGAATAAAATATGCACAGGCCCATTCCATCTACATATAGTGCAAGTGCCCCCCAAAACAGGTATATTAATTTCAATAATGCACATAGATAAAGGAGATTGCTCTGAGATGTTTTGTGCTGACTTCAGCTTCTGCATTGGCGAATTTTCAATTCACTAAGTAGTTGCTTTTAACTGACAGAATGTGGTGAGAGGGTTAAAAGTGAAGCAATTTGTCATGGTTCTCACATGAAAGCTCTGAATCTTTACATTCAAAAGTAAGAAAATGTGTGGTTATCCAGAGTACCTTAATGCCTTCCAGCACTGGTGCTGTATCTATCAGTGCCTCTGAGTGGACTGCTGCACCTGCCCGTGCCAGTTCTGGTTCAGTTTCCACTGCCACCTGGCTTTTTTTAGCTTGCAGAGCAGTTGCTTCAAGATCTGCTGCTGGTTCCACCGCTTTCTAAATTTAAAACACCTCATTAGGTTTCATTTAAAACAACCAAAACATTAGCTGTATTAGCATCAGTAAAGAATGACTTGTCAAAATAGAAATAGTTACCGAAGTTGACACACACATTTTTATGAGAAGAGGTTAAAAAACTGCAACATATTGAGTGGTTTTACATTCACATACCCACCTGTATTTAAAGAAATACTTCTGTGAGCTCCTGTGGCTTAATTTACTAATAGAGCCGCCAGCAGCTTTTATAGTCAAATCTTATACAACAACATTATCAGGTTAATGACAAGTAGAAAGAGCCAAAGATAAGAACATTTAAAATACAGCGTGCAGAAAATTAAAAAAAAAAAAAAAAAAAAAACCAAAAACACAACCACCAACAAAACCACTATCTTTACTACAGAAAAAGAAGTCTTCTCTTACTGCTTTAATTAAGGAAGAGAAATCAAAGATAAGACTGAGTCAACATTTTATAGTAAAGTCTTGTGCTGCAGTCAGTTTAAATATTCTCTCACATCTTCCATATGTGGATTTAAAGTCCAGTTTCTCACAGACAATACCCAGAGCAGAGGGAATAACTCATAACCTGCTAGTTTTCACATCACTTGACATTTACTTCTCAATAGTTGTGAGCAGAATTTACCATGGCTGCAATTTCAAGGGTTTCTTTGGCTTTCTCTGCAGCTTCAGACATTTTCTTTTCCTCATTTTCTTTTCTGATGGCTTCCTCTTCCTGAAGTGTTGCTTCCAGCCTCACTTTGTTATCTATTTTTTCACCTTCAACTTCTGCCACTTTCACTTGAGCCTCTTTGGCCTAAAAATAACAAAAGTAGTTCAATAGAAGTGTGTATATATACAAACAGGTATGGCTGCATAATGTAAGTTCAAATATCCTGACTGAGATAGGTAGTACGGGTATGCTACTGAATAATGTCAAAGCCCCCAAATGTTACCCTATTTTTGCATTTCTCAGAAAAAATTACTCTCTTTCTTGAGAAAGTTTTCGGTTTTGCTGGAAACATGAACTTTTCACCCTGATATCGTACATGTTCTTAATTCTCTTTCTCTCAAGACTACGAACAATTGACTCTGATAATTTCTCTCCCTACATAACATCATACATTTTCAAGTATTAATGTCCTTATACAGCCTGAAGAAGCACTCACTGGTTTTTTGGAAGTGAAAGGCGTATTCTATATCTTCTTATGCTATTACTGTCCGCTGTCATGTAATCCAATATTGCCCTGTGTTTGCTTTATCCTCATACCTCTCCACATAGAACACAACTTCTGCGTTTGAAGGTCACTCAAATAAACCTATCTGTGATTTAGTTTTTCAAGGAAAAGCAAGGAACTGAGAAGAACATGTAGTTGTCTGGATGGATTTTCAGTCATGACACTGAAAGTTAGTTACACACCATGTCCATCAATACTTACAGCACTGTCTGGTAGTGTCTGAAGGGTTGTTTTGAGCTGATCAGCTGGAGAAAGGGTATCTGGAAGATACATAGCTCTGGATAAAATAAGCAACGAAGTAGGAATTTCCTGGTTCAGGTGCAGATCTAACCACTGTAAGTGCAGTACAAAAAAACAAGTCTTCAATTATAGGATGTTTTATTCTTTTTTACAGATAAAATCAAGCAGAAGTAAATACAATTTCTTTTACCACTACCTGTCAGTCAATATCCTAGCACAAGAACTCCAGACTATAACCAGCTAAGAATTACAGCCATTGCAATGAAATAAAGGACGATATATATTGTTTGAAGAAGTACTTCAAGAAGTATTGAATGAATATTTGAACAAGTGGTTTGTTTCACATGCATCGTAAAATCACAGAACCATTTGGGTTGGGTTAAAGGTCATCCATCTAGCTCCAAACCCCTGCCATGGGCAGGGACACCTTCCACTAAACTGTTACTCAGATCTCCATTCAGCCGGGCCTTCCACACCTCCAGGGGTGGGGAATCCACATCTCTGGACAACCTGTGCCAGTGTCTCACCAACCTCACAGAAAAGAATTTCCTCCTACTATCTAATCTAAACCTGCCCTCCTTCAGCTTAAGGCCACTCCCCCTTGTCCTATCACTACGTCCTTGTGAAAAGTCCCTCTCCAGCTTTCCTGTAAGCCCCCTTTAGGTACTGAAGGTGCTATAAGGTGTCCCTGGAGCTTTCTCCTCTCCAGGCTGAACAACCCCAACTCTCTCAGCCCATCTTCATAAGAGAGGTGCTCCAGGTCCCTGTAACCAACTTAGTGACCTCCTCTAGATGTGTTCCAACAGACCTTCCTCTAAACCAGGCAGCACCAAGAGACAACTGATCTACTTGGTGAAAACATCCTTAGAGCAAGATAATAACTGACAAGACAAACTTTCAAAATTGCAAACATATTTTGGATATATTTAAATTTAAATATCTATCTGCATCATCAAAGCATCATGGTCAAAAGGTAGCAACCCTCAGCTACCACATACTTACAAAGTACATGTGACAAAAGCTTGTTAAGAAGAAAGACTGTTTTAACCAAGCCTTTCATGGGAATCAAATTCATGAGGATCAAAACGACTTCTCAGAACCAGGACAATAATCAGAGCATCAGAGCGAACAACTGCAATTAGGTCTGTGTATTCAGTCTTGCAAAACCATACCTGTTTAAGCTGTTCCTTGAGACGCTCCTCTGTCACACCAAGAGCTCTCATCCCTCGGGCACGACAAGCTGCCTGCAGTTCTTTAACAGTCAGGGTATCAACTCCCTCTTCAGCAATCATCTGCACAGTGGAAAGGAAATTCGACCGTGTTAAGGAGTTCAAAACAGAGACACTACCAGCACTGCCCAGGCACGTGTTACAACAGCCACTAGAGGCTGCTGTGGTAACACAAAACAGCCTCAGCTGCTCCCACAGCTCCAGCATGGCCAGCCAAAGTCTAAGCTGATATTTCTATCAGCTCCCTCACAAATTAGTTTCCTAGAAATATTTTTTCTTTGTGATACAATTATTTAATTTCAATTAATGGTAGATTAAAAAAGGCCAGTGTTTTCTTAACAAATAAGGATGCTTCTGATTTTAAGCTCTTCAAGACTTTTTGTTCAAAGTTCTCAAAAACAAGACAAATAAAACGAGAAAGGAAAATGCATAGAAAAACAAATACACATATATCCACACACACTCATTACTGTTATGTGTCAAAATTATTACCCAGTGCCTATTCAGAATGACTCACCTTGTCATCCGCTTTTATGCTCCTCAACCTCATTGTCAGCTGGAAGCGGAGAAAGTTATTTGTCCCAATTGACTGAAGTTCCAACAATTTACAAAGTGCCACCAGCTGAGGTCTGGTCAGATTGTCCAGCGTCAACTCATCTTCAAACAGTTTAGAGAACCTTAAGATTTCCTCATTACTGGGTCTTTCACCAGTTTCCCTGATCTGTGAGAAAAAAATCAGAGAGATACAAAGCTTTTCAAATCAAATGTTATGGTTGGGCATTATTTTTAATAAAAAACACTCTCCTCGTTTGTCAAGCACTTTGCAACAGTTTTGGGATAAGAAATAGCACATAAGGAAGCAATGAAAGAAGTTTCTAAAAAAACAACCAACTTACTTAGGGAAAAGAATTGATGGTGTTGACAGTTTTCAACAATACTGCATAATGTACTTAAGATAAAACTAACAAAACAAAAATTAGATGCACCTGTGCACTAAGGAGCAAGTCTAGTTGAATTGAACTGCCATGAGACACCTCAAGAAATATACACGTATACCTTTGAGTTAATAAATAGTTGCTACAGGAGTCACACTGGCAGGTATTTGTTCTGGTACCATACTTACTAAATCCAGAAACACATAAGATGGGAAGATAAAGTAATAAGTTCACCCAATGGCAAAAATTTTGCAACATTGGTGTCCTCATGAAACACAGATTAGGACACTTAACTACCTGCTTCTCTCCACGACCACATTTGTTACAATACTCTTTTGCTTTCAATTCTTAGATGTTCTGCAACACCTCAGGGCAAATGTTTTTGTACTAGAAGTTACTCCAAAGTATAAAGCACTGTTTGGGAAAGGACTCTGTATCCTTTGTGATGGCAGGTTCTATGTAGCTGCTTGTACAAATGCAAAGTTAAGCTTTTCAGTGATGTGTTGCCAATGACTTACCAGTCATTAAATCCAATTACTGGAAGCTGAAATAACAGTTCAAAGAAGTAGGAGAAAAATTCCCTAGTCTCACCAGGTCACAGTAAAGCATTATCACCTGTATACATGTTGATTTTTCTATTTTAAGTATGCCACCAAAAGCTTATTAGTGACATCACTGCACCAAAAATCTACTGACCTTACAATTAAGTACTCCCAGTCACTTAACATCTTCGGTCTAATCATACATACAAAAAAACCCAAAAAACCATTTCCCAATACCTCTGCTTTTTAAAATCCTGTAAGGAAAACATAAAACTAGGTGACATCAAATACAGTTTGAAAACCTAACATTACCTGTACTGCCTGATTTATCATGCATACCTGTTTTACCTGAAAACTCAAATATTTTAGTGAACAGCTACTGAGTACAGGAAAAGGTAAAAATCAGGAGACAAGATGGCCTTGAGCCCATTAACCTTCAGGATACTTTTGTGGCACAGAGACCATCTTGAAAGAAAGGTCAAAGGCCTTGTTGTCCCACTTCGCCAGTGCCTTCACTACAGGAGCCAAAAATGGCACTTCAAAACCACAGGAAGTATTTTCTCCCTTGTTTAAAGATGAATTTTGAAAGAGCAAAGCATATGTTTCTTGAAAGTACAAACTGAAGCTTTCTAGCTACAAAGCAACAGAGACAAATTCTGGAATTATACAGCAGTCATGTTAAGCCTGTATTCAATGGTTCTGGTAACATCAAATACTTCATCACAGAAGCTGCTGCAAAAGAATAGCAAAAAGGTGGGAAACATTTAAGCTTCTTCTTGCTCTGACATTTATTATCCGGTACAGTGAAATGAGATCAATGAAGTTTGTCTCTGTGGCACAAATGAGAAATAAAAAGCTGTAAAAAGCACACCCACACATATGAAATGCAGGGCTTGAAACTTCTTTTTTAGTCATCAGAGGAACTTGGGACTTCCTCCAGCAAATGCAGAGTGAAACATCATTTATTTCCATGGAAATTAATGGCCAAATGTAAATTCTCAGTAGCAGTTCTTTCAGGAGAAAACGAAATGTTCCGAACATGAAGCATGGCAGTGGCAAGTTCCCAAAGCCTGCAGGGGTAGTTCCTCAGCCACTAACTGCTAGAACTAACCACCACTTACAATGTTCTGCAGACTCAAAAGAACAGAAACAGATGACTGCATAGAGGCTTCTAAGTACATGGACTTGGCAAGAAGTTACTGACTGGCAAAACTTGCCACTATGATTATGTGGGGTGATCTATGTGGGACTATCAGCATCATCTTATCACCCCACACTTTATTCTTAGCTCTGACATGCAGGAAAAGCTTAAGCTATTTTTACAGGGCTTGTAAAGTTCATGCCTGAAACCCCTGGGCTTATGTGCCTTTTTCTGTGCAAATACACACTCTCTTCAAAGGAGGGGACCACGACCTTTCTTTCAACAAAGTATCTGGTGATATTGTTGGCTCCACCTCTTATTCAACAGCCCCACTATTAAGAGAAATCAGAGATAAATACTGTCCTGGGAAGACTCAAGAAGGCATTTTTCATCTCTCCAGGGAGTACCTTACTCTCACCTACAGTTTGGTGAAAGGAAATGCTGTGAAACCTGAAGGCCATTGATGTAGGAGGCAGATGTCTGACACTTAAGTCTCTCTGTCAGCAACAGAACTTAAATAGAAAAATTTTGTACCAAGCACAGCAACCACATTCTAGTCAGTAAAACAACTGTGCACTTTAAAACTGTTTTTACAAGCAGATTTAAATTTGACAAAAAAAATTACATTTTTCCCCCCATCAAGTTCCAATCAGTTAATTAGTAAAGAAGTTCTCTCCCAGTTTTCATACCCCATGTTAAAAAAGAGGTCAAAACCTACATGAGGAACCACTGAGCACACCGTGTTTCATGTTAGAGTTAACTTATTAACAAATAAGTGAACAAGAAGCAAATAAGCAGAAATATAGTGCTTCTAGAATTGGAGAGTAAAAGCACCAGCTAGAACACCGAAGTTAATAATAGGAAAACTTCATAATACTGACAAAAAATAAATTTATCCTAAAACTACTACATTGTGCTTCTTCAAGTCCAACAAAATAAAGGTATTTGATGATTACCACTGACCAAAAAAACCCACAAAGTTATTTTCTGTAGGAAGAGAAAATACATTTTCTAATTTTTTTTACCTTTTGAAAGAATGTTGAAAAATCTTTTGTAACATTTCCCTTGGCTGCTTTATTTTTTAAGGCCATCTCCTCAATGGTGTCTTGAAGGAATTTAGCCAATTCAAGCTTTACTCTCAATTCTTTCTTCAATCTTTCCTCCTGTTAAAAAAAAAATTGTTTTTAAAAGTTCCTGCCAGAAACACATGGACTAAATATCACTTCTGCCCCCAGACAAGTTATGTGGAGTAATTCTGGACTTCTGCTATAATACACACATTCCAAGCAGGCATTCACTCTTCCCAAAGATCCCCAAATCACAATGAACAAGCTGAAGAGCTGAGGAGCTCACTATGTGCTCTGAAAGTGAAAACTCGTGGGGCTCTTTTTGTGGAACAATTCTGAGAAAATCTAACTAGAATAAATAAAGTTTTAACAAAAAACAAACAAATAGAGCATAATAAGCTATTTTAAATATTAAGCATACATATGAAAAACCTTGTATCAAAGTTTAAGACTACAAATGCTACAATGTCTATTTTAATACAACCAGAAAAATAAAACAGCTATATTTCTTCTTTGTAGGAGTCATAGAAAATGGAAATGAGGATAGCACAGAAGACGAGAGGCTTTCAACCCTGATAGCTTGGCACCTGCACATACAAAAACCAGGATGGCACTGGTTCATTATTATACATTAAAAAGCAAGATCTTCAAAATAAGTTAAGGAAGATAAAACTACTACCCCAATACTGGGAAAAAAAATCTACTTTTTTAGAATTTTTCTAATTTCTTTACCAAGAAATTTCTAATTTTATTTAAAAATATCACTGGATTATAAATTCAGACCTGCTTACCTTTTTAGACTTTGTCTCAAATGTAGAGGGAAGCATATTAGGGAACAACTTAAGAGCTACTGGAAGCAAAAATTCCATAAATGGGACAACAAGAAAAACCAAGAAAGGGACCAGGCGAAAAAGATCAGCACATATTCGAAGAAACTGGAAGGGAAAAAAAAAAATGATAAGCTAAAATTTAAATACTTATTTTAAAAATACTTGATTTTATAATCTAATTATCACTTAGGCTCACATATATATATTTGCTATAAAGAAATTTTAAAATATCACAATAAAAAGATCTGACAAAGTCAGTTTTTAGTGTTTTTTTCAAGTTGCTATATACCAGAAAGTGCTGGAGTTTCCCCAGTTTTCAACACTATAGAAAGTATTTCAAAAGCCTCACTGTGTCTCAATAGGATTATTGAACAAGTATCTCATTTAAACCTCTTAAAAGCACCTGAAAACAGGAGGTGGTCATTTGTTGTCATTAAAGCTGCTTAACTTCTTTTATGCATCTTTATTTGTGCTCCACCACTTCTTACATGCATGAGCTACTATGGACTAAGTAATCAAGAATAAAATGAAAGATCCCTCCCCCTCTGCCTTATAACAATTGTAATGTACATTTAAATCCAGGGTAATGAGCCCAGCTTGGTAGGGTTTTTTTTTTTTTTAAACCATTGCTTTTCCAGAGCAGTAATCCTCTGAAGCAAGCGGCATTCGTTACTGAATCTTGAACTGCATGAAATAAATACTGTCCTTGTGATTTCTGCACACTGACAAATATAAACATTAGGCTGTACAGTCTATTATCAAATCTTCCAGTAATTGTTGAAAGCTTAATAACTCGGTTTATCTTGGGGACTATTTAAATCTCGCTTGACTCTACCTCGTTTTACAAAGGAAAAAACTGGTTGTTGGGAATCCCATGAGTTCCTAAATCAGAGGTACACTCTGGTACTCTACACCACAACACTTGATGTCACTCCACATCAAGATTTGATAAATGCAGCTGTGAGTGGCAAAAACTAGCAATATAAACACCATCACAAAAGTAAATCCATGCTCCCCACTCCAGCCCCTCCCCACAGCTCATGGCAATCAAGGGGAACAGCAGCAACAACCAGCACAGATCCCATGTCCTCAGGACTGACTTGCTAGAATACAAAACCTGTAAAACTTTGGTCAGAATTTTCTTACCAGCCAAAATTTTAAGCACTACTGTATGTGGAATGCACATGGTCTACAGATTCAAAGTTTGGCATTTTTCTTTGTATATAAAAAAATTCAGTTTCCCAGAAGGGATGCTTTGGTCCATTGTTCAGAGGCTCAAGGATTTTTCCATTCATTCCAACAACAGAAAGCAAATGATTACCATGGAGTTAAAAAAAAAAAAAAAAAGTAAGAAACTTTGGAAGAAAATTTTAAAACTCGGAAGAAAAGTATACTTTCTCTAAAAAAAACCAAACAAAAAAACCCAAAACAAAAACCAAAAACACTTCAAAAATTTTTATAGAGTACAGAGTTCCTGGTTTTGCCCAGTCTCTATTCTCAGACAGTGCGTGCAAGTATTTCTACAAAATCCATATCCAAGGAAGCAGTTTTACCACCAGATTAAGCCAACCTAATGCTAACCTGAGACGAGGTATAAAGAGCCATGAAGGTGCACTGGCAGTCACACCACTGACCCAGCCAAAACTGACCCATAAATACACACAGACAAGGGAAAAAGGATCAGTACAACCACGTGGGGGTGGGAAAACTTGATTTAAACACCAAGCTTTTCACAGCAGCACAGTCCTGGATCAGCTTTCACAAATCATGGAACTGCACCCTCGGCTAACTCAAGGAAAACAGCTTTATGCAGGAACCTAATACAATGGTGTACGATTACACACACAGTATTTGGCAGCACAGCACGAGAAACCTTGTGACTACTCTGTATCTGCTGCTACAGCTCGTGTATTTCACTCTTCCTTCCTCTGCAGGGCAGTTTGTAAAGCTGGCGGGCTTGCCACAAACTCTGTTGTGTTTGCCACCTCACTGCCGTGCCCCGAACCACCCTGCTGCCGGAGCCAGCACTAGAGCAGTCAGTTTCTTAAACGTCAGTATCATATTTTACTTCTTCCTGCCTTCTCTCCTAAGTGTAGATATGTGACCCTGTTGAATCCAAACCTCGCCAGCAATTGCACAAGCAGAATTTTGGAATTGACTTTTAGTTTACATAAGCAATAGGTCCCTTTGCATTAGCCATGCTGCAATTGCTTGTTCATGTGCTTGGATTACTTGGATATCTTTCCATTATTGCCTCCAAAGAGGAAGGAAAGGGCAGGCAGAAATAACTCATTTGTCAGCCTGCATGAAGATAAGATTTCTCTAGGATTGTCAGCTCATGTGCAGTTTAATAATTTTAAAGCAGTATATACCTCAATTTTTACTTTTTATTTTCTGAAGTTTATGAGCTAATCCAGCACCAAAATGTTGAGACTTCTTTAAATCAGTCAGTATACTACAATTTATGACTGAACTGATAAAAAATGAGCTGTGTTGAAACAAACTTGAAATAAGGCTTAAAAAAACCCCAAAAGGGTTTTGTTCAGCTGCAGGCTGGTTTGCTTTTCAGTGACCCCGGGTTCTGAGCTTAGCATGCCCTCAACTCCAGAGACAGGACGTCCTCTTCCTCCAAACACAGAAAACACAAAACCTAGATTGAGAAACTAACATTACTGTAGTTATTAAAACTATTTTCTCTATGTCTCCTACACTGGATTTGCATGCATATATATACATACATACATCATTAGATAAGAGATAGGTTAACACCAATGTAAACATTAATTTATATCTGCAAACAAATAAATGTCCATTTCATTTAAAAAGAGAATTAATACCAAAAGTGAACATTTGCACAAAAAAAAACAAATCCAGGAAGGCCAAATGCTAGATCACTACTTAAACATGAAGAAGACAGCTCTATCATCACCAGATAACAAAATCAAAAGGTAATCAAATGAATAAATCCATCTATTGATGGAATATTACTGCTGTTTATGTAATTTCTCAGAAGTATGGCTCAGTAAACATGAAAGAGGCAGGAAAATCAATGGTTCCAATCTTCCCCCTGGAGAATTTCCGATTCTGTTTTAAACCATGAATTAATTTGTCTCGCTTGGCTTTCCAAGCTCCCCAAAGCCCTCAATAAGCCAGCACAAGCCTGAACTGCTACTTCAAGAATTCCTGCAGTCCTCACCTTCCCCTATCCTCAGTTACTCTTTCTGGTACTACATAATCCCCTCTACACGTCAGCACAAACAGTTTTATTTATTGCTGAGCAACGTCTCAGCTGGATCAGCTGCCAAGCATTCTCTTGTATGAGCCAAGATGGCAAAACTGAAGGAGCACGAAGATGCTGAGACCATCAAGCAGTCCCAGGAGACCGCACTCACCCACAGACAGAAACTGCTACACCTACCTGTAACAATTTTTGCTACTTGTCTAACCCTGTGAATTCAGAAGGAACTTTTTCATACTGCATTTAAGATGTGATGGGTTTTAATTACACATCAAATTGTTCGAATGTAACCAACTTTTATCAGGAAATGATAAAAACAATGAGCAGATACTTGTATTCTTGATCATTTACTGGAAGTTTTGTGGGCAGAGGCGTGAACCCAGCACATTGTGTGTGCAGGTGTACAAACTGCAGAGAGCCACACTGCGTCCACAGGCAGCACTGTGCACTCCTGCCCCAGAGCACACACATCTTTTGCTCTCCTGCCTTTCTTCTGGAACATCTTTCCAGCAACAGCTGAAATGTGTTTTTCATAAAGACAGGAAGAGAGACTTGAATTTTTAATCTCTATAAACTGCTTAAACAGCTTGTCTTTAAAAACAGTAAAATGAGAACTGTCAAATCAGCATGTTCGATATTTTCCCAATGAACTGAAGTTGAATATGAATGCATTCTTTACAAAAAAAAAAAAAATTAACTATACCAGCTTAATATTTTGCAATCTTTCATATATGAAGGCATGTCTAATGTTTTTAAATATCTATATAACTTTCCATTCTAATTAAATATGCCTATTTCATCCAAAACCTGAAATTACTATTGAAATACATATATATTACCCAAATTTGAAAGCACTTACGTTTTGCACTCCATATTTCATCTCCCTTTTCTTGAAAATTATCAGTTACATTTTTACAGTTTCATAAATGTAAGCAACATGCCATAAATAAAGGAAATATATCTGGGCTAAAATTATTGCAGATATATTTATAACTGAGATAGTACATTATCAATCATGCATTCCAGCCTGCAGCTCTTATCCCATGAAGCAACAAACAGGAACAGAACTGGCACAGATACAACCTTTACTAGCAGTGTTTTCCCACTTTTTTTCCAGCTGGAGTGAAAAAGCAGACCATATATGGCACGTGGCTGGGAACGTGGGAATAAACCACAATTGCTGCCCATGTGACAAAACAGAAGAATCCTCTGCTGTTCCAACAAGAAAATAACAAATTTATCTTCAATAATGGGGAACACAGGAAAAAAGTTTTGGGGTAATACCTAAATATTTTAGTGTCCACATAGTGAGGAAGAAGGAAACACACTGAAGAATTTTAATTCTAGGAACAGAAGATAACAGAAAGAACTAACTGAGTTCTAATAAAAAAGAGCAATGACGGAGGACACCCAGAGGAAATTGGTGTTTACTTAGTACCTGTCTCCGTTCCCGACGAGACAAAGTGTTTCCATGCAGGATTCTCCAGAGCATCCTCGCAGCAATTTTTGTGTCAATCCACAGCAAGCGAAACCCGTGGTAATAGTGCTTCAGTTCATCCACAATCCTCTGACCAATAGATTTTTTTACAACTTCCACTTCTGTTGGACTATATACAGGACCTCCTTCTTCCAGCTTCTTGTTTTTGTCCTTTAAGGACTTCAGTGACTTTTCAACTATGGAGTCATCTTGAAGGGGACGTGAAGAATGCCACCACCTAACTGGAAGATACTGGGGACCTAAAACACCCACGGTTGCTACTGGCGTCCATGAGCCAGAAGAGCTCATAAGAGTGAAGTGTATTTGTTGAGATCCTTTAGTCCAACAACAGTAGTGAGTTTTTTTGGAGTAGGCGTAAACAGGAGGGACACTAGTGCAATATTTAAAGTGTACAGTCCTTCAAAAGAAAAAAACATTCAAGAATTAGCAACAGATCACCAGTTATTTCTATATGTATATTTGAACAGATATATATATTTATGTATTTATAAAATATGAAAGATGAGAAATATCTACTGCATATTTAAGGGAAAAAAATAATTTTTGACTCTTAAAATCAATGTCTATACATGAAAAGAACACTTGGCTTTACTTCATGACCAAAAAAAAAAAAAAAAAATAACCTGCAGGGAATTTTCCATTTGTACAACATTTCCATTGTACAACTTTGAAAAGGTAGTTTATTTTACTCCAATTAAATAAAGAGCAGCCACCACATGTGCTTTTCATTTAGAAAGCTACATTTGAAAACTATTATGCAAATTCATAAGAAACATTAAGTCCCTTCTATTACTTCTCCTGTTTGTGCAAAACACTTGAGAAAAAAAAAAAAAAAAACAAAACCAGAAGTTGTATCCTTGGGATAAGTGCTGAGTCAGAGAATTAGTACCAGAGGAATCCAATTTCATTAGAGTTCCCCTCTTACTCTCTCCATGCATCCAGTTTTCTTTATTCAGCAGAACCTTTTGTAAAAACTTCCACCATGGTACTGAGCTGGGACAGAGAGAACCAACGCCCTTCTACCTTGCTCAGAACTGTTTTGTTCAGAACTTTGTTCTTTTCTTTAATAAAATGTAGACTGAAGTTAGCAGGAAAGCATTGCTCAAACACCACTAACACTCCTTATATATACAGGAGAAACACTCATTATATGCAAGTAGGATTATAGACACTTTTAATAAAAGATGGGACAAAAATAAAACAGTAGATAAAATATTTCATATGAATGAGTTCCATTAATGTCCCTCAAACTGAAATACTGGCATTAAGACATCTACAGGACAGAAATGACTAGGGTGTTTTCTTCATGGAGCCCTTGTACCACCAAAACAAAATCAGAATGTGTTTTTGTCTTCAGTTAATGAACAGAAAAAGGTGCAAGTGGCTTTACAGGTCTTAGTAACATTTTAAGGAAAAGAAGGTTTATCATACACTTGAAAGTGTTAGCCTCACTCACTCAATTTTCAGACAGAAACACTTCTTAAATTTAATTATTACACGCTCAAATGAGTTTAAATTTATTTTGATGGTTCCTTCTACCCAACGTTATTCACATAGAGCTTTGTACAAAAAAAAAAAAAAAAAGACTAAATTATTACATTTAAAGACGCACTATTTTCTAGTTTAAACTGAAGTTTTAGCATCTGACCATTCAGTGGTCAGACAACTGCTGGAACACATATAGTCTCTTGGCTAGCTAGAAAATTACACATTTGCACAGATATTAACTGATAAGAATTACAGTTTAACTACTTTAAGAAAATAAACTACATATTCAAAACCAGATTAAAAAACTTGCATGAATAAATCCACCCTGACTCTAAGGCACTTCCCAAAAGCAGAGCTCCAGGCCTACAAGCCAAGTTCCACCTACATACATTGACACTCTGCTCCATGCAGACAGGAAGAAAGCTCTGACAGCAGAACTGGTTCTGAGACTGCAGGGAATAAAAATCTTTCAAGAAATATGCCTCTCTGAACACACTTTCACAGGTGTGTGAAACACAAGTGTGTTTGTTTCTTTTCACAAGAAGGATGTCAGACACACAATTCCTATCCCATCTGTCCTCAGTACTTATCACTAGAGTCCCCTGCATTCAGATCTGGGTCATGTGGGGTGCAGGCATTAGTTTGTTTTATTTTAAGCAGCAATGTTACATTAATAGCAGCTTTGGTTAGGAAAAAAAAAAACAAAAACAAAAACAAACCAACAAAAACCCAAACGAAAATAAACCAAAAAACCCACTCCAAACCTTCCAAACAGTATAAGATTTTCTGTCCAAATACTCTGCTGCTCATTTCATCACAGTATCATAGAATGGTTTGGGTTGGAAGGGACCTAAAGACCACAGTTCCAAGCCCCCTGCCAGTGGCAGGGACACCTTGCACTATACCAGGTTGCTCAGAACCCCATCCAACCTGGCCTTGGACACTTTCAGGGATAGAGCATCCACAAATTCTCTGGGCAACTGATTCCAAAAGCAAAGAATTTCTTCCTTGTATCTAATCTAAACCTACTTTCTTTCATTTTAAAGCTATTCTCCCTTGCCTTGTCATTCCATTCCATTGACAAAAGTCCCTCTCCAGCTCCCTTGTAACACCTTTAGGTACTGGAAGGTTCTGTAAGGCTTTTCTGGAGCCTTGTCTTCTCCATGCTTAAGAATCCAAACTTTCTCAGTCTCTCTTCATAGGAGAGGTGCTCCAGCCTAAGAGGTTTAAAACCATAATTTCCCTGCTTCCCAAGAGAGATCTTAAATACTAACATACAAAAAATAGATATTTGAAACTGCTTTATGTATTTTAAAAAATAATCATAATTAATTCTACAGCAAGTGATATAGAACTAAGACGTTTAAAAAAGAATTGGTTTGTTTTGTATTAGAGGGTTCATCTAGAGACACATCCTTATATTAAAATGAAAATACAGGAAATCAAAGAATAGTCCCTGTATCCTGAGCAGTTAGTTTATAAATGAACTACAGAACCCATATTTTAACATTCCAAGGAAAGGTGTTGGGAAATTCTTATCTACGAGTATGCCTTGTGAGCCAAGTCAGGAACAGAGAATGGATTTTGCCAACATCCAACTCCTTCAGTTCCATAAGGCACACAACAACTGGATTTGTTTTCAGAAGAGGACACCATCACCCGAGGCTGAAATCTACAATAAACTCCTTTCTTTGGTTTAACAGAGATCCCATTCAGATGCTTTACACTCTTAACTGTCAACAGCGATTTTCAACCAGCTGTGACTGAATGTTTACTCTGTGGAACTCCATGAAGAAAGTATGCAAGAAGCTTACCAGACCCCGTTATGACACCTGGAATCACCCAACATAGAGATTAATATTCTACTGTTCCCCCATCAAAAGTGAAACAAAAAGGGAGGAAGTGGACAAAAAGGGGAAGATTTCACTTTCTTTCTCCCACACACAACCAACCAGGTGAAGCAAGTAATATTCAGACTTCCTTTAATCTGTCATTAACACAAGCTGAAGCTGACATTTTAGCACTTCATCTAGATTTAACCTACATTCTATGACAGTATAGTAAGTGATAGCTCAGAAAAATGTTCATATTTACTCACATTTTGTTTGCCAGCCTCAGGGATGTACAGCTAAGACATGCCCGATCTCCCAAGTTACCTAGAAAAATACCAATAGTTAGCACCAATTCTGATATTCAGGAAGACATTTATCCATGTAGTGAACTGCACACAAATAAATGAGTGAGAAGATTGATCTTTACAGAGAAATGGCTATTACTGAAAGCACAAAAAAAAGATGCTGCTTAACATGCAGAGCCAAATTCTGTGGATTTGTGAGGTTGGTTTGCTCTTGCTCAACTGACTGAAGACAGGTCTCCAAGTCCCTCAGGCAAGAAACTATATTGCAGAAGAACTTCACTGAAAGCAAATGTAATTTTTTAACAGCTCTATGACAACATAGTACCAAAGGAGCCCTTGCCAAGTGTTTAGCATTAAAATGGCGTTTTGTTTTAAGCAAAACAAAACACAAGCAGGAACCTAAAGACACTTCACTAGAGGTGGAACCACAACACCATTTCAGTTCATTGCTGTCCATTTTGATTAGTACCTGGTAAAAACAGGTCTACCCCATGATCTCTCTGTAAAGGATACAAATTGTCTGAAAGGGAGAGGTGAGAACCTGACCCAAAGCATAGCAAAAGTTTCCTTTCCAGAAAACACTGTATCCCTCAATATGAATTTTATTTGAAACACTACCTCAGAAACAGTCCTAATAGTAGCTAATAAAGCCCAAAAGAAGCGCTCACACCTATATAGGAGCTCCCTCTATCCAGGTACACAGACAAACAGCATCCATTCTGGAAATAAACTGAGAAGATCATCAAATCATAAATCATCTAAGTCATGTGCCTCAATAAAGGGCCATGTCTGAAAGTCTTCCAACCACGCATAAACAACATAAAATGCTATCTAGTGGTTGCACACAATCTACAATCACTGAAAATCATCCCTGATCCCACTAGAAAGGAATTCATCTTCCTAAAGCAACTTGAAAAAAATAAATCTTGTATCAATACCTTGCTACAGTAACTCAATAGGTAGCTACTACCAAGAGCAAAAATACTTCTGCACATATCATAAAAAAATCACACAAGCAAGACTTCAAACGTGTTGACTCTTTCTGAACAATCTTTCCAGAATTCACTGTATCCAAAATAAAATTGGAAGGCTGGATAGAGTAGGCATACTGTGGTTTGTTTCTCCCATCTGGAACCTACCATTTCTGGTCAATCCTAAGAGACAGCAGGATACAAAGGTCATTTGAGAGGTCTGTGGTACCCTTTCCCACCACTGAAGCCAAGATACAGCCTATGACAGAACCTGTATCTGAGAAAACACAATGCTGACGTGTTTTGTTTTCTAAGATAACAACACAATGCTGTTGTTATCTGAGAAAACAAAATGCTGATGCCCAAAATCCTCCCCCAACAAAGTATCTTAACTGGTAGGGGAAAAGAGATGCTGCCAAAATCAGGTGGGACAATCAGAAGTTACAGAAGATAAGTTAACTTATCTGAGAAAATCTTGATAATCAAGGGATGTCCCATGCTAAATGGGCTCTGAAGTAATTACAGCAAAAGCTGTGGCATTATCAAGTCAAAGGATTTACACATGTCAAGTTGTATGAAACTCTAACACTCACTACCACTGCAAGTAGAGCCAGGGAAAAACTGCCTCTTTCTGGCTCAAAAACCAAGCCCTGAGAATCTGTGAAAGCATTGTGATATTCTCCAATATTTACAGAAAGAACAGTAACTAAACTACTTAACCCAAGAGGCCAACCCAGAAGGACATCCCTGACCTCAAGGAGCAGCTGAGCAAAGCCTAGAAGTACCCAGTGTCTGGAGGGATAAGTCACAGCACAGTAATCTGTCTCACCTGAGTGCCAGGAAGCCCACAAAGACTCATGTGCCTAAAGCAAGAGTGCTACTAGGAGAGGACATTGCCTGCTATGGACACGTGCCCCTAGAACTAAGAGGGATGATCTAGAGCTCAAAACTGGCTTGGAGTTTCTTAGATAAAACTCCACAACAGCAAGACACTTTCACTTCACTTACGTTCTTTCCAACCAGGCTCATTAAATGTTAAGGAAGTGGTCAAATAACTAAATTCCAAGATTACCATAAGAAAACATGCTGACTAAGCTTCTTGTTGCACAGCATGTTCAGAGTGCGAACAAGCCCACAGAAAATGTTAATTCCAACTCTGCCAGTTCTGACAAGAGCTCTTTAGGTTTTGCAGTGTCTCTTATAACTATGTACTTAGGAGTAAACCAGCCCTGAAATAAAAGGTACACTTCCTTCAGAGAAAGCAAAGTCCATAATCCTTACTTCTGGCATAATGCAGACATCCAAAAGTGTCTGAACAAGGTGAATATTGCTTAACCATACTCAATACTGTTCATTTAAGAAACCTGCATTGGCTTAGTAAGAAAGAAGAACAGTAGTGCCAAAGAGGCTGTATATTAACATGTTCCTCATGGAAAAGAAGTCATGGGAAACTTTTATGCTTGAATTTAGTGAAGCATCAAACCCAAAGTTTTTAATGCAGAATAGCCATACTGTTACTATGTTTAGAATTTTTAAAAATAAAAAGCTATCATGAAGTAAGTCCCTAGAGAAGTGTAAGCTTGCGGTACTTAACAGTCTGATCTTCACAGGAATAACATTTAGGATTCTTAGAAGCACTTAGCTTTAACTTAATCTTAGACTACTTACACGTAAAGCAAAGAAGATGAGCTAAGTAAAGCAAAACACTACAGAAAAAAAATACACCATACAAGAATGCATTCGTAATAGACTACCATCCCAAATGAAAGTACTGGTGTATCATAACCACAGTGCACCACAGCACACTAACTATCTGATTCTATCACAGCATTTCAGCTTAGGCTGTCTAAGATTTATAATAACCAAAATTGCAATGATCATTAGCACTACTTTTTATCCTATGCCACAAGAATAATCAAAGCTCTCATCTCATTTGAAGGTACATGGATGTCCTTTTTCCCCATTTTAAATAAACTGGATGGTTAGGATACCCTAGGATTTTGTTCAGGACACTGTCCAGGCTTAACCTAAATAAATGACTTTACAACAGCAGCTCACAAAACCCATCAGATAGAGGAAGATGCCACACTTGAGCGACTATTGGTAACCCAGAGGACAGCTGCTCTTTGCAATGAACAAGCATCCCTACGGCTCATCAGGTCTGCCTGTATGTGAGCGTGCAGCTGGCCTGTCCTCAGTGACAGCACTCCCGTGACAAGTCAGTGTGTCAGTGACAGGCAATTCCTCGCTCACCCCCTGCCATTCCAGCTCAGGGCTCTGTGTCAGTGACAGGCAATTCCTGCCACTCCAGCTCAGGACATAAAGAGCACCCACAGGCCTCGTGTACGTCACTCGTTATCAGCAGTTTCATGCCACTAAGCTTCACCAACCAGAGATATGTAAACTGTCAAATTATCTTCATTATTAATCAGTATCGCACGATGCACTTCCTATTTTCCTAAGCTTTCAAAGCCACTTGGAAAAAGGCAAATCCATCTTCTGCCCCTAACATAGACTAAGAAAACATCCCTTTGCGCTTTCTTGAAGAGATGAAGCACATGACTAGTGACAACCCCACTTCACATCCAAGCCACGCCGAGAGCGAGGCAGGCAGGACCGAGACGTAGTAACGCGTTCCTGCACTTTAACAAAAAACACGTGTTTTTCCCTTCCCCAACCAGCCGGCATTTAGGAGACGCGCGTGTCCCGCTGCCCTAAGGGTAAATCATCCCCTCCAACCACGTTGCCGCGGAAGCACATGCGAAGAGGCCGCAGCAGCCGCCGAGCGTGGGCCGGGCCGGGAGCAGCGCCAGCCTCGGCGGACAGAGCGGCGGGGACTCGGCCGCGGCTCTTCCCTCCCGCCGCGGCCTCTCCGCCCACGCCCGGAGCCCCCGGCCGCCTGCGGCCGCTCTCCCTCCCCGTGCCCTCCCGGCCAGGCCCGGCGGGCCGGAGCCGGCGGGCGGCCCGCGGGGAGCCTCACCGGGCTGCGGCGGGCGGCGCAGCGCTCGGGGCAGGCGGCAGGCGCGCCGCCCGCAGCTCTGCAGCAGCATGGAGGCCATGGCGGCGCTCGGTGGACGGGCGGGCGGCTCCGGCCCCGCTCCTGTCCCGCCGCCCGGGCCGCAAAGATCCCCACACGCCCAGCAGCACCCAGGAGCCGCGTTCGCCCGGCACCGCCCCGCGGCGCCGGGCACGCCGGGAGCCGTAGTCCGGGAGCGCACGGTGAGAGCGGCGCTGACGCCGGGCGGCGGGGATGGCGTCACCGAGGGGCGGGCGCGGCTGCGGCTCTTCTCCACAGCCGCCCGAGGGGAGCGGCGGGACCTGCGGTGGGCACCGGGGGTGTCTCTTTCCCCGGGCGTGCCTCACTCGCAGCCCATGGCCCCCGCCACGCCGGGAGGGCCACAGGCCGTGCCCGCTGTGAAGGGTGGGCGCCGGTGCCTCACGGAGCCGCCCAGAGCGCCACACATAACCCCAGCGCAAAGTACAGCGCTCCAGCAGGGCACGGTGGTTTCCTCCTTGGCAGGGGGTGGATTGGAGGATGCCCAGAGGTTCCTTGCAGGCCCGAGGAGCCTGTGATCCTGCGGTGCGTGCGGCCGTGTTCCCGCAGGCCTGCGGCCCAAGGTTGGCAGCAGCAGTTCCACTGCACGCACGTGTGTTGCTGGTGGATCTCGGGATGTGACAGAAAAAACGGCTTTCTGGTGGAGCTGTGATGGTTTTGATCGGAAATAGCACATAAATTAGTTGGCAGATGTGCCGCACTATTGCTGGTTAATAGTTGAGCTACAAGTAGCGTGTTATTCTTCAGTTACTAGTCGAGTCCTGACCAGCGGTAGGATCTCTTATCAAATATTTCAGTACTCCAATTAATGCAGTATTATGTGGTACTTTCTTCCTCTTTATTTTTAACTGTAATGGCAGATGCAGTGAATAACCAGAATTAAAGTGCAGAAATTATAATTTAATATGAGAACAGTGACACTTTACAAACTGCGTGCATGAGGTTTGGGTGTTAATGCCTTCCTTGTTCCAGAAAAAAATGGGGGGAAAGCTGCTGGGACTGCCTGTGGACAAGATGGCTGCCGGCCCTGGCGATAAGATGGCTGCCCCAAGGCCAGGGCTCCAGGGGGATAAGGGAGCTGTGGGATCAGACCTCTCCTGCCTCGCAGGTAACTCACAACACCAGGCACCAGGTCACCTCTACACCTGCCTCAACCCCAAAGAAAATACATGCTACACAACCTTATGCACAAGGGATAGCAGAAGCGTTCAGGTTTGACCCAAAATGTGGCTGAAAACAGCGTCTCGTAGCAATGAAAAGCAAGTGAGTTTGCAGTTTGTCTGTCCGTGCTTAAGGCTAGGCAAATGCAGGAAATTAGTTGGTAATTTTATGGAGTTCTTGTATGCATTTAAAGAAAATGCTCAGGGTTTCTCCAAGGTATGAAAAAATTTAGATGAAATTTATGTTATATTTTTAATTCAGAAGTATTTGCGAAGATGGAATATGCAATTTTCTGAATAATAAAAAAAAACCCCACAGATGCTTTTCTCACTATGGCTATAGAAATGCTAGTGTTGTTTACATTTAGTGATAATTAACAAATTAATGGGTACTACTATTTGTGTACTTATTAGAGCTACTTTTAAAATGTTAGGCTCCCAAATGCACTGCAAGTTTTTTAGCCAGCTGTGTTTGCTTTACAACTATTTAAATATACACTGCGTTTAACTGGTTAAAATTATTTAAAATGTACAACTTGACAATAGTGCTTTATGTTAATAGCAGTCTTGAAAAAAAAACCAAACAAACAATGTCTTCCCAATCTACACATCTCTCACTAGACTGCATTTGTATCTTTCTCTTGTTACTCTTTTTTTCTTTCTGGTTGGCTGATAACAAAACCAAATGAAATGGGGCAACTAATGGCAGTTCCTCTAACAAAGCTGCTTAATTATGTAGAAACATTATATGAAGCCTATACAAGAAGAATAATATGCTCTGAAGTCATTAAACTATTGACAAGAGATTTCAGACAGCAAACAGATGATTACAGGGGTCTCAATACATTTATGCAGACAAGTAACCAGCCTTTCAATAGTTTCATTAAATTCATTAGTATTCAGGGTGGCAGACAATGTAGATGCATGGGCCTTTTCAGAGCTGAATTCGTTATGTTTTTGTACAGTCTTTTGTTCCAGATTTGTTTATACCTGGAAGTTACAGGGTCTGCTACTGTATATGAAAAAGATTGATAATACACTCTGAAAATTTCCCAAATAGATACAGTTTAAATGTACTAATTTATTGTGTTCATTTGCTAAGCATTGTGAAGTAAGGCTTAAGAAAAGACTAAGAATTAAAAATTTTCAAGTATTTATACAAATTGCTCCCACATGAAAAGGCTGACTGACTGTAGGTGACACATGGGCCTTCCACAGGAGTCAGTTTTTGTTTTAAAGAAAAACATCTTCTACTCCATCCAGAGCAACAACCCACGAGCTCACAGAGGAAATGCTTATCCCCAGAATAAAGCATGATACCACATAGTTACTAGGGTTTTGGGGTTTTGTAAAAAAAAAAAAAAAAAAAAAACAACAACGAAAACCAACAAAAACAACTGCTACACAGCCATTTTAGACCTAGTTCTTAAAAGCAACCATGTTGTCTGGAAAAGTCGTCAGCCATCTTGCTGAAAAAGCTGTTTTCCAGCAGGAATAGGATAAGAGAGACTAAAAGAAATAGAAAGCCTTATTTCTAGATGGATATAATAAGGATCTGCGAATCATTAAAATAAATGTAATATTTGAACAAAACTAAGATTACTATTTCATGTTAAATATAATTTTCCCCCTGGATATTAACTAGAAGCAAAAGCAAGGTAGGAGTTGTCTAAAACACTTCAAAATAACCTCCAAATAAAAGGAAATTTTGATGGTTGTTATAGGCTGTGTAAATACTGAAATATGTATTTTAGTGCTGTATGAGCAGATACAGTGATATCACAAAGGCATGACTGTTTCACTTGTCTAAAAGAGGTATAGTACATAAGACCTGTAAAAACACAGAACAAGCCTAGGGCTGTGCGTTACTTGCACAGACATGACAAAGGAGCAGATGAGTCTATAATTCTTATTGAGGAAGTTTAGAAATCTGTCTAGAAATTGGGGGGCAAATGTTTATATGAACAGAGAGAAGAACTGTAAGTTTGTCGCCCCTTCCCTGAAGATATGGCCCAGGAAGCACTCCTTGATCCTGTTGATGTTTTTGAGGATTGACAGCAGCTCCCCCCACTCCCAGCTTGAGGCGCCCTGTAGCTTGTGACAGTGGCTGTGTGACAGTACCAAGTCTGTGACGCTCCTGCCAGAGACACAGGCTCTGTTCCTCAGTGCACCCTGATGACAAACAGAGCGGGCAGCAAGGGTCGGGGAGTTGGGATTCCGGGTGTGGAGGGGGAGGAGATGCAGTGTTTGATGCTCTGGGCTGTACGTGGGAGGAAGTGGGGGCATAATTACCATCTGATGAGTTGGGAGGCACCTTTGCCATTTCACTGCTGCAACGTCGTGTTTGTGTACACAGTGTGACTCAATAAGCTACCTATCAGTACGGGTCCATAGGCAGTCCTTAAAAGTAGAATTATGCTTTTAGGCTGTAGAAACTGTTTCCATGGCAACCCCCAGGTTGTCTCCTTGAATAGGTTTAACAATACAGGATTAACCTCATCTTTATTCACCAGGGTTCAGTGTAAATCTAAAGGGGAGGGGGGGGGAAGGACATTACTGTGTAGCAAGTTGCATTAAGTTTCTACTCCAGGGAGAAAGCCAAGAGATTATTAGTATTTTTTTAGAAAAAATACTTCCATTCATTATCAGGGATTTTTAGGAGAGATTCACGGGATACTGAAGCCTGTTGCTCTGTCAGTGATACACCCAAAGGTAAAAGTTCAAGTGGTGGCTGGATTGCAGATTTGCTGTGTGTATGTCCAGGTCACAAGTTCACTGCTGTCTGTAAATGTGCCAAAAACAAGCGGCACTGGCTACACATTAGCACAGAAGCAGGCTGCCCTGGGTGCCTCTTCAAACACTGCGCTGAAAGGCCACGCAGAGAGTGCCTTGATGGCAATAACGTGCTGCAAACAGTCATTCCCCATCCAAGCATAATTAACTACCTGCTCAAATTCAAGTCAAAAAGTGGTATTTTAAAAGATTGCTTAGGCTTGACCCAAATTAGCAACACAAAATGCCATACAAATAACACATTAGGTTATAATTAGTTAAATTTGGCATGCAGGCAGGCAGGAGCACAGCTGGGGGAGGAGAAACAGGTAATTTTGAAAATCTTTCCAAATTGAGTTCAGAATTTGCAGTTCAGAGTGAAAACCACCGATGTTCACCCCTTTCCCAGCAGATGGAGCTTATGTGAAACAAACAGGCGGAGAAGCAGCGGAACCATGGCACAAAGTGAGATTGAGGCACTGGAGGAACACATGGGGAGAAGCCACAAGGTTCTGGCCAAGGCAGGATCAAGCAGAGGGAGGGCAGGCAGTGTTCAGGCTGTGTGCACAACAAAAAAAGGGTGAATGTAGCTATAAAAAGCAAATGGATTTAGACTTTGAGAAATACAGAGGGAGGGAAAAAAAGGAGTGTCTAGTGTTACAAACACACCTGTTAGCTCCAGCTGATATGAGGAAGACTGAGATTTTGCTGCAAAATCATCAGTGCTGTATTTAAATAACCTGTTGTGCCTCCAGATGAATCGGTTTGATTTTATGAATGACAGGTTTTAAAACTATGCATTTAGAGTTATTCTTTCCCTCCAGGATTTTTTAGGCTGTAGGGTTTGCAAGTTCTGTCTGTAATTAGAAATGCAGAAAGGCAACAATCTTATGTCATTATCTGCCTCTCAGAGTTAGGTCTTTAAGAAAACACCAAACATTGTGTTACTGTCAATAAAAACCCTAAATCTGCCACCACTGCTTTTATGCACCCATCAAGAAGCAAGACAAGAAATGCATGTGACTGAGGAGGCTTTCCTCCGCCCCATCCTGGATTTTGTAGACTCGTTCCTGCAGTTCTTGTCTATTACAAAATTCCTGGTGAAGTCAGGCAGTGTTATAGGAGTACTGGAAAGACAGGAGGTCCCTGCAAAACAGAGATATGTTTCAGTTCGTGTCCATTAAAGAAACAGCAGAAGGTTAGCTCACCATGTTAGGAGAATTTTTACCTGTGTATTCTAAAATGGAGAAAAATGTGCTACTTCCAAGGGCCCTTTTAATGGCAGCAGTGCAATTTTGCAAGGCTGAGACTGCAGTATGGTAAGTTCTGGTTTGGAGGGGAGCAGGTTACAGCCAGCACACACACACACAGCCGTATGAGACTTGGTGCAGGCAAAATGCATCATTGTCCCATTGTCCCCCAGGCATATTTGTGCTTTCTGTGCCTCAGAGGAGGTGAGCAGAGCTAAGCATTTCTGTTAAAAGAACAATTGAAAAATATTGAAGATGGATATGTTCATTTGCTGAAGCCTGATGCTTAAAATTCCTGTGTAAAATTTAGCCCTCTCAGGCCTCTGCTGTCATTACCTCTTTCTTGCTGGTTTTGCTGATGATCTTATCAGTCCTGGCTCATATTTTTCCCTTACAGTCAGCCTGAACAACCCTACCAGAATGTGTCTTTACAACCTTTGAATTCACTCTCTCTTATTTACCTTTCAGCTTTAAACCTTCTACCTTTCGTAATCCAGACCAAATCTGTAACACAGATCTCACACTTTTTCATCCTGTTCTTCTTGACCTGACTAACACTCCCCTCTTCCGTGCTGCGGTACAATGACCTCCCCATTCCAGCATACAAGCCCACAGCCCCTCCTTTATTCAAGTCAAAGAGCTGCTTTTCTCAAGAGGCCTCCCCACAGAGATAATGAAAAGCAGATTAAGAGATTTAAAAAAGGAGTTGGTTCCTTTGGAATGGTCAGTGCACTTTCCCTTTCTACAACCATCCTCTATACTGTAAATTTTCCAAATCAGTATTTGTCTGGATGTCTGTGCCTTGACCTCAGCAGAACCTAAGCTGTTGGGCCCCAATCCTACACATGCATATGCATGCCATGTCCCTTTGCTATCAGAGACATTCACATAGAGTGGTAAAGGAGCAGTGCAGTTATGTATTTGTAAAATCAAATCCTGTTGCTTGCCAGATAGCATCATAAAAGTCTTGGACAGAGATAAAAATTAACATTTTAATCTTTGTTTTTGTGAGACAGAAAGAATGGTAACCTCCAAGGCAAGTGAAGTGGCAGCTTTGATGACAACACTTGATTTGTAGATACATGAGAATCTTGAGGGGAAATACCTGTTAAAATGTGATGTGAAGCTATAGAAAGACAACAAAGAGCCATCAGCACAAGTACATCCCAGTGGTGCTTTGCCAGTATCCTGCCTTTTTCTTGTGCGGCTGAATTTCAGGCACCAGAAACAGAAGACGCTTTGTCTGGGCTTTCCCATGTAATCAGCAACCTCTCTCCTGCCTATCTTAGGCTTCTATTCACTTTATTACTATTATAGTATCCCCTAGAGACAGACTTGGGAGGCATTCACCCCCAAACATCCTGTTACCTTCAACGAATTAGGTATTTTCTCAGTAACACATTATGTGCTTTAATCCTGGTTGCATGTATGTATGTATAAAGCGTGGCTAGCAAGTCGTGTATGTAAGAAAATACAAAGTTGATGTCAAAGAGCTTTACCATTGGATTTGATCAGTATCCAGGGGAAGTGAAGACCCTCAAAGCATGTACTGTCCTCTGAAAGCAATTTCAAGAGGGAATTTTGTGTACAAACTGAAGGCTTAGCTGGGGTCTGCAAATATCTAGCAGTTGATCAGCTGGATAGAGCGAGAGGAGCTCATTGGGACTAATCTGTGCAGCAGGTAAACGTGAGCCATCCAGCCTGCTCATCAGTCAGGGTGGCAAGCCCCACACTCATTCCAATATGACACGTATCAATCATTTTCTTTTCTAATCACTAATGCAACAGCTGAAAAAGGAAATATGCCCAACAGATATCAACAAAAAGCTGGCTCAGCCAGCAGTGCTTCCCTGTTGTGCCAAGGGAACAACCTCCTCCCCTCTGTGAGGCCTCTCCTCCCAAGGAACAGACATCTAACTCTCACTGAGCGGGAAGCCTCTTTCAGTGTGCCAGCTGGGAATCAGGGCCCTGGGCACAATCCCAGCACCTGTGCCTAGTTTTCTTACAGAGCACAGCCAGCTGCTCTGCTAGGTCTGCAAATGTCCTCTGTACCCTATTTCTTTTCTGTGGAGTGCTTTGGATAAGCAATGTGAATGTGTTGCTTAAATTTGGATTTTTGCAAATTCATTGTTTTACATTTACCTTAACCTGATTTGTTTAAGGATCATATCAGGCCACTGATAAATGAAGTCATGCCATGTTTTTAATAATTATTAAACCAGGGTTATTGAACCGGTAGTGCCTAGAACCTCCTGGTATTTTTGAGGGAATTTGAAGGTAAGCAGGATGTAACCGCAGGCCACTTTGGAAACGATGACATGGAGTTTGTGAAGAAGAAGTGTTTTTAATGGCTGGTGTTTATCAGCAAACTTTTCTGGCATTGCACATGGTGGCAGAGAGTATATTTGACCCTGAGGGTTCACAGGCATTAAATAATTATTTTGGCTCTAACTTAGTTCATGGCATGTTAGACTAGTCATTTCTATATCTGTGACACCGAACTATCAACTGCATACTTCCTGTGTGGAAATGATTATGCAACTCTTCCAAGTTCGCATTACGTTCTTCTGTATCCAACAGTTCTTATGCAGAAAGGCAAGGTTAGAGTTAAGACCATTTTCACTGCTAATAGCTTGACTCTGAAAAGCCTTTGTATTATTAAAGTATCCTAGTATAAGTGGAGCCAGAGTGGGGTTAGAATTCTGTACTAAAACAGGAAGGGAACATATAGAGGTCTGGAAAATAACGAAGGTGGGAGGAAAGTGAATTAAAAATGGTTATTTTTGCTGCTTGTAATGCCATATTAATTAAACCAGTTTATCTGGGAGCAGGGTTTAAAAAAGAACAGAAGGAAATATATTTTCATATAAACTCATTGCCTCCGGATGTTCCAAAACCCCAAAATATAAATAAATAGGCTCAACAGGAAAATAGACACACTCAAGGGAGCTAGGCTTAATGAAGTCCCTGACACATGCTTGTCTAGCTGCAATGTCGTCTTTGGAAATTAGGAAATCCCTAAACTACTGATTTTCAGAAGCAGGAATGACTCAAATGGGTAGGAGCTACTTTTCCTATAATCTGTTTCCAATTCTAAGCATCCATTACTACTTCCTTTCTTGGTTTCCCTTGAGGAAAGGACGTGCCTAAGCCTGCTTTGAATGTTAAAAGCTTCCTCTGTTCTGCACAAATAGAAGTGAGAGTAAGAGACCATGAATAAAAGCTGTGAGATGCAAGTCCTAACCTGGAACCAAGGAGGCGTTTGAGGTGGACCAAAGGGTCACTGTCAGGGCCTCTGAAGGCACTTGACTGAGTCATGCATGGCTCACCCCATGCTGGGAGCCTGTGGCAGTTTGGTTAGTCCTAGACAAGCACTACACTGTTTCTGCCACCTTAAACTCCATGTGTTCCTCTCACCAACAGAACAAACACGTTACTAAAGGTGGGGATTTTTTGTGTAGAAATACCATGAAAGCCAGGTCAGAGAGGGAAGGAGATCTCAGTTCACTGGTAACTTACACAGAATGAAACTCTACCAAGGAAAGGAACTTGCATCTTCTCTTGCTTTCTTACCACAGTGTTTTCTCTTTGCACTTTTACAAAGTCCAACTTCTGCCATAATTCACCTGGCAACAAGTTACAGTTGATCTCCCTCTAGTGGGTAATTAATTCCCCATAAAAGCCACAGCAAGACTGAGATGTGTTAAAAATCTGCCTTGCATTTGCTTTCCTTCATCTCTGTTCTTCAGCTGGCTTTCTTCTTTTTTCATCTGTGATCTTTCTCACACATGCATTATGTGTTTTCTTCATACCCTCCCTGAACTTTGTATCTGCTCCTTCTCCATTCTTGTGCTCTGTGAGGAGTTGGGCTGTTTGAGGGGTTTCTGTTTGACTTTGGTGTAAGTGGAAATGAAAGTAAAGAAGCGCCAAAGAATGAATTTAAAATGAAATATTCTAGAGATTAGTGCTGTTTGCACAGTGGCATGTGTGCAACCCCCAATATGCTGAAAGTTTAGAAATCTGGGAAAAAGAAAACCGTAAGACCTACCTTAAGTTTGTAATTTATATTTTTTTATCAGGAGTCAGTCAAAGGAAATTTACATTTGGGTTCTCTTATCCTTAAAGTTGATTTATTTGGGTTGAAAATCTTCTGCATTCTGCTTAGTAGTTTGTTCCCCTTGCATTTGTTGTTCCATTACCAAAACTATTAACAGCAAAATACATAAGCCAGCTGTGTTCAATCTGAAGTTAGCTCTCTAACAGCAACAGTTAACTACCAAAGAGTATTCCCAGAGCAGAGCTGACGTTAATTGAGAAGGATAGTGCTCTGAAATATGTGGAGACAAGATGCTATACAAATTGATTTAACCAGACCATGCCTTTTATGTATGGAACTGCATATGTCTCCTTGCAGAGCATATAGGCTGGATACTGTGGCTGTTACTCCATTTAGATTAATGGAAATATATTAGGGATGATTCTCAAAGGTATCTCCTTGCTCTGACTACTCTGGGGTTTCTTGTGTGTGTGTGTGTGGTACAGCACATTTCAAACAAAAAGGTGAACAAGTCAATATTGTCCAAATGAAAAATGAAAGATCTGGTTGAAAGAAATTTTTAGGACAGGCTTTGATAATATATTCCTCCAGTGATGGCAGGCATCATATTAATCATTATAGGTTACCTTTCTGTTTCAAACTTTGAATTATCTAAATAAGCCAACATGAAAGACATTATGCTCCAATCCAAGTGTTTTCCAGGTTCCTGGAGGCACTGACCTTTATCTCAAATCACTGTGGTAAATGGTGTTCTACAAAAGTCACTAATTAGAACCCCAAGAGTCTTTATTATGGCAAACTTAAATATCACAAAGCAAATGAATAAAATGAAGAGAAACTGGAATTTTACTGAAGCAAAGTAAGATCACAGGTTATTTATTGTGAGCAAATTCTCTGCCTAGAAACATCTATGCAATCCATATATTTACATTATTTTGTGAAACAGCATCATGCAAACATAATTTTTCTATACGACATATCAGGATTATCAAGTTATTTTACTAACACGGGTATAAAAAATACTGTAGTTTTTGCTCCCTTCATAACTGAGTTGTCAATATAACTAATTTCATTTCACTGTAATAAAGATGAAATGAATTCCAATCCTGCTCCTATATCAGTTGCAATATAATTTTATTCAGCTGAGACATTTCATAAACCTGCTGAAGGTAAGAATTGCAGACGGTGCTGAGGCAGGATGTGGAGGCAGGGAAGAGGTACTGCAGAAGAAATTTACAGGTTTTTTCACCACAGCTTTCCTTTCATTGATGTACAGGACAAAAAGAATTCAGTGACTATCAGCTTTCAAGACCAGCTTGTAGAGCTGACAGTAAGAGAATGTTCTTCTGCATCCAAATTGAGTACATTTGTTCTAGAATTTATTAAGACACAGGAAACAAAGAAACTTACAGTGCCACATCCTGTTCTTTATTTAGGTTGGATGAAGGCTTCATTTGGCATCATGGAAACTAGAATGACTACACTGGGCTAAACCAAAGGCCTGTGAGTCCCTTTATCCAATCTCTGGTCATAGTCAGAAATGAGTGCTTAAGGAAGGAGTATGAGAAATAGGGTGAGCGCAGAGCATTGCTGCCTGCAGCAGTGACTTGTATTTCATTGCTGCTGATAAACACACAGAGAATGGAGTCTGGTGGTCTGAGCACAGAGCTGGGAGCTCCGAATCCGCTGTTTCAGTCCTGCCTCTGTCACCAAGGTTACTTGTACATCGCTGTGTCCCAACCCATGTGTACGGGTGGCAAACCCGCCTTCAAGCCTCTGCACTGCAGAGGCGCACACAACCCGTGCTCACGTAGCCACACTCACATTCAGGCTGGCTTTGATCAAGTCTGGTATTATGGAGACATTTGTTCCTCCCTAATGAGCTGCTTAACATCTGTGATTGTTTCCTGAAGAGCTGCATAATATCCCAGTGCACTTCGTATTGTGCCCCTTTATCTCTTCCCCATTCCTTCTGGCTCCTCTGTTTTTCACATGGTTATCATCACTGGCCTTTGTGGTCCTTGTGCTTTGTCCTAAGCTTGTCATCCCTCGGTTTTTACAATCAGGAACAGCAGGCTCAGTGCTGGATAAAAGCTCTGCAAATATTTTCCCTGTGTAGTCCAAGTCCAGATCAATCCATCAGGTAGCACGGAGAGGCTAACTCTTTCAAATGTCCCTGCTGAAGCTGCCAATAAAAAGGTGATGCTGTTAGATTTCTAGTAAAACCAGAAACTTAACATTAAAGGCACCTCTTTAAAAATTCCTGTTAAAAATTCTGTTTAGAAGCTGTTTCACATTGCTTCAGGGCTACTTGCAATTCCCAGCATGATGAGATTGCTCCTGAATGGATCCTCAGAAGTTGAATCCATCAGCTGCAGGCCCACTTTCTGGTGAGTTCACAGTTTCATCACTGCTCCTGGAAGTCTGTCATGTTCTCCTCCACAGCCATTGTTCCCACCTCCATTGGTCTACCATCCCTTCAGAAACACCAAGTGGAGGACTGCAAGCTCCACACTCAGGGAACTACTCAGAACATCACAATGCAGGCAGGTAAATAAATAGTTGTCAGAATTCCTTTTTCCATTTTTAACCTTGCAATGCAGAGCCTTTACCAGTGATTTCTACAAGCTGACTCAAGCTGGCTGAACTGGAGGCCTGATCTGAGGAACTTCTTCCCAGATCCTTGGACCTCAGGTTGAGCAGAACCCTGGAGAGCTCCTCCTCCTCCTCCTCCTCCCTGCGGCCTCCAGCTGCACTTCTACGAAGGGCAGGGGTGCACAAGAATTGGAGGAAGCCACATGCAAATCAGGGCTGAGTGGTAACCAAATATGCCTAACCCAGGGGGAAGCTAGTAGGAGTGCAGAGCTAGTCAAAGGGAAGGGAACAAATAGACTGGAACATACAGGCCCTGGAATATTGGCATGTCAGAAGGCTGTGTATTGTAAATAAATAGAGATGTGCATGTTTTAGCAATTTCCCCAGGGTAAAGTGAGTAGGAGTGTGTTCAAAGAGTAGTATTTGCTTTATACTGTCCTGTGAGCACAGGTTCAATATATAAATTAGGAAGTACATATAGGGTGTATGTTTGATCAAGGAATTTAGACAATAACTTGAGTAATTGGCAGCATACACCAAATCCCATCAGTCTGGTCCCAATGCCAAGTTCTTTCTCACTATTACAATTTTGCATGCAACTAAAATGGCTACTTAGCAACATTATGTTATTACAAGTAAGATCACTTGTCAAGTATTTTAAGTAGGAAAAGTGATGTTATTTGTTGCGCATTACTACCCAGGTAAAAATCACACCCCCATGTTAAGCATGCACAACAATATACCATTAACCTGTTTAACATGATAGCTTGAAAGGGTGGTGTATTTTTCTTTTACATTTCTACTACATGTCCTCTGTTATTACCTCGCACATTAAATTTTTTTTCTGCTTTAAGAGGAGTCAATGATTTTGCAAACCAGCCTCATCCCTAGAATGCTATAATTTGACAATTTCAAGGCTTTTCAACTCAGACTCTTGCATATATGTCATATATCGCATTGCAGATTTCATCCAATAGTCAAAAATGTACTCTCAATGCAGTATCATCTTATCAGTATTCTAGCACCATAAGCTTTCTCACTGCAAGCAGGGGACTGTTCATTACAATGAAACTGAAAATGGAATAACTGAAGGATTGATTTATATGACCTTCACTCAGGAATGTTCTAATTCTGACATAATCTCTCTGACTGAAATCCTAAACACTGTATAATTTTGATTTATTACCCTTAAAAGAAGGAGCCTGGATCTGTAGATTAACAGAATACCTGGCATGAAAAAAGAATGGTGCAAAAGCTCAGGAAGACTGCAAGAAAATGCAGATTGATCATGTGACTTTACTCCAAACATTGTCTCAGCCAGCAAATCCATGAACAGAGCTGAAAGCAAGCGGAAAAACATTATGCGGATGTTTTCACAAATCCACTCATGTCACTAGGAAATCTCTCATGGTTATATACATTTTATAGCAAAGATAAGAACATGTTAGTAAGTTCAAGCATGAAACAGTCTGTTTACTAAAGGCTGCAGGAAATGTTTATTAAACCAGCTAATTTATGGCAAAACAGGGCCAGAACTCGATATACTTTACAAAAGGCTGCTTTACTAGGCAGCTGTTTCCCTCCCACACCAACAGTGTAACCCACTCCGTGCTATTCTGTCCTCACATCTGCTGCCCTGGGAGCTAGGAGAAGACTTGTAAGGGTGTGAGGGCACATTGGACCTGACTGCTCACAGGTGAAAGCTGGAGCAGCCCTACAGTGTGCTGCTTAAAATTAACAGCTGTTATCTTTAAAGCAAAGCAGCTGGATCTAAATTGAGTAGAATCTTCTTAAATTGAAAGGTGAATCAGACTGGTTGTCACTTCTTGGATTTTTTTTGGTGAGGTAAAGAGAGTAGTTAGAAGAAAGAGCAGATAAGAAACTATTCACAACAACCTGGTTGATAGATGTACATTAAAAGCCCACTGAACACAGTCTTAATGCCCTGCAGGAACTGAAATCAACAGGTCAGTTTAAAACAGACTAAGAAAAAGAAATCTGCCCTCCACCTGTGCCTTTTTTCTGTTCTTAATGTTTGGTGAAATGAATGCTTGCCTCCTTTCCTCCCACACACTCAGCTCACAGTTCCCACTTAGCCATTTCCCAGTCCTATTTTAGACAAATCTTTATCTTATCATGCTTCTCCTGCAAATCCTTCTCCTCTAGAGCACTTAACATCCTCTTCTTTCATAAAATCCACCTTTTACAAGTGGTGCATAATCAGTCTTACTTTATCCTAGCCAGGAAATGGAGGTTTTTATTTAAGAAAAAATTTATTGTTATTCAGTGAATTTTGTGGCTGGTATGAATTGTTTTATTCTAGCAGATCGTAGTCTCCTCTATGCAGGAACATTTGTCTGCTTCACTGTACAGCACAATGCATATTATTCTCACCTATGAATGGGCCTGTTCCTTATTACTTCCAAAGATCAAATATTACACAATTCGTCCAGTATGGAGCTACAGTCTGAGCTACAGCTACTGCAGCCACTATAAAAGCACTACAGCCTCAGAAAAATTATTCCTTCCTTCCTGAATACGTTAGAGTGGATATACCAGGAACTAAATTTGTGCTTAGGGATAGCAGGAAGTGCCTGATTCTTTTTATGTACTTGAAGAAAGGGAGGGGGAAAAAAAAGATTAAAAAAAAACCAAATGGGAAAAGGAGAAGATAAAAAAGAGAAGAGAAAATTATAAAAAGAAAAAAGAGAGACTTGCGTGGAATCATATTTAGGACATTTATTCCCTGAACTATATATGGACAATTTTCAAAGTAAGAAAATAAAGTATTTATATCAAAAACTGTGTTCTACTAGAATGACATAAAGTCCTGTAAGCAGCAGGCAAAGGAGCAAAAAACATGACTACTATTTCTGTAATCAATTAACTTATCAACATGTAGGAATACAATACAGATAATATTTGATTCTTCAGACTAGAAAACTTAACATAAAGCCCAGTTCTGCAAACCAATCCTGGCATACTTGATTTTCAGCATGAGCTGTTTATTGAATTCTCCAATGAATGTATTTATCATTAGGAAAATCAAAACAGCAGAGGAAGTAATATAGTCTTAGATTTCCCAATGGTGAATTAATTAGCGGAGTCAATTCTGGCCTCAGCCTGGTATCTCATCCACCAGACAACACTGGCTTCCCACTGTAATGACAGATGATTGTAAAAGCTTAACAGTGTTTTGCCAGTGCTGGTAAAGCTGATAGGGATGGGAGTGAAGGGCAGCTTGGTATCTTCTTCAACCAATGGCAAACTACTCAGTCTGAGTGGTTAAGAACTACTTTATTAGGACGATTATCATTACCCTCAACAACAACTATAAAAAGCTTCAAGTCAAATGGTTCTGACTCACTTGTTGAAGGGTAATACCATCTGTGGAGGAAATTCTGGATATGGGCTGTCACCAGTGGCTAATCCCCCTGAAACAGGTGCACAGTTACACATCACAGCAGGGCTGGGAGCCAGGGCATCCAGCTCACAAAAGAGATGCCCACTGGAAGGGAGGTGGAACAAAAGAAGAAAGAGCCCGTCTTCATGTTTCTCCCAAGTGCCTTCCTGTAATTTGTAAAGTTTTGGTGACTAGAAAAATTGGGAAGCTGTTCTCCACTCAGAGTGCATCAGCAGTAATACCCTACTTGTCCTTCCTCAATAGCTGAGTTCTCCTGGGCCACTGTAGCAGCTCTAGAGTGACTTTTTGCAGAGAGTATGTTTGCAATTGTAAATTCAACAGAGTCTCTATAAACTGGTGACTGTTAATATAAAATATTTTAAAATGTCTTAGTACCAGAACAGCCCAACCTGACTAAGGTCAAAAAACATTTGTCAAGTCCATTCAGGACAGAAGGCAGAAATATTCCAAAATTGACTCTCAAAAGACTGAACAAGGAATACAGACTCAAAATCTCAGCTCTGGCAGACGCTGAACTCAGTGTCATTTGATCTGCAGTAGCACTTGGGTGTCTGAGTAGGTCTGCTGAAACAGAAGGAAACCATTCCCAAAAAGATTGTTCAGCTAGTCCAAACTGGTAGCTTCTGAGTAAAAGAAAAACATTTTCTTGCATTATAAGGAATATAAATAAGATAACATAGTCTTTTCACTGAATAAGATACACTCATTAAAAATTACATTCTGCAGAGTTAGAAAGGACCCTATAATCAGACCTGCACTACACAGACGAAAAGACTTCTTAAAGGGTTTTTTTTTAAATCTGCTTAAAGGGTTTTTTAAAATCTGTTTAAATACAACATACCTTTCAATATAATATTTCTGTCCAATTAAAATTACTCTATTGATGGAGAGTCTATCATAGTTTTATTATGATTACAATTTATTGTAAACTTACTGTATTCATTTTTAACCTGAGCTGCAAAAAATGTAAATAGTAGTAATTTTTTAACTTCAAAACAATGCAAAAAAAGAAAAAAAAGAATAGCAATAAAAAGAGGAAAATGAAGCTGATTAAATGTCTGGTTCCCATTGATTGCCAATAGGTGTTGTTGTTAAATTAAGAGGTTATTTTATTGTCCTTTACAGCCAAGCTCAGCCATGCTCCATTCAATAACCAATAATTTATGTCTTTGAGTTAATAATAATTACAATAAAAATATTCCCCATTTTCTGGCATGCTGTGTTTATTTTAGGATATTAACACAGCAATCCAAATACAACACATAAAACTCCCTCAGGGTTTTCTGTCTCACATCCCAGACCTTCTGTTTCTTTATAAGCTTTAACAGCCACAGTTAGAAGAGAAATAAATAGTCTGAAGCACAAGAGAATCCCTCTTCCCTGACAGAATCTTTATTTACAAGCTCTACGAACCTAAGCAGGTCAAACAGTCCCCTTGCTGGCAGGTTAATAAGGCCCACCTGCCAAATAAACCCACCAGTGAACTCCACAGGGCCTACATAAATCCAAAGTGCTTGGAACAAGATTTTCTCCCTAGGAATCATACTGAGATGGGATGCTTGTAGTTCAAAAGGGGGTCATCTTTCAAACTCCAGAGTGCTTGTCTGCCTGGCACACACACACGAGTGTGCAAAAGGTTTGCAAAAACCACAGCTTTTACCTTCAGAAGGCATCATTATTTAACATATTCATTTCAATATTACTTACAGGACACCCACATGCCGAGGGCTTCTCTGCTGGTTCCATATGAACATGTAAGGCTGGTAAGTCTATCTCTTTGGACTTTCTAAAGGGCAAGCATTGTTGGGTCATAAATTAAACCATTAAAATTATTCAAGACTTAACATACAATTAATTAACAATGTCATGAAAAGAAAATTAAAGAGTATGATAACTGGATATTTAAACCAATCTAGAAATAAATTCTCAGAAGCCAAAGTAAGTTTTTTTAATGAATATTGATAATTATCAAAGTGGAATTCCATTCTGAGACCTAAGCTGTTCGAACACAACTCTTGGGTAAATGTTTCCTATTGAATCAAAGACTTCTTTATGTTCTTTCCTGAATGAGCTAGGCCCAGCAACTGTCTCAGTGTGAGCATATCCACAGACTTCTGAACAGGCCCACTCGCTATGTTTATATTGCATTGTAAAAAGTATCTCCAAAGCATCCTTCAGATTTCTGTTTGCTGTTCATACAGTCAGCAAAGTGGTAAATTCTGAGCACACCCCTCATAATTTATTAGGATGGTACCAGGCAGGTGAAGGCAGACAATGGATTGTAGCTGGGCAGCAGAAGCTCTGGCTCAAAACACTGTAGCAGAACTCGTGATCCACTCATGAGGGGAACTAGTTTACCTTTGCACACCTGGCTGAGAACTGCAGGAATGCCTGAGCTGATTCACAAACAGGTAAATGCCCCAGCCTTAGAGGTGGCAAGGGTAATCAGGAAGGGCAATATGCAGCTGGAGAGGCAGCCTGTGTGTAATGGGTAGAGATCACAGGCCCCACTCTAATGAGCCATCTGATGAAGTTCTTTAATTTACTGTGAGGGACATGTCCATTTGAGGTCTACAGGCTGCCTCCCTGTAAAAATCCTTGAGGACAGGTTACAGGCAAAACAGGGAGCACATAAAAAAAGGCTTGCAGCTCTTTGTTCCTGCAGGTCTACAGTGGACTAGACCAGAGTCTCCACAGGTACTGGGCATTATAGCTGTATTAGAGCATACGTGATTGGGGCTGCAGAGACTACTTACTGTTTAGTACATCTGTTTGTCAGAGTCATTCCAAATACAAGTCAAATGTAACAGTTTTACAAGTGCAGTTGAAGTAAGGAAAACATGTAGAACGTGCATTTAAGATGGTGTGTTGTGCAGAGGACTTGGTTGCACTTTGAAGGCCTCGTATGTGTTCTTTGAAGGCTTTGAATGTCAGATTACCAGAGAGAATGCTGAGTTTCAGGATCCTGGTACTGCAGCTCTTGGTGGTGTTATTAGTGGTGTACTTTTACTAAGAGGCAAAAGTATTTCTGGGCCCTCTGATGCACTTCTGGGCTAAGACAGAAGTTGGGACTTTGAATCACAGGCCCCTTGATTCTGAATACCATGTAATTGCCTATCACTCTTGTGGAACCAGTGCAAACAGCTTTGAAGAACCAGCTCAGAACCAGAAGATGCACATAACATCAGCCCTTCAGCAAACACTCCGTGCCCAGTTGCTGTAGCAATTGCAAAAGGAGGAGTGTTCAACTCCCAGTGGCTTGTGTCCATGGGAATGATGCTATTCTTACCACAGTGGTACTACAACCATGCCCAGCTTCAGCGTGAGACAACAGAGAGTGGGTGAATGTTCAGGCAGGCAGTGTCCTACATCCCGGCCAAGCCCAGCAACTTTCTTCTCTGCTGTGTACATTCTTCATTTGAATCACAGTTTAATTCAGCTGCTGTAAATGCAGCTGAGACAGCCCAATGTCTGGATGCAGATTTGGCACTGGAGGCAGAAGTGCCTTGGCGGGGTCAGTGCTGTGTGTAGGGCTGAGCTGCTGACAGTGGAGCGCAGTGTGACTCCTGCAGGCAGCCCAGCAGCCCTAGCTCCTGCCAGGGCTGGTTCACCAGGCAGGAGCCTCTCAGTGCTGCACCGGCTGGCATTGCGCACGCTCTGCCTCATTAACAGTAACTGAAGCGAGCAAACAGAGCTCACAGCAGCAAGCATATCCAGCTTGAGTGTAAGAACATTGTAAAATGCGCAAGAAACGCATCCCACTCCTTTCAGTTTTCACAGCAGTGACAGCACAGGTGATAATTTAGCAGATAGGCCTGCATTTGCAAACCTGCTCATCCTGCGCTTCACATCCAGTTGTTTCAGCCCTCATTTGTCAAGTATATTGCACATACTCAACACCAATGTAAAACAAGTGCAAAGCATCTTATATAAAGTCTCCAAACTGTTCTTGAAATTAGTGGCAATTTCTGAAAATGTCTTGTCAGTGATCATTTTTCTCAAGGCAAATACACTGAGTAAATAGGATATGATCACAACTACAATTTCTCAGTACAGGAAATTGCTAGTCACCAACATAATTAGAAGCAGTTCATGTGATCAAATTAATCATTCAAAAAAGAGCAATTACTGTTAACAGAATAATGGCATGCCTTAAAAAAGAATGAAATTAACCTTTAGGACCTACACAGTTACCCTCACCACTCTGTACTGAGGCAGCAAAGATTAATACATGTGCAAAATAAAACACTGCATTAGCATCTGCTGAAAACAGTAGTAGCATTATCTATCTGGCCTATTCAACCCTTAACAAACTTTATTCTTTGGCCCCAGCAGAGAGTGGAAATATCAATAGTCACTTCTCTGCCAAAATGAAAAAAATACCGCTCTTCAAGACTTCCATTGCTATATAACTTACCACATTGTGATTATTGCTGACCAATAATTATATGAAGATTAAACATAAGTCAGCAATTTGAAATGCAGAAGAATTTAACATTCAAACCTATATTACAGCTCCTCGAAAGCCAAGACTTGGCTTGTTAAAGCTAAAGCTTAACTCTGTAAGATCTAGAAACACACACCAAACATATTGCAAAAAACTATATTTTTGCTCTGTTGTGCTAAACATTAATTCTGATTATAAATGTATTTTGAAATTTATACTTCTAAGTGAGATTAAGTTTATGCTTAGAAACACAGTAACACTATGCTATCAATAGATAGAGTTTATATATTTTGAATCCTCAAGCTGTGTGTTTCTACATAGATTAGATTTATTTTATTCTGAATGTCAGCAATGTTTAAATTAAGTCATACTGATGGGGAAGATAATTAGAGACATACAACTTCTATAGATAAATTTATTGATCCACTGAAGTTACTTATACCAAGCTGAAGCACGTTAGCTGCTGAGAACTGGTATACAGCTGGTTTTTATCATCCCAACACTGGAAAACAGCAGGGACGTGCTCCTCAATTTTCCTTTCCCATGGCCTCTGTCTTGCCCTGATGATGTATCCCACTCCCTCATGTGTTCAACTTGCCTCTTCCTTTTGCTCCCTCAATTACACTTCTCTTCCTTCTGCTCAACACAAATGGTGCAAACACAAACAGGTATTTGCAACAAAAGTGATATTTACTCCATTCTTTTCCTATGTGAAAACATACCTGGTAAACAGGCTGGTGTAACTTGTACTATGAATAAGATTCCCATTTCACTGATTTTTTTCATCAGGTATTACCTATATTTTACTCTGATTGGCATTTAAGCCATAAACTGTAGCTGCACTTAAGATGTCCCTCATTTGGACAGAGACTAATTCTATTTCAGATTCTCAAAGTTGATTATTTTCTTTTTCCCAAGGAATCAACTTTCTATTAAAAAATGCCGTTACTCCATTTTTATATGGGGTTACACAAAGTCTGAAAAGCCTGTACCTTCTCATTTTCAAGATAATTTAAAAGTGATTCTAATACATGTCAAATTTTTCAAGTAACCATTTTCAATGAATTTTCATTGAAATTAATTAACAAATATATGTTCAGGTTCTCTAGAACACATTTACTACTACCATTTTACAATGAATGTGCTACAATTGATATAAAATACTTTGAAACACTGATTTTAAATTTCATATTTCATTGATTCTAATTCTAGAACAGCAGCTTCCTGTGTCCATATTAAAGAGCATACAATATGCTGCATGGTCAAAGACATAAACACATACATGCTGATAAAGATTTTTCTCAACACTTGTGACGACACACAGACTAACATGCTGAAGCTGAGTTTCCATGTCTAGCTATACTGAACATAACTAAGGATAGGTTCAGACACGATGAAAACAACAATTACTCTCTGTTAATCCAAAGAAAAACATGGACTGCTGGCCCAAGTCAGTGCACAGGTGATGGAGCTGCCAGCTGCCAGCATCAAAGTGTCGATAGTAGGGATAACACTGAGCACGTATCTCTGCATCAGTGCTACATCAAAATGGGACAATGGGCAGCATTACCTTTACCAGTGTATTCATGGTTTGAACTGTAATGTCTTCAGTGTTTACACTTGATATGTGGAAAAGTCTGTGAAACAAGAAAAAATTGCATCTGTAGATTCTATATGGCCTAAAATGGTACTTATCTCATTCAACACCTTAATACAATAAACACTGCACACATGCTGTGCTGTTTCACTAATTTGGGAATATCTGATTAACACATGGACTACACTCATGTAACTTCAGTTTAGCACTACTTGGAGTTAACATTGCCACCAAGATAATCTGCATGCAGGAAAATACATACTAGACAGATTATTTTATAAAATCCTAAAACAAAAATAAAAATGGGTACAAGAAAGGAATTTAGAAAGCAATCAATCCTTAGCATCCACACAGGAGAGAAATGTAGACTCAAGGCTCCTGCCACAGAGATCTACAGTGAGATTAAACGTGCTCATGAACTGCTCTGTTCTTGTTTGCCTTTGCCAGGGGAATGGCAAAGCTTCAGCACAGGGACTGCTGGTCCCCATCGCTCCTGAATAAGTGACCTTGAAAAAGTGCTTGAATTGCAAATTGTCTTTTGGCCTAGTAACTAATTGATAATCTCCAAAATATTTAAATATTTCTATGGCAGCATGCTACCACTACATTTATTTTAATGCCTTTGAGTTGAGAGATAATAATTGTGATACTGTATAACACAATATATCCACAAAAGTTGAAAGTAAGAAGCAGTAAAATTTTAGTCACCAAATGAAACAGGAGTCATTAATAAATGAATATTTTTATTCGCTCTAGTTGTGCATCTTTGATATTTCTTGGATAAGCCATTGAAGCCAAAACTGCTAAAAAAATATTGGCTAACTTAAAATCACAAGGAAATGTAATGAAAGAACAAAATCTCCAAGAAGTTCAGCCTGAGAAATGGTGACTACTAGAAACTGATTAGTGGACATTTCATTCAACTCCTTCCAAGCCATTGCTCAAGTGTAATGCAGCATGCCTGTGATTTGTCAGCACAAGCTTATTCTGCACTGCATATGCATTTACACCTTGAGAAGTTAAAGCTTTTTTAAACTCCGTTTTCAGAAGTGTCATACACCTATGCCCCCTTGCAAAGGACCAGCCTCTTTGTGTACTGCAGTGGAAAAATGAGGTATCTTTATTATCACAATAAGAGCTCAAAGAAACACCCCATTGTTTTGAAAATTAAAAAACCTGCAAGGACAATTTTTCTTTAAAGGGTCAAGACATTGGACAACTTTGCACCAGTGTCTATCTACAATATAAACTGGTGGTTTTTCAGTTAAAGGTGTTAACTCCCAGCATAAGCTTTCCTGTAAGTCTGCATGGTGGGTTTATCAGGAGGTAATTACACAGTTGCAAATCTTGGTCTCATAGGCAAGGCCAGTGATTTACAGGAATTGTAAGGACTAAGATTCATCACCTTGACCGTGATAACAAAATCCTTCCACTTAACACCTTAAAGAACTGACAGAGAAGGCAAACGTAGGAACTGTGTTATCTGTGGGATATTATGCATTAGTGATAAGTACAAAATGAAAATGTTTCTCTTTCGTAAGTCATACATAAAGATGAATTTATATCATCAGGCCTGCACAAAGAATTTATTCCCAAGAGAACATAGATAAAGTATTTGTATCACACAAATTATTGACAATTAATGTTTCTTTTGGAAGTTGGGGGGGTTTGGGGGGGAAACAGAAAACACCCCTGCATACATGGCATGCTTTGTACTTTCAGTACATTAGATTTATTGTTCAACTATGAAGAAAAGCAACCCTGTATATTCTCTTACATATACAACAGAATTCACATACTTGTATTTCTATTTATTTGTATTGATACTGGTGTCTCTACTTCTAATTAGAAAGGATCTTTAGGTTTTTTGTGACTGCATTTAACTGAACTTTAGAGAGGAAGCTGGATAAAACTGTCACAACTCTTAATCCAAATTAGCTATTTTAAAATGTAACGGCACTTTATCTTTCTCTTTAGTGCTGTAAACACTGACATTTGGAAACTAAATCTTGTTTGTCTAACACCTTAAAGATAGTGTATTTTTTTTTTTCACAGAAAGGCTGTAAAACAAGTTAAGGTACCTTTATCACTGCAGACAGATCTCCTCCAGCCACCTTTAAAGTTTTAATCAGCTAATGATTAAGATTTTCATTACTAAGTACTTAGCACTAAATTTGGACTGTTCAACTGCTAACTGCCATGCAGCCACCATTAAACACTCACCTAAAAACATCAACAAACTTTTAACACATGAAAGTAAATTAAGGATCACGTCAAAAAATAAATAGTCTGGGACTTTCTGCAACAGATGGCCTAATTTCACCATTATCCATGAAGTATGATGCTGGTGTGCTCCCCTCCCTCAATTATCATCTGTTTACCTTTGGCAGGAGTTGCCACAGGTCCTTAGCTACCAGGTTAATACAGTATCCATAGCACCGAGGAACTCTATTCTCCACCTTGAACACAAACACAGGTTCTCAGGGCTCATAAATCCTTTATTAAACCATTGAAAGCTTGAAAAACCTGGCCATTACCTGCTTTACATTATCTGGTGCAACGGTTCATGAGAATATTTGTTCCTATTGTAACATGATGGCTTTTTAACGATTTGACCTAAAAAAAAAAAAAAAAAAAAAAGAGAGAGAGAAGGGAAAAAACCCCCCAAAACCAAGCTGTGTTTCCAATTGGTAAATTGCAAGCACATGTACTTATTTTGATGCAATCTTAAGGAAAAATAAAACCCAGGCCGTACTTCCAGAAGAGACAGCCCGGATAATTTGCAGCCAGGCACACTTTGGTTCTTACAACCATTCGACAGCCTCCAAATTGTGTGCAGTTGTAGGGAAAGTCAAAACATTTGGCTTAAATCAGGATTTTCAGAAAGCGCACGTGTACGGTGGCTGAGGCCAGCGGTGAGGAGAGGGCTTTTCAGCCGGCCAGGAAGAGATAAATAATAATATAAAGATATTTCAAACTAAACGTTTTTCGCCGGCCTCTATATATTCCCCTTCGAGGGGGTGAGGGGGGAGAGGGAGGTGGGTTTAACGCGTTCTTGCCCACTTGGGGACAGCTCGCGGCCAGCATCCCCGTACCCCAGGGGAGATAAATAATAACACCAACATAAAGATGTTTTCAAAAAAGCGTTTCGCACCGGGGTGGGCGGGCCCTGGAGGCGCTCTCGCCCACCTGGGGGCTGCGAGCCAGGCTCCCCCGAGCGGGCCTAGCCCCACCTCGCCCCGTGGCCTTCCCTCCCCTGGCAGCCGGCCCGGGCTCCCCGCTCCGCCGGGCCGTCCAGCTCCCGGTCCAGCTCCCGGCCCCGCTCCCGGCCGGCGCCGCTCCCGGCGGCCGCGCGTGCGGGCGGCTCCGCGCGGGGGGATTTGAAACGGCCGCTCCGGGGGCCGCGCGGCGGCGGCGGCCAATCAGCGCCGCCGATTTTTCGCGCTGGTTCTGGCCGGAGGAGGGGGCGGGGCCGCCGCGCAGGACCCGCCGGAGCCGCCGCCGCCGCTGTTGCCGCTGTGTCGCCTCGGCTCCCGCCGCTCCCCGGCACCGAGATACCGCCGCCGCCTCGCCCGGCTCCCCGGGGAGAAGGATGCGCTAGGGCACAGGTCGGTAGGCCGGGAGCGCGGCTGGCTCTCCCCGCGGGAAAGGAGGAGGCACCCGGGGCACGTTCCCGCAGGCCCCGGGCGGGAGGCGGGAGCGGCGGGAGCGGCGGCGGCGAGGCTCGCCCGCCCGCGGGGATGCTGCCGCCCGGCCCCGCGCGTCGCCGCGGGCACCGGGAGCCCCCTCCCAGGCCGGGACCGCGGACCCCGGCCGGCAGAAGCGCAGCGGAGGCGGCGTGGGGGACGGGGGGTTCCGTGGCGGCGCATCCGCGCCCCCCCTCCCACCCCGGCGCTTCCTCCGGGGACTCCCCCTCCGCCGAGGCTCCGCTCCCCTCAAACTTACCGTCTCCATCTGCCCGGGCAGCCCGCAGTTCCCGTTTCCCCGTTCCCCGGAGCAGGGCTTTTTTGTTCGCTCCCCCCTCCTCCCCCCGCTACCTGGCCCTCGCTGCGGGGCCGCGGGTCCCCTCGCCTGCCCCTCGGCCCCCCCGGAGGCTGCCGCAGGATTTGTGCCGCTGCCTGGGCCTGACTCTTAGGTGGCGGAGGAGCGGAAAGGAGCGATGCCGAGCCGGAGTCCCGGCTGTTGCAGCTTCATCCTTTCCCCCCTGACCGCCTCCTCCTCCTCCTCCTCGGCGCTGCGGGAGGTCGGGGACAGCATAAAAGGGGTAAAGGAGAGGTGCCCACCCGTCCCACCTCCCTCCCCGGGGAATGGGGGATCAATCAGTGCAAATCAGAAAGAAAAGCGGAGCGGGGGGACACGACCGATGGGAAGGGGAAAAACAACCCTCCCCAGGGTTTAAACCGCCCCCTTAAGGGGTACTGAGGGAGGCTGCAAATGTCCCCCCCGTGGCGGTGAGGGTGTGGGGAGGTGGAGGCTGCTCCTGCCCCTTCCCGCCGGGTAGGACTGAGATTGTACGGCAGCAGGAGTGAATGTAACTCTGGAAATGTATGGAGGGGGAAGCCATGTTTGATTTATTCCTCCACTAAACACTGGTGTGATGATCCTTCTACTTACACCCTTCTGCAGTCCATCCTGGACCGGTATGGGAGGAGAGCCTTCTTAGGAAAATGGAAAGAAAACATTCCTGCGAAGGCGTACGGGCTCGTTGGCTCAATATTCATTAAGCCTAAGAGGACAGGGCTCTTGTAACTTGAATTGATATTTGTGTGGTAAAAGAGCCTGGGGAACTTGTATTCCCAAGGCCATAGTTACAGCTCATCTGCTGTGGCTTTACCGCTCTGGGGGTGGAGAAGGGAATTTGCCATACTTCTTGAACGTATTTATGCTTTTTGGTTTTGGCTTTTTTCTTAAATATGTCGGCTGAAAGGAGGAGTAAACACTAGTAGAAGTACAGAGACGGTAAACACCATATTTAAACAGATTTCAGAGAAAATGGGCTTCTTGCTAACAGACATAACGCAAGCAAGAGGCTGGTATCATTCATTGCCCATGTATTTTGTGTGCATGAATATTTTCTTATTGGCATTTGCATTAAAGTTGGTTTATAATGATTGTTAAATTTAGGAGCTAGTGCACCCCACACTGAGTAAGCTAAATAGGTCTGCTTTAAAAAAAAAAAAAAAAAGGAAGATATGTTTGGCTTTTAGCCTTTGCATACATCCAAGGAAGGTAAACACTAGGGTGGCAGTGAAGTTTGTAATAGATTTTGCAAAGAGTCCTTGCTGGTGACTTAAGTGTGTATATATATATAGATATAGATAGATAGATGTATGTATGTATAAGGTTAAATTCCTTATACATGAAACGTGTGACTTCAGCTGCAGGAATAAATTGGTTCTTTACCAACATGTTGGTATGTTAGTAGAATATCTGTAAACTTACTGCTGAAGCTATTATTTGCTTGTTTGCTGTGGGAATTTTGCTTGGGAAATGCAGCATATCAACGTTAATAAACTCCTCAGTTTCACAGTATGGTGAATTTCACTGTGGATTATTTGACTGTTGGCTGAAATAACAGAATTAAACCACTTTTTAGCAGGGATGCTCAGGGCTCATTACTTACAGTATATGTAATTTTTGGTTGTTTCCGTAGCTATCTATGTCCCACATATTAAATCATACAGGCATTTTTGTCTAGTATGCAACTATCAGGAAATCTCACAGATTTTTTCAGTATGCGAATATAAATGCTGTAAATATTACTGGAGATGGTATGACTAGCTGTTGTGAAGGTTATAGGGCTGTCCACCCTCATACATACTTGGAAAAATCCAGGTATTAAAAGTACAGTAAAACCTTATCAAGTAATATTTGAAAATGTCAGAAGAAACTAGGTCATTATACTTTAAGGGTCTAGATTTAAAGTCATTTAGAAGATGGAAAATAAAAATAAAATATATTTCTTTTTAGTTCAATATGAATCCAACAAATGTTTAGTAAGATTTAAAAAAAAAATAGTCTTCTACTATCTGTAGGGCTACGTGCCTTTTCTGAAGCCAGTGGTAGTCTTTTGCAGATGAGATTATTGCATTTAAATTACTGCCTGCATGCAATGGACTGGGTAGTACAGCAAAACCAGCCCTGCTTGGGTTTAGACTGGAAGCAGAAATGACTGTTGGTGGGTGGCTTTCTAGTATTTGGGTGGTGAATATACACATACATGTGAGTTTGTGTCCAAAACACTGCACTAATAAAATGGCAAAGGAATGGCAAGAAGAGATTGTTTTTCAGTGTCCTGTTGTTCGTGGCGCTTTCACCTCTCAGTTTTGCTCTGAGCCCGCTTTTTGTTCCACCAGTGTCAATACATTTCCCAAGTGAGGTCTTGTTTCTCCAGCCTGATAAATGTGAGTGTTTCCTTGTGGCCGATCAAAGCCTATTGACTACATTGGGGCTCCATGTGCATAAATGTTCACCTGCTCTGCTCAGATTCCTGTTCCAGGGTCCTGGTGTGTGATGAGTAGAAGACACAAACAGGATTCTTGCAGCAATTTGATCGCCGCTAGTGATAGAACTGCACAACATTTCTTAGGATTTAAGCCTAGAAGGTGGTTTAATGCATGAAAAATTGCATGAAAGAGCAAGGTAAAGGCCCAGGCCTTTTCTGGGAAAAAAATTAAACCTCTCCTTATGAGCAGTGTGCTGCACAGTGAGAAGCATCCACTAAGTGGTATTGCTGAAAACAACAGATTCCCTGACAGTCAGTAATCAGGCATGAGTAAAGAACTGCTTGGGTGGGACTAATAATAATGTTGTAGATATTGGCTGCATGTTTTAGTACTGTGTTTGTGGCTATACTATTTGAGCTCTTTCATCACTTTCCTGCAAAGAGAATTGAAATGGCCTTATGGTTGAATGGATGTGATCTGGTAAAATTCCCAAATCCAGCCATGGGATGAAGGAAGAATGGAGATCATAGAATCAGAGAATGGTTTGGGTTGGAAAAGACCTTAAAGGTCATCTAGTTCCACCCCCTGCCATGCAGGGACACCTGTCACTGGACCAGGTTGCTCAGAGCCCCTTCCTCAGTGGATCTAAGTGCATCAGTAAGTCCCATGCCTCCAGGGAACATCCCTTTCCAGTTAGGCTGTAGCTTTGAGAAATGTCTTCACCAAGGATGTACTGGAATTTTGGTGGTGTAGATGAGAAGTGGAGATGGAACATGGCACCAGGATAAGTATTCAGGTGGTGAAGCAAAGAGAGAAAATAATTTCTCATCAGAGCTTGACATGTGAGTCCAAATTTCTTTTGGTGCATAATTGCAGAGAACTTGGGAGAAAGAGGGCTGGTAATGACAGCCTTGTTGATCTGCCAGTAGTCACCCTGCTGGTTGTAAATTCATGTAGTTGTTTGAATGGGTCAGTCAGCTATTTTATATGGTTAATGGTTACATGGGAGGTTTTGGTTCTGAGAACATTTTTGAAGGAAGAGAGAGAAACTACCTAAATTTTCTCCCTTCATTGTGCCTTCAAATTAGCTTCTCTATGACCTGCAGTCTTTGGAGGTAGCTGTATAAATGTATTTGCCTTTTTCCTGTCATTTTACACTGACAGAAATTACTAAAATGATCCATCAGGTGTTATTTTCAATGTTTTTATCAAGTTTGGCAACATCTGTAATAGTTAATTTATATTTTCTGGCATCAGCAGGAAGAGAAGTTTTTGCTATATGTAGAAGGAAAATGTAGACCATAGTCTATTCTGCCACCCTTTTGGTTGAATACCAAGCTACAAAAATACTCAAGATTCATGGTGAACAGGAGTATATACTAATATATATTAATACCTTGTGATGATAAGCAATGCATGATGGACTGTGCATTAACCTTCCTGACAAGCAGCTCTAAACTTTAGCACCAGATAATATGTTGACTCTTGTAATTGACTCTCACAATGATTATTTTGCTGAGTTTACCAGAGAGTAACTCATTTAGCAACTTCTGTCCAAAGCATACAGTAGATTATAACATGAACTGTTTTTTTTTTTAAATGCATGTTGTGTGCAGTAAACAAATACCTCTGAATCATGATTGCACAAAAAGCAAGATTTGTACAGTCCTTGCTAATGTAAGAAATGATGCTGTTGCATGGAAGTTGTTCTTATGGTACCATGGAGTGATGAACTAGGTGTGGAAAGTAGGTGTTTGCAAATGTATTTGAATGTTTCACAGCAATCAAATTGCACTTAGTGAGTATGGAAAAGTGCAGTACTAACCTAATATACTTGGGAGTTTTCATACATTGGGCAAAATGACTTTGCCCTGAGGCACCACTGATGCAGGTTCTCGTATATGACTTACTGTGAAACTATTAAAGTATATAAGAGACTTAAAGAATGTTTTAAATTGCAGGGATTGTTCAACAGGTGATGGCTCTGTTTCTAGTTTTGTTCCCATCCTTTTAACTTGTCCTATTTTTATCTTGGTGCAGGATAGCAATTTGATCTTCTTTTTTACTTTGGTATTCAGCTCCCCAGCACAAATTTGAGCCATTTTATATTCCTGTTTAGGGTAAGGATACATAGGTGGCAGATGACTGGAAAATTGCAGCATGATGTGCCATGGAACTTGATTTTCATAGAAACTTCACCGTTTCCCTGCTGCTGTCTGTGAAGGACACTTGGTTTTCTGTGTCTCTTTCAAGAAGCACAAGGATGTCTTGTTCTGTTGGCTGACAGAGATGACCATTTAACTGTCTGTGAAATTTCTTTGGCTTGTGCCTTATACAAAATACTAAAATACTAGCATCTCACATCCATGCCAAAATGCACATTAAAAATGTGGTTTTTTACAGAATCACAGAATATTCTGAGTTGGAAGTGACCTCCAAGGACCATTGAGTCCAATGCTGAAGTGAATGGCCTGTTACAGGGACTGAACCCACGATGTTGGGATTATTAGCACCATGCTCCAACCAACTGAGCCAAACTCAGGGTATACAAATCATCTTCAAACGTATTTGGCCTTGAGGACTGAGATCAGAATTCCATGTTTTCTTTGCCAAAGTCAAAGAACATAACAGGAGTGAGTTCTGTTCTGTTCTCTGAGTTCTGCCATAGTAAACAAGAGATATACAAAGGAGAAGAAGATGAGATATTCTGTGACAAAAATATCTTTTGAGAGAAAAGGCTGAGATTAGGGCAAATCTCACCAGAATTGTGATTGAAATGTAATTTGAAATATTTTGAAAAGCTACTGATTAAAGAATAAAAGAAGCATTAGAAAGAACATGCAGTAATGCAGCCTTCTGTCATGGTGTTTGGGACCCATTTCCCATATTTATTCATTCTAATAAGCAGAAGTGTAAATGTTCCTGCTGTGGCATGGGTTAGTCTCTGGAGCTGATACATGTATCAGATAAATCAATTGGAACTTGCCAGCCTTGGTGAGATGCCATTGGAGCAAAGATCCTGAGTGCACTGGCACTCAGAAACACCTAAATTGGGGAGTTATCTCTGTAGTAAAGAATGCCTAGATTCTAGTCTGATAATAAAGCCAGAGGGATTTAAGCCAAAGTATGAATATGAACCATGTAGAACAGTATAGGGTGAAAAATGTGAATATAGATCATGTCCCTATATGGAGTGGTTGCCAACAACTTTCAAATACTTCAGAATGAAATTAATGTTGTGATTTTTCTGTGAGTGTAAAATGCAGACTATCAGAAGCTGGTTTATAATGGCACTCCTGAACAAACTAGAAACAACTGCTGGGATTAAATGTGGAATGTGACTGAAATTCAGCAGTAGTGCAAAAAACAAGTTCCAGTCATAAAATGTGTAGCTGAAAGTGCATGTGCAATATCTATTCATCAGGTGAAAGCCTGGCTCAAAATGGTAGTGATAGCTGAGCCTTCAGAAACTTTGCAAGTAAGGAGAGCAACAACAATTGCTTAACACTACTTATTTCTACAGTCAGAACTAGATTTTCCCATGAGAAGTATGTACAACAGAATTTTTCCAAAGAACTAAATTTGATAAGGCAGTGAAGTAATGCACAAAGCCAGTACTGTGCTGAAAGGAAAGCAAAAAATTGCAAGAGATACCCACTGTAAACCTCTCTATACAGAAGTTTTGGAAAGTGGACAGGAAGGAATTGGTTTGTTAGACAGGAAAGTGTTTTATCTTTCTGTCTTCAAGTGGAATGGGTAAGCTACACTATATCTATAGAAACTTAAAACTCAAATTCCAAACCTTTTACCTCTAACAGTTACACTAATCACTTTCTGAGAGATTTTTGATGTAGATGTAGCAAAAGAAATAAAAAAGGAATTAAGAACCCTGAGAATGATGGTAATGCATTTTGGCAGGAGCATGGTAAAGCTTCAGCAGCACAGGGAAATACTCCCAAGTAATGTCCGAACCAGAAAGGCCGCTTCATAGCAAGTATTTGGATTTGTTTGAAGAGTGTCTAATGTTTGAAGTCTCAGGCCTTGTTTAAATGTGTTCCTGGCATGCATCTACCAGATCCCTGTGTGTGTTTTGCCTCAAGGTAATACATTGATAGAATTATTAATGTAGTTGCATGTAAATGGTTATGGTCTATGTAAAATAGATCAAAATTAGCACAGAACAGCTAGGATCACATTATAGTCAGTTATGTTCAGATGTGGATAGTGCAGTTTTTAGTGAGTGGTGCACATCTGTAAATAAAATTCTGTGGTGCCATGGAGTCAGGATTAATTACCTGTGAACTTTGCCCTCCAGATCTTGACCTAATGCTATGAGATGTGAAGCTGAATGTACTGGGTGAGAGAAATCAGCTATTTGTCCCCATTAGAGAGGTGTGTTATGAGTGTTATGTGTTGCTGCTTCTGTAAACAACAGAAGATGTGGCCAAACACTGCTCTAGGATTATTATGCCCTCTCTATGTACAAACAGCTGGGTCTTCATAGTGTTGGCAAAGCCTCACATGTCACCAGTGTCGCTGTTGCTTCCTAGAATGATTCCAGTGCCCCAAGCGTGCTTCTGGCATTTAAACGTACCCACTTGGATGAACAGGTTTTAATGCTGTGATAGACAAAGATAGCAGACTTGTCAGGGTCTAGGCAAAATTATTGGTTTAGTTAGTTGCTGTCTGGTCAGATCTGGGAAACACTGATGTCTGTAGAGGTATGGCAGATAACATTTTGTTAACACTGCAGTTTGATTCATTACCTATAACATTTTGTGGTTTCATCCCAGGTTTGATCTTCCCTTTCTTGAATTCCCTCAGAATTTGCGTGATCAGAAATTGCTATTATTATTATTGCAGGCAACTGCTATGCTGTCACAACTCCATACAAGGCAGAACTACATAAGGGCAGAATCACTGACCACAGTGAAGAGGAAACAGATTATAGTGTGTTTATCTGCTGCAGTGAATATTATGTAAGCCAGAGGGTTCAGATCCTGAAAGCGTGGTGCAGGGAATAAAGGTGGAATTCTGACAAAAAAAAGGCAATGTGATCAAAAAAGGTATGGGAAATTAAAGTAGTGTTAGACCAGGTGAGAAAGCAGTATAAATAAGGAACTCTGCACCGAAGTGCTGCGCTATTTGAGATTGTGTGATTGTGTTTGGTTTTTTGTTCCCAAGCTACGTAAATTGCAGGTGCACAGCTCTGGCCCACCCATAATTTCATTGGTGAGCAAAGACCTAAACTGAGGAAATACTGAATTGTTGAGTCCTGTTTTGCTGGAGAGGGACCATTCACTTTGGAGCTCTCCAGGACACAGAAAAGTCTCAGGTTTGGGGGCTGCCTTTTTCTGTTTATTCAATATTTGTGGTGTATTCACTAGTTCCTACCATTTTAGGCACCAGTATTCCTCTCTGCTTCTGTGCAGAGGATAAACCATTCTTCTCTATTTGATCTGTGGTCCCACCACAGTGGTATGTGTAGTCTCTCTTCAGGCTGAATTGCAACGTCTTAGAAGAGTTTGATTTTACTCAAATGTATCTCATTGTTTCACTCACCTCCAGCAGCAGGAGTGGAACTGACATTAAATTTCTGCAGCAGCAGAAAAGAAAATATTTCTGTGATTTTAAGAAAAGGAACTCATTGGGCGGAATGCTCTTAGGAATCTTCCAGCCTTGTCCACAGAAAAGGGTTGGTTGCAAAAGCTTTTCCCAAGGAAGAACAAGAAAGTCCATTCATTTTGTAAGCTTGCTTTCTGCAGTAGAAGTGGCATTTAAAGGAAAGAAATGGCCTTCCATTCTACGGTTCTTAAGTGTACAAGTTGGTATTAGCTATTGTCTTGATAAGAAGGCAGTAAATACTTGTTTTGGTTCGTGAAAATAGGCTATGACAATAAAGTTCAGAAGTTTTATCCATCAGGGGGAAAAAAAGCAGACCCAAAACAAATTTTAGAATATGGATACTCCCCCCCCCCCCAATAATGGTGGCAAGTAATATTGGGTAGTAAGTGCAACTGTAAGTACACTAACTTTTTTTTACAGAGTTTTCAAAATGTGCTTTATCTTGTTATATCGACTGTAAGATTTATGAACTCTTTACTTCAGGTGCTTTTACATTAAAAATTGTCTACTTTGGACAAATGCCCTTTTTTTTTTTTAACTTTCCTGACACTCGTGGTAAATTTTTAGAAAGGTTTGGTATATTTATTTTCAGTTCTCTCTTAACTACTACAGTAGAGGTTTTCTTCATGAGAGATAATGCTTTTGAATTTTCTGGCCAGAACTGTTTTGTGACAACTTTTGGCCAAACTTGCAATGCAATTTTTAGTTGTGTTTTCTTCTAAAATAAAATTATGTTTAGATCTGTAGTAATTTTTCGTTGTTTTAATGTAGTGAAGAACGGTTAGAGTATACTACACTATAGTAAATACTTATCTACTTCTGTATTTTGGTTTGATATTTTAGGGGTTTTATACAAGATAATATGAGTAAGCATACTCAAGTTTTCAAATGTATTAGCAAAAAAGTGTTGTAACCTTCTTAATCTCATTAAATATTTTCTCTCATTCTGATCTGAAAATAGGAATAACCTTTTGTCTAAAAATTGATGAGACAATGGAGAATACTTACAGAAAGCAACCTTAACACAAAAAAAGTTACAGCCATCTATTAGCTTTGTCATGCCAGCTGAAAGCCTGACTTTTAGGTAACAAAAATAGCTTTTGTGGATAAAGTTCTCTTACTGTGAATTTGTATTGAGGTGTGTCATCCTCCCCTTCTTTCCCCCACCCCCCTCTGCCTGCCCTGAGTAATTCACCAGAGTAAGAAAACCCTTAGACAAAACAAAAGTGATATTTAGTGGAGATGCTTGTTGGTAGTTACTTACTCAGTTCCCCTTCCTTTGGCAGAATTGAAAGGAATGGAGTACTCCATTATTTCTGACACACCAGAAAAGCATCTCTGAAATTACAGCAGATGTGGAAGAAATGACTAATAAATATCACATAAATGATAGTGGCCTGGACAGTGAAGGAGGAATCTGACATGCACAGTAACTGTATTTGGCTCATGACTCCTGTCAGATGATGAACTTTCAAGTAATTAATACCTGATTTAAAAATCTCTGCAAGATAGTTTGCCTTATATAGAACCTGGGTTTTTTGTATGAAAATTTGTACAAAGCCACTGCAAGGATTGTCCAGTTGTTGCTGCCTGATTAAAACTTCTTGAGACCTTTATCTGATAAGAAATCTTTTGCATACTGAAACCTAGTTGTTCACAAGCCAAAATATCATGTTTATTCAGCAGACTCCTGGTTATGTTTTTTGTCCCCTTTGTTAAAGAAAATGGTACTTGTTGGGTCACCAGACATTCAGTATGGGACGATCCTGGCTTAAGCTCATTAGCTGCTACTAGCGTGTGGTGCTTTTGTCCCCTTCTTTTCCCTACCCTCCCCCCACTTTCCTTTTCAATAGATACAGAGTCATCTAGAAAAAGATAAGGGATTGCTTTTGCTTCTGTGTGATAGCGTGGTCCAGCATGAGTGTACTTGATTTTAGCTACCAAATCTAATTGTATGCTCAGCTGCTTCAGGACCTTACTCTTACAACTTGAATCAGATTTTGTCTGTGATCTACCTTATTTCATTCCTTCATGTCTTGTCTTCTAGATCTCCTTGCTTGGTTGGTGGCTATTTTCTCCTTGCCCCTTCTTTTCTGCTCTGTGTCCTCTTCTCACAAAGGGCTTGGTCCTTTTTCTTCTTCCTTATAGAGTTACCATGAAGTTTTGAATAGTAAAGCTGGTGCAAAATGTACCTGGCTTCAATTTTGGTCTTCTTTCCTGAAACCCTTTGTTATTCCCACGTGTAGATTTTCTGACTTTTTTCTTTCAACCAGACCTTACAATGCGGCTTATTTTTTGCAAGGAGGACTGAGATGTGTATCGCTGATTTCCATCCCACTGGTTGTCCTAGAGATGGTGACTAACCTGCAAATTGCTGTCTACATGTCTCATCTCCCCATGGGATTATATATTCTGTGAAGTATTCACATCTGTTATCTTAGCCCATTATTCTGCCTCTTACTTTAAGCTTCTACTCATTTGGTTCCATTAAATCTTTGTACTAACATGGTCTATTTTCCATGTTTTATAATCTGTATCTCCTGGTTCTGATATCTTACAGTTTCAAATTACTGCCTTTGTCTTCATTTTCCCATTTACTATTGTCATGGGTACATTAACTTCCTTTTAACAGTATTACTCCTGGATTTGTTGTCTCTGGGCTCCAGTGATTTGAGGAGCCTTTTTCAGTGCTTTCAGCTGTTTTTAGTGACCTGTATTAGAGAGAATCATTAACTGAACCTTCACTCACTGAAGTTCCTGAAATCTCTGTGTCTTCAGACGGATTGGGCAAATCAAGGTAACTGCTAGAAGTTCAGGGTCTTTCATGGCATGGCCTTTTTGGTCTTCTTTTTGTTTGGATGGTTTGTTTTGTTGTTGTTTTTGTGGGGTGTTTTGTTGTTGTTGTTGTTGGGGGATTTTTTTTAGCTGGAAAGGGAATAACTTGATTTTTTTAAACCATAGCTTTTAACTTGGGTTACCTACGGGTCATTGTTCAGACAAGGCCCTGAGAAGTTTGATCTGGCTTAAACAAGGGGTCAGAATAAATGACCTAAGGAAATCCTTTCCAGCCTAAGTTATTTTGTGACTGTGGCGGGTTTTATGTTTTGACATTCTTAAGATAGCCATTTTAATTTATCCAGTGTTCTGACATGGAGTGCACCAGTAAGTCTAACTGGAATATTTACTACTTTTTTGGAGGCATGCCTCAAGTTTGATGGCTTTGTAGCTTCAAGACGTATGGGATGAGAGTAAAGAGTTATTATTAATCAGCACGGAACAGATTTTGGATTACAAAACGCGGATTGCTCCGTCCAGAAATCCTGATAAGCAAGTAATGGATAAGCAGGTAATGGAGCCGTCCTAGGAACTGTTCGTGGGCCGGGATGAGCCGCGCCGAACCCGGCCGCCACTGGGGGGCGCTGCGGCCGCACGGAGCCGCGCTGCTGCCGCCGGGAATTCGGAACTGAGATCCCAAATCAAACCTCTGGTTTACTGAGAATAAAGAATCATTATTAAGAATCCCTTGGAAGGAAGTACAGATTTAGCAACACTTCGGCGTTTTGGTTGTTTTGTTCTTCGTTTTGGTGGTTTTTTTAAAGGAATCTTGCAGTCTGTAACTCTGTGACGCGCTTCCCAGCAGGTTTGCCTTTTGACCAGAGGTTTATAGAATTTGTCATTAGTCGTTTCCTTAAGAGAAATGTGATTGCAGTTAAATCCGCTGAATCACAGCTTGAAACACTGTCATGTTATTAACTGGGTTGAGAGTTTGTCTCATGTCCATGTTTTCAGAGAAGATGTTGTGAAAGGACATGAGTTCTCTTTCAGTTTAGTCATTATTCTGTTCTTGTTGAGTTTTGAGTTTCCATTTATCTTTGGTTTCTCTTAAGAAGACTTAATATAGTTGGCTGCTTTCTACTCATTTTATCAGAGATTTTATTGGTAATTCAGACTTATCTGACTAGAGAAAGATTAGAACTTTTTCTCTTGCAGATTCACTTGGAGTTCAGGTGAACTTGCTCTTCTTGCCTTGTTTAAGGCCAGATTTTCAGACTGCTGTTTGTGCCTGGAGAGAGAAGGGTTTTCATCTCTCAAATGAATCTATATAGCTTTGTGTGGAAAGATACCCTTTTATCTTGTAGATGTTTTAGAGCAGCATGTTAGGGAGATGGGATCATTTGCTAAGGAGTGATGGAGTTAGGATATTTAATTTTTTTTTTCTGCATCTTTGTAAATGAAAAGGTTTCATGTTCGTCAGCTGCTTTGAATTCAGGCTTGACATCCTTAAGCTTTGCCAGGCTACAGCAGTGCTCAGCTATGAACATGTTTACGTTGCTACTCCTGATGTAGAGCTATCAAAAATGCAAGTTGGAGGAATATGCCAGTTGTAAGCATTATAATCATGTGCATTCATAAACAAGGTGAGATTCAGAAGTGATTTCTTCCATAGTAACTGACAATTCAATAGTTATTCATCACGGGGTTTACTGCACTTTTTTGGAAGCTCATGAGACTAGATTTGATGAAATTTTGATTTGATGTGACAGTCATTGGACTTAATCATATATGAAATTGGTTACCTGGAGCATGGATATGATGATATTGTGCTGAGCTTTCATAATATTTATGATGGTGTATTTTTCTGTATCATGTATACACTGGACCCACTAATACGAAGAATCTATGCATGTGAATTTTAAAAATTGAAACCATCATCTTGCCTGGCTTAGGACCACAAAGGAGTCATTCTGCCAGATTGATTTGTTTGCTATAATGGTATAATGTTGAAATAGGCAGGATTAGCTTTTAGAATCCTTGGAGAATGTGTTTAGGGCAGAAAATAGTGCAGTTTTAGCTTGCTGCATGTTTGCAAATTTCTTTATGAAAAGTGGGTGTTAGATGATATTGTTGCCATGAAAAATCTGAAATTCCAGCTGTTGCTTTGATAATTTAAATTTTGCCTGGTATGGTCACTGGCTTGAAGGATTAGCTGTTTCCCAGTGGGCTGGTGTTCCTGGCGCAGAAGTCTCACTCTTTATTCATGCTTACTGCCAGAATGCTTTGGGAAATGTCTGAAGACTGTCTGAGCTGTAGTGTTTCTGCAGGGGGTGTGTTTTGGTGGAAGGTTGAAGGTCTGTTTGTAGAGTGAGGAAGGGAAGCTTTTGATGCTGCTGTCCAGAGTGTAGGTGCTACAGGAACACAGCCTGTGGGGTTTCTATGCTGTCACAACCTTTTGGAAGATAAACTCATCTGGTTTGTGTTGTTACTAATGATATTATCTTGGGTCTAACCTCTTACTTGTTTTATATAGTGCAATACCTTTGTGTAATCATTGTAGGCAAGACTCATGTTGTAGATGGTTAACAAATGGTTAAAATGAAAGCTGTAATTTTGCTTTCCACTTTTGCTTTAATAAAATTGATGATTCATAGTTCTGTTTATCTTGGACTTTTTTGTAATGCATATTAACAGATATTGAGGCATTTTGCCTCTGAAGATTGTAAACAAAGCTTTTTTTAGTAAAACTCTGATGAAGTACATTGAGTTTTATATTACTGCTGACATCTATCTGAATACTTAATAGCTTTTGACATTTCTTATTAAAAATTTTTACTGTCTTTTTGTCTTAATATAGCAGTGTAAGACTGGAAACATCTGGGCTGAATGGACTTTAGCATCAAAAGAAGTTCTCAACTGTTAACTCAAAAAATTAACTACATCAAAATGAAGCAGGTACCAGAGATCCTTGGAAATACCAATGGGAAACCTCAGAATTGTGAAGTGAATCGTGAATGTTCTGTCTACTTGGGCAAAGCACAACTTTCTGCCACTCTACAGGAAGGCGTCATGCAAAAATATAATGGCCATGAGACTCTTCCATTTATTCCAGCTGACAAATTGAAAGATCTGACCTCTCGGGTGTTTAATGGCGAGTCTGGGGCCCAAGATGCCAAGCTGCGCTTTGAACCTCAGGAAATAAAGGGAGTTGGAACACCCCCCAACACGACTCCTATCAAGAATGGCTCTCCAGAAATAAAGCTGAAAATCACTAAAACCTACATGAATGGGAAGCCTCTTTTTGAGTCCTCCATTTGTGGAGACAATGGTGCAGATGTGTCTCAGTCCGAGGAAAATGAACAAAAGCCAGCGAACAAGGAGAGGAGAAGCAGAAAAAGAAGCATAAAATATGACTCCTTACTTGAGCAGGGTCTTGTTGAAACAACATTAGTATCAAAGACTTCAAGCACCACTGAAAAGAAGGTAGTACTTTTTTATGTTTTCTGTGTTTTGTGAGATTTGTTAATTGTACAGGAATTTCAGTGTTTGTATGCTCATCTTCAGGCATTTAGTAGGTGCTTCCCACAAATAGGGAGTCATTTTCTGTGCCTCTCTTTGTTTCAGCAAAGGACAGATGCACTCTAGTGCTGGTGCCTGTTTCTTCCCCAGGATGGGAATACCCCATAAATTCTGTTCACATATCAGTAAAGCAAGCCTGCAGAGCAAACCAGGGCATGTGGAAGTATGTGATGTATGATAGAGAAACTTCCTCTAGACGTGTAGCCAAGACCTAGTGAGGATGTTCACCTGAGCAAGGGAGGTGAGGAAGCATCTACATTTAGAGATGATCTTTATCTCCTGGAGAATGAGTTATTTTAGTTTCTTAGTAAGCAGATGTTTCAGAAAAAGACATACCTTTATTTCTGGTTCTGAATTAAAAGAAAAATGTACTCAGCAATCAGTTGGCTGATCAGCCAGCCTCTTTGCCATTAGATTTTGGCAGTTGGAATGTAGTCCCTATGCCTATTTGTCATCTGAAAAGAGCTGGTTATGCTTGTTATAACTTTTTTTTAATTGAAAATACCTAGATCTTGTATTTGGTGTCATCAATTTTGTGGTCAGTCTCTTCAGTTTTTTGCTTCTTTCAAACATGGGCAGAAATGGATATTTTGCTTTTTTTTTAATTTGCCTTACCAAGTTGTAAATAAGAACGCTGCTGTGAGTCCTTTCCCCCCTTCATTTAGCTTTTGTTGCTAGACTCCATTTAAAGGAATGTGGTTTGCAATAATTTTATCTCAGAGGAAAAACCCTACATAGCAGGGATATTTCTATGTATATTAAGTTTCTCAGTGAATAATTCAGAGTGGTGTTGTATAACAATGGTAAATGTTAATGAATGCTTTGGATTGTTAAAAGGTCCTGGTTTTGCACACCTTAAACACAGAACGTATGTTATGGTTTTCTGTCAGCTGCAGTTAATCATGGAATCGTGGGTTGAAAAATACCTCTAAGACCATCCAGTCCTACCATTAACATAGCCCTGTTGATTCTTTCTTTCTTCCAAGGTCGCACATGCAGAGAAGAAACACAGCTGCTGTATTGTTGATTTTATTTACAATCCTTTCCAATAAAACTAAATAACAAATGAGTTCACAGAACTGTGTAAATGTGTTTCTAGGTATCAGAAATATTTATCATTTGTTTATGGTTTGAATGTATAATTTATCTTAAAATTACCAATACTCATGTTTTCAGGAATGTTGTTCAGGAATTTGTTTTCCTTAAGTTTTTTAAAGAGAGTGTTTTAATACTAACTGGTTCAGACTTTTGAATCATTACTCAGCGGTAAAAGGTATGGGCAGAGTCAATATTTCGAGTAATTCTTTGTCCAGCTCATTGTTAATGAGGATAAATTGGACTAAAAATTAGTGTTTAATAGCATTGACGACTGGAGTATATTTGTGTGGATTTGTTGCTTTGTTTTTTTCAGAAAGAGGAGGTGATATTTAGTGTGTCCACCTGTGCAGTTTTTTCTGAAGCCTTTTACATTGGTTGTCCATTAGGGCTTTTAATTTTTCCTGGTGCACAGTTCATTTAAAATGAAAAGAAAGGTTTGTCTGGCTTCTTTGAGTTGTCTTTTGGGCAGAAATGGTCAGGAGAAAACCACGTCAGTGCTGTTTCCCAGAGTGGTTGGGGCTCAGTAGCTGGTGAGTGAGAGGGTTATTTGCTCCTGTGCCAAACCCCTGAGCTACCAAATTACAGAATCAAGGCAACCACCTGCTTGATCTCAGACCTTGTAATATTGCAACTCTGTTCTTTTCAGGGAGGTTGAAACAGAGGGTCACACTTCTGGCTTCTTTTTCTCCTAGCTTAGTGCACTTTAGAGCACAAAGGTCAAAAGGAGAAGCATTTAGAGGTTGCAAGATGTTATTTTATGATATAGCTCCTTGATTGTAAAAAACCTGGAGCTTTTCTTTCTCTCATAGGGAGGGTTTGCAACTGTGCAGATTTAAAATAAGGAAAAACAAATACGAGGGAACATGTGCCGGACGTGTTTCAAATGTCTGTCCACATGTATTTGTCAGGCTTGTGACATATATGTGTTTTCTGTGATGAAAACTGTAATATCTTAGTATCAGTGTTCTTTGGTTTCAGGCTCTAGCTGTTACTTCATGGCCAGCATCCAAAGCCTTAATGTTAGTGCATCATACTGTGGTTTTTTATAGCTGATTGTGGCTGCAAAGTGGAAATTAGGTAAATATCCGTAGAGTAAAAGCTGATTAATTTTGCACTCAGATACCTATTTATTGAAAGTTACAAGTTAATGCAGAACCTGTTTGTCTGGTTTTGTTTTTCTGCTGGTTTCTCTCTCAATTTCTTGTTGTCCAGCCTCTTACTCTTTTGATTTAGCAAAAATCACCATGGTTCAAATGCAGCCTTTTGTGTAGGGCAATTATATCTCTGTCTGATGGCCACAGCAGATTACTGTTTCACTGAGGTGGAGAGGTATATCATGTAACAAATGTTCCAGTGTTCTGCTGTTGGGTGTTCTTGTTGTTTGGGCATTTTTTGTTAACAGAAATGAAGGCTATTTAAAACTTTGTCTACGAGTTAGTTTTCAGCTGGGAATAAATGTGATCTGCCCGGCTCTGACATGAGTTAGATTTCTGTTGATAACCACCAGCTTTTCCAGGCCTCTGGGAAACAGCCGTAATGCTTTCATTTTCCCAGGGTAAAGGAGATGAAGTGGGACAACCTGTAGCTCTTTAATCCTCCCCCACCTCTTTTCACCTTTCTTCCCTCCACCCCAGTATCTCTCCGCCTGAGTAGTTTACTTTAAAATCCAGGCCTCTCATGATAAGGCTTGGTCTAGCAACTTTAATGCCAGGGCACTGCACCCCTGAATGTTCTGTGTTATGGGTGGCGGGTATCACATGTTAGAGGTTTGGATCTATGCCAGACTCCTGGGCTCCAGTAGCTGCTCATGTGCCAGGGTGCTCTGGGACTGGATTTTGTCCTGGCTGCTTTTTGAGTCACTGTTTTCGCTACCAGTGAGGAATGAGATTTTCTTACTCATTGCGTGTGTTAGAAGTGAAGCAGTCGTGTTTGGAGGAGAACGGCAGAGGTTTATTTCATACATTAATATGAAATAATCCAAGAACAATCCCCAGAGCAATCCCGAGATTCTGTACAGGAGACAGAGAGTACATACGCGTGCAGCTCTCATGCTGTGGGTCCCAGGGTAGGTCTGTGGGAGCAGCCCAGGATGTGATCGTGGCACATCTGAGCTCGTTCTGCAGAAGTTGGGATGGGCCTACAAGTGGCAGTTTGCCCTTTTGGCTGGGCTTCCTGGCCTGGCTTCCCAGCACGGGTGCAGTAGCTCACAAAAGCAGTGGCACTGTGTCCAGAACAAACCTGGAAGTCCACACTCTGCTCTACTTGCTAGTTTAAGCTTTCCAGCTGTGTAATATATGTACATGATCCAAAAACTGTACCTTCCACATAGCTTCCTATCCACTTTTCTTGTTGTTCTCTTCTAGTATTATGCCAGAAACTTGGCAGGTTTTTACTCTCTCTCTCTGCAGGATATGGCCTATAATGACCTTGCAGTAGCTACATGGGGGGCAATTGAACATTGCTGGAGAAATTCCACTAGTCCTTGTCATATGTTTATATTATCATTTCATCTTCGCAGAGAAAAACTTTCTGGCTAGCTCCATTATATCCAATACCTATATATTGGCAAAGATTTAAAAACTCAGTAAGGGTAGAACTGAAACAGTCTGAGGATGATCTTCTAATTGTGTCTGTGGTAATTAAATACGGGAAGCTGGGGACCACTGAAGGTGATGATATTTCTCTGATGTTTGCATCTATTCAGTAGAGGCCAGCACAAAGCAACAAGTTCCCTTTGTAATATTGGAAAATGGAGTTCATCAAATGTTTTATTATCCCATTGCAGATGGTACAGCAAAATCCCAAGATTGCTCATTTTGTCTTAATTTCAGAACTAAAAAGAAAAGTAAAATAAGTTTGTGTTTTCAGGGGAAGGACTTGATTTTTTCATATCGTCAGTTGTTAGGAATTCCTGGTAAAGTACACTTACTGTACTTGTTTACAAAATGTGCAGCTAAGCTACCACAGGAGTAAGGATCTGCAGTTGTAGGATAAGTGAACTAAGTTAATGTTTTCCTTTTTAATAGACTGTCTTGAGGTATCAGATCTTGTCCTCAGACGAATGATAACACAGGCTGTCTGGCTGATGTCACCAGGATCCCAAAGGAGAAGGAGTAATCCTAAAAATCTCTTCTGGGTGATCCCTTCAGGAACAAGAGAAATGACTTCTTACCCTTTTTGGAAGAGATTCTGAACTACTGTTTTGCATTAGCCCTTAGTAAAGGATTAAGTTTAGCTAAGCCTTGAGAACTTGTTAGTGTTAAGCAGCTCATGATGTGCAGCAGTAATTGTTACTACAGAACTTCAAATTGTTTTTTCTTAATGCCTCATTGGAAAAGTATCTTAAAGAACTACTTCTTCTTTAAGAAGCACCAAAAAGCATACAGCATTATACTGCTTTGAGGGGAGATTAGAAGCTGTGAGTATTCTCAGATTGGCTACAAAATTAATTGCAGAAAGCCTGAGTATTTGTCCAGGCTTTCCATACCAGATTTCCTGTTCTTGTACGTAAAAGTGGCTGAATTAAATACACTTTCTATGTAAAACTGTTGTTTCAATAAGTATTATCTAAATACATTTCTTGTGCTCTATCTTCATAAACACATTAATGAGAGAATCCAAATCCAGTATGAAATGATATCTTGAAGTGTTGACATAAAAAATAACTAAGAATAGCACTACCAAGTTGGATCAAGGAGCCATTTAATTTCAGCACCTCACCTTGGGGTAGGGTTCAGTGGAGGAGGCATAATGGAGAGTACAGATATCACAAGTCATAGAATGATGCTCCTTTTGAATGTATTCAGCCTCCAGCATTTTGTGACTCAGAGGTTTCTGGAGGTGGTGACTTTGTATTTAATGGCTGTGGATGGCTAAATTCATGGAAGGAGACCTTGGGTTCTTTTTGAGCCAGTGTGAGCTTTTCGCGCCCAGTGCATTAAATAAAAGGACAGTAGAGCACCTCTTTCACCTTTTCAATTTGGTACCTACTACTCATTTTGCTAGATTCTCTCATAGTAATAGAAATAGGGATGATGGACTCCTGTTACTGATCGTTGTATAGATTTCTCACAAACCTGCTCTATTTTTTAATTTCAGGTTGACCAGTCCTAATGTGTTGTTCCACATATTATAGGAGCAATTCCAGAGTGCTACTTCGTGTTACCCTGTTTCTGAACTGTGCTGCCCTGTGGGTTCTGCTGTCTTGTGGGGTTTTTTTTTAGAATAAGAAACCAGAACAGTAGAAGACATTCAAAATACAAAGGTCTTGTGAATACATACAGTGGTGTGTTAATGATTTTCTATATTGTTTTCAATTTCATTATTTTTCATTATAAATGATACTTAGCATATGATTGATTCCTGACTGCTTCTGAACACTGAGCCAGGTTTCTGTAGAAAGGAGGTGACCAGATGTAGCTAAGTCAAATTCAAAGAATGTCAGCATCTCTTGCATTTTTTCATATTTATTATTGTTTGTGTATTCTAGAGCTTTTTCTATTTTATTTTGGTCTTTTGGGCATTATGGTGGACATGACAGATGAAGTGGTGAGTAAGCCATCTTTGGAAAAACTAACTTCCCTTTTACATGTCAACAGCAAATGGTGTTGAGAGATTAATGGCAGTTTCTGGTTTTATAAGTTGACCAGATTTACTCTCAGTCATTGCACAGGTAATGTCATGATTTAAATGATTTAAAATCTCAGCTTTTCCTTTTCCTCCTCCTGTATTGACCACTATAGGTTGGTTTTGCAATGAATTTGCTGTTTATTTCACTGGGTTTTCTTTGTTTGTTTTGGGGTTTTTTTTTTTTGTCCAAGATAATGGCAAAGTTTTTCTGTTGTTCTGCCTAACCAAAATAATGCATGTCTAAGTCTCGTGTGTAGCAAGGAGTTAGATCTGCAGTTCAGGGTTGTGTTACTTGGATGGCTTTACAGGCAGATATTTGGGAAACACTAGTGATCTGTACCAGATGTAACTTCTGGCCCTTATAGCCTCCTTCTGTCAAGAAAGAAAGATATTTTCTAGTAACCCTTAGGCAAAGCAGCAAAAGAAAAATATTTTGATCTGTCTTGGAGCAGTGGGTTCAGCCTTCTTGACAAGTTTCCTTGTTTTAGGGTGGATTTCATGTAGGGCAGATGAACTTTAGGTTCTCCAAAGGAGATCTTTGTCCACAGACACTAATTTTATATTTGTCTATTGCCATCTTTCATCATCTTTCTATTATTAATAAAGAGATCCAACTGGGCTTTTTTTTATTTTTGCTTTTTGTGAATACCTAAAATACCTACAGGGGTTATGCTCCAATGCATCATAAAATGGCAGTAACTAAAACTGTAAGTTGTCAATAATCAGAAATTATTTCCCTTCTCAGAAGGACTGTTTTAAAAAATGTCTATTTTGGAAGCTCACTGGAGACAGAAAACTGAATCTTGCTTATATCTTTTTTAAACTAGCCCTGCTGTGCTTGTGTGAGGAAGTGGATTTGTGACCTCACAGAAGCAACTAATGCTAGAAAAGCTTGATTTTGTTTATTTTTGCTGTTTTGTTTGTTTAGTAAATAGATGTCAACTTGAGTGTATATTGTGGATGCTTGGGATGAAACAATTTGGGATCTTAGTTCTGGTGGAATTGACAGCACTTTGGTTACATGCATCATGATTTTGCACTGCAGAGATTGCCCTATTTTAGTATTCATGTGGGGTTGGGGTTTCCCAGGTTTTCTGTACATTTTTATTGCTGGAAATAAGGGATGTTTCAGAAATAAGCTCCAGCATTGCCAAGTTAAGGTAATGTCTGTTAAATCTGTTCAGGATTTTCTTGGTTGTCTTCCCCCAGCCTGTTTCAGGCTTATTAACCATTGATTGGACATTTTTTCTGTAGAAGAGGAGAGGACCTGCTGGGTACGTGTAACAACACAACCTGTGAAACTTCTCATGCCTGCCTGTAGGTATGGGAAATCATTTCAAAGGTCTGATCTCTAAAGCAAAGTAGTACTTGGACACTATGTCAAAATATTCGTTAACTAACAGAGCCCTTTTATGCCAAATCAACGTTTGCTCTGTTTAAGCATAGTCAGCTGCCTTCAGAAGTGTTCTTGTTACTAAAAAAAAAAAAAAAAAAAAAAAAAAAAAGGTAGAGGTAAGTCTCTGCCTTCATCAGAAAACAGTGTCCTGTAAATCTAGTGGCCTTCTGGCAGTGCTGTCTGGACTTGGGTTTTTCAGTTTTCTAGCAATATTAGGATTCAGAACATGTACCTATGCTGTCCTGGGTGTTTGTGAGCTGCCAAGAGGAGGATACCTGTTCAATAAGTGTCTTGGGAAAACTCTGTGAGGGTGTAGAAGAGTGCTAAAGATCCTGTTACAGATTCTGATCTTGAAGAATGTGAAACCATGGTACATGCAGATAACAAGCTACATATGGATATGGCATTTTGAAAATCAGTAGGTATGCTGAGATGATTTAGCTTTCATTCTGTTATCCTGTGTGAAGTTCATATGGAAATTGTTCAGAAATAATCATTTCTCGTGCCAGAATTCCTCATGGCTCTACAGTTATGTTTTTACAGACTTCTGTAGCATCTTGTATCCACGCTGTCTTATACACTCAGATACCACATCAAAAGTTTAAACCTTTGAGGGTGGGTGAAGGTTAGATACACGGGATATAGCAGAAATCTTTTTCTAATACTCAGTATATAAAGTGGGCTTATTCATTCTGATCAAATACTATCTAGTTTAAATTTCTGAAACATGGAACCTTTCACTAATAATTAAAATTTAGGAGGTCATCAAAATGAAAATGCAGAAATCCAGTAAAACAGGTGAAAGAAACTAATCTCTACATTTTTAAGAAAACTGAGGATTGGGAAGTGCTCCAGAACTCACATTTTACTGAATCTGTGAGTGATTGAATCTGTTTCTCTTCAACTCTTTACTCTGAAAGAAGAGTTGTGTCCTAGTTACTAAAATGTCATGTTAAGTTTATGTCTGAAATACTTGCTTATATAGTGTTTGGGTAAAGGAAGACTGCTGATTTGAGTAGACAGATTTGCTTTTAAATGAAATTTTCTCATGTGCTAGAGACTTGCTAATGAGGGAACCAAAGCCAGAACAAAGAAAGAATTGAAATGGAACCAGGAGTTTACTGCTTGATTTGAAAGACAGATTTGAACTTCTGTCTTGTTTTAAAATCCACAGCCTACATTCGGAATCCCTGTCTAAACTTAAACGAATTTTATTATCTTTTGTTTGCTTTCCCTCTTAGATAGAAGAGTCCTGCATGGTTATACTCAGCCTGCTGTCCACTAACTGCTTTAGATGAGTTTGTAGAAAGAAACAGAGGAAACAAACCCATTGTCATAAAACGTAGTATGTGATTTCAAACAGCCTCAGCCAGCACAGAGGAGTTTTCAAATCTGCAGTGATTTTCTTCAGCATTTTTTAATTTATAGCTTTACCATCTAAGCATGTTGAGGGAAAAAAAAAAAAATCTGGGTTGTGGCAGGAAGATGAAAATATATTGTCTTCCGCAAACATAATTTTTCACACTGTCAAATTTGACCACCTTTTAGTGATAGAAGAAATTACGTAAGTGGTTAGTAATAGAAGAAAATGAAAGATAACTTGCTGAAATACATTCAATGTAATTGCTCTCAACATTGAAATTGGAAGATCTTAGTTAAATCTCTAGTTTGGTATAAAACAATTACAAATCTGAAAATCTTAACAAGCCAATTCAGAATAGAGTTTGTTTGCTTCTCTGTTTCGATGTAGACATTTCGTGTCCTCTTCCCCCTCAGTAGTCTTTACCTCACTGTATATTTTAGGAGGTTGTTGCAGATTTAATTGTGCAGATATGGATGCAATGGCCTTTTGGGAGCTGCAGTCTTTTGAATGCTCTGTTGAAGTGTCCTTTTCTTTTTTACTGAAGGTGGAACATAAAGCTTTGCCAGTTCAGTGCTTCTTTCTTTGTGTTTCTTCCTCCTTCTCCATTTTGTAGTAATAATTCCACATTTTTCCTTAATCTTGTGAGGTTCTGGTTTACTCTTTACTCTTCTGCCTGAAGCATTCTCTATGTAGGCAGTTGTTTGCCAAGCACATTATTGCACAGCATTCTTCCATTACGTAGTGAACAGAATATAACAAGTGAAAAAAACTTTAGTTTTATTCTTAATGTATTCAGTTACTTGTCATTTACTATCTAAATATACTCCCCCACATCCCAGAAGGTGGGAGCTATTTGGATAAACATAGGGCCTCTCAGGCCTTTTGGGGATAAACAGATTTACTATAATGTGTGAATTATAATCTTTAAAAATAAAACTAGTTAGGCAGTTAGGGTTGTGAGGATAGTGTATTTTTATAGACAGAATCACTTAAAATGAGCACTGGCCATTTCTTAACAGACTTAAGTTGCCACATTTTTTATTTGAAGCAGTAGTACATATTGAAGAGTTTGCATTGCTTTTGATCAGCTGTAGGTGTAGTTTAGGGATTTGATGTGACTTGATTTAAAGAGATTTTCGTCATCAGTCCCAGAGTGAGAAGCAGCCATTTCTCTGTGAGGAATGACAGGGTGTCACTCTTGGGGACAGTAGCTACATCCCTGGATTCCTTTAGCTGAAGATCGAACGTTGATTTGTCTTTTTTTGCACAAAATTCCTGAATTTTTCACACAACAAGAGCTTTTCTAAGAACATAACTGTTATGGTGGTTTTTTGAGGAAGGAAGGCATGGGATTGTTGTCCTGTTACTTTGGTTTCTCATTTTTTAGGTTATAATGTCCTTAGTCACCGGGGAACTGAAGCGGCAAAATATTACAAAAATAATCTTAGCTGTTGTGTTCTGTTGCTCCCTTCTTCAGACACAGTAACCACCTCTCCTGGACCTCTGAAAGGAATGAAGTTTTTTTCTACAACCATTTCCTTAGTTCTCTATCTGTGCTAATAGACAGGCAAGACAAGACAAAACATTTTCACTTTTATTTTCATTACATAGGTCCGTGAGAGATAATAGGAGTTTTAGTTGAGGAAGCACAGCACAAGGAGATAGCAGGAAGAGAAAAACAAGTGGGTCAGCAACCAATCTTAGCTTTCTCCATAGTAATTTTTTTTTTTTAATAGGAAATAAATAGGTTTGACTAAGTATCTGTGTTCTAACTTCAATTCAAAATACATTTTAATTGCATATATTCTGTTTAGGGGCCTTGGTTATTTTGGTTTAGTTTCTTTGTAATGTGAGTTGTTTTGTTTTTGTCCTGGCCTGCAACTGGACCTCCAGCAGTCTGTGTTTGTAGCAGGGCCTTCCCTTAGAGTGAAAGTGGAAGTTCTTTGGTACAGGGTGAAACTGAATTGAAAATGAAAACGGAAATACCAGATATCTGTGGCTTAAGCTGTTCAATATGTACTTCCTAGTTACATTATACAGGAAAGAGCATTTACTGTCTTCACTTGTCTCAGGGGTTTGTATTTTTTGTCTAATATTCTTGTGATGTACTTTTCACCAGTTTTCAGCATTGCTTTTGTATAATCCCTTTGTGAGAATTAGCAGAGGAAGGGGGGTTTTTTATGATTTCTATAGCTTTTCAAGTTCATATAGTGAAATAGTAGTTCTTTGATGCTCACGGTAATTTGCAATCATTTTGAAGGGCTGTAATTTCTTGCATATGTCTGCACATGAGCATATACACACAAAATAGCTGAAATACACAGAAAACACCACTGAATACTTTTAAAAGGGAAATAGTAATCTCATTCTGACATCACCTAATAAGCCTTCTAGGTATTTTTAAAAAAATTACATTTCTGCCTTGTTTATTAAACAGTCATCATGGTGTTTTCATAGCAGAGTCTACAAACCAACCTAAAGCTCTCAATGCAGTAAAGATGCTGTCCTTAAAGGAGCATCTTTAAATACCATTTGATTTTGGTAATTTTAAGATACTTTTAAGCTTTGAAATGACCTATTATTCATCGTGTGTTCCTGTCTCATCGTAATTAGTTAGGCAGATTAGAACTAAATGGAAGTTGATTGGATTCTTTTGAGCAAGTGTAGCCAAAGTTAATTAAATGCTGGTGTTGTCTATGGCCAAGCCACTTCTTTGAGCTGGTAGAATGCTGACAGCAGTGTTGTAAATTCTTGTCAATCTGCCTGTCACTCATTGCTTGTGAAAGTGCTGAGGGAATGACAAACAAATCTGTCATATGCTAAGGAAAGAGGAAAGGCATGTTAAATTTTGTTTTATTTTTCAGTCCTTCTCAGCCTATTGCAGCTGCTGGCCCAGATGAGTTTGTAAGGATGCTGCTTCTCTTCAAGTCATAATTTCACAAAGGAATACTCAGTTGCTATAAAGGAATTACTCAATTTTCACACTCCACATCCTCCTGAACAAAATAAACTTGAAATCCATCTAGCTGCCTTTCCAAGCAATTCTTTCATTACTTCAGAAAATTACTTCAAAAAGTCGGGAATTTCTGTGTGTGCATTACTGAATAGTGCAAAATCTGTGGAAGAGCTTGTGTGTTCAGTGTTAGGATTAGTCTGTGTGGGAGTCGTCACCTCCTCACCTCAGCGTTGCCCATGTATGTAAATTCTCTGCAGGCTCATGTTTGAGAGGGGAGCAAAATCCTCAGATTCCTTAAAATAGAAAAATAATGTGATCCCAAGCTGTTTTCTTCTGATGCTTAGCATAACTGGTTTGAAGTTTGAGGCTAAGGTGACAGCTGGGGTGACTGAGGTGGGAGTTCCTTGGGCTGCAGAGCTTGCCTATAATTAAGGAAGCAGAGGTAGAGGAAATTCTCCAATTAAATGGGTTTAATTCTGGAAAAACTGCAGTAAAAGGTAATGGGATGGGGCAGATGCAGGGCAGTCCAGACTTACATAGCAGTGACAGAGCCAGAGAGTGTTCTGTGCTCCTCTGCAGAACAGGAAGCCTGTTGACATTAATGGGTAGGAGATCTGATTACAGCTGAGAACAATTTCAAGAAATAAAAAGTCATGAAAAAGACACAAAGGAGCCAAAATTTGAGGGAAGCTATTTTGAAATAGTTTGATTTTGTGTGATCTTCCCTTTCTTTACAGTTGGATTCTAAACTGGATGGAGTCTCCCATCTTAATTTGTTTGCTTCAGTATCAGCGCAGGGAGCTTTGGTCAGGCCTTGCAGGAGGAGGTGTTCCCTGCCTCCTGGTGCATTCACACAGCCCACAGGACTGTGCTTCTAGTCCTGCCTCTCCATCTTCCGTGGCTGCAGTCAGATCCCATGTGCTGTCTGACCACATATTGTTAGGAGTCCAGACTTCCCTGAACAACAGTTTCTCTTCGCTTTGGGAGGAAAAAGGAACTGCAAGCTGAATTTTGTTTTTTTTCTATACCGCTTTTAACTTGACAGTGATCTCATATTTTTTAAAAAATGCAGAGAATGCAAGTGTCTCAGAAAAGCTTCAGTCCTCTGTATGAGAAGAGAGATACCATGAGAAGAGCAGGTGGCAAATTTGTTTAGAAATTATTTCTTTCTCCCCTCGCAGTAATAATTAAAATAACCCTACCTGGATACTGAAGTAAAATCTATACATATGACTCCATTTGGTTTGCAAAAATGTTTCTGAGAGGAATTATTGAAGAAACTGTCGATGTCCTACAGCTGCATATCCAAAGTACATGCCAGGAATTGCACCTCATTGCTTACTGTTTAGATACCTATTGAATACATCAGAACAATTCTCAGAATGTGAAAATCAAACTAAACCAGAATGGTGTGGGAAAGTAAGATGGAAGTGCGCAAGTGATGATGTTTTCTATAGACTTCTTAAAAATCTCATATGAGAGCTCCATTGATGTAGAATACTGTGCTGTATTTTGCCATTCTTTTAAAGTAGGAATATTTATCAATAGGATAAAAGGTAAGTACGTCAAGCCTGCCATAGATAAACCTTGCAGCTTTTGTCAGAGCCTGTCGTTTTCAAGTTTTTTTATCATGATCCAGTATAGTAAAAGAATTCTGGGCATTTCTGAAATTTTGTGAAGTGCTTGTAGACATGTTGGAATGCGATATTCACCGCTGTACTGCCACCCCTTTTATATTATGCTGCAGTCAGAAGCACTTTTAGAGCCTTTTCATTATTCCAGCCAGCTCCTTCTAAGACTGGAGTCATAAATCTTTGTAGCTTAGTTGCACTTTTTGAAGAATACAGGGAGTCATAAATTAAAAATGAGTTTCAGATTCCTGAGTAACTTTTGCAGTTCTGAAAAGTTGACTCATTGAAAAAAGATTTCATCTTGCCTCTTCAGTTGAAATGCTGAAGTTGGTTTATGTGTGTTAGGATTAATGTTTTTCCAGACCTGCCCCTGATTTATGGGCTTCTTAATTTTTAGCTTTTAAGCATAACTTTTCACATCATGTTTAACTGCTAGAAAAAGCATTTGATTTTTCACATCTGCTTGGAATCTTTTAGGTCTGTTGAGAGTGCTAGACTTGAGGCAAGCTCACAGGAAGGGTTTTCTGACAATCTTAGAGAATCCTCAGAGAGCCAAAAACCTTGAGACATGGGAACGTAGCTCTAGCTGGAGTCACATGAACCAAGTCTGAATTCATCAGAAAAGCTGAATCACTGGATGAGTAATTGTCCCTAGCAATCAGAGGACATGGCTTCATGTATGTTTACCAAGCAGAGCTTTAAAAGCTTTGAGAAATGGATTTCTGAGTACATTGAGTTTTAGGGGTTTTGACTGGATGTACCTCTTTGTTTGAGTTGCAAATTCTCTATGCAGTTGCAGCACATCAAAGATTTTAGTTGTTTGTGTTTGGAAAATAATGTGTAATTATATATGGGAGTATTTTCTGGATTTGAAAATCTGTACAAGGTTAAGTGACCTACTCTGATTCAGCATACTGCTTCAAGTACTTGTTTCTAAATTCTAGATTTCTGCTTTCTTAACTCTCTTCTTTCTTCCTTCTTGCCACTTTTAATTAATTTTAACTGTCTTCTGAATGCTGAGCTGGTACTGTACAAGATGAATGATAAATGTTGCATATAAATTTAGTACTAGAAAATTAAAAAGGAGATTCAAAATACGTGGTTTTATAAAATATGTGATGTTGTCTGTAATGAGACACCTTCTGTGCTGTTTTACAGAGTTAGTGCTTACCTAGATAAAGGTGCACTCTATTTATAGCAAATAAAAGAGATGAAGACAAAATGAAGCTGTGGGTGAAATGGTTTTAGTTGGTGAATAGATGTCTGTGTTGCTGAACTTTGTTATGATATAGTAAAAATGTGTCTGTCATAGGGGAGCATGAAACATTCTTGTAGCTGAATCTATCCCTTGTAGTGAAAATAGTTCTGTAATTGTTTTCCAATAGCTGAAATAGCTTTAGAGCATCAACTCAACACTCACAAACTTTTACTGCTAGAACTGGAAGAAAAAAAAAAATCTCACAAAAGTATGTGGGGAATAGTTCATGTTACAAGTTCTCAGTATGTGAAAAAACAGCTGAAAGATGGAGGACTTGGGGTTTTAAAACTGATTATTTATGTAGTTTCTATTCAGACATAAAGACAATATTTCAGTCTGTTCTAATCTGGGGGTTTGTTTGGTTTTGGTTTTCTGAGGGTTTTTTGAAATCTAATAGTACATTTGTGTGTATAGCACTTAACTTGATTAATTGTATTCAATGCAGAAGGAGATTGACTCTTCCACATCTACATCCAGTGCTCAGGTAACGTATTTGAAGTCAGAGTAAGATTTCCTGATGGTTTGTCAGCAGTTATTTGAAAAGATAAAAGGCAAACCACAGCTTACTTGCCAATATTTCTAATTAGAAACAACCGTAACTGGAATGCAGATTTTTTTTTTCACTGTTAGAGAACAAAGGCTATGACTTAAAAGTTTTCATTACACATGAAATGCAATTATTGTTTACTGGCAAACATGACAACACTTTATTCCTATTAACTATTTCTTATTTTCCTCCTTCTATTACCACTGATGCATATTGAAAAAAGGTAATGATCCGTTTGGCCTTTTTTTTTTTCTTTTTTGCTTTTAAGGGTCTTGCTAAGAGAGATCCAACTCAAAGTACCATCAAAGAGGAAAAAGTCCAGCTGTTGAAGTATAATATAGGAGATCTCGTGTGGTCAAAAGTGTCTGGTTTCCCATGGTGGCCATGTATGGTTTCTGCTGATCCTGTTCTCCATGCCTACACTAAACTAAAAGGTATGTCGTTCAGATTGCTTCAGTTATACAAAATGATTGTTTTGGAAAAATTCTCTTCTTTATCTGTGCAATTGATCAGCATCTTGTTGTCAACAGGAATGATAAAATCATGTAAATGCTATTCTTGAACATACAGCAGTGTGACTTTTAACTCAGTGTTCTCTTAAAGATACCAAAATTGTGATTTTTCAAACTGTGTGGAGTCTTGTTAAAAAAAGAAGAAAAATCTGACTCTGTTTTTCATTGTTTCTGTGGAGATGCTTGGTCAATTGACACAGGCTAAACATTTTATTTAAGCTGATGGGAATTAAGTATTCCTGATGATTATGGTTTACTAAAAGCAATTCATAATTCAGGCAGCTAAATTTTCTCTGATTCTTAGAGTCAAACAGACAATATTGGCTGATTTTAAATGTAGGAACTACGAAGGGGTAATGAAATTTTTAGGTATGAATCTGTACAATTTCTTAATCCCGTTTGCACCTTTGTTCTCTGTTCTGACACCTGAAACTTTTGAGACTTAGTAGTAATAAATATTTTGACTGCACATTAAGGAAGAGTTAGAAGGGCTGAAGGCAGTGAAGCATTGGGGTGGATGCTTCAGAGAAATGGTCTGATCTCATTCATAGGAGGTTTTTTAAGAACAAATTGAGTTAATATCTCTAGGATTATAGCTAGGTTCAAAATTGGTAGTAAACTAAATGGCATCTTGAGAACCTTTTCAGGCATTCATAGTACAGTTGTTGGAATGGTTATTACAGACTCCTCAGACAAATTTTCCTTGTAGCAGTCTTTCAGAGTTCGGATCAGGCAGTCCCTGTCATTTTTAGTCTTTGGATTATTAGGTCTATTATAACATAAAGACGTGGATTTTGAGAGTAGTAGAGCTGTTTATTTGTTCATGACAATTACTCTGTTCCTTGAAAGGAGCCACGTTTATGTTCATTATCAAGAACCTTTGTGGTACAGCTTTATCAGAAACTATAAAAACAGACCCAGCAAAACCCAGTACCAAGTGTCTGAATGCAGCCTGTGAAATATGAACAGAAAGAAGGGCCCACTTACTTAATAAAGTTAATTTCCCTCTCTTTGAACTAATGGGAATGGTGGTGATTTCTCATATTTGCTCTGGAGTTGGTTTGGGCCTGCCTTTTCCTTGAGGAGTTTAGTTAAGATCTGGGCAGCCATCCTGAGTACTAGGTGCACTCTGATGTGTGTATTTCCATCAGCAGGTATTTCCAGTCTTACCTTCCACCTACTCTTTATTATTTAGGCACTATCAAAAGTCTCTTCTTGCAAAAAGAAAAGGTCTTTCATCAGGGAGTTGTAGAAATAACTGAGCTACGTCTCTGTATTTCTCATTTCTAGGCTTAGGATCAAGTGTTTATAAGCAGTCTGAATTTCTGGATGTTGATACTTGATTTGATCATTCCAGCTGATTAGGCTTGATAAAAATAAGTAACTTTAAGCTTGTGGGAAGTACATTTTTGTGTGAGAAAGTGTATACTGAGTCTGGCTAAAGCTCCATCTTGTTGAATATGCTGTCTCTGGTTGTGGTCAACCACAGATGCTCAGATACAGAGAAGCACCAGGGAAGTGGTGGGTTCCTAGAACACTCCCAAACTGCCAAGAACTAATTGTTTCAGGATTCTCAAGGCCAAAAATCTTAAGTTTCCCTATGCAACAACCATTAATGAATGCCATTATTATATCCAGGAGCATTGGTACAAATTCAACTCTCAGAGGATGCCTGAAGATTCACCACTGGGTTCAGTGGTAGGCACTCAAGTGGTAGGCGCTATTATTAAGTCTCCTTAATTAGGCAATTACAGCTGTCCAGCATTACAGTGCCAAAGAACACAGTGTCTGTCTACTTGGCAAATGGACTGCTGGCAGATGTTTACAGGTGGTTGGAAACATAGCTTGTGGCATCTCTCTGTGCAGCCAGGGCATCCTGGTAAAATAGACAGATTAAGTCACAGATTAAGTCATAAGAGCTCTGTGGTCACTACTTAAACATTTTCTTGATGAGCACAAAGTAATTAATGTGCAAGAGAATTGTTTCTGACTATGCAACACTGGAAGATGTATTAGACTACTGATTGCATGTGTGATGCTTACAATCCCAAGACCTTCCCTATGCCCTTCCCCTATATCTGACTCTCATGTCTGATCTCAGATTTATATAGAAAAGAATTTTCTATTTTTAAACAAGACCATAATTTGAACACTTACCAAATCTACAAGTCCTAATGAACAAGGTGTTAAAAAAGATATCTTAAGTGTGATCTGTTACCTCTGCCTTTTAGAAATTCGTTGTTAACTATGAACCCTCTGATGAATTTTGGAACTGGTTTCTTCCCTCCTCTCTGTAGAGTAGCTGAGACCTTTGGAAGGGAAAGGTTGCATGCCTGTGTCGTACCACAGTGAGACAATATTCCTCTTGTTTTTCTAAAGGGAAGAAGGGAATGTTTTCAGTTTCAGAAGAAAAAATGTTTCGTATTTAGGTTTCAGAAATGTACTCTTACCCCTCCACTCTCCTTTCCGCCAGCCAAATCATTCATTGATTTCTTTGATTCCTGAAAAATCTTGATTAGTAGAAAGTTTTGATTGCAAGGGTTAAAACAAGATGAAGTGTGTGTCTCTGTTTAAGAATATTAAAAGATAAAATTTAGGAGACTGAGAGAAGAGGCTGAGTGCACAATCTCTCCAAGCTGTGGGACTTCTTCAGTGTTCATTGAGAAATGAATGCTAAATTCATTTTCAGAAAAACCCAGAGACCTACATGTAAAGTTAATATACATGGAAAACTGACAGGTGATTTGTAACCTCTAGTTAATTTAGCCAAGCATGTTCTTGCTGGGAATTAAACTATTGAGCTTTTGGGTCAGACTTCATGCATTATATCTCAGAGACTTTCAGACTGGTTTAAGTGGGTTTTTGAAAGGTTATCCAATTTTATTGTGCTTTTGTTATGGCAACTGCAGCAGCTTACAGACTTCAAGTCTGAAAATGCAGAGACTTACCGGAGTCTGTATCTTCAGTATGTGTGGTTTTTTTAATTTTCAGGACAGAAAAAGAGTTTTCGTCAATATCACGTTCAGTTTTTTGGGGATGCCCCAGAGCGAGCCTGGATATTTGAGAAGAGCCTGGTGCCCTTTAAAGAAAAAGACCAGTTTGAACAATTATGCCAGGAGAGTGCAAGACAAGCCCTCACTAAAGCAGAGAAAATAAAGGTAAGAGGTTACCAAATCAGCCAAGTTTCAAGCTTTTTATTTTAGTATTGCAGTTATGTACCAGTATAACAGATATAAATAGGTAATATAAAAAGCTTAAAGACAGCTTGTTTTACTGGAGCTTGCAGTCTAAGATGCAAAGGATGGGGTGATTTACCACTGTTTGTTACTCAGTAAAAATTAGCGCTCTTCTGCTTTGTCATGGATTCGCGTGTGGTATCGGTACTATCAAATACAGCTCCATTTGAACTCTGAATTACAGATCTGCATGACAGTTAGTCTCTTGGGATTGTTTTACATTAATGTCAGTATTTTGAAATCTCGGGTGGGCAGATTCCTCACACGGTTGTCTCCTCTTGCAGATGCTAAAGCCCGTGTCAGGGAAGCTGCGGCCACAGTGGGAGATGGGTGTGAAGCAAGCCAGTGAGGCAGTGGGCATGACAGTGGAGGAACGCAAGGCCAAGTACACCTTCATCTATGTCAGGGACAGACCTCATCTTAATCCTCGAGTGGCAAAGGAGGTTGGCATTGCTGTGGAACCCTTGGAGGAGATGGATGAATCATCCTACTCAAATGAAGAAACCACTCCAAATCTGAAGTCGATGAAAGAGTCTGGCATTCCTAGCAAGAGGAGGAGAAGGACATCAAAACTGTCTGCCGCTGATGATACGCAAGAGAGCAGTCAGTTGGAGGATAAGAATACTACTCCTCAAAAGTCATCTGAACAGGCAGAATCCAAAAGAGGGATAGGCTCCCCTCTCAATAGAAAGAAAACTCCAGCGTCTACTCCACGAAGCAGAAAGGGCGATGCAGTATCTCAGTTTTTGGTCTTTTGTCAGAAGTACAGAGATGAGGTTAGTCTCTTTCAGCTGTTGTTATTATTGATTACCTCTTCTCATTTCTGTACTTGAAGAAACTTCTTTACTTTAGTAAGCAAAAATTAGGTATTACTGCACAGTCCATAATATTCTGGGTTTGACAAGGTATGCCCCTATCAAATCTTATTGTAGGTATTTGAACACCTCAAAACCTCATTTACTTACCCAGAACCTTTTGCTGAGCTTCATAAGAAGCTGCTTACCAAAGCTTGTAGAAATCACTGTCAGTGTGTGCAATCTGCTGGGACAGAAACCAGGTCATCTTGAAGTACTTATACTCCAATACAAGGTAGAATAAATAAATAAATATCTTGTTTTAGGTATTTTTTACACTTCCTAAAACATGTTTTAGGAAGACTGTTAAAGGTGTAAAATCACTGCTGCTGGTGTAGCTCATTACTTTAAAATCAGGACTATAATTTTTCTTCCTTACAACCTTTTGCTCCACTTGCAGTACTGTTCTATGATATGAAGCTAGTGTGATATCTTATGTTTTCTTGTACTTGGACTGTTACATACTGTTCACAGAAGGATCAGGAAGTTAGTGGTGACTTTGTAGTACTCTTTAGCTATTGAATGGTTGACTTCATTATAGCATACTTGTATTAGAAAAGAATTAATAGATGTAAACTTTATAAAGGAATATTGGAAAGCAGATTCTGCTGTATGGAAATCGAGTGGCTGTGGTTCAGCTTGGGATGTTATTAGATCATTGAAACTTAAGGTAATATTGAGAATGAAAATGAGCACGGTGTTGCATAAACCTTTTAGTGGCTTTGGTTAAATTGAGAAAAGCACTGGCATTGCAGTTTGCTGGCTCCGGAGAGAAAATGGTTTTGTAGTCAGACCATTACACACAGATTTTGACATATTAATTATGAAAAGTTGTATGGGTAAATCATCGGTCTCATGTTGGAGACGCATGAGTTCTATTCACAGTTCTTCTCCAAGTGACATTGCAAGAGGGAATTACCTTGGCCTTCAATGTATGTAGCAAGAAGTCTTTAGCAATACTGAGGGACATAAAATTGCTTCTCTGGAAGAAATGAGGTTATGATGGCTGGCTTTATGGACTCTTAGCCAAATATACCTTGCAGAGAAGAGATGTGCTGAGTCTCTGATATTCCTGTTTCCTGTGCCAGTTATCAGGCTTTGTTCCCTACTGTGGTTATACTGTAAATCTCAAATTAAGAGATGGAAAATAGGAAGACTGTTAGAATATATGAAATTGAGGAAATTCTTTGTCTTCAGTGTCATTTCAGAAAATTGAAAAGGTTTCTTAAACTTGAAATTCTCACTGATGATAGTGGCTAATAGTGCACAAAGTTGAAATAGAAAGAAGTTTAAGAATACTAAATGTTTTTAGAGAGAGGGCATCCTTCATTTCTGCCTAGAATACCTATTAATAGGATCTGTCTTGAAAACCCAAACCTACCTGAATGTGTGATCCATTCTACCAGGCACCAAACCACTTCTGTGGGTAGAACAGAACTAGGTTCTGAAAGCTGCAGATGCCCCTAACTGATCATCAGAAGAACCCGTCTTCCCTTTGTCTTGGTTGGAATTTGACTGGCAAAGTGAGGAAACACCAATTTAGATATTTATGCTTTTTTGCCTTTCATGTTGCTTGTAAAATGAAAGGTTTATGCCATTGGTGGAAGGTGGAAACTGTGTCCAGTCTAGTATTTGGAGTGTCCCTTCCATTAAGGCTTGTCTGGTTCAACTTCCATGGCTTTCACCAAGAGTTTGTTTCGTTGTGTTGTAGATGTTCTCATGCTTTAGGAGGAGACAGAATGTTGGCTAAAAAACAAACCTGGTTTTGTGCTGCTTGTATTGGTGGCATTGGAGAGTTTAGTGTTTGGCTTGCTTAGTATTTGCATGTCGAAGCTTAGAAAAAAAGGACCGTTACAGACCAGAAGAGTCTCGGGAATCTGTCCCCAGTGTTGGGAAGGGACAGAAGTGAAAGGGATGAGTGAAGACTACTCTTGCTATTATTGCTCTAATAATACCAAGCTCTCTTAAAAGTAGAGCCATTTCTGCTGTCTCTTGCTTGGAGTCTGGCTTTGTGTGTTAGTGAGATTCATACATCGGTTTGATTTTATTATTATTTAACTGCTGGGGAATGTTTTTAATGATTTAAGAGACACACTTCCCACATCCCTGAGGGAGGTGCTGAAAGCTTGGAGCACTTTCGTGGTTATAGAGACGCATTAAGTATTTTGTGCTGTTACCAAAGGAGTAAAGATGTATTTTGTACTGTTGTATGATGTGCTTCCCCTGTGAAAAATATAAGCGTAGTAAGCATTGGAAGGAAGTGTCTGACTGGAGATAAAGGTATCATTCAAGTGAGAGGCAGACAGCTACCCTGTTTACATTAATTGATTTGGGCCTTGAGTCTTTTGTGAGGAAAATGAAGGAATAATTTCACAAACAGGGAGACTTTGGAGAAGACTACTGAGCATTTTCCTTGGAGGCCTTATTTGCAAGGGTCCCTTCACAGTTAAGAATTCTGAGTGTCTATTCCTTGTCATTTCACAGTACTGATAGTCAGCTGAAAGTTACGTTTATTCTTACTTTGTTGAGGCTGGAGGTAATGTTAATATGTATCTCATTTGTCCGAATAAATCTAGTTATTTCTTGGAGAATTAAATGGCTCTGTGCGCTCATTGAGCACTATAACCTGTACATTTGTGACAATAGTCAAAATTGATCCCAATTTCATGTTATGAAGAAGTGAGATTTGTGGAAGGGAATATCTTATGGGTTTATGTTCCTCCCTTTCAATAATGTGAGTCCAGTTGTTGGATTCTGATCAAACTTTGAGTAGAAGCTTTCAAAGGTAATTGTACTTCTCAAGCCTTACACAGATGGATTATGCCAGGTAGAAACAAGACAAATCTTAGTACTCTACTAGGAGAAAAAAGCATGGATTTCCATACTAGACACTGACCAATAGAAGGAAGGTACTGCAAGTATTGCAACACCTGGAAAAGCAACAGACACACTTGCATCCTGTTTGATAACAGGAAATATAGTTTTAAGACCCTAAATTCCAAGAAATTAGGTTTAATCATTTCACCTTATCAGAAAAATTGTATTTGTTCTGTTGAATGGTGTTACTCTTTGAATGATTTGCTTTCTTGACCTGGTTTTTAATTTGCTATGTGTTTTTGGGGTATCAGTTGCATCACTCAAATAGGATTTGGGGTCATGCTGGGTAATGAGATGAGAAGGATTGTTTTTAAATGTACTGTTTCATTTCTGTGCAAGCGTAGAGTTTTTTAACTTGTATGATTAATCGAATCTGATTTTCCGTAAGTGGAAGTAGGGGTATACTGAAAGAGTTTGGGAGGATTTTTTCTTCTTTATAATACTGGATTTCTTTTGTTGTGTTGAGTAAACTTCTAGAAATTCTATTAAACTCCACATTGATGGATATTATGTGTCCTACTTTTAACATTAAAAAAGATGCACAGCTTTTGAGTTCCTAGTGTTCATATGCAGAAGACAAAAATGATGAATTAATACAGGAAAATGTTGCATCAGATGCTAACTTGTGTAAATCTCTCTGCTGAGTTAGGTGTACTGAGTTCTGTGATTAATGAGTATTGCTGTGAATTGATGGATTTCTTTCTAGGCAAGCGTATATTCCAGTATTGCTTGCCTGTCGTTTGTGGATCTATATTTAAACTTCATTGAGAAACAATAATTTTTTTTTTGAATGACCACAGGACAAGATTTATACTTAGTCCACTTTTTGAATGGTAAAAGGCAAATAGATACTTCCAAAATTGGTCTTAATACTTCTGAATAAGCTAGCCATTTTTTTTTAAAGACACAGGGAGAGAAGTGGTTATTCGAAGCAAAACTGGATACAGGAAGTTTTATTCTAGTTCTGTCTTCAGCAGAAATATTAGATAACTTGTTCGTATCCAGTTTTCCTAAGTGATGGAAGTGTGTACACCATTCTATCCAATGGTCACCTTTTTTTTAATTCAACCCTATTTCTGCATGTGTAGGTGGTTGCTGAACATCCAGATGCTTCAAGTGAGGAGATTGAAGAGCTGCTCGAATCGCAGTGGAACATGCTTAGTGAAAAACAGAAAGCTCGCTATAACACAAAGTTTGCCATAGTGACCTCTCCCAAATCTGAAGAAGACTCTGGTAAACGTAAAACTGTGCTAGTGTACTCTAACTAAATTTGATATACATAGTGGCGTTAAACTAAGCACATATTTGAGACCCTGTAGGGAAAACAGCTTTCACTGTTTTCCAGTTTTAATTCTTGGTGTTTGTGCCAATAGCAAAGGAATGCCAATGGTTACAATAAACGCAACCCATGAAGTCTACATTTCTTGCTCATTGTTCTGAAAAGTTGTTATATGTAAACCTTCTGCTGTTTAGACATTGCTGATTTCTCATTCTTCTTCTGCCCATAAGCAGCTGCCATTGCATCCACTGCTTGTTACAAGTGGATGGTGGGAAGGGAAGATGAAGTGTTACTGCTAGTAAAATTTGAGATGTTGTTTTTATAGAACAGTTAGAAACGGTTAAAAAATTTTAATCAATGCTACTCCTTTTCTTTGTATATACCTAAAGTGTATTACTTCACATCATCATCAGCTCAGGAAGAACTATTCCAAACTTTATTATGAATCCTTCACCCATTTGGCATTTTATTGTGCTACTCAAAGTTTTTAGGACTTTGTGCAAGTTTGCAAATACTTTACTTTTTTCTCCTTTTATTTCTTGTTGCTGTTTTCTGGTGTTTGTTTTTGATGAACAGTCTCAATTGTTTTCCAAAATATTTGAGGGGGTTTGGAGTGACTTATTTGAGAAAGGAGGAGGAAGAAGATAGTTTGTCATTTGCATGAACTGTATCAAATTTAACTAGCTATACTTTTTTCAAATTTAAATAGCTTTACAGCACTGTAAGAAGACTTAATATGGAAGTATTAGAAGCCAACAGGTGCTGCTTTGGGCAATGACAAGAATGAGAGGGAGTGTTTGAAAGTTTGTGAGACTTGGAAAAACTTGTATAAAAATGGCAGTCAGTTTTGTTAACTATCTGTGTGTGTGTGTGAAATAACATCATTTTGTGGAAAATTGAAAAGTTTTTAACTTTAAGTTTTAAGTGTTAAATATTTGGATATCAGTTTAAAAAAAAACCACATTCTGTATCTCTCAAGGTTCATCATTGAAGAATATTGGAGAGGCCAAACGTAAAGTGTTTCAAGACTCACCTAAAAGGAGATCAAGATCCAGAAGTAATTGAAATTTGTGTTGTGTGCAAATAGCTCATCATTATAAGTAGATACTGAGTGTATTTTTTATGTAATCGCCCACGTATCATAATCTCTTTATTTTATCTCAGATGTTGTCTTCCTTGACGTTAGAAATTTAATGGATCCCAAATTAAATATCTTAACACTGTAGTGCTGAATTTTGTTCACCTTCCTCAGTGTCATATTGCAAGAAATGTAATTGAAATTGTACCTGTACCAGGTGTTTCTAGTACATATATTGTGTACATTTATAGTTACCTACAGATGAAAATATGTCAGTTCACTTGTTCTGCATCTCAAATCCTCTTATCTTAAACTTGGAAGAATGTTGTGGGATTTCTTTTGCTGGCTTTTTGTAAGTAGCAGGTTTTCCTGGAGCCATTTCAGTCTGCTTTGTGGATTCAGTTTGATCGTAGAATATGTACTAGATTGTTTAAATAAGAACACTAATTTGAAAACTATCCATATTTTCAAGTTGCTATATTTTTAATATTTACAGGTATTTGTTCCCACTGGAATAGAATGCTTGTAGCTGTAGGGCAATTTTCAGTTAACATATTTGTGCCCCTGGGGCTTGCAGTTTTCATACTAATAATAGTCTGTAGCTTCATAAACCAGAGAGTAATGGAGAGTGTAATTATGTTGTCATTTCATCTTGATGAAACAGACCACTTCCTGAACCATCATCTATCTTTTTGAGGTGCAAACAATAGTGGAACCTGTGGCAGGGGTATGTAGATTACTCACTGACCCTTTGTATTTAGCAGCTGCTTGAACTTTGCAGTGAACAGCCATCTAAATACACGACTAACTTTGTGGTCTAAAATGGCCACCGTGGTTCTGTTCATAGGATTCTGGTTCATAGAGACAAGGGATCTTCTGGTCTCGTGTAAAATACAATCAGCTTGTTAGAGTCTGGAATTGCCTTACCAGAAAGAGAATTAATCTGTACAGTTGGTGATAATCTTGCCTTTTTCAGAGGCCCCTTAATAGATGTCACCAGTAACTTCATCTGTGTTGTTTGGAGAACTTAAAAGTACGCTTAAGGAGGAGACTTAGAAAGTAATTTTAGTGGTAAGACACTGTTACAAAGTGGCAGGAAAATTAAAAGCTGTATAGCTCAATCACATGCAGTCTGAGGGTATGGAATAAATGTTGGGTAGTAACACTCAGATCTTAAACTAGGGCTTGTATAGGTAGATTCATCTTTGTAAAATAACTTGAGTATGAAGCAGTTGATTTGGATTTGTTCTAGAGTTAGTCCTCAGCTCCAGAAACCAGACCCTAAGCATTAAGAGGTCATCAAACTGTGTTAATGTTTAACCATGTTTTAAAAATAATGACTGAAAAAAAAGTACCTTAAATAACTAGATCAGTTCAAATAATTTCGAAGTGGGTTTTAGATTATTTTTCATGTGAGTTTCCCCCATCCCCCATCCCAAGGTAATTTACATGGAAATAAAAGAAACCAAAAAAAGAGGACAAAGGAGCCTACAGAAGATTTTGAAGTTCAGGAAGCACCTAGGAAAAGACTCAGGATGGATAAACAGAATAATCGGAAGGTAATTATGTCATTGGTTTGTTGGGGTTTATTTATAGCAGCACCAGTCACATTGCTGTAGTTAAGTTTGTCAGCATTTCCATTTTCAGGATTAAAAAAGAAATGTCCATATATCATACCAGCCTCTTGTCAATATTCAGAGATACATGTGAACTTACCACTGTGGGATTTTTTCTTTTGGTTTTGAGGATGGAGATATGACAAGTTGCACTTGCTACTTAAACTGTTTCCCAAAGGATTGTGCAGAGGGAGGCATGGCCTGTCTGTGTTGTTATGCTCTGTAGTTCTTTTTCTTTCCTCCTGATTTGGAGTTAGATTTACCAGAATGTAAAAAAAATATATGTTTTTAGTCAATAGTTACTTTAGATGGAAGTCAGAAGAGAGGAAAGAAGTAAAGCAAAACAGAAAAACTACTTTTCACAAACTGGAAGGCTATAGGACATTTTCAAGTGGCATGCCTGACCCTTTTCTTGGGTTAGGAGACTGCAGTAAATTTATATTTATGCAGTAAAAGTTTATTTATCACACAAATCGCAGGGCTTCTTTTCTGGTTAGCTTGCTTGTGAGAATGAGAATTTTCCTTACATAGGTCGCTATGTATGTGGACACAGCACAAATCTTGTGGTGACTCAGGCACGGGTTTATTTAGTCAGGCATGTAGAGCAGTGAATTTCATGCGTTTCACTTGTGTGAAAAGCTTAGCTCACATGTGTTCAGGTGTGTTACTGCAGTATCACACTGTAGTGTGAGTACTATAGACCTAAGCTAAGAACTTCAGTGGTACAGCAATCAAATGAAACAACCTAATAGAAGGAAAGATAGTAGATTTATTTTTTAAATGAGTTGTAGAGGTCTTATTTGTGTCAGTCTGTTTGGTGGGCTGGTTATTTTGCTACTTCTGTTGACATTGTAGATATTAAGACAACTTGTTGTCTTAGAGTTTATGTTAAAAAAATAGAATTTCAGATCGGCTTAATGAGCTGATTAGCAAGGGACAGAGATAATTCTTAATGTTGTTACCTTTGCAGAAAGAAGGGCCAAATCTGGTTTTTGCACTTCTTGCTGGAATGGGTTAGTTGTTGCATATTCATGTGACTTTCTAGAAGCAGTTTTTCAAACCTTTTTAAACTTGTCTAATTGATTTGAATACACTCTAGTACACTAGATACATGGAATAATGAAGTTTACTTATTACAATTAATTCCTCCTGTAAAGTCCTTGTTTTGAGTGTTCTAAAGGTACTATCCTGTCCCACCAGCATTTGTACACTACAATTAACCTACATTCTCAGAAGCAGGATGAAAGGTGGTTGCAGTATAGTTCATGCATGGGAGGTTCTGGTGTCTTTGGTGCTGTGATACACATGTGAATATACCACCAGGAAAATAACTAAATGAGCTGAATGATTCCCATAATATTTCTAGCACTAATGGCGCTGACTTTATAACGTGTATTTTAAAAATATTGTTCTCTCTCTGGTCAGTTTAGCAGAACTGCTTACAAGGGGCTTGATGTGTGTAAATATTAGGTAGTTTGGAAACTCTAAATGCATATAGTAGGGTTTGTGGTCCACAGAAGGGTCAGATATGGTTTGCACTTTGTTTTAGGTATTCTCTCTTAGTCTTTTTCCTGCCTTCACAGTCCCAAGGCACTTCAAGCTGTATGTGCTGGTGCTTAGTAGAACATTCAATGAATGACAGTGAAAATATCTATGTAATGTTTCAAAAAAACAAGCACTAACCATGCACCTTCTTTCTCTTATTCCCAGTTTACCTGCAGGCTTTAGTTACAATCATTTTGGATAGGAGCAGCTTTAATTTCATGACGTTTTACTTCTTGCACAAGAGTTGTGGGTTATATTCTCCGTTTGTCCTTAATTTTCATTTACAACATCAGAATGTTTTCACATAAAGTAACCAAGCCATAGGTAGCCATATGGAAGTTCTGAAAAACTAATTTGTTCATTGTTGCTTTAATGCTGTATATAAAATGCACATTAACAAAATGGGGGTTCTGCAAAGTGTGCTTTAAATTTCAATTGAATGAACTATCCTGTACATTTTCACAGAATCACAGAATCCTTAGGATTGGAAGGGGCCTCTGGAAATCATCCAGTCCAATCCCCCTGCCAAGACAGGGTCATCTAGAGCAGGTTACACAGGAGTGTGTCCAGGTGGGTTTGGAATGTCTCCAGAGATGGAGACTCCACGACCTCTGTGGGCAGCTGTTCCAATGCTCTGCCACCCCAAAGTAAAGAAATCTTCCTCAAGTTGAGGTGGAACTTGGTGTGTTTTAGTTTATGGCCATTACTCCTTGTCTTGTCACTGGGCACCTCGGAAGAGTCTGGCACCATCCTCTTGACACCCTCTTTTCTTTCATTTTTGCCCAGAAGTGTAACAGTAATCTTAGAAAACAGATACTGGGAGCCTCTGGTAGAATTGTTGGTAGGGCAGCTTAGTCTGCTTAGAGCTCAGTAAAAACACAGTGTGGCACATCTGTAGCCATTCATGTTTATTTTTACAAAGGAAATCAGTTCTCTGGCCTTTGAGGTGTTCACCTGCACATCTTTCTTTGGTAAAACTGATTGTCAGATGAAGACTGTGAAGGAGCATGTAAAGTGTTGGAAATGTGTGTAAAGCTTTCTGTTCAATAGAGTTGTTCTTATTAATCAGGTGAGCATGTGTCAGGGTTAAGTATTCTAGGCTACAGTTTTAGTAATTTGACTAAAGTTTTAGCATAAGAAACGGAAAAAAAATAGTGGCATGTGTAAGGAACAACGTCTTAATTTTGACAAAGATTTGACAAAAACTTCCTCAGTTTTTGGCATAAACTTTTAATCATCAATTCTCAATCTGGAGCAAATTTAGGTGCTGTTTATTCTCCCTTGAAAATAGTGGTTTTATTTTGGAAATGCTGAAACAATCTTAACCATAGTAATTTAGAAAATGGCACTGCTATAAGTTGTGGAGTTGAAAGCAAGTCTCTGAAACTTAGAGTTCTGCACAGGGTGTACTCTCAAATTTCTATACTAATTCTGCAATTTACCTTTAATAATTAAAGGTTTTAATTTGACCAGTTTGTACAAAGAGTAGTAAGGATAATTTACAAGTTTTTGTTCATTTAGCACTCCCCCTTTTGATATGCTTAATTTGGGATGGATAAGTGGGATGCTGAAGTACTATGTTCCTTAATATTTCTCATTTGTTTATGGGCTTGCACCCTGTCCTGTAAATGAGTTTTAAAATTCACTTAAGTGGGGCTAGTTTAACTGCAGTACCATTCAGATATTTGTAAAGACACTTTCTTTTTAATAACATAAATCCAGAACTAATTGCCAGTTGTATCCAACCACTCATAAATTAGGAGTTTTTTTATTTTTTCATATTTTTTTTTGTGACAGAGGGAGACAAGCAATGACAAAACAGCAAAAACAAACTCTTCTAAGGTCACAGAAACCTCCTCTTCACAAAAGAACCAGTCAGGTAATGTGGTCAGAATAAGTTTTAATGTAACTTTTTCAATTAAATAATTTTAAAATGCCCAGGTTTTCTGAGGCAGCCGGCTAAATTCTGCTGACTCGGTGAGCAGTTGCAGGCCCTGTGCCATAGCTGGGGGGGAGCCCTGTTCCTTCACTGCCCTCCTGCAGCTCGATCCTGGACTGAAATTGTGCGTTGCTGGTGGAGAGCAGCAGTTCACCAGTTCCCCGTGTGATGGCACCAGATTAAAGCTGGTGCCCCCAGATCTTGGCGAGCAGGGAGCAAACCCTGCTGCTGCCATTTGCCCGCTGCACTGGCCCAGTAAAACAGGTGCAGTCAGTGTCATCAGGTGCTTTGGGGTTTTAGTCCTTCGAAATGGTGCTTGATGGGAGGCAGTGTGGAGCATGAGAGGGAATTCTGTGAGGGAATTCAAGTCAGACTTGTTAATGATGCTCAAGTTTAAGGTAACTGCTATTAGAGCATGTCTCTTCAGGTGTTACCATGATTTGCCAAAGACAAGCGAGCTTCAGCAAGTCTTGCACGGTGTAGAAGTGGTGATGTGCCATAGCTAATCTGTGGTACTTGGCTCCTGTATGTAAATTTTCCCTTAACAAAGTGTTAGTGGTACTCAGATTGTGATGAGCTCATGTAGGGCTTCTCATATAACTCTTACCTCTGCTTTAAAGAGGTCTTTAGTCACAAGGTACTTTGATTTTAGTAGAAATGAGATGATAAAAAATTGGGAAAACATGTCTTAGCACTATTTGATTAATGGAAACCTTTATTTTTAAAATCAAGCCCAAATACATGGTTTCAGAAGCTTCATGTTCACTCAGTCCTATGTAGGTGCCCAGAAGACATACCTAAATAATTCCTTCCTGTATCTGAAGGAATATTTTAAATGGCTTCAGGGAGATAACATTTTAAAGTTCCAAACTTCACTTTGTAAACCAAAATTATTTTACAGCAACGAAAAATCTGTCTGATGCATGTAAACCTCTGAAGAAGCGAAATCGGGCTTCAGCAGCAGAATCTTCAACTCTTGCTTTTAGCAAGAGTTCATCTCCTTCAGCTTCCTTAACTGAGAATGAGGTAAAAAAAAAGTGGTGTTTGCACACAGCCATTTAATTACAGAAATTATCAGGTGTGAATCTTGTTTTAAAAAAAGCAAGAATCAAAGGCGAATTCTCTAACGTTGGTGCTCTAGACAAGTTACAGTTTTGGCCTCTGTGAAACCTGTTAACGTGTGCATTGCAAATCATTTATTGTAACACGAACGTCTTGATTTGGGGACGTTGAGATATTATTGTGGTTTTTAATGTATTTACCAACAACGTTTTAGAATTGTAACCTTCTATTAGAGGCAAAGTAAAATGCCAGTGTGTTCTGTATTTTCTTCTACAGACTTTTATGTAAGTGTACTACATTAGTTACATTATGTAACTCAATATTGTCATGTTGCCATAGCTTTTATATCAAAGCAAATTGCCTAATCCTCTATTTGATCTAGAACTGGACAGTCTTCTGAGCAGAGCCCCTTTTAACTCAAATTACTTTTCAGGCTGTTTTAGTGCTATTTCTCTGTGATGCAAATAGCTCCAACCCCAACAGAGTTAAACAGGCAGTGAAGGATGTATCTTTTTGATACTTGCTAATCATAATCTTAGCTCTGCATATTCGGAACTGTAATTCTTCTCAGCTGACATACAATAAATGAAATGTATGTACCAGAAGTGTATTCATACAACCCATTAAACCATTCCCCAAGTCATCTACACTGTTAAAATCAATCAGCCAAAGAGTGGCAGCATGGGGGTGAAGTATGCATGCTGTTTTGCAGGTGGGTTTGAATCTGTAGTTGGTAGGATTTAGTAAAATATCCATAGACAAACAGCTTCACCCAGTTTGTGTTACAAAAACTGTAGAGAAAATACTTGTCTGCTAACAAGGGAATAGGGCTTCCAGCTCTTCTAGAGACTTTCATCTCCCCTAACAAATGCATGAGGTGCTGTAATGAATGCAGTTAAAATATCTAGGCAATGTTCAGTAAACAGTTTACCTTTGGATAGGGAAAAAAGATTGCATGTTAATGGCTGTATATCTTAACTGTAACTGGAAAAACATTTTAACTAAAAAACCTCAATAAATACTCCCTCCTGTACCCCAATAAAACAAGCAAAGGAGGTCCCACAGGAAATAATGTCCGTAGCAGCAGCCAAGTAAAGTAATACTTACTTTGTTTTCTCAGTTGAGAGACTCCCATCTTTTTTCTTACCAACTTCTGTTGGATTGGCTTTGCTGATGGGATGTGCTGTGTAATGGTCTATTTGGGATCTTTTATTCAACCAGACTAGTTGAAGGAAAAATCTGGGGGGTTTTGGCTCAAAATATGCATCTTTAAATATTGGGAACTCAGGAGAAAGATTCTTCTCTTTCTCGAGATTATGATGATAAAATGAATTATCCAGAAGTCTTTCTTATAAAAGAACATTTTTTTGTAGGATTTTTGGGTTGTAACATAATGGTTCACATGTAAGAAAGGATATGGCTGCTGAGATGGAAATTCTTACATATGGCTGAGATGGAAATTCTAAAACTTAGCACTAATTTACTCAGCTGCTGCTAAACAGTAAAAGATCTGAGAAAAATTGACTTCATACAATGCACACAGAACAGATACACAAACTAGAAAGTAAATTAATTGTTTTTAAACAGTTAAGATATCAAAAAAAGTCCCAAACAGCATAACAGAAAACACACCTTGTTAAATAATTTTGGGGCATTGGGTGCAGGGGGAAGTAGATTAATGGACTAAATCCTTGGATTGGTTAAAGCTGCCCTGACCTGGACTTGGACCAACTAAGGATTGGGCCCAATTGGTTTCCTATATTAGATATATTTTTGCCTTTAAATAAAACAAAAATGTCTGGCATGTGTTTCAGAAATCAATACTGACCTGCTCTACAAAACAAGAAAGACAGAAATTCTGGATTGTGTGGGTGGCTCTTAAATACTTTTTCCTCTTTTGTATTTTTATTTAGCACTTGTCTAAACAGCTGAATATGTATTTGTCTTGAGGGCCTTCATCTGGAGAGAAACTTTCCCAGTGTTAAGGGAAAGTTGATTTTAAAATAAACACAGTCAGGTAATGATGAAAGCCTTGCACAGCTAATTGAGTAGGATGTAATTCTTCTGAACTTTAAACAGATTTAATGATTAACTTTCACATTTCTGTGTTCACTCTAATACTTGTAAGTGTTGGTTTAGGTGCTCTCCTAACAAGTATAGGAAAAATCCTCTGTATTCTACAAGCACATACATCTCTACAAGGTGTATTTATGAGGATTCTAGTATTTTTTTCCCCCCTCCTTTCTTTTTCTCCCATACTCTTTGTGAACAATTTGTTCCAGAATGGAACCTGGATGTGACTGTTACTTGTCAAGAACTGTTGTTAGCTACACACCCCTTAAATGTCTGTCCTTTACGACCAGGTTCTAGGAAAGATGTGCTCAGTTCTTTCTTGTTTGAAAGATGCATCTTATTTGACATTTTAAAAAATATTTTGAACTCTTTTTGTTGTTATTGGGGGATATTTTTTAAATGGGGTTTATTTGAAATACTATAAAATCAGGCAAGGCCCAATTTTCAATTGATAAATTACTTTGAGAGGGAGATTAAGAGTGGGAGTGTGGACTTGTTCAAACAGATTTATAGATGTGACATATTAGAGATTAAAGGTTCACTCCCTTCAAAAAATTGGGCTTTGAAGTTGTTTTAAGATGGGTGGACAGAAGCAGTAAAGTGTTTATACAGAAATAAATGAATTTCATACCTGCATTTAATTTTGAAACAAAATAATTTTACTTCTAGGCACTTGACACAAGTCACTTATGTGAAATATGATTTTGTTGAAATATAATTCTTAATGAGGAACTGGTAGGGCCAGATGTGAAAAAGATATTGAACACTTTGGAGTCTGCAAAAAGCTCAGACTAGTTTTTTACTGGCTATGTAAGACTTGGTGTAAGCATCCTAAAGCACATATTTGTGAGAAGAGATGCAGTGATGTATTTTAATTTCTTTTTTTACCTTGGCCCTCCACCCCCCAATAGTGTAGTAGGTGCCAGTAAGAGTGTAATCAGTATTTTTTTAATAAATAAAAAAGACTTTACATTACCATTACTGCTGAATTATTGGCACACTAGGTGTGTTTGCATGAAACATATCTGCTTTAGCTTTTCAATCAATTTTTGTGATTACTGTCTGGCTTCATTAAACTGGATGAATTTGTTGACAGCAGATAAGTGTCAAAGTATTGTGCAGACCATAGGTACTACTTACAAACTTTGTCAAAGAAACTGTAATCTTTTCCTAAGAGAGGACAAAATAAAGCACATGTAATACTCCCTAAGTTAGCCAGCCTGTCATTCGTCACACCCTCAAGTCTGAGCTGACCAGCAGATGGCAGCTTAAAGAAGCCTGGGAAAGATTTTGAAGAGGTGCTTTTGTTTTAATTTCATTACATCTTCCTTAGAAGAATTCTTTCTTCCTTCTGTAACACCCAGTGTCAACACAAGCTCAGTTCCTGGTTATAGCTACAAATTCTTGTGTTTCCAAGGCCTAACAATGCAAATTATAATAATGTGAGCCTTAATGCTCTTTTTTCTGCATATTAAACAGTGGCTATTTTTTCCATTATTGATTTGAGACAGATGTCATTTAGCTGCATTTTTAATGGGCATTATTAGCATGTGTACACAAAGGAGAAAACACGTACAGCTCTTTAAAGGTAAGGTGTTTGCTTGAGGAGGCAGTCGTGAGACATGCACAGCTTGCAACTCAAAAAGTACATCAGCTCCATTTATTAACCCTGGAGTCTAGTTGTCCTAGAGTATGCAACTATAAACTCTTACAGAAAGTGAAAATAACTGACTTTTTGATCCTAAGAACAGGAAGGAAGAAGGGAATTCATGTTATTTTAAATAAATTACTGACCTAAAGAAAAAGCAGTTGCAGTTGGACCTTGCAGGTTGTTAAACAAAATCACTGTGCTTCTAGCATTTCATTCAAGCTTCCTGCAAATATAATTCTCTCTTTTAAACATTGCTTAAGGATAAGTTAATATATAGTGCCACCTTACATCCTGTGACTTAGCAGACAGTTGTTTCCTGTGTTTGTTTCTGTATGCCTATGAATTTTTTTTCCCATTTGAAAACACCAGTAAGCAGTCAGGGGTACATTTTTATGGAACACTGCAAATAGTTGGACTTGTTCCTTTGCTAAACCTCTGCTAAAGCCTCTAACATTTTACATGACCTGCATCACCCACCAGACCATACAGTTTTGTTACAATGGTTCTATTTTCATGTGGAAAAAGTTCTAAGCTTCACTTCTGTTCTTTGATGGCACATTCTGTGTAGAAGACTAAGTTTCTTATGTAATTATTCTCCTCTTGTGTGTTACTTGGGCTTCAGAGTGCAGAGAATCTGTTAACTGAATGTTACATGATGTAGGTTTTTATTCCACATCCCTTACTAAAGTATCATGAGTATCTGTAGGCAATTTTATACTGTTTTAAAATGTTCTCATAGTTTTAATTAACTTTCCAGGCAAATTCAGAAATGCATAACATCCTTATCTGAAACGTCTAACTCCTGCTAATAATAAAAATGAAACTTGTCCCAGGCTGTCTTTTTTTTGCTATTATAGTACTGTGTACACTTGTGGCACCGCATACTTAAAGAATTTATCTAGCCTAGCAGTATGGGCCAAAATATCACTCTTCATTCAGTTCAGGAATTCTTATATGAAATAAAGGAAATGTTAACTGTAACTCAATTGGCTCTGTCAGTTTTTCTGTCTCTGTGTGGGTGCACGATAGATTGTCTTTTGAATACAGCCTGACCTGTTTGCATGTTGCTTATTGAATTACTCTTATGTAAGTTGTTCTTAGAGTAAAAAAAAAAGGCAAAAAAAAAAAAAAAAAAAAAAAAAACCAACAAAACCAACCCCCAAAACCCTAACCCTCTAGCTGCTCAGATTTTGTTAATAAGAAAAAAATATGCAGTTGGGTTTTATCTGTTGGAAAGAGGGAAGAGTTTATTTATCAGAACATGCATGCTCCAAGCTTTATAGAGAGAGCTCTTGGCCTGCCCAGCCCACTTCCTCCTGGGTGACTGTGGTGTAGAAATCACCGACTCTAAAGCCTTGTCAGGAAGTCTGAGATTGTAGCAGTGACCTGAGTGTTAAGGAAAGTGAAACTTAGTGGGCAACACCATTCAGAACTCATGAAGACGTGCCTCTTTAATTGCTGGTGAAAAGATGCTGTGTATCTTTTGTATATGGTATGTTCATATTGTATGATCATATATATATAATGGAGGTGACCTGAGAGACGATGTTGCTTAAGACATCCCTGTAAAATGTGCAGGTCACTCTTTGTGGGCCCTTTCTTTTATGGATCCTGCTGCTCCTGCAATGGAGGAGACTTGCCTGCCAAACAAGCAGGAGGAAATAATTTCCTGTCATGTTTATTTTCGTGTTATATACCCCTAGCTTTAAGATAAGCGTACATAATGGGGTGTGTTTCCTTTTGATGTCCTAGAGCCTGCATTATAAAGCAAGTGATGCTCAAGTAAACCAACAGGAAGTGGGAGGGGTTGCCTTCTTTGGCTGTTGAAAAATTTGCCCTTTAGTTGTTGTTTTTACTGCTTAAACAGAACGTGACGGAAGAACATCGTTGTCTTGAATGACTAAGACCAAAGCTTGTATTCTTAAGTCTTAAGAAGTCTGTTACACAAGCCTATGTGAGTAATACAAGAAGTGCTTTTATTAGACAATGAATTGATAAAGTGAGTTTTCTGAAGAAGAAACTTTTTGAACAAAAATTGCGCTTTGGTAGCTGGAAAAGTCTTAAGAGGTGTGTGACTGGTGGAGTAGCAGCTGTTGGAGCCTGTTCCAGTGTGGGCACCATAGATGCTCAAATGTTAACAACTTCTTCAGTCTAAATTTCCAGATTTGTTTTGAGCCTTCAAACATGGCAGGAAAACCTCTGAACTGGATCTAGCAGAAAGTCCCAAGGAAGCTGATGAGCACAGAGGTGTTGATGTTGCTCAGTCTGCAATTGCTAACACACAGTGAATACTATTTGGGACTTGATTCTGCTCCGTGAGACAGAAGTTTTTGCCTTAACAAATACTGATGCTGGTCCTTTAGGACAGTCCTTAGCCAGGAAGTACTTCAAGGGAAGAAAAAAAAGACACACCATGACCCCCTCTCCACCTCCTAGGCTAACACTGAGCCAGCAAGGATGCTTTCTTAGATCAGCTGTTTAAAATAAAGACTTAATCCTAAATCTAAAACAAGAGGCACATTTAATAGCCAGGTCACCACCTGATCAAGCAGAACGTTTGCATTTTTTTTGTTCTTATTGTCATAACTTTTTTAAACTCCCAGGCTCTAGGTTGCATGAGTACAGACATTTTATTTTCAGACCTAGAATTTCTGAACCTTTTTTCCCTTAAAATTACAGAGCAGTGATTTTGCTGGCTCTGGTATTTACTCTGATTTTGGAGCTGTCTGAAAGGAAGGAGGCAATTTTAAGTGGAGAAAATTTTTTTTTCTTCAAGTGGGTGGAGCAAATGTCTACGTCAGTATTTGACTTCATCTGCTTCTTTGAACCACAGCATGATTTGAGTTTTTAAATTCCAGTCTATCCTTTCACAGATTCACAGCTTATATCATCTATCGGTATGATTGGATGCCAGCTGAGAGTATGTCACTACCTTTTTTTTTTCTTCTTTTTTAAATAAGTGACATTTCAGCCACCCAGATGTGGAAGGAGCAATACCATTTGCAAAGTTCACCCACGTGGTTCTAGAAATATGCAAGCTGAGTGTACACACCAGCTCGCATTTAACTCTTTTTTGTCAAAAGCCAGAGGGAATGAAGAATTGCCTTGCATTTCTGCTGAGGTGTGTGGCTGAGACTGGAATCAGGTACCTCGCTGTAAAAAATGTTTCAAAAATTGTAGTAGATGTGGATTCAGTATTTAGATGTACTGTGAGAAATGTTTCCCTACGTTAGTGCTTATCCTTTCACCTTTAATTGGTGGCGCAATGAGCTGTGCGGTTAGCTCAGACTCAGTGTTGCAGCTGCAGGACTCGTGTTGCAGCTGGAGGAAGTCTTGCAGGAGAAAAACATTGAGAAGTGATTTTGTACACAAAATCTGTGTGCAGTCTTCTGTCAAATTGACTTCCTGCCCGCCCCCCTTTAATCATTTTAGAGTGCTTCAGACAAAAGACAAAATTAAGAATATAAACATATAAACTCAGAAAATGCACATAGCTGACTCAGTTTCATTCCTTTCAATGCTCTAGTGTGTTTTCTTATTGTAACTATTGTATAGAGTTGCACACATTTCCTCCTCTAAGCCTGCTCAGCAACCTCTGAAAACCAAACACTTAATTACTGAATATAATCATGCCAAGGAAACTCCATTATTCCAACAGTCCTTGCATTTGTATGCACATGTAGGTCCCTTTTGCATGTAACAGGTAAAAGTAGTCCAGGAAGCAGGAAAAAAAGGTAAATCTTATCCTTACATTTAGCAGTTAAATATTTACCCGGTGTTCAGCAATGCTTGCTGATGTAATCTGGCTTTGTACATCAAATATAGCAGTATGCAAAACATGTTCATTCAGTTATGAATTCATCTTGAAGATGGCTTTTACAAGCATTGTTACATAGTCTTTCTAAAAATAGGTTGATGTTTGTCTGAAAGAATCCCTTAAGCACTTCTTTTGGTTATTGTGAACAAGGAATTTTAGCATATAGTTCAAAAGAAAATTAAAAATACTTTGGGGGATTTGAAGTCTTTATATGCTGATCCCTGTACCATTGTGGACCTGAGTAGCTGTTCCAAAAATACGGTAGTAGTATAAAATAGATGCTCAAAGTGTCTTGAGATGAGTAAACCCAATTGTTTAATGACCTGTTGCTACAATTTCTGTCTTTTCAGGGGTAGAAATACAATACTAAACACAATTCACAGAGATGCCAAAATTTTGTCCCAGTTTGACTCAGTAGTGACGTATTTTTTCAATAATAAAGCTATAGGGAACTTGGAAAAATGCAGTAATGTGTCCCTGCATGTTCCCTTTTGAGTCTTACAAGTGTAAGTAGTGAATAATGACTGAGACACGTGGGAAAGGAAGGATTGCCTTGGGAGCCTGACGGGAAATTGGTCATTTCTATGAGTGGTAATTGTATTCAGAACCTCACTAGCCCCTGAAGTAAGTTCTGGCCTGCCCCACATGAAGAGCATAAATTGGTTTTTAGGCTGTTTCCCTCCCTTTTTCTCACTTGTGTATGCAGGTGCACAGTTTGCAGTAGAAAGAGCTGCATTTGATTTCTGAAATACCACCCTTGCTCAGTGTTCAGGCAGTGAAGTGTGAAAGCCTATGCAGGCGAGTCCTCACAAAATAATGTTGACGTTCAGTAACTGAAGGAAGTGGGAAGGAAAGCCTGACTGATGTGCAGTATGTGCAGGCTGATGATGCATTGCAGTGATCCACCCTTTGGAGGAAGTGTGTCGTCCATGTCACAGCAGCAGTAATTGCTAAAGAAAAGTGGAGATGTTGATAGAGTTCAGGTACAGTTTCAGTGCAGAAACTTGGCACTTGCTAAAAATCAGAAGTGAAGAGTTTTGGCTTTTTTCCCCCTAAATTTACACTCTTTAAAAACAGTCCTTTGCCTTTATGAGAAATAAGAAATTACTCCAAATGTAAAGCAGAATAAAATAGCTACAAATTGCCAATTAACACATTTTGCCGCTAATCTAAATGTTGATTACTTTGAACCTTGGCCTGAATTTCAGAAGAGTTAATTATATACTGTTTTCTTTGCTAGGAGGATTCTATTACAAAAATAAGGACAAGACAAGCTCTGTTCTGATTACCAGGGAAAGATTTATATTTGTAACTTAAGAAGTAAAGTAACAAACCCCCCCAAAACCTGTCCAGGTTTGTATTGAAGGCTGGGTTTTGGGCTCTGGTATGTTAACTGTTAAAAACTTCCACAGAAGTGTTATGTTTCATTGCAGAGGTGGCTGTGTCACGTCAGCATTAACTGATTTCTACCAATCTTCTTGTAAATCATTTTTACTTAGTGATTGTTTCAATCTGCACGTATTTTAATAGCAAAACTCAGTGTCTCCCAGATGAATCAGAACCTGTTAGGGCTGCTACAGCTTGCCGGGGGTACAAATACAGTTTTCTCAACCTCCTCATGCTAATACCTCTCTTAGGTTCTAAGTTGTCTCTCAGAAAGATTGGATGAAGGGTTGTCTCAGCCTTTTCTCCACAGGCCTCAAGGAACAGATGCTCTTTTAGTTCCCTGATGTTTCCATTGGCTATTCTGGGATAACATCAAGAGCTGAGGTGTTGAATTCCAGTTCTCTTCATAGAGGGAGCTTTCCTCAAAGATCTCTGATAGACTGTGTTTCACCTCCTGCAGGATACGAATAAGGGTCCAATTAAATTATCCTGAAGAAATGCATCCCTTACAACAAGAAATCTGCTGGCCTTCCCCTTTATTAGGGCCCTAATGAAATCTGGTAGTGAAGTGTGTGTGAGCTTGTGCATGGGTTATGGCTGTTGGAGAGGGTGGTTAAACCTTTGGTCATGGTGGCAGGGATGAAGAGGTGCATTCTGCAGCATGCACCAGGCCACAGGAGTGTATCACTGAGCTGCTTGTGAGTGTAGTGACTCTTGGGAGTTGAGACAGCCATGAGCACGTATCCAGTCTTGTCTGTGTAATACAGAACTGGTACTTAATAGAGCATTTGATTTGTAAAGTGTGTGAGAATCCTGACAGCCGTAAAGGAGAGATTTTGAAAGATACTCTCAGCCTGGTAGCCATTCAGTTGATGAACTGAGGGTATTTTGTTCATGCTCTGTGTGTTTGGTATTTGTGCTTGAAACCTGGCAATAATCTATAGGTGGATGTAAATTGCCAAGCTTTCTTTTGAAATGGGCCGATGGAATTTGGCTTTTGTGGTTGCATTTGTGATGTCAGGTTTGATTCTTGCCAGCACTGCTTCTTTTTTTGGCTCAGTAACCATTTAATTTAAATAAAGGACTGTTGCATTAATTCTGAGGCGGTAAGATCTCCGTTCAGTAGGAAAAGTGATGTCAGCCTGAGGTTCACAAATGGCTGGGATTTTGTCACCCGGATCTGGGGGGATTCTGAAAAACTGCCCCCTGCCAATAGGGTTCCCTTTCCATATAGAGGTCTGCATCCTTCATTTGAACAGAGTGTATAAACCAGGGAAAATCTTGGAAAACATTGCTTTGACTCATTCTCTTAACTGAATATATTTGTCACTGGGTATGTTCTGTTTCTCTGCTGTTTTCAAAAGCAGTGAGCTGGGGGAAGAGGAGCGCCTTCCTCAGGGGCAAGGCTCTACTGCTTTTGCTGCTGGGAAGACTGGGTACTGCACAAATGGATTTTCTCTGGATTTAGGTGTTTTGTGGTGTGGGGAAAAGATGGGAAGCCTAGTGTCAGGTTACAGCAAGACTGCTTGTTTTGCTTTGCTTTGTTTTGTTCTGTTTTGTTTTTAAGAGGAAAAGAAATGCGGATCTAAGACCTTCCAGCTTATTTTTCCTTTTTTCTTTTCTAACCATGACTAATTCTGAGTAGTTCAAACAGGAACATAATGAGGTACTAAAAATGTTAGAGCAGTGTGCTGCTTACGCTAATTAATGTTTCTGTGGGAATAGTTTAAACAGAAATGAGCATGTGTGTAAGTTTACTTAAACCATAAGGGAAACTGGGTTTGTGGTTTTGCTGTGCTCCCATGCTGCCTTCCCTTATCTGCCCCTTCCCAGCAAGAACTTTGCAGTTCACTGTTTCACTGCTCCTTCCAGGGGACAGAGATTTCCTGGTGCCTGAACACAGCAATGATTTTACCTGCAGTTTCTTTTAACCACTTATGAAATGGTCAGGCAGAATCTCCAAATCACTCCAGTTGTAGGAATTCTCATAGGTGAAGTGGAGGTATGAATTTACACAGAGGAAATTAATTTATACCCTTGCAAGTAATGTGGGGAAAAAAGCCCACCAACCAACCGACAACTGTCAGTCTGATTCAGTTTATAAAATATTTTTAGACATGATCAAGGAAGGCAAATGTTAAATGGAGGAATGCAAGTTAGCTGGCAGCAGCTGTGAGAATTAATCACACAAAACCAGTGTTTCTAAAGGGATTTTATGAAGACTAAATCTAGGCCTGGTTTGGTCTTATATTTTTCTTTCTGATTTCAAAAGAAACCATTCTCTGATAAATGTGCACAGCATGTGGATTGGTTGATAGGGAGGTTGCATGTAGCTGTCTCCAGCATGTAGCTGGGCCATTTTTAGAAAACGATGGTTTACTGTAGAAAAATACGAGATCCTGTGTCTGAAAACAGAGAGTAAATTCTTCATATGAAGCGGTGTGTCCGTGTCCTGACAAATGGCTGTTGGCCAAAATGATCTCTTAAATAGCACAGCAATTCAGAGTGACTTTCAGTGCTGTATTGAAGAGACCTGGGGAGATTCTTGCACAGCAGAACAGAAGTGGAGAAGAGTGGTATCATGTTGGCTTGCTTTGGATACGGTACTTACAAGTCTTGTAATGGGTTATTGCCTCCAGTTCTCGTGCTTGATTTTTCAACAAGCTTTTTAAAGCTCAGAAAAGGTTTAGAGAAACCCCACTAAAATGCTCTAGATGCTGGGGAAAAAAGTCCCCTAGGGAGAAAATTAGAGGACGGAACAGAAAGGATTGAAACAGGCCTAATTGCAGCATGCTTCCACGGGAGGAAAACGTCTGCTTCCAGGGGACTTTTAATATAGCTGAAATGCCTGGAGAAGGCATCATCAACTGTGAGTTGTAGTTAGACAACCCAGAAGGGACAGGAGCAAGTACTTCTGATGGTATGTGTGAATAACCATTAGAATGAGCTCAAAGAGAAATGAAAGCTGCTTTTTGCAATTCCAAATTGTGATCTTCTCCTGGAGATTGTAATTAGTGAGGCACAACTCACTGAGTATCATCTGAGGGCAACAGCATGAAATTCTGCCTCTTCTGGTGTAATGTGAGATGAGACAAATGACTTGGTTGTCCATTAACCTATTCTATTGAACTGAAAACTACCCTGTATTTTCTTTAAAATATGTTACTTAGGACGGGTTTTTTAAAGTTAAATTTAAAATTAAATTATTTTTAAAAACACCCCATATTTATTACATCCAGATCTGTTATATTAGATTTTTCCATAACAGGGCTATCTTGTATAGTATTTTGAGTTTATTGTTGACTGTAATGTTCCTTAAACATATTGAGAGCTGCTTGTTCTTTTCTTCCTCTCTTCTATATGCTGTTCACACTTTCTTGAAGAATATTTGAGTCAGAGACTTTTATATGCAGCTTGGAGTTTACCAAGTTTCTTTTTAAAAATTGACTGTTGCTCTCAAATCACATGCTCAGACTTTGCTCGAGGGATTTGAAGATACCCCTGTGTTATGGCTAGACACTTCTTGCTAACTGTATTACAGAACTAAATATAAATAAAATGCCATATTACAACGTTTTGGTGTTCTGTTTTGGCTGCTCTTAAGTTGCTGGTGAGGGGGATTGTTGTATAATCCTTTTGATGAGACTTCCACAAATGGGTATTCTGGTTTTAATCAAGGTGCTTTTTTGAAGGTGGGGGAAACCAAACCAGAAGAGCGTACCTATATCTGCTAGTCTGAATTGCAGTGTGTTTGCTTCCATCAGTTCTGATGCTGTGCAAAACTGACCATCTGTGCCTGCTTTCTCTAACACCTGTGTTTAATCTTCAGATCTCTGATGGCCAAGGAGATGAGCGCTCAGAGTCCCCCTATGAAAGTGCTGATGAGACTCAGACTGAAGTGTCTATATCATCCAAAAAATCTGAGCGAGGAGCGGGAACAAAAAAAGAATATGTGTGTCAGGTGAGAGATGTTAGCTGGGCTGTGTTTTCTGAGCTTTCCCAGGAAAGGTCTTTTTAAATATGAAAATGACAATATTAGGCCAGGAACAGGTTTATCATGTGTGTCTGAGATGTCCGTTAGTGATGAGGTTGCCATGGCAGTAAATGGAATTCTTAATACCTAATTATTTTTTTTTGACCTCCAGTAAGTGACTTAGCCTTTCTGCTTGAGTTTCCAGGTCTGTAAGATAAGCATAATTTGTAGCTGAGAAGAAGCACATGAGTGTTGCCAGGTGACTGGTCAGATGATGCAGAAGAGCCGGTGGTTTCTCTGTTAGCACAGAGGAGGAAGCCCAGCCCAGTGGGGTTTGTGCTCTGCGTGCAGCAGAGATTTCAGCACCGCCCTGCCGTGGTGTGTGGGCAGGAAAGGAAAAGCCTTTCCTCAAACTGTTCTAGAAGGGCTCTTAGGCTATGAAATGATAACACAATCCAAGTGGACAGATGACATTTGTTTCTCTGAGACTGGGCAAGCAGTTTCATTTCCGTTTTTTGTACGTAGTGGGAATGAGGTTGTATCTGTCTATAAATGTTGGGTAATCCTTAAATTGTGCCAGCAGTGTTGTTCGGTTCATTTTTAGTTGTGCATGTGTCACTGATAACCACTCAGATATAAAAGTATCATTCTGCCAACTGAACTGATTTCCTTTTGCCAGGGAAAAGGAAAGGAAGGATGCTTTTTAACCCTACTCAGATGCATCAGTGTGCTCAGGGAATATTTCTTACAGCTTTTTTCCTATTCCTTTTTTTCTGTCAGGTTGTATTTACTTTTGAACCATGATCTGAGAGGGATATTTCTAGTGGTTTAATGATTCTGTTACCTGTTTCAAGCTGAAGCCAGGGCATGTGACGATGCTTGTAAAATTATCTTTCACTTGTTAAATTTGATTTCAACAATGGGAAAAGATACTTTGAGGAGCAGTGTATGAAAAGGAATAAAGAAAAGAGTTTTTTTCCACATGTGAACTTTTCTTTAACATTCAATGCCTTTGTGTTGTAAAAGCTGTGTGAAAAAACAGGTGATCTCCTACTGTGTGAAGGACTTTGCTATCGAGCTTTTCATGTAAGCTGCCTTGGGCTCTCTGGAAGACCAGCAGGAAAATTCATTTGTAGTGAATGTACATCAGGCAAGTTTGTCCCTTTCTATTAATTAAAAAATAAAAAAAGTTACAGTTTTCCATATATTGTTCTAGGACATCCTCCTGGACAGAGTATGTATCCTCAGAGAACCCTTATTTATCCTTTGGGTCCTGACAAGGGTGGGAGTTCATAGAGTACCACTAAGTGTGCCATGTTTTACAAAGTTCCCCTGTTTTCAGTGAGAACTCTCTTGCAACTTGGCTAATTTAATCAGAATTCCTTTGCCTTAATAACTGCAGATTATTTGCTTTCTGAGTACAATTACAGATGAGGCTTAAAGTCTGTCACAAAGACTTAAGAAATCCTAGAAAAAAGAGCAACGAGTGAAACATTTAGAGTTCTTTTTCAGTCCTTTGTCTGTGTGTATCAGTCTTTTGCTTTTACTGTTAAAAGACTACATTATTGCTATTAATTTCATTTGCTTTTAATCCTGTAATAACTGCTTGGAAGTTCTTAATCTCAAAACTTTACATAAGATTTCGTTCTTGCTTGTAAGCTCATTTCAGTACATGCAGTAAACCTTGTTGGAACTGCTACTTCAAAATAAAGCTGTTCCAATTAGTCCAGAAAAATATTAGAGGATGCTTGTCTTTGGTTTGTGGTCTGGCTTCAAATTTCAGAGGACAACAGACAAGCCATCATCCTGTTTCATTGGTTTAAAAAATTTTGAAAGCTAAAAATTCATACTTGTCTTGGCATACTGAGGCTTATTTAAAAGAACATAAAATCACATTGGTGAGGCTTTGGGTGTTGTTGTGTACACTTCAACTGCAAATGGGTTTGCTTTGTAACTTTATTTTATTTGTATCTGAGCAGACCAGCATTTAATACTAAAGAGCTAAAGTAAATAGATTGCTGCATCAAGTAATGTAATTTGATTTGTTGAAAAAAACCTCCTCCACACCACAAAAGCAACTCCCTCATGCATAACATAAAGGCAAGAGAGAAGTGTTTTAAATTCACGTGTTTGGATATTACATTCTGTTTTATTATTTTGCCACTAGGTGTGCACACCTGTTTCGTGTGTAAGGAGAGAAAGGCAGATGTGAAACGCTGTGTTGTGTCTCACTGTGGAAAATTCTACCACGAAGCTTGTGTGAAAAAATTTCATCTCACTGTGTTTGAGAACAGGGGGTTTCGATGTCCTCTCCACAGCTGCCTCAGTTGTCATGTTAGTAACCCCTCACATCCACGAATTTCAAAAGGTAGTTTCATTTTACGTTTTTATGACTGATGAATTCATTTTATTTATGGTATGTTAAGGTAAGGAATGTGTCCATTTGAGAGCTGCTAGCTGCAGTTTTGTTAGGTATAAAGGGACTATCAATTGATTCAGAAATTCTTAAAAAGTACTCATAGAGTAAGTTTTAGTCAGCTTTAATATTTACCTTGTTTGTGCCCTTTTTTAAACTATCTTTCAGTTAACCATATTTTCCAAGAGAGAGAGAGAGAATGAAATTTAGAATGTGCAGATGATGAAGGAGAGGGGCAGAGTAGTGAGGGCAGGACCTGACAATGTACAAACACTGCAGCAAGGCTCGATGAACATGGAGACATTTTGATTCTGTGCAGGTTCTTAGCTTTAGGCAACATTTGCAGACAAAATTACTTGACTCAGGAAGAGCCGGTCTACCCTGGTGTGCATAATTAAAGTCTTAGAGTGCTTTAAATTGACCGTAGGGTTCTCTAAAAACCTTTATTAACTCAGTGCTGTTGCAAATATGCAAGCGTTGAAAACGTAATGGCTGGGGTTCTGTGTGTATATAGGGTGTCTCAGCACTACCATCTTTTTTGCTGAAACAGCAAGTCACTTTTGTCCCAAAGTAGCTCAGCAGTGTTGTGCTTTGCCAGGAGCCAGTGTTGGCCCAGAGTGAGCCGTGGGTGTTGTGCTTTGCAGGGAAGATGATGCGCTGCGTGCGCTGCCCCGTTGCGTACCACGCCGGGGACGTTTGCATTGCCGCGGGGTGCGCAGTCATCGCCTCCAACAGCATCGTGTGCACCAACCACTTCACTGCCATGAAGGGGAAGAGCCACCATGCCCACGTCAACGTCAGCTGGTGCTTTGTGTGCTCCAAAGGTAAACGGCTGGGCAGGGCGCTCCCTTAGAAATGCGGCGTCAAAGCGTTTTATTCTTTGGCCTAAGCGTTGTTTTTCTAATCTGTTCATAGCAAATCGATAGTAATGTGGCATGTTAAATTAGGCTTTGTTAGGTTTTGCTATAATGTCAAGTTGGCGTATGCTGCTTCAGGGTTTTAGATATCCTTTTTTTTTCAGAAATAATTTATAAAAGAATGTTTTTACTTGGGCTTTATCCAACAACCAGAAGCCAAATTTAATTCTTTATGAGAGACACCTAATGAGTATTTTTCTGGTCTTTCCCCTGTGTTCAATGTACCAAAGCTTTTTGTGTTTCTTTATTGCTAATATGTAATATTACACCGTAAATATTTAAAGAGTTGCTTTTAGTTTAGCAGCAGACTGCAAATGGAATCAGTATTAGTTGTTGCTGGGTTTGCCACTAATTAAGGGTGTGTTGTTTTATCTTCTACAATAAATCTGTTCCTTATTGAAAACCACAAAATACATAGTGCTGATTAAACTTGTAGCAGTGAAACTTTACCTGATTTGTTAACAAATTAACATGCGGCAAAGCAGCTTTTAAGCTGCAGCCGACTTTCCACTTGATAATTTGCAGAACAAACTAACAAGCTTGTTCCTTCAGCCCCGCAAGGGGGAAAAAAACCCAAAATCATAGAGAAATCTGTTGTGGTTACAATTCTTACATGGAAATGTTAATATATATTAAAACTATGTTAAACATATTGTCGTCATTAAAGTACAGCAAAGTAATTATAATTTGTGCATTACTCTGGAATTTTTATCACGAGTTTGCTTGTTATTTTGCATGTGTTACTAACCCAAGTCTGCCAGGCATTCAGATCAGTCAGGACCTTTGGCTGCTGTACCCAACTAAGTGATGTGTGTATTTGTTGCTGAGGGTCAGCATGTTTTAACCATTTATTTTCTAATTGAACCTACCACGTGTGTATCATTTCTGGCAGGTCTGGAATTCAAAACTTACACTTTGATCTTGATGTTTTCCAACCTTTTTTCCTTTTTCTGTGTCTGCAGGTGGAAGTTTGCTGTGCTGCGAGTCCTGCCCAGCAGCCTTTCACCCTGACTGCTTAAACATTGAAATGCCAGATGGGAGCTGGTACTGCAATGACTGCAGGGCGGGCAAGAAGCTCCATTTCCAGGATATTATTTGGGTTAAACTGGGAAATTACAGGTCTGATGAAGCAATTTGTGTTGTTTTACAGTACTGGCATGTTTAACTAAGGATCATACAACTGGTTGCTCCTGTAGGCCAGCCTTGCTGCACACTGATTTCTGACTCCTCTCTGAACTAGGGACCTCACCTCCTTGCAAGCTTCAGGTTCAAAGACTTGCAGCTTTGCTGTTGCTCTTGGCCAAGGCTTTACCCATACAGGACTCCTCGAGTCTTCTGACTTCCGCCTCCAGTGTATGAGCTTTCAACCCCTGTTTGTGTCAGAGATCTCTGCCAATAAATTGGTAAACTGGTAATTGGTTAAATTACTCCCTCGCAGGCTGGGACATCAGTCACTCAGGTTGTTGGTGTTTCACACTTGGATGAGATTTGAGTGAGATAGAGGTAGCTGGGGGTTATCCTTGAGACATTAATAGGTGTTATCAACCTTCTCTTGATCTTGGACAATTAAAATATTTGCGGGTCTTGTAAAGATGGTTTTGCCACCCAGACACAGGGAGTCCTGTGTGTTTGCTTACCTTGCAGGCAGGTGAAGTCCCAGAGATCTGAGTGTCAGGCTTTCCTTTTCTAGTCTTCTCTCACTCTCTACTAAGAGAGGGGAGGAAAGGATTTTAAATGCTCTTGGATCTTGGAAATAATAATTAGTTACTGCTGTTTCGAGTGATTTTGTTAAACTGTCTCTTGCAGAAAGAGCTTGACTAAAATGCTGTATTTTTTTATTTGTACTTCTGTGCTAGATGGTGGCCTGCAGAAGTTTGCCATCCGAAAAACGTTCCCCCAAATATCCAGAAAATGAAGCATGAAATCGGAGAATTTCCTGTGTTTTTCTTTGGTTCTAAGGATTACTATTGGACGCACCAAGCACGGGTGTTCCCTTACATGGAGGGAGACAGAGGGAGTAGATACCAAGGGATCAAAGGAATTGGAAAAGTCTTCAAAAATGGTACACAGCTAAAAGTAAACAAAAATAATCCTGGGATATGCATGCTTTGCTTTCTTTACACATCGCCTTGGGTTTTGAACATATGTTTTCCAATACTGAATTAAAGAAATTTGTGGTGTCCTGGGCAGCAGTCACTATTACTGTCTTTGCATGAAAACATTATTTTAATGTCTTATAAAAGACTGGCATCTAACTGAAATTATATCTGATGATTTTTACTTTCTGGAAAACTAAAAAAAAATACTTAAGAGAGACTTTCTCACACTGGAAGACTGAAAGAGTAGAATTTATACATCTGTTAAGAACATTATAACACTCCAGAAGCATTGTTTGCAAGAAAATTGAATGATGGGACTAGGAAGTAGACAATGCTTTGTTTTAACACACATGGGAATGAGCAAGTCAGTTTGGGGGAGAGTAATCTTCTTTCTGGCATTTCTGTTGATGCTGCAATCTTTTTTCAGCTTTGCAAGAAGCTGAAACTCGATTTCGAGAAATAAAACTACAGCGAGAAGCCAAAGAAACCCAGGAGAGTGAACGTAAACCTCCACCATACAAACATATTAAGGTAAAGTTTGAGGGAGTGGGTACTCGAAGGCTTGAGCTGAGCAGTGAGATTGAGTCAGGTTGTAATGATGGTAACTGTGCTTTTACAGTCATGAGATGGTAAAATTTTGCTGTTGTTGGAGCACCTAGTGGTGCTAAACCAAATTAGCAACCACTCTGTAACTCTTGCCATAAAATTAACTGTTTTCAAGTCACGTTTGCACTGTTTTAATGCATCTTTCAGGTGAACAAACCTTGTGGTAAAGTGCAGATACACACTGCTGACATATCTGAGATTCCCAAGTGCAACTGCAAGCCCACGGATGAAAACCCTTGTGGCTTTGATTCCGAGTGCCTCAATCGGATGCTGATGTACGAGTGCCACCCACAAGTGTGTCCGGCGGGAGAGCGATGCCAGAACCAGTGCTTCACCAAGCGCCAGTACCCCGAGACAAAGATCATCAAAACTGATGGCAAAGGCTGGGGGCTGGTTGCCAAGAGGGACATCAAAAAGGTGGGAATTGTTCTTACCCAGCGGAGAGTCACTGGCCTGCGATGCTGTTTGTGGGTTTGGGATATACTTCACTAGTGATACGTGGTGTCTTTCAGGGGGAGTTTGTGAATGAGTATGTGGGAGAGCTGATTGATGAAGAGGAATGTATGGCAAGAATCAAATATGCACATGAAAATGACATCACCCACTTCTATATGCTTACTATTGATAAGGTAGGATATTTGATGTTTTTTGCCATTATTTACTTAAAACCTTATTTTGATCTCTTCTTCTGTTGATCACCTTGGCAGGGCACTCTGCTACCTTTGACATTCTACAGTTTCACATATTCACAGAGTTGCATCTTCTGTGCCTGCTCTTTTCATTCTATATGTACATAATGAATCTCCTTAGTTCTGTGTTACGTAATAAACTACATATTAAGGTCTACAGGTTGTGCTCTGTTGTTTGAAATTAAGTACAGTACTTACCTGTACTTACCTGCCTAGTCTTAAAATGTATGAAGTATGAAGTTTGGGGAAATAGCAGTGATACAGTGGAAGGAATTGCTGTTAGCAATCCTTTCACTAAAATTTCACCAACAGAAAATAAAATTCTCACTTGAGAGAATGTGGGATAGAATTGTGAGGCTGTGTCCTATACAGGGCATTTAATCTTTTTTGCAGCCATCTGTCCCTTGCATTGTTTGTGGCAAAACTAGGCTTGCGCTTTTGTAGAAACTCTTTTGTGAAAGCACTCTCTGTTAGTAGCCAGCGAGCCCTCCACAAATTGATTCACAGCAAATTATTGCAGCAGAATAATTAACACCCCCAAATAATTCAGCACCTGTGCTTCTGTGCACACCTCTGAGTATTTTCTTCCTCAGGAGGAGGAGAAAGTGAAGAACCTGAACAGCAGGGGTTATAGATTATCTATATTATATTTCTTCAGTCCCCAGACAGCTAGTTAGGAGAAAAACAAGATCTGGCTGCCAGTCCTGCATTTTTTTTCAGTCCCAACTGCCATTCTTTTTCCCAAGGCTCTTGCTCTGCATTTCCACAGCTACTGTTTTCATTATTCCTGTAACTGAGGAGTTCCTGCACAGCAGTTACTGCCACAGAATGTTGAAAGCACATTTCTCTGAACACTTAAAGTTTCTCACTCCTCTGCTAGATTGACACACAACATCAGCGTGTTAAATATCTGAACTGAACATGTATTTGACTGGAATTACTCTTACTGTAATTAATAAATGCTTATTGTGGGTCTGTCTTGCCAAAACTTCCAGTGCCATTACAAGGCTGAGCTGCCCATGCAGTGATGTGTGTGCACAAAGGAATGACAGTCACACGTGCATTATAAAAATGAGCTAGAAGGAAACTATAACAATACCTCATAAATAAGCAAAGCCTTCTCTAGCAGCTCTGCAAAGAAACACTGTTCTGGCAATTTCAAGACTCTATTTTATTTTGTTCATGTCTGGTATATTTTGTGGAGATAGAAATTTAAGAGCAATTGTGTGTAGGAATGAGGTGGTTTTAGTTTACCAAGAGCTTGGTTTTTTGTTTAAATTAGGCTGATTTAGGGAAAGAAATCTGGTGAGAAACTGGTAATCTCTGGAAGTAATGATTCAGTGATTTGGTAAATGCCATGAAGCACAGTACTTGTAAATACCTCACAGCTCTGTGAATGCAAAGTAAATGGTAAAGGACTGAGTCTGAGTTTTGAAGCTCCCTGGGGAAGGGGGTTCCTTAACATGCCCATCATAATGCTCACAAGAACACTTATCCTGCCGTGTGGCTGTGATGGGTGTTGGGAAAACCCCATTTGAGGTTCGTGAGCTAGAGCACGAGTATTGCTTTGGGAGTGTCCCATTCCAGGCCACATGGGACACTACAGTTTCCAATACAACATGTACCAGCAGTTGGCTTGTGTGCTCTGGATAGCACCATGTCAGTTCTGAATGCAACTGTTGAAATCTCAGTTGTGGATGGCTTTTATATTTTTTTGTGAGGGGGAGAGAAAAAACCTTCATCCTGTTGCTGGTTTGTTCCCCAGGACCGTATTATTGATGCTGGCCCCAAAGGAAACTATTCTCGGTTTATGAATCACAGCTGCCAACCAAATTGTGAAACTCTAAAGTGGACAGTGAACGGAGACACTCGTGTCGGGCTCTTTGCTGTGTGTGACATTCCTGCAGGTACCTCAGCTTGGGTTGGCTTTGGTTTCATTCTCTTGAGTTAAACCTTTTGTGCATTTATTGGTGGGACAGTCATGGCTTAAATGATTCAGTGCAAATATTTTTTGTAGAGAACTCGGCACACAGAGGAGGTACTTTGTGATCTGCCTTTTACTTTATTGTTTCTTAATTTTGAGTCCCATGGCTGCTTTTTTTGCTTGCTTCTAGGGCAAGTATCCTTATTAAATTTTTGGTTTGGACCTCTCAAATGCATCTTTCCCAAGAACATAATAAGCTTAGGGAGTGGATGTGGGAGGCTGTTTAAAAGTATCTGTTTTCTGGTTTGTGCACATATCTAGCTGGATGGATGGATAGATATGTGTGAAGGCCAGACACAGTTTTGTGAAGTCAAACAAATTTATTTTAAAATGTAATTGCATAAGACATCATGATATATGGGCATCTAGTTAATCACTGTCAGTGCTTATAAGCAGTAAAGAGAGGGAAAATCCTATGACAATACATCAACAAGTAAGTCCCAAACAAGCAGAGAGATAGCAACAGCTGTATTTGTTTGCAGTAATTTTGATGGAATTTCTTACCTTGTCCTTTTCACACTCAGGGACGGAGCTGACTTTTAATTACAACCTTGACTGTCTGGGCAATGAAAAAACAGTCTGCAAATGTGGTGCCCCAAACTGCAGTGGATTTCTTGGGGACAGACCAAAGGCAAGTAATATATCAAGTAATGCATCAAGAGATTTTGACAGTCTTGTCAGAGGAAGGGTGTAGAAGCTTCAAACTGACTAAATGTGCCTAACTGTGGTAGGTGAGATTATTCTGACATTCTAGTTTGTATTTCCCAATTTAAACCTTACACAGTACTGTTATTGTGGTAAGATTAATTTAAAAAAAATAAATTGAACAGAAGAATAAAAAAATGTGAGTTTTGAACGTGGGAAAAAAGTTACCAACATATATCAAGAAATGATCTGTATGTAGAATACCTGTCCAGGTTACTTTGAAACCTGTAATCCTGCAGAAGTTGATGGAGCTTGCTGAAGGGCTGGCATAGGAGTGTGAAAGAAGGCACAAGTACCACCTGTGGATGTTGAAAAGCTGCACTTTTCTGTGGTCCTTCACAGTGCACAGTACCAGCCACTTGAGAGGGTGAACTAGGCATCTTCAGAACCCAGACAGCTGGTTTTTGTTAAGAGATGGACTTGAATGAGGTTTCACATAAGACTGTGAACATTTACACAGACAATCATGAAGAAATTAAATGTTGCCATTTAGTTTTATGGAGCTGTCTGCATTGATAGATAGAATGGGCTAATTTTAAAGAAAGTAGATAGTGATTACTAGGATGAGAGGGAGGGAACGATGGTAGGGATGTTGAAAAATCATCCAAAATTTTATATGATTTGGTGAAGGACAGTTAAAGTGCAAGCAGCAGAATTGAAGTCAGATTGAAATAGGGATAAGGTTTGGTATATTCTTCCTGTCATTAACTACAGTTACTGAAGTTCTGCCTTCTGTTCCTCAAAGAAAAACGGGGGCAGGTTTTAGTAATTCCAGCATGAGTATTCACAACTGGAAGAGAAAAATGGATATTGAAGTAATTGGTGGTGCAAGTGCATAATGAGGGTAACTTAGCCACAAGTGGATTAGATTGGAAATTGGAAGACCTTTTGTCAGTGACAAGAAAATGAAGGGGTTTTTTCGGTAGGAAGGTTTTGCTGGGAGAAGATCTGGTTTCAGGATGACATTTCACAAGGGTCAGTGCAAGTTTCTTGTCAACACAGATCAGTGAAGCACTGGGCAGGTCTGCCCTGAGTCAGGTTTTTGGCTGTGTGCATGGTCTGCCAGGTGTGCCAGCAGCTTGGCTAGACTGTGTAATGTTTTTCCTTTGCAAAACTGGCATGTACAGTTTCACATCTTACTCTTTTAGAATTCTTCCACTAATGCCTCAGAAGAAAAAGGCAAAAAGACCAAAAAGAGAACACGGAAACGCAGAACGAAAAATGAAGGGAAGAAAGAATCTGAAGATGATTGTTTCCGTTGTGGTGATGGAGGCCAGCTGGTACTGTGTGACAGGAAATCTTGTACTAAAGCTTATCATCTCTCCTGCCTTGGTTTGGTGAAACGTCCTTTTGGTGAGTCAGCCCATGTCTTACACTTGTATAAATAACTTGTGCAAGTACCTCCGTTATTGCACTGAAACCTTTTAAGGGGTGTCATCCTGAAAACACTGGGGGTGTATGGCAGGAATTTCATTTGTGCATCATGTGGGAGCAGCTACTCTTGGATTTGAAGACAAAATGGTGGCCTCCTCTGCCTCTGGCAAAGTGAGGCATTTGTTTTACAAATGTAGGTAATTGAGCACACCACCTGGTTAGGAGCGCCGTGGCCCTGCCACAGGAAAGGTTGATTCTGTCTGAGAAACACTTGAAGCCCTTTGAGTTCAAGCCAGAAGAACAGCAGCAGCAGCTTCTGAAAGAAGGCAAGTAGGGAAATTAGGAGCAGCAGACATCAGGTTGCAGTTCCAGATCTCACAGGAGTTACCTGGTTCCAGTCAGCCATGTCAGCTGGGATATGAAGAAGGGAAGCAGGCAAAGCCTGTTATCCCAGAAACAAATAAAACCAGGACTGATAAAGTATGCTGAGGCTGAAGAGCAGCTCTAAGTGAAGCACACGAGTCATTCCTGAGCAAGACTGGCAGCAGACTGTAAGAATAGGCAGCAGCTGACCGGATGTTTGCATGCTCTACCAGCCTGCAAGTTCTGTGAAATGCTATTGAGTGAAGCCTGAGTCATTTCTTCTAGCTGGAGCTGACTGCTGTACTTAAATGAGAGTGTGTCAAGTCTGCTCCTTGCAGCTGACAGCTGAGCTTTAGAAGTATGATGTAGCATTTTGAATGTTGAGATCAGCCCCGGTAGTTGCTGTCATTTGCTTTGTCAGGATAAGTTGTGCCTTGTTCAGCTGCTACAACACAAAACTTCTTTAAGAGATGATGCTGTGTTTTACTCCCCACTAATGGGCTCTTTGGTTTTGATTGCAGGGAAGTGGGAGTGTCCTTGGCACCACTGTGATGTTTGTGGCAAACCTTCTGTTTCTTTCTGCCACTTCTGCCCAAACTCTTTCTGCAAGGAGCACCAAGACAGGACAGTACTAAATTCCACGTTGAATGGACAGTTATGCTGCTCTGAACATGTTCTCGGGGTGGATTCTGTTGAACCTCAGAAGACTGAGAAACCCCGCAAAAAACTGAACAAGTTCAAGCCCAGGAGAAAGAGGAACAGATGGATGAGAGCTGAATGCAAATAGTCATGGACTGCAGTTTCTACTGCTAACACTATCTTGTAGATAAGTTGTGAATATGACCAGGGAAGGACACAATTTTACGTATATTCTGTAAAGGTTACAGCGGGGCGGGGGGGGATTTTTTTGTTTTGTTTTTATAAATCCACTGAGCCAACCACAGCAGTCTTCTGCTGCTTCTGCACTGATAACGAACTGCATAGTTCAGCAAACTTCAGGACAAACCAAACTTAATACTCAGCATTACAGTTACACTTGAATTGTTACGAATGTAAAATGTTCCCTCCAAAATACTTGCAGGCTGGAGGTAGGTTAAAATCAAACCAGGTAGGCATAAACATAGTTTTTTGAGATAGTATTTGTCAACCAACAGATGTTTAAAATAGTATATCCTTAAAAGAAGTTGTTAGTTCTCAAGTCCTTTTGAGTAAGAAATGGCTTGGTCTGTGGTCCCAGTGAAATTTGCTTGCCTTGTGTGTTTTTGAGCAAGTGCTTGAATGCCAGTCATGACCCAGGTGCATCTCTCACTACAGCCACACACACACAGCAATTGGTCTGTGCTCTTCAAAAAGGATTCTTAAGCAATCATGATCGTAAATATCCTTCCACCAAGAAATGTGGTGCGTGGCGGGAAAGGCACGCCCTGTACCAGAGAGGAGGAACCTTTGTAAGAGATTCTTTTCTATACTGTTTTTTCCTGTATTTCATCCCAGCAAAACAGAAGTTACTTGATCTTGCAGAGCTGTACAGGTCTGGATTTAAAGGGATATTGTCTTGCAGTCTAGGCCTAATACTCTAGGATTTTTGTATCTGCATAAAAATAAATCTTTTAAAAGCTACTATTTGGAAAAAATTACTTGATTTTTTTTTTCCTCAGTGGCAGGTAAAATGCAGAGGCAAACTTTTCTTTGGAATGCTTGGAGTCCAAGCATTTCAACTTTGCAATAATCAAGAGATGCCCAACAAGGAGCAAAACCACCCCCATGAATGAAATAGAAAGTGAAACTTGACTAAAGTGCAAAAACTGAATTCAAAACAAGTAAAAATGAAATAGATTTTTGAAGACACATGTAAGAATTTTGATGTGAAATTTAGCCGTATTCTGTTCCTTTGGATAAAGTTTGTATAAAACTGGCTACTTGACAGACCGAATTTTTTTGTTACGTTTTTAGGAGCTCTGCTCTTGACTATCCAGTCACCACTGTGTTGTGTCAGCAAAGCTGTTTTGAATTCCTTGCTTCCATTAGCATTAGGTCCTCACTAACTCACAGTGAGATGAATATGGAGGACTTAGTGTTGATGGAAATAAGACTAGAACTAGGAAAAAACGGTAAAGAAAAACATCTTTGCCAGTTTTCTTCCCAGTGCACGTCCTTGGCGTGTGCCCAGGCGGCGTTCCGAGCGCGTTTTGGGTTGTGCCATTGTGACCCACCCCGTGCACCTCCATGTCCATTGAGCCATTTGTGTATCTTCTAGCTTAGTTTGCCCTTAATAGTGCAGGAACTCTGTGTAGCCCTTTTGAAAATGAAGCCTTGCTATATCATGGAAGTGTATGGTTTCTCCCCAAGGTATTTCTTCAGGATTTGATTTAGTTGTTGGAATTACCAAAACCCCCATTTCTTCCCAACATGTAAAAACTTTGGTTTTATTAGAAGATATTAATTGGAAAAGGTTATAAATGTTGCATTGCCCTATGCTGAACACTTTGGTTTCTGATTTGTGACCAAAATGCTTTGTTTTTTGAATCAGTTTTTATAAACACTGTTGGAAGGGTAATTTTTTTTTTTTTTCAAATAATTTTGAAGAAATAGCACAGTTCAAAATCAGGCGAAGTGTTACACGTTTGTATTTTTTTTAAATGGTATGCCAAGCCTTGCACTCAAGTTAAAATTCAAGATTCTCTAATTTATTTTGAGGGAAACTTTTTCTCTGCCATGGGGCTGAAGAGCAGCCCTGTGCATAAAATCAAAACCAAAAAAAATGATATTATGGATTTTTTTTTTAATATTGGGTTTCAAGGGAAGGAAAATGAGGTCAGGTTGTAAAGCAGAAATATTTTCCTCATTGCTTTGAAACAAAATGAAGGAATTTGATGTCATTGGGACCATTCTTTGAATACTATACCATGTAAGGAAGGCTTTGTAAGAATACCTTTAAATAAGTTATTATAAAATTTTTCCTTTACATTCCATTGCTTTTTTTTTTTTTTTTTTTTTTTTTTTTTTTTCTTCCAGTTGTTTTGTTGCTTTTTCCTCTTCATGTGTAGGTGTACCAGCTCTGTCAGTCTGGAACAGGGATGCCCCAGGTCCTAAGAGGCAGATCCCCCACTGTCTCTTACTGACAGGCACTGCTGCAGTAACAGCACCCCTGGGGTTTGGGCTGAGGCACAGAGCCCACGGCCTCTCCTGGGGCTCACAGCACATTCAGCACAGCAGGATGCAGGACAGCCACCCCTTGTGTCTGTCTGTGGGGACAGAGAGACTCTGTTCACACAAACAGCTCTGAGCCAGGGGCTGTTTGACCTTCTGCTTTCCTTCTACCTCTCCCTGCTCTTTACTGCTCGACCCTCGGGCCCACGGAGATCTGCATCACTGAGACTGCAGACCAGGAGCTCACTTGTGAGTTCCTAGGAATTCATTCCTGCTGCTGGGCACCTCCTGTAGACTGATCCTGAGGAGGAATGTGGATCATACTCTCCCTTGATACGAACTGGCCATGGAACCCCGTGAGCTCTGCTCAGGCACTCAGGTGGTGATCTGGGAGAATTTTGGTTTCTGTACCAGGACAGGTGGGGTTTAGGTGCATTGTAATGAAGGCTTCTGTACCTTGCTCTGCAGCCTGGGAAAACTGGGCTAAAGTTTTGTTTTAAAAATACGACAGAAGAAAAGTCATGACATTGTTTTCCTACTCCCATTCTTCAAACACGAGGTAAAACAATCCTTAAGACTTGAGCTTTCTCATGATGCAACTCAATACTTTTTAGCATTCAGCAACTTGAAGGATTTTCTGTTATAAATTAATCTAAACAACAACATTAACTGTGGCATATTATGTGGCCTTAAATGATGTTCTTTGTGTCTTGCCCATCAAAGTAGCAAAATGTCTTTCCTTTTCTAGCAAAAAGCTAGATATGTGACAGCCAATTTCAGAATTTGTCGTTCTTTTATCACACGAGCAAGCATGGAAACAATTTTCAGTTGAGTATGTTAGATGTATTTTCATACAACCTAGGAAAAATAATCAGAGTAAATGTCTGTTTTGTTCAATAGCTTTGTGTTCATGGTCAGGTTTTAGGTGGTTTTTTTATATGAATTACTTGGAAAAGCAAAATTTCTTGAAAGACGTATTAATTGGATTTTTCCACATTGTTGAGTCTCATTATTCCATGTCTGACTGCTTGAGAAACTTCAATGTCTTATTAAATGTTGAATTTTATTCCTAGTTATTTAAGAAGTTGCGAAGTCTCTTTTGTAAAACGGGTCTATATACTTACTTTGGCACCTTTGTTTTTTTTTCTTTAAAGAAAAAAAAAAAAGCGGAATTGATACATACTAAGCAAGCATGGTTTGTCTGTGAGGGAACGGGGCTTTGTTCTCTCATAGGGAGAACTTCCACTCCCAGCCTTCCTAAGAGACGCCCTGGAAATACTGTTTTAAGCTTCCACCAAGGTGTTAATGATTGTGCTGTGGCTTGTTTTCACACTGTTGCCTATCACAGGAATGCTGACATTTCTTGCAGCCCAGTTTTTCCAGTGCTGCTCTCTGTTGCTCGTAATTTTACAGGCTTGTATGACACTGAGCTGGAGCTACCCAGCCCAGCCAGCACTGCTCCCTCAGGGGTCCTTTTGCTCTCTCAAATGCGGCTCCTGCTTGGTCAGGTCTGAATGTGACTGGCGTTTTCAGACAGCTTTTTTTGGGTCTGGCTTGGCTTCACGTGTGGAGTTTCCCACATGTGACAGCAGCTACATTTTTTAAAAAGCATTTCAGAAATCTGCTTTGATGCTGGTGGCTGATAATTCTGCTGAGGTCACCTGGTGCTGTGCATCAAGACTGTGTCCCTCTGCTGCTCTGAGGAAAACCACAGCCCTGGGCCAGAGAGAAACTTCATGTCTCCCCTAAATCAGCAGAGGGGAGACTGCATGGAGCTGTGCTGGGCAGTGGGGAGGGTTGTAGGTACCGGCCCTGCTGCTGCTGATCCAGATTAGAATCACGGAATGGTTTGGGGTGGAAGGGACCTTAAAGACCATCCACATCCAACCCCCTGCCATGGGCAGGGACACCCTCCCCTAGACCAGGCTGCTCCAAGCCCTGTCCAACCTGGCCTTGAACACTTCCAGGGACGAGGCAGTCACAGCTTCCCTGTGTACCCTGTCTGCCCACAACGGCTGATGTACCACTCCCCCACCCAGTTCCTCACCTGACAGAGCTGAGAGAGATCAGAGAGCTGATATGTTTTCTAAATTCTTTTAAACACTTTTAACACCTTCCCTGGGGAAGGGAGAATGAGCAGCTGACAGCAGGAACCACTTAACCCCCCACAGCTGGCTTCCTTCAGCCATCTCTGCTGCTGCAAGATTAAGTGAGAAGTAACACCTGCTACCGCCTCGGTGCAGAGTAATTTGGGGATCTTTTGATAGAGATACTGTTTTTGCTGGCCATGGAGAAGTGCTGGTGAGGCACAGCACTGACACAAAGTGTCACAGCTGGCTGGGCTGGGTTTACACAGCACATGTGGGAATGTCACTGTAGGAGGAAAAGGAAAACAAGGTGGAAAGGTTAAGAGGCCACAGGTACAGGTTTCATAGAGCAGTTGACACAGGTGATGGGCATTTCTGAGTGCCTGGGATGCTTGCTAAGTATTGCCCAGAGAAAAACATCATGGAAGACAGAGCAAACAAGAGTCAACCTCTGGAAAATACACATCACATTAGTCTGCCCAGATGGTTGAACTGGGCTGGATGCACAGAAGGAGGCTTGGAGTGCCACGGCAAACAGGTACAAACCACTCCTGCTGTTCTCCTGGCTGGGGTATGAATGGAGTGTCAGGGACAGAACTTTCTTTGCCCAGGCAATTAGGCAGTGGGTCTCCTACAGGCCCCTCTCCTCGGCATGCAGAAAGGTGCAGGGCACGTGCCTACACCATGCTGCTCCTTTGTAGCTCCACTCTGAAGCACCACCTGACAGCAGGAAACAAAAAGGACATATTTGTCCAGGAATCAACCGTTACTTTATTTGCACGTTTGCCCACAGCTGAAAGGAAGGGGAGAGCTTTAGGATCCCTGCCCTTGACTTGTGCTTATGCTAAAATTTTGAGAATGGGGAACAAAATAAAAAAAATGCATATTATTAAAAGGAGGCACATTCACGTTAGTTTGTGCTTGGGTGAAAGGAGTGTTGTATCAAAGGGACCTCAATAACTGGAGCAGTCAGTCCTCACTCCATTGAGCTGACTGTTAAAATGGAGAAACAGATATGATTCTTTGCTGTTTGAGGGGTTTTCCCCCTGAAGAAAGGAGAAAAGTATTTACTTGCGAACAAAGCCAGGAATTGGAGGGGGAAGATTTTTCCCATCAGCCCAGTGCAGCAGAGCAGGGAGCTGGGTTGGTTTGCACAAGTAGCCACAACTCAAAAACTGAGTTTTAGTTCCCAGCACTGATTTTAGCTATACAGAAAGAAGTTGCTCATGGTTAAACACCTTGCCCAAAACCACTTCTGTGTTGGCCCAGGCAAAAGAGAGGCAGGTGGCTGCTGCTCCTGGCCTGTGCTACCAGCCAGCATAGACTGGCTCTGTGTGTTCTGTGCCCCCGTAGGTGGAGTGTCCTCCTGAGCCCTGGGGCAGCAGCAGGGACTTCAAGGAGTTCTTGCCAGGCTCTTGCCGCCTTCTCAGAATTATTAGAAAGACAACAAGGATTCCACCTGGAAAGAAAGGAATGGTTGTTATTCGCAGGTGGGAAGGTAAAGTGTCAGGTGATGTTTGCTCCAAGGCTTCTCAACTCAGGTATTCTCTTCTGGTAAAATAAGGGGTTTTTTTCTCCTACATACTCTGTCCCTCTCCAAAAGAAAGGAAAAAAAGGTTCCACTAGCAGTAACAACACTCAGCTTCAGCAGTTCAGCTTAACTCTGGAAGCTGCAAGGAATAACGACAAGCCTTACTGAAATAATTCAGTAACTTGCTTTCCTACTCCCATTTACTCTCTGTTCTCCCTTTTCCGCTTGGCGTCTTACTCACTACAGACCCCACCAATAGGATCTTGTTGAGAAATTGGTTTGCTCTGTGCAGCACTCACACTGAAGAACAAGAAGTAACTAATGTAGATTAACTCTGAGTCTAGACTGAGATCAGGGCTGTCAGGAAAAATTACTTTTGGATTGGGCATAGACATGGAAGTAATTGGCAAATCTCACGTACTGCGACATTCTGTTCGTTTGTTTCTGGCAGAAGCATCATCAGAGAAAACTGATCTGAACAGAAGAGCACAAATCTGTCGCTGTGATGCAATATGGCCAGACAAATACGCCCAAATTTCGGTTGTGTGAGCAGACAGTCTCATGGTAAACACTTGATCTGTGAGCCCAGCCGTGAAATACTCACGGGTTCCTGCATGGGCCGTTTCCTTTCCCCCTCTTTGCAGCAAGCTCTGGAGAAGCAGGAATGCTGTTCCCTGACCCTCGGGCTTGTTTATGCTGCTTAATGGGCCATTGTCCCTCTCTGGGCAGTCTTTTCATATACTTCAATTTAATCTACTTTTTCAAATTAATACTTGCTTCAGATGGCATCTGTTTCGACAGATTTTTGGACAACAGCCTGGCATGAGGGGACAGGGGTCAGTGGAGGAGCTTTCTCATGGCTCCAAGCCACAGCTCGTGAGATCAACCCTCATCTGCTCCCAGCAGGCATTCCAGTCCCATGGAGACAGCAGTCAGAGGGGGCTGCTGGAGCTCCTGCAGACCCTGCTGTCCTTGTCTCCTCCCGTGCCTCCGTGGAGTCCCCTCCTCAGCTGCTGAGGGACAAGTGTGGTGAGAATGCTGCTTTCTTGTTGGAGAAATAGCTTTGCTGCGTGTCTTGTTCACTGTGGGGAGTAACACATGCATTTAATCTCTCCTCTCCTTTGAACAGCAGCAAGCCAAGTGGAGAATGGGTCTTCAGGAAGTACATAAAATACACTTGAAACACAGACGCTAAATATGAGGCTTGTTGGATATTCTTTATCCTCTGATGGCTTACTCATCTCTAGGACTTGGCTCTCTTGACACAACATTTTCATCTCTGGTAGGGTAAGTGGCACTTAGGGATTTCTCTTCATCTCTGGGCACAGGAGAGGTTCCTCCTCCCAGCTTCCTCATCTGCCCTTTTTGTAACCCACAGCAGTAACAGTTGCTCATTTTCACCATAACTCACTAATTAAACCTCCCCCCGACTTTGATTAAAAACAAGAGAACTCTATTTTTCCCTTTCCTAAGACTAAAAATACATATTCATTGTTTTGGAATGACTATTCATGGTGCAGCTTCCCAGTTGAAAAGCTCATGCACTCATTAGCTTGCCCTAGTGAGCTAATTTACAGCAGGTGGCATCTGAAGGGATGCTCCCCACACTCAGCTGGTCCTGACTGTTGGATACAAGGTACATTTGGCATCAATACAACCCACATTTTATGAGCCAGCAGCTCCCCATGCTGCTGGATGCTGTGGCATGGAATGCTTTCAGGAAACAAAGTCTCATACCAAAAGGAATTTGTCCTTTTTCCCACTTTTGTGCAGCCAAGAAATCCCTGTTTGAGGGTCCATACACACCCTGCTTCCCAGGGACAAACAAGAAGCATTCAGCACTGTACCACCTTCCTTCAGAGCAAGGGAAAGGGCTGGCACTGGCATTGAAAGCAGCCAGAAGGACTCTTATTAGAAATCCAGCTTTCCAGACACACAAAATACACCCCCCCAGAGAATGCTTGGTTTAACACACAGCTGCAGAGGGGTGCCTGGTTTTACCAGGGGACAGAGAGGAGCCAGACTCACCTGCTGAGAAGGTGGCCAGGACAATGACCGTGGCAGGGGTCAGCTGGCAGGAGTCCCCTGCCTTGTACAGGAAGAGCTCCATGCAGTAGGTGGGCTCCACGCTGCCCTTGGGGCAGAAGGCATCAGGAGGGCACTTGACCGGGCTCACATCTGGGCTCTGCCCAAGAGAAGAAGCAACTCAGCACCAACAAACTGCAGAAGGCAACCAGGGCAAATGGAGGTAACATTTTAGCTTTGCAGGGGGAAAAACAAATAAAGGAATGAACCTGTCATCATTAAATTCACCCCTGTCTGCCCCTGCAGTGTTAGAGTATGGGGAAGAGCAGAAGGTGTCATTACACAGCAAGTCCATACTCAAACCCCCTCATTAATGCACACACCATCCCTTCATGGCCCAGTCAGAGCAGGCAGCTCCAGGCACAAAGCCACACTCCTGGAGTCATAATTTTCATCATCTCCCTGCATCAGAGCCCTGTCTATGTTTAAGGGAAAGGAAGCTCATGTTACAAAAAAAAACCCAAAAAACAAAAAAACACCCCAAAGTGTTAATTGAAGTGTATTTAGCTTGTCATGGGGACAGCTCTGGTTAACACAGGCTGCCTCCAGCTGATGGGCACTCACAGGGCAGTAGTGGTTTTCTGGGCACGGGTCACAGCTCTCCTTGCCCCGCTGTAATTGGTACTCTCCTGCCCTGCAGGCCTTGCATCTGTTGTCCCTGGGACCTTTGAATGTACCTAAATAGCAAACAAGCACAACATTAAGGTCTGAGACCAAACCCCGGGACCTTTGCAATTGCATATGGATGAAACAGCTTTCAAAGCCACAGGGAGAAAGAGCATTAAGTGCTCATGTGCATAACAAAAGCTGAGCCTGGACTTTGGTCTTGGTTCAATGGCAAAGGGTCAGAACAGAACAAACAGGGACAGAGGGACTGAAGAATATTTGGGGTCAGACCTTGGCAAACAGTAGTGTGAGTAGGAGTACGTGGGAGAGGGTTTAGTAGTGAGCTCTGGCTTTAATGTAGAGAGAAGATGGGAGCTCTGGAGGTCAGCAGAGTTTCATCCTCTCCAATTCTGGATTCAAACACCTTTTCCAGCTCTTTGAAACTTGCTGAGCAGACTTCAAAGCACAGCTCAGTTTCCCAAGCTTTGTGGGAGAGGCAGGTCACAGAAGTTCCAAGTCTCAAAGTGGTAAAATACTTTCCTGCATGTTTAAAATGCAGCTTGGCTATGAGACACCCCTGGTGCTGTGTCCAGACTGGAGACTGGCCACTGCCATGGGGGTGGCCGGAGAGCTGTGCCTGAGCTCTGCCCAGCCCTGCTGCAGCCTGCTGTTGTTTCAGACAGCACAGGAAGAAGCACGGCCATGTCCCTCACATCCCCTCCCCGCGTCCCTTTGTCCCAGGCTGCCCCTGCAGAAAGAACATCCATCTCTGAGAGCAAGGCTGTGCTTTCCTCGGCAAAGCCACCACCACCACCAACAAAGACGCTTTTTGCTGGAACTGTTACCCAGTTGTAGACTTGGGCTCCCTGGCATGCCAGGGACCAGCACACCTCCAAGCCATTAACCAGCCTGTTCCCAGCCGGGCACAGCCTCCTCTTCTGCTGCAGTTACCTGGCTGGGACTCTGCAGTTACCTGGCAGGCAGGGTTCACACTCCTCCGACGCCTCCCGAGGAGCCTCCTGCCCCGGGGTGCAGGACAGACAGGCTGAGCAGCTGGTGGTGCTGGGAGGGGAGAGGAGGCAGGACACGCTGTAGGATGAGCACTTTCAAGACCAGTCCACCAAAGCCAGCTCTTACAAACTGGAGTCTCCAGGGTCAACCACGGCAACCAGGAACCTTTTTGTGGGTGTCTGTCTCCAGTGCAGTTTCTCACACAGAATCGTGGAATGGTCTGGGTTGGAAGGGACCTTAAAGATCATCTCATTCCAACCCCCATGCTGTGGTCAGGGACACTTAACCAGGTTGCTAAAAGTCCCCCTCCTACAGCTGAAATGGCGGGTGACTTGTCTTTGGTCACTACACTGGTGGTTCCAGCTCAGTGGCTAAACCAAATCCACCCTCCCTGTCCACCTGAGATCCTGCACCCCAGGAGGCTCCTTACTTGCAAAATGATCCTGGCTGGCAAGGCAGACAAAAAGCTGCATTTTGCTTGGAGCTAAAATAGCCTGAAAGAGAGAAGAACAAGGCTTCAGGATCCTGCCTCTGCATCTCTGCCCCACATCATTGTGTATGTGCTCATGTCCATTTTACAAGCAACCAAACAACTCCGCACAACACACTTCAGGTGGCATCTCAGGGGGTTAATGTAGGATATTTGGGGTTATATTTGTCAAAAGCTCTGAGAGAGCAATGCAAGTTCCCTGCTGCCCTCTGCCATGTTGAGGGTTGCATGGGGGGCCCCAGCAGACTTCCCTGGTGTCACATCTCACATCACTCAAAACCCCACCAAGGAGACAGGGAAACCTGTCAACCCTTCCCAGCACCACAGGCTGAACTGGAATGAAGCTGGAATAGGTGATCTCAGTGCCAACTCCCAAGTTATTCATCTGGAGCAGATCTCTGGCCAGCAAAAACCTCTCTGGTCATCCCAGCCCTTCCAGGCCTTCCCTCACCCCAGGAAGTCAGGGGTGCATCTTCTGCCCTGCAAAAGGAAGGACACGAGACCCACCAGGCAAGATGTCTCTGCTGGTGCAGAGCCTCCCTCCCTGCACCACGGGGACCAGGATGGGCAGGAGGACATGTACAGACCCTTCCCAAAGCACAAAAAGGACTGAAGTGCCCCAAAGTGCCCAGAGGCCAGCAGGACCCAACTTGTGAGTCCCACCACACCAACTGAGACAGCAGCACTTGGGAGTTCCGGTGGGTTTGGAGGTGCCTGTTGATGCACAACATGGTAACAGCCCACATGGAACAGAATTAAGGATGTGGTGGGGGTAAGATCTGCCTCAAACCTAGATTAGCACCAGGCAGCAGAGGCTGTAGCAGAGCAGGATGAAACCAAACCCACCTCCCCTCTCCCTGCAAGGAAAAATGAACTTTTTACATTTATACTTGCAGGATTTAGGGGCCACCCCCACAGACTCCCCTGTTGTCTAACACAGTGTTCAAATCTGCTGAGTAAAGGGAGTGACAGACCCCATTGCTGTCACTAGTCAGATTTTGTTCCTCCCAAGCTCAGCAAGTGACAGCCAAGGTTTACGTACAGCCCAGCAGCTCAGTGGGTGGATTTTCAAAGGAACACTTGTGCATGTTCAAGCAGGACCCCATTTTGGGTGCAGAGGAGCTGCTGCACTGCATGTGTTAATTAGGGTTTTGCATAAGTAAGTGCTGTTCTGTTCTGCACATGCTGTTACCCTGACTGCAAACACATTGTACCAGGCTTGAGTGGCACTAGCCAGGTGCAAAGCAGCTCCTTTTTAAAACCCCAGTTTTAATGTGTGGAAAATAAGGGGAGTATTACACTTAATATTCAGACTGCAGAAGATTGCCTAAATGAAAACAAAGATGGTTCAGATTCAATTCTGCTATCAGAAATAGAGAACATTTTATTTTCCTGAAAACGATCTCCCCTTGTGCTAAAATTGAATTTCATAAAACTTTTTTCCTCACTTTCATTGCAGAGTTAGCATTAACTTGTTGCAAAAACAAGCATGGCTGAGAGCTGCTCTTTTCATTTTAATAACAACAGAACAGGGAAGAGATCTGCTGGGCTATTTTTAGCCTGTTTACCCTTCAGTGCTTTTAAGTTACCTGGTAATTGCATCTGGCCCTGGGAAAAAGCATCATGTTATGAAAATGCATCTGGGTTGAACACAGACCAAAGCCTACCTCGCTCACAGGCTCTGCAGGCTGCAGCCCCAGACTCATTAGCAAAATGTCCTGGTGGGCAGGGAAGACACACGGCGCTCCTTGGGAAGCTGGGAGGGAAGGGAGCAGAGTGGAACACAATTTTAGGTCACCCAAGTCTCTATCCACTTGGAGAAGAGAGAGCAGAACATGACACTGACTAGTCTAGAAATAGAGCAATTATGAAAAAGGAGTTCAGGCAGAAAAACCTCAGTTTGAACTCACCTGAATGTTAAAGGTCCACTAAAAAACGAAAGTTTTCTGTATTATTCACATTAGAGATGCCTTGTGCCTGTGGGCAATATGGACAGGGACCATCTGAATTGAAGGTCTGGAAAAATATGTTGTGGTGAGGCTTTAAACCCTTGGCTTAAAGTCAGACTCTTAAATCCATTCCTGAAAATGGAATAGGGAAGGTGTTTGCTGTTCAGCATCCATCAGCAATTTCAAAAGGAGCTGCTCCATTGTTGGGAACCAGGAGCTGAAAAAAGGACCTAAACCACAGGCAGTGATGTGTGAGAGCCCTGACCTTAAACAGCAGTGTCTGTGGGAAAAGGGGGGCAACATGTCAGACCTCCAGGAGGAAGGGGAAGAAATGAGGCAAAGGCAGGGAAAGAGGAAGCTTTTACATTCATCACTAGCAGATCCAAGTCCCCCTCAACAAGTACGTGGGTATGAGAATTTGATAACGAACTCAGAGATGCTTTGGAGGAAAACAAGGACAAGCTCTTTAATTCCTTCAGAAACTGCAGGGCTGCATGAGATTTGCAGGGAAAAAAAAAAAAAAAAAAAAAACCAAAAACAAAAAAAAAAAACCACCCCAAAACTCCCCAAACCAATTGGAAACATAGCAAATGCTTTGCTGAAAACAAACCAACGCAGGGCCTGCGCCAGCCAGAGCCGCTCACAGCCGTGGGGAGGCCGAATTCTCCAAACACCAGAAATGTTAAACGGTCCCATTGAAGCCCTGAGGCCCAGGCAGGCACCAGGAGATGGCCGTGCACACACTGCACCCCCAGGTCCCCTCCAGATCCCCCCACTTTTGGTCCCTGCTCCGGCACACAGCAACCCAGCACTGCTGCCTGACCCTCTCTGGTCCCTGGCCCTCTCCCACATCCCAGCAGCAGCAGCAGCAGCTCTGTGTGCCCTGGAGACTGCTCCTGACTGGCTTTTAAAGAATTTAGGGGTACATTTTTAAGGCAGGTCCTCACAGCACAAACTTCAAGGGGGGAGCACAGAGGAAGATCCTGCTGGCACCTCAAACTCAGGGGCTGCTGCAAACAAACTGCACAGTCAGGTCACCCTTCCTACAGCCAGAACTTGTTGCCAATCCCCAGGACTGATCCAAATGGAGCTGCTCTGCAATGGACACAATCCTGGGAGGCTCTTGCCTCCCCTCCTGTCCTCGCCACCACACAAAGGACACAGCTCATTGTTTGCAGACATGGATATAGCAAGAGAAAATCCGATGCAAATGGAGAGAGCAGCACATGTCCCTGCAGCCAGAGGATACTTGTACAGCATCCCTGGATGAGGCAGCCTGGTGGAACTGCAAGACTGGGCTCCTGGCCGGGATGTCTTGTCAGCTTTTCCACACTCTATCAGCTGAGAGTATTGCTTTGGATGCCAGCGACTCAGATGTAATTTCTCTTGGGGGCAAAAAAACAGGGATTGAGAGTGTAATTGGGCAAAGCAGGGAGATGGAGCCTGTTGGTCAGATACATCCTAGATAAAAGCTGAGGAGATGAACCCACACCTCACTCCCAAGTGTCTCCCCACTAAAAAACAACATTTTCCCTTAGTGTAGACAAAAGGCATGAGGGTGAAAAAGGGAAGGCCACAGAGGGGCAGCCCTCAGCACAAGGATATCCACACCAAGGTATCCTGATGAGGAGAATTCAGCCTCTGAGAAGCAGCCCTGGCAGCCAGCACTTCCCCTACAGCCCAAAGGAAGAGATTTTTCTGGCTGGGAAGTGTTTTGTGGTGTATCATCCAGTCCCCAGGCCCAGGGGCTCAGTCACTCACCTGGTGTAATACCCCTGTGGGCAGGGCAGGCAGGATGGTTGCCCACTTTGGGGCTGGTAGTGGCCTGGTGGGCAGGGGCTGCAGGCGCTGGGGTCTGTGCACGAGCCCCCCGTGCAGCATGAGCAGCTCAGGGTGCCTAAATTGGAAGAAAAAGTCAGGATCAGGATTGCAAGACTTGACTGAAACCCCTGTGTCCACCAGGACAGGTCACTGCCACAAAGGAAGAAGCTTTGGGATGCAGTTCCTCTGGCAAGGCACCCACAGATGGTAGAAACTGTAATGTTCATGCTAATTATGCTGCTGTCCACTGTTAGCAAGCTGCAGAACAGCCAAAAGGTGATCTAAAGAGTCAAGGCTGTCAGTGTGGATTGCCAGTAATTAAGCTAACTACTCTTTCCTTCTTTAATTTGAGGGGCCAGGAAAATTTTCCTTGTTTTCCCTCCACCACACAAACACGCACACAAAAAAATAAAAAGTCAAAAAAAAAACCCAAAACAAACCAAACACACCCCCCCCCCCCGCCAAAAAAAACCCCCAAAAAATAACAACAACAAAAAACCCTATCAAAAACAAACAAACAAAAAAAAACCAAACTCAAAACACAAAACCACCAATATACTTCTTTAGATTACTGATAATTTCAGCTTGTAGGAAGCAGAATTGATGAGTTAAGCCCCAGAGTCAAGGATCTACTTTAAGCAGCAACAGCTTTTCTTTGAGCACATGTACCATGGGATTCCCAGCAGGCAAGTTCCCTCTCTGCTCCACAAAACCAGTCCCAGCCACGCAGAGGAACTGGGTGGGATTTACTGCAGCTGCACCACCAACACAGACAAGAGGAGAAGGCCCTGCCAAAGGAGATCCTGCATAAATGGGAAGTGGGAGATAACTCCTGTCTTCTGCAGATTCACCCTAAAGCATCAGAGTTGCTTTTAAAAAATGCCCTGCCGTGCAGGGAATAGGCAGAAAGTACATGGCTTGTGTTTTGGAGAATTATTTTCTTTTTTTGAGGTTTTGGTGTTCTTTTTTTTTTTTTTTTTGGTGGGATGGGGTTGTGGCGTTTGAAATCAAAACCCAACCATGTTACAACAAATAACTTCTGGGAAAGGTTGTATTAGGCACTGCTGACCACAACAGAGGTTGATCAAGTATTTTCTCAAGGCCATGGAAAAAGACTGTCTCTGTAGCAGAGATTCTCCTTCAATCATTCAAGACAGCTGGAAATGGACCTTGTATTTGGCCCTTGTCTCGGTTTAGATTGGAAAACCCGATAACTGGTAATACTTGTGGCTCCTTTTTATCTAGGTGAAGATGGTTTGGCTCTTCCTCCTTGGGTAGAGCATCTTACAATAGTACGATGTAATGTGTCATGTCATTGGTGAGCTTTAAGGGTCCATTAACAGAATATCCCCATGGGGGTTGTGGAACAATGAAAGAAGCAACACTGCTCCATCTGAGCAGAGATAAGCAAGACTGCTGCACTTGGTTTTAATAGATGGAATAGAATAAACATTGTTTTTTGGGGGCTTTTTTTTGGGTTATAAAACCCAAGACAGCCCTGGACCCCAAAATTACGTTCTGACAATAAATCAAACTGTACTTGTGTTACACTTTTTGCCACAATCCCACTACTTTGTCACTCCAGTAGGGAAGCCTCAGGAAGGCCAAAACACAGCACAAAGCCAGGAAAGACCAAGTCTTTTTCAGAAGGGTGAAATGAATTAAGTTCCTCTCTTGCTGCCTGTCCAAGCTTCCAACACAAGAACAAGTGCTGGCTTCAGCTCCCCTGAAAAATCCCTTTTCCCTCTAACACACAAGCTGGGAGCAGGGTCCCTTACCTTGGGTGGGGACAGTCCCCGGGGGACAGCGGGCACAGGCTGTCACATTCACTCCGCTGCAGTTGGAGGGCTGGGGGGTGCTGGGGAGTGGGGCTGATGACAGGACGCCAGGGGATGTGGTCACTCCTGGAGGGGACGCTGGGGCACTGCTGGGTGTGGCTGTCAGTGCTGTAGATGCTTGAGAGGCTGCCCTGCTGCCAGAGGTGGGGATAGACCCCGTGGTCATGGACATAGTCTGGGCAGAGGTTTTTGTGCTTGGATTAGCAGATGGAGCTGCTGTGGATGCAGCAGGGTTTGCAGTGGTTGGGGTCAGTCCAGTTGAGAGTGTTGCAGGAGCAGTTGGGGGAGCAGAGGCCACAGCAGTGGTTCCACTGGAAGGTGCTGGGGTTGATGCAATGGGAACCTCAGTGCTGGTTGCACTGGAAAGTGCAGGAGTGGATGCAAATAGGACCTCAGTGCTGGTTTCACTGGAAGGTCCTGGGGTTGATGCAATGGAAACCTCAGTGCTGGTTGCACTGGGAGGTGCAGGAGTGGATGCAAATGGGACCTCAGTGCTGGTTGTCTGGCCTAAAGCAATGCCTAAGAGAAGAAAAAACATAATTAGTGGCTGAACTATTGTTCTCCTTTTAGTGGCGGGTTCACATTTAGGTCTTTATCAACTGCTTAAACCACATGTCCCTGTTTGATGTCCAGAAACTCTCCTCTGCTGTGTTCCACTACAGAGCAAGGATCTGAGGCAGCATCTGAGCACATGAGAGACTTACCAAGAAAATAAATTAGTGGGTCCATGAGGCCACAAGTAAGTAGATGCCAGTGTCTGGGAGGTCTGACTCAAAGGTGTGAGAATTGCCTGAAAGAGTCAGTTCTGTTTCCTCCTTGAGACTGTTTATGCTGAGATCTCACGACAATCTGATTTAAGATGTTTGTCAAGTAGCTGACTGCTTTATCCCATCACCCTTAAACAGATGAACCAAGAAACAACATGGGCTCAGGGGTTTTTTAAGCTGTTCTGGTGGTACATCCAGTAACCAGAAGGGAATCTGTAGGCCAAGACTTGCTTTAATTCTGAAATTCCTCCTCAGAGTGAGGATTGCTGAAATCTGTAAAGAAAGGAGGTATTACTGCAGCTCAGGTTGTTTTGCTGTGGTACACGGTGGACTGGAACATCATCTGCTGATAGAAGACATCCCTTGGCACAGGCGTGGGTAATGTCCTCCAGTTTCTAACAGAGGAGACACCCACGAAACTGAGCATGGAAACAGCAGGTTATTGTTAATTTAGCAGTGTGGCACTGAGCAAAGGAAGAAAAGCAAAACCAAAACAGGCAGCTGCTGCCACAGCAGCTGTGCCACCAGCTGGGTTCAGGAACTCAGAGCAGCGATTTACTCAATACTTACTGCAACTTCTGAAAACACCCAACCTTATACAGCACCAGTAGGCAACTGGAGCTGACACTGAGGGGTATAAATGCTCTCCCAAGCAGCACACACCTGCTAAGCCCCCCGGCAGTCCATGCCCAGTAGCATGGAAAACACAAGGACTCCTATGAAATTTGTTTATGGTTTTCAAGGAGGTCAAAGAGTGCAGCTGACACCCAACAGTGGGATGTAGGTGAGGAAGGACACAGGCAAGGTGACACTGTGGGTGACAGCACAAGCTGTCAGGTGTCAGATCCACACCCCTGCAGGCCTTTCCCCAGCCCTGATTCATCCCCAGCCTTTAATTTCTCTCTCAAGGCCAGGCACTGTGGGCATCACTGCTCAGCACTACCATGGTGTGAACACTAAAATGCAGACCAAGCTGATGGCAGCTCCAGCTAAAGTTCTGCACCAGGATCAGCACAGTGGATAAAAGAGTCTTTATAAGGTTGTGATCACATGGAGACAGTTTTCTGGGAGTGCTCCCCCCTGTTGTTGACTGCCTGCTTTGTGCCAGAACTCATCTTGGTGTAAGTACTGAGTAGAGCAGATGAGTCCCCAGCCATCTGGGTCACTTCCCAGGTTTCAAAGAATTTACAGAATAGTCTGAGTTGGAAGGAACCCAGAGGATCATGGACTCCAGCTCCTGGGTGAATGGCCCAGATGTGGATCAAAGCCACAACTTTGGCATTAGTAGCACTGTGCCAATAATGTTCAGCACCAACCAAACTAAATCTCATCTTCTTGCTGTAGCTCTAAAACAGAGACCCCAAATCTAACAGGGATCATTTTGTAACATGCTGGTTTGCCTCCAGCCCAAATCCAAGGGACAGAGGTGCCAGCGTTGGTCCAAGGTAGGGAGAGCAGCTCCACAGGGCCCACACAGGACACTGCTACTGTGGCCACACCTCCACCCAGAACCAAGATGCGCAATTCTCCTCATGATTCCCCTGCCTTAGGGGCTGAAGCCAGTCTGCTTGTTTTTCCTCACCTCTGGCAACAAACTGAGTGAGTCCTGAGATCCATTAAACTAATCCTAACTTAAACACTAGCACTAAGTTAAGGGCACTGTCAAATTCCCAGAGAAAACCTTTCAGAAGGACCTCTGAGATCAAAGTCTGATCTCCCACAACTCCCTCCTGTCCCCAACAGCTCAACTCTGCCAGCCAGAGACACTGCAGAGGTTTTGACAACTTGGACTGCCTACAGCTGGATGAATTTTGTTGTTTTAGGTTTTTTTTAGTTGAATATGTTTCGTTGGTTGGTTGGTTTTAATGTCAAATGGTGGTGCTCTTAAGAGGAATTTTTTTAGAATGGAAAGTAGTTTTCCACAACACGTTACCAAAAGTAATAGAGCTGTTTGCAAAATTTCAGTAGCCGTCAATAACCTTTGGTAGTCAGTACTTCTTAATAATTTAAACAACTTCTGGAGAAAAAAAAAGAAGTCAGCAGGCTGAAAAAAAATGGTTTTGATCACTAGTAAAGTGTTTGTGTATTTTACCAGTTACAGTCAGTCACAGGTAGGAAAAACCAGTACTCAAACAACCTCAGCTTCATCAGACAAACCATTTTCTCTCCTGGACTTACACTGTCTATGTCATGGAACAGCGATTTTGCTTCCTAGAGCCTTTTTTTTTTTTTTTTTTTTTTAAGGAGCGCTGTGAATCACCTGAATCATCTCCAGGGGAACTTGAAGGATGAGTTATTTTGCGTGTGTTGCCTTGGTATGAACAACAGCCTTGGGGATGTCAGGGAAGGATAGAGAGCTGATCTTTCCCAACCTACCCACAGGCCTCCTGCTCCTTGGGGTTTAAGATAAAGCCTCTGCAAATCCTCAATATGCAGAGTAATACAGATCTGTTTCTCCTTTTTATCTTTTCTTCTTGTAAAAGCAAATTTTTGTACTTACCCCATACGTCCAACACTGCCTGTGTTTCAACACTGCCTTCCTTCCTCCCTTCCCTGCCTTTCCCCAGCCCACGTCAGGGAAGCCCAGGGCTCCCACAGTCCCATTTAGGCTTTACCCACCTCTGTGCCCAGCCAGTGAGGAGAAACCCTGTGTCGGGAGGACTTACCTGTTAAACACACCATGGTCAAGCTCCACAGCAGAGGACAGGGCCCGGCACTCATTTTTCCCTGAGGAGTAACACAGCCTGTCAAGAGGCGAGATCAGCAGCTAAAGCCCTCGCCCAGCTGCTCATTCTCCTCCGCTTTTGTGCCCAATTTTGTCACCTGACTGATCATGCGGCTCAGTCAAGTCAAACTCTCCCCAACAAAGGGGGGTTTATATTCGGAGACTACAACAGGTCTTGAGACGACACGGCCTCCTCAGAGCAGAGCACACACCAGGCACCCACAGGAGCAGATCTCCCCCCACAGAACTGCAGAAATCCGTGTGAGAGGAGCGCTCTGGAGGAAGCGATGGGCTCCCGGGGAGGAAGGGGCAGAGCAGCATGGGAACCCAGCCTGGCTGTGGGCCAGCCCCCCGTGACCTCGTCAAGTGAGAGGATTTCATTTTTTAGACACACGAGATTTCCCGAGAGAAGAGAAACAAGAAAAACAACCCCGAAAGAGTTCCCATTTTAACTGAGGCCAGCCATGCTGTAACCAGAACGCAGCCCCTGGTGAGCAGAGCTTTCCCAACCACCATTTCACTCCCTCTCCCGTTGCTCCCATGGTGTCCAGCTGGATGCATCAAGTTGTTACCAGGATCAAACTAGCTCACAGATCCTGATGGTCGTGATTTTGAGGTGAGAGCATTAAGTTTAATAAGGTCCCATCCTATTTTCCATGTGTTCCAGTGTCTGTACTGCCTGCTAAGCCACCTGAGAACACAGATGTCCCCATGTTTTCCTTACCGTGCAGCCCTGCTTTGAAAGATCCCCCATTTCCCTCTGCCCCCACTCTTCAGCAATCAGCATTGCCAAGCCCCGACTGTGAGAGGATTTCCTTTAGCATTCAGCTGAATGCCACATCTCACATGTGACATCTTTGCCCAAACTGAGGGAACAGAGGGCTGCTCGTATAGGACTGTGGATGCTCCACATGCAGCCCCCACAGCTGCACATTCAGTGGGATCAGGCACTGTCACGCACTGCTCGTGCCCCGTGTGCTCCAGGATCCTCAACAGGACCCAACATGATGAGCCAAAACTAGCCTGTTCTAACACAAACCTTCAGGTTTTCCTCTCAGTGGCCCAGGTGACATCAGTTTGGGACCAGGGACACTTTCTTATCCTCCTGTCTCTGGCAGTGACAGTCTGCCTAACTATCCTGCTTCATGGTAGCTGCAGAGACAGGGCAGTGTCTTCCATGCTGGTATCACCATTTTGGGTGGGTGCAGGTCAGACTGTGACCAGCTGTCTTCCAGCACCGTCAGACAGAACCTTAACCTGAACTGACGACTGCCAAAATGATCACAAACAAGACATGAGGCTCAAGGGCTTGGCCCTGGCAGCCCCTCACAGAGAGTGCCAGTGGCTCTGGACAAGGCAGGGGTGGGGAGAGGGCTGCCCCTTCCCTGCAGGCAGGAGAGCTCTCAGCGTGACATTGCTCTGCTTGGCTTGACAGGTTTTACAAGCCTCTGCACAGGATGTTTGATCTCAGTCTGTGTAAAGAACCTGTTCCACCCAGACCTGTGTAAGGGCCATCCTCTCTCCAGTGGGCTGAGCCTCTGCAGTGAGGGACAACTTCTGCAGGAGCAGCATTTGCAGGATGAAGCAGCTCTGTGCACTGGTAAAACTGCCAGCAATCACCCAGGGAGATTTATCCTGCTAGGGAAGCTGGCAGCAGATCATCCCCTCCATCTCAAGCTGCACATCCCTGGTTAGTGGGGAGCTTTCCTATACTCCCCAGTCCCAGAACCAAGTCACACATTTGCTGAGCAGCTGCAGCAGTTCGTACACTGTGTAAAAGCAGTTCAGAGCTTGATGTGGTAGCACTTTCACAGAGAGTTTCAGCCCAGCACATGGAAGAGAAAGGGAAATTGTGCATTAAAGCCCTTCTTATGCCCTCAGAGCCCCCTTTCTGGGTGAGCCACCAGAGCCCAGGTGAGAGATGAGAGAGGCTGCTTTCCTCTCAACTGTTTTAGCAACTGGGCAAGCTGGAAATACACTTCTGATGGGGAAAATTTAATGACACTTCAGGGCAGAAAAGTACAAATAGACAAATTCATAAACTTCTGACCTGCCTGGGCCTGTCTCCATTGAGATTAAATGCTTTTGCTAGTTGGTTCACAGAATAAAAAGCAGTGTCATGGTTTATCAAAAGCAATGTCCTAGGCTGGCACAGGGCCCTGTTCTTGTCAGTTCTGTTGCTCTTTCACAGTTGGCAGACCTTGTGTCCCCAAACAAACCAGACGCTGCCCTCCATCCTCAGAGCTTACAGGGCAGAGATAGGTAGGAGCAATGACGCTTCTCCCAAGAGCACAGCATCCTGTTCAAACACTCCAGCAGCTTGTGCCAACTCTCTGGCCTTGCCTGGCCTGCAAAGGACAGCTCTTGTACAAGGCTGCCCTGATCCATCCAAGCTGAGCAAGCAAAGGATGTGCCCGTAGAGGTTTTCATCTGCTGAGGGCAGACTTGGATTTCTGAGCTTGCCAGGCTTTACAAACCCAAGGATCACCACAGGGCTCCGCATTAAATGCCTGCAAGTCACCTGGGTGTTAGATATCCAAGTGACCTGCTTACAAGGAGAGCTACCTGCTTGAAAAGAAACACCAAGCAGGAAGACTCTCCAACACCAGCCTTCTTCGCAGTGTCACATGTGACCTGCCACTGGCTCAGTTTTTGTCACCTGGATGTGACTGTAAGTGCTGTGGGGGTGAAAATCCCCAGGTGAAGTCCTATAGTGGAGATATTGCTAAGGAGAGGAATGCATGAGCTGCCAGCAGACGGTCACATCCAGAAGGTCACCAGCTGACTCTTTAAGGTCAGGAAGGTATTAACTACAAGCAGAGGAGAGCAATTGTCTGCCTTGAAAGGTAAATATTGTCTTGTTTCAACCCCCCTGCCATGGATAGGGACACCTTCCACTAGACCAGATTGCTTCAAGACTGATCCAACCTGCCCTTGAACACTTCCAGGGATGGGGCAGTCACAGCTTCTCTGGGCAACCAATTCCAGTGCCTCACCATCCCCACAGTTTTTTTTTTTCCCCTAATAACTAATCTAATCCTGTACCCTTTCAGTTCAAAGCCATTCCCCCTTGTCCTATTCACCACATGTCCTTGTGTCCCTCCCCAATGCTCTTATAGCCCCTGAGATAGCAGAAGGTGCTGTAAAGTCTCCCTGGAGTCCTCCATTCTCCAGGCTAAAGAGCCTCAATTCTCACAACCAGCCCTCATAGCAGTGGTGCTCCAGGCATCTGAGGATCTTACTGGCCCTCCTCTGGACTGAGATAAAATTATCCTTGTATTCTTAGGCTCTTTCCATGGTTATCCACCACTCCACTGCACTGCTGGTGTCTTAGGCTTAACAGACACCTGTTGAAGTGGCAAATGACTGTCATACTCCAAGGTAGGCAAGGTGCTGCAAAGCTGTCCTGTTCCCATGACTCTAGGGAAAATGGTGGCACTTGGTGTGCTGTATCCAGCTACCTGACAGGACTGTGGTCCTTTGGCAGTGTTGGTGACCCTCACCCTACTGCTGAGCTAGAAACTGGGGATGGGCTGAGCTGCTGCTGTGGTTGGGAAAGAGCAACATATTCAGGCAAACTGCAAGCTGGATTTCTGACAGCGGCCTTTTCTTGGAAAAGACTTTTCTTCAAGCAATATAGGTTGTGATTCCTACCCAAACCTGGGTGTGTGTAGAAGAGGTGCCAGCTGCAGGTATCACTTGCTCCTCTGCAGACAAAAAAGCAGAAGCACTTCTGACCCCCCCAGGGATGCACCACCCCACAGGCTGTGTTGGGAAGCAACAGAGAATCCAGACCCCTCTTTAGGGCAAGGTTATTCCAAGGTATATCCACTGACTCCCATAAAACAGGACTGGTACCCAGGCTTTAGGGATGCAGGTCTAACAAGCAAACAGCTTTGTGTCCAAGAGGGGGCCAAGACACTCCTACAGAAGTAAGGGGGGGGGGGGGGGGGGGGAAGCACCACCACTGTTCCCGAAGGAACAGGCAGGGGTTTGTGCTCCGGACGGTGAAACCCCTTTGTGAGCGAACGGCCACGCGATGGCACCACAGCGCTGGGCAGGGGACACCGCCACGCCCGGGCCGGCACCAAAACCACCTCTCCCAAAAACAGCCTTCGGGAGCCGCTCTTCCCAAACTGCGCCAGCAGAAACCTCCGGCAGCGGTGGCTGTCGTGGAGGTGGAATAACGAAACCCACAAAAGGGAGTTGGAGGAATTTAAGTAAAAAAATAAAAGTTAAAAGTTATTACAGTCACTTTGAAACAAAAACCTCACACTTTTTAAAACATGTTTCTTCTGTGCCTACGTTTAGAAAGAATAATAAAGAGTAGAGCTAGCCAAAGGAAAGGTGGTGTACTGCAGCAGGGTTTAGCCAACCATAATCATATAAGAGGCTAGAAGTCTGTTTTCTCACAAGCAGCACAGAACATTTAATTCTTGTTTAGTTCCCTCATCAGTTAAAAAGGTGTTCTTAAATGGACCAGCGTGTCTTGGGTGTCAGTGAGCTCTAAGGACGGAGGTCAAACCCACCTGGTGCTTTAGGCAGAACAAGTGCAGGGGGTGTTGCCTGTGCTGTTCACGCCTGCAGCATTTGGGGGAGGGAAGGAAGGAAGGAAACAATTTCCACTGAGGCACAGCTTGGGGTCCCCCTTGCCAACAGCTCTGGATCAATGCAGATCACAAAAATTTAGCACAAGATCAGGTTGTCTTGCCGATTCTCCTATGTCACAAAACAGCCAATTAAAAAAAATTAATTGAAAGCTGAAAAGGAAAAAGGAGAAAGACTATGGACTTCAGTGACACCAAATGATGGGGCAGGTACTAGATCCCAGCTTACATGCTAGTGAGGGGTTCAATCAACCATTCAGAGAAACCAGTTGCTTCCTGTTTTCATTAAATTTCTACCAAGGAATAAGTATATTATAAAGCCAAATACTACACAGGAACCACATTCTGAGAGCCAAATAAAGGAATCTCCTCAAGTTCCTCAGGAAAAGGTCACAGAATCCCAGAATGTTTTCAGTTGGAAGGAACCATAAAGATCACTCAGTTCCAATCCCTCTGCCATGGGCAAGGACACCTTCCACTAGACCAGGTTGCTCCAAGCCCCATCCAGCTTGGCCTTGAGCAATTCCAGGGATGGTACAATACAAGTGTCTTGAAACACAGCAGGTTCTGGAAACAGTCACATTTACTTTTGAACAGTCAGGTTTTGCTTCTTGCCTCATTTTCCCTTTCCTGCTCTCAGGAGAGCCTGTACACACCCACGTGCAGCAGGGAGAAGAGTGGAGATTGAGATGTTCAAGCTCTGTCTAAAGGCGCTTAGAATATAGGACAGCATCTGGCACGGGTTTGTCCAGGTCTGGAAGAGGTCAATGCTTGGTCCATCAGTCTTTAGGGTTAGCACTAGAGCAACATCCTAAAACATTAAATCCCCTACAGCCTTGTACCAGCTAAGCATCTCCAAGTGTCCAGCTGGGTCTGACTCTGCCCAGGCCAGCCCAGCAGGCAGGTGAACGGGCACATCCCTGTTCATGGGGAATGTATCAGGGCTCCAGGAAATCTCAGAGAGCAAGTCCCCTATAAAATAACAAATGAAGTGTGCATCTCAACCTCTCTCAAAGCTTTTGTCCCAAGCATTTTACCAGAGCAGCTGACCTGGAACAGAATTCCCTTCCTGGCTATTTGATAAGGTCGACCTGACATAGAAAAGAAAAACTTCTGACTATGTCTGGCACCACCCCAGCACAGGCAAGTGGAACAGAGCCATTTCACACAGCTGCACACAGAAATGGGGATAAAGCCAGCGACACATCTCCACATAACACTGTAAGACAAACCTTCATTCTTATCACAGAACCAGACCCTAGGAACAGTACATGAGCATGAAAACAGTTTCTGAAAACCCACAATAAACCCCACCCTAAAAACCACTAATCCAAAAACACACCCACTTTCTGCAACACTCAAACTGAGAGAAGCCACCATTGCTTCAATTCAGATAAAGGCAGCACTGAAGAATGACAGGGTTTATTCCACACTTCCATACCCCATCCACAGAACCTGGGCATGGCAGATCTGCCTCACACCATCAGATCTCACCTGTTGCTCAAGTGCTTCAGCACAGGCACACCCACACACTGCAGACATAGCACCCTGGGCTCACCAGCTTTCACTGAACCCACACACAGAGCAAGAGCAGGTATTTCACTCAATCTACTCACAAATATCCTAAACCAGCAAAACCAGTACTTGTCAGCTTTGAAATGCCAACTCTGAAACGCACCTACAGAAACCATGCACAGATCTGAAAAGATAACACATTATCAGGCAATTTGGCTGTTTGGTCTCAGGCTGCTGGTACACCAACCCAACTGTTAGTACAATGAACAACTTGGTTATTAAGAAGAGCATCAGTCCACTTCCTTAGAAAATCTAAATTTTTTATTATACATACTGTATTACACTGAAAATACGTACCCAAAGACAGAATATTTTGAATTTACATCTGTACAAAAAAAAAAAAAAAAAACAAAAACAAACAAACAAAAACCAATAGAAAACATATGGGCTATGCTATAGATGTGACATTTTACAAAATGACAGCTTTTGTTAAAGGCACCAGATTCCCAGAGGGCTCTGGCTTAACATTTTTTAGTCTTTTTTTTCCAGTCAGATCTTACTATGAAAATGTGATTCACTCTTAAACCGTGTGATGTCAAAGTCTCACGATTCTTTTAACTGAACAAGTGGTCTGCTCTTTGCCACAACTTAGTGAGAGAAGTGACCAATTCCACATGGAGATGTCAAGCAACTACCAAAGGCTCCTCCCCACTGTATCCAGGATCCTATGGTATTGAACTGAAAGATTAAATGGCAAAGCCAGCACTGAAAATCATGTTAACTCACAAAATACCAGCCCAATACTAGAGTGTTAACTGTATTAAGCCTAGACTGGTTTGTATGGAGAGAACTACAAAGCATTAGAGTAGCAAAAGAATGAACAGAAAGATGGAATCTGTGATCAGAACTCTTGCTCAGCATCCTTCTTGGGCTCCCTTTCTTCATTACACTCATTTAACTCTTTCTGGTCCTCACAGGACACGTGAAAGAAAATGGAGCCTTCAGGCCAAGTAGGACAAGTTGTTGAAGAACCCTGGGTAAGATGAATGCGCTCTTTCTCCCCTAGAAACAAAGTTTGGACAGGACAGGGAAAACAAGCCCCTTTCACTGCTTCCTTCTCCAGTATTTCATACTCAAATCAAAGAAGCTAATTCATATCATGCCTAGGCTTGCACAGACAGGGGCTTCTCCACAAGCAATGGCAAGAGAGACTGGGACATCCCCCTTGATGAGATGCAGTTCAAGCCCAAAGTTCTAAAGTCTGGGCTTGCTATTTCCTAAAACTTCATGCTTGGATAAAGGGATGAGGAAAGAACAAAAGCAAAGCTCTAAGAAAACGGAATTACTTCTCTGGTCAACTCAGTATATCTGCAAGTCATTCTAGAGTAAAGAAATGCTTTTGTTTAACCTACAGCACACACTGAGCCTCACTGAATAACTTCACATCCAAGTGACTGAGTATTCAAGACTAAAAACGTCAAGTTCCAAGGCCAGATTTTGTTCTGTATGTAAAAATTCCATTATTTTGGAATTTCCATATTGAAGTTTTGTTGCCCTTTCTGATTTGTCTGGCATTATTCATACTTTCAGAACACAGATTTGATTATTTCATTCGCTGAACTAAAGAAGTCCACGTAGTTTTACTTCTTATACTGTATCATCTTAACAATGCTGCAGAAACTTCCCTTTCTTTAGGTATTTAAACACTTTCTAGATTCACAGATCAAGCTGAAGTAATGCTCTGGCATTGAGGGTCATAGAGTGATGTTATTAAAAAAATTTATTTTTGCAGTGTTAAATTGTCTCATCATAATGCATTAACGGAATTAAAAATATACTATAGTTCTACTTAAAATTTCCATTAATTGCCTATGACTGACTTCAGACAAACAGGCCTGGAGACCAACTGCATTATGCAGCAATTACAAACAGCAGCATGGTTATAAGCTTCCTACATACTATTGCACTCAAATGACTCCACTGCATTCTAGAAGGGCTCCTTGAAGAGCAGAGGGACAGCTATCTCCACCCAAAGCACAGGTCTGAAATGCAGACTTCTGTGAACCCAGAAAATTTAGTGAGGGACCACCATTAATCTCAAGCAAGTCAAAAGAGCCACCACACAGCTGCCCCTGACCACGACTGAACTGCACAGGTCTTGCATCAACAGTTTACAGTGACAGTACATGCCCCTCAAGCCAACCAATTCTCTAAATGCTCATTCTTAACAACTGTATCTGATACATGCAGTTCATGTAGCAAGCAGGAACAGTTAAGACAGAATTATCACACAAATTTACAGAAAACTGGTCATCACACGGAAACTTTAAAATCTGAATGCAGACAACAAAAGGAATGTCACTTTTCTTTAAACCTTTCTTCTAAAAAATGAATACTTTCATATCCTATCGTTAGCCCTCAGTGTGTAACACTCTAAAACCAAATAAGTTATAACCATAACACATTCTACTAAACTGCTAAAAACTAAAACTCACTACTCACCCTCACTTGTCAAGCTGTTTAAAAAGAAAAGTTGGAATCAAAATTACAATCTACGTTGTTTCTGAAATGGGTAATTCTGGGGATGACAGCCCCGATGTGACAGTTGTATGTGAGTAACTTTCACACTAAAACATGCACAACACTGTAACAGCAGCAGTTACCATCAAATACCCTGCCTGTTACAGAAGCTAGAACATTCTGTGTATTTGCTTAAATAAAGAAATCTACACTTTTGGTCACATCTTAAAACACTGCAGAATACAGGGCAGGGTTTTTTTTAATATTATTTATACTTGCCCCGTCTTGTTGGGTAGTTTGAAAAACTAAGATTAAAATGCAATAAAAATTCCCCAATAAAAAAAACTCTAATCAAACATCTAAATGTCTTTATTAGTATACAAGTGTACTATGGGATTTGGTCTGCTTTCTTTTCAGAAAAAAGGAACAACAACAACAAAAAAGCCTCATTTTGTCCAAAAAGTTCTATTTCAGCAGGAACCTCTAAGTCAGCCCAAGGTACCTCAACACATCACCACTCTGCTACTCATCTTTGTATTTCTTCCTTCTAAGCAGCATTCCCAACCAAGCACAGCTCCACACACAAGTACTGGCAGAAACCAGACACTGAATCAAAGACTCCTTCCAATGATGAAGCCAAGTCTCCCAAGAAGGAATCCTGATTTATGTACATAAATCCTCTCAGTAAATGCCAGCTTTGTTTGTACTATTAATGCCAGATTACAACAGTGGTATGAATGCAGTTATAAAGAAAAAATTATGCTTCTACTAACAGGGGAAAAGTACAAGGCACATTTATATGCCAGTGTAATTGTGGTCACATTAGCAGTTATACTGATAAAACTACACTGCTAAGAACCACAGCTACAGTCATTCAAAACTTTCTGGGTCAGGGCTTGGCAATCAAACACTTTATGACTGCTCAACCAAACATACATTAACAGTACCTCAAGACAACAAAACTACTTCTTTACTCACATGTGTCTCAACCATTTCTAGGGCCATTTTTAAATTGAGCTCCAGTTGGTTTTGAGATGTAGTTGTTTCCCTTCCTCCAGGTATGTTATGTGCAAAGGGCTTGTTATGCAAGAGCTGTAGATCAACTTCTACCCCAAGACTCCTGTGGCAAGAAACTATCACTTCCAGGCAGTGACAAGCCACAGTTACTTTTAGAATTTTGATGAGTTTTTTTCTTCAGAAAGTTATGATACTCAGTTTCTGTCTATCTCAAATAATGCCCAATATAGATTAACTCATGCTGGGCATGTACATTGACAATACAGAGTTAACAAAGCTGCTCAATCTCATCCTATGACCCAAGCATAAATAAGCTACACATACAGTGGGTACCTTTAGACACTGACATCTACCATCTGCAACAGTTATACTGCAGCTGAAATACAAAATTATCAAGCACCGACCTGTGGTGCTTCAAACATCCGTTCTTATGACCGAACTCATGTTGCCAAAGAAAATGTTTTTACAATAAAGATCTGTGCCCTCAATTAACAGTAAACCGTGAATGACTGCAGTAGTCTTCTCCTCTGGTACTTAGCAGTAAACTGCTCCCTTCTGTGATATTCTTTTTCAGCATCCTGAACTGCAGGAAAACAAAAAACACACCAACAATGTCCCCCACATCAAGATCATCTTTCCCTCTCCCAAGATCAATAAAAAAGAAATAAAGTGAGTTTGACACCATCATCTTCTGTGTTCACTGAGCTCAGTTTGAGGAGCATAGCTTCTACTCTGGAGGGTAATAAGAAATGTACACATGAATGCCATTTTGTACAGTTGACATACTCTATGAGCTGGTTGACTCTAAGCTTGATTTGGTCCAGTCTGCTGCTGCTGCGTCTCTTAGGAAACATTAGTTATAGGTTTGTACTTCTTGAATCTGGTCCATTCACCAGTAGCATAGTTCATTTCAAAGACTGTGTCAACCAACATAGTGGTGCTGCCAGTGCCATCTGCCTTTGGTAAATCTTCTGTATGTTCACTAAGTTTAATTTGGATGATGTCACCTTGCTCTTGGCAAGGGTTCTCTGCAGAAACAAGGAGAGAAACATGTTATAAATTTCAACAGTGTATTAGACAAGATAGGGGATTCTTATGCTTAAAAAAAAAAAAAAACCCAAAACACAAACAACTCTCAAACCCAAAGATGAGCAAATCACAGACAAAGATTTTCCTCCCTCCATACTCCTGAGACTGGGTTTTAAAAATAACAAAACCAGACCCCAAAAGATGAAGCTCAAGGCTAAAGTAATTGGAAGAACAATAAAAGAGGGAGTAAAGCCTGCCAGTGTCATTTCTCTCTGCCTCAAGAGTCAGAAGAAAAGCTTATATTTAAATGGAGTTGGTAAACCTGAACTACTAAAGAGTTACTTTACTTGGGAGACATTTTGTAGTTAAACGCCTCAAGAATTTTTAGCTGTTAGGGAAGCCCAAAAAGCTTCACTGAAACCACTTGTCCCAGACTCAGCTCCATGCCAGTAGAAGTTTTAAACGTTACACTTCAAGGTACTGGAATGATGCTCAAGAGTATCAGTTGGCAGTTATTTATCTAACCTTCAGAAGATGCTGACATTATTACTGAAGGAATTTGTATTAATATATACTTTATTATATATGTGAATCTGTATTGCACACAGTTCAAAAATAGTATTTTACCTAGTGTTAGAAACAGTTGTCCATGTAGATATTAAAGTACAGCCTCCTACTGCAATTTGAAGTAGCATTGAGTACTGAAAACACTATCATTAATGCACGATGCACCAAACTTCAAGCCCAGGGATCACCACAGTAACTCTGCTCTGGCCATTCTCACTAGTGTATTTTGTTACTCCAAATGCACGACCCATACTTAGGCTGCAGGACTCTGGTTATAAGAGCTCCCCAAATACCAAATTAGAAACCAGAGCTAGTGCAGATGATGGAGTTCATTTAAGGACTCTTAAGCCCCTTCTCATCTTACATCTGATAATCTTCTAGGTAAAACAGCTTTGGTCTATCAAGGCCAATACATAACAGGATCCAGCCATGAGACAGTTTATCTCCCTGCGATTCACAGCACCAGTTGTTATCTAAAGCCTCTGAGATAACAATTGCCAGTTTCTAAAGCAAGGAATTAGCAAAGAGGTTCTGTACTACCCAACTGGTACATCAACTGTCCACAAAAAAATTTACATTCACTGGTCCTCTAGGCAGAGCAGCAGAACCTAACTTACCACTTTGTTCACTGCTTACCAGCTGCCATTTCCCTTCAACCCTAAGCCAAGATTCCAGTGAGTTCAGTTAAATTGTGGTCAGCAGCTGTTCTGACAGACCAGTTGACTTAGTGGAAAGAGACCCTAAAGACTCACTTCCAAGTAGCTAGAACTGTAATTCATAAAATGATGTAGAGTCCAGAGTAAAGCAACAAGTCCAGCACATACAGACACAGCTAAAGCAATGCACTCTCATATGCACATTTAGAAATGCTGGGCTGTATTTCAGATTTGTGTATTCAAAAGCAAGCTAAATTAATATCAATACATGCCTCTGGATCCTGCCATGAATCCAAGTATAAGAGCCTTTTCTGGCCTTGTAACTTTGTTTGCAGTCTTGAACATTTCCTGTGCAGCATACATTTGCTCCCTCTGTAACAGATGCAACAAACATCAATTCAGCTGAGAAAAAACTCTGCCAACAGGGACCCCATAAATACCCACAGATGAGCATAAAAGAATAAGGTGAAAGTTCGGAGAACCTACAAAAAGTTAACAAAAAAGGAATCTTAACCTCAAGGCTTCCCCTCTGCAATACTTATAACCTAACACACACAGCAGTGACAAACTGAACTCTGGATGTTGAAAAAGAACACCCCACTTTCAAATAGTTACAGAAACATGTAAGAGGCTTAATGTTTATGTTATCAATTTTGTGTCCTTTATGACATTAGAGAAAAAAGAAAATAATCTAATGCTTTCTCTATAATCCAATAAACCCAGGCTTGTAATAATTTCAGAGGATTTCTTTTACTTTATTAAATGCAGCAGAGGTACTGAAAAGAAGAAGTCACCCAGCTTGCTAAAGTTCAGATCTTGCAAGCCAGGCTTACAGATGTGCTTAGCAAAGTCTTCAGGTAGTTGCATCTTGAACCTCCAAGTATGCACACAATATATACATCAAAGTACCAGGAATAAGAAGCTTCAAGATATATCCCCACTCTCAAGCTTTGAAAAATGTGTAATGGAGGGATGAGGTGGATCAGAAATAAAATCTTTTACCCTGAAACAATCTATTGATGCATTTTTTCCTACTACAGCAATTTATATTATGTGCAACTGGCTGGGCAATTTCTGCTGGAAATACACCTTTCACCCAAAATTCTATATAATGAGCAACACATTATTTTTTGTAACAAACAGCATTAAGTAACGACATCTTACTGCAACATTAACACTACACAATTAAAAATGTTGTGAATAACATTAAGACAGCAATAGTAAACCACAAAGTATTTTTGCCATCTTCGGTTATAAAAAAGCAGCCTCACTCAACCACTCCACGATCCAAAGGCCAACATATAAATGAGATCCAATCCACATCAAAACCATCAGTCAAAAAGAACCTGGTTTTACTTACTGTGAGAGAGAGGCTTTTCTTCGGTGGTGGCTGTTGCTGAGTTTGGGGAACCACTTGTGGTGCCTGTGCTGCAGGGGAGATGGCAGGAGGTGTGGTGGGTGTTAGGGGTGAGGTAGGTGTAGCTGCAGGGGGATTAGAGTTACTGTTGTACATGGGTGTTCTTTGTTTGAACTGTGCAGGGAGAGTTGTAGTAGCATTTGGAGCTGCAGGCTCTTCAGTCTGTCTGTTGGTCTGCAAGGCCTCTCGTGCAGAGCCAGCTGCAAAAACCAGTCAGCATAATTAAAAACATTATTATCCACAAATAGGGATTAGCATCACCCATCACATTAGGCCTTTAAAAAACCCTGAAATCTCTGACGATTCCATTTTAGCACCATGATTCAATATGCCATCTAATATCCATATGAAAAAGTTGAGCTAATGCTCTTTCCACTCAATTATTTTTAGAAATAATTAGACAACAGAATAACTAGCTGTTCAATACAGATACACTATATTTAGCATCAAATTTGATGTTTAATCGATATCCAATTTATTAAATTGAAACTGCTATACTTACTTTTCAGTTTATATAGCTATAACAACTGTACTCTGATCCTACCAGGATTGTTGCTGTACTATTGCACAGAGCAGGTCAAAAAATATTTCATCAGTTTTTACGTAATGTAGTGGCAGCTTTCAAAGGAAGCGCCATTAAGATACTGAAAATACTAATATACAATTATATAATACGAGTTACTCCTTATTCTTGTACAAGTTTCCTTACTGGCTTTGTCTCCTGTCAGAGTAACTGCCTTTCATAAAGTAATGTCTTAATTATTCAACCTCAGATTATATGAGGCCAAGTCTGTGGATCTTCTGTGTGTATCTTATATCAAGAAAACAGTTTTATATTTCTGGTCCATAAGAAAAGCTAAATACTCCATACTCCTAAAGGAAAGAGTAGAGAATAGAGAATTTTAAACTGGCTTTTCCTGCTGTTGAACACAATGCCAACACTCTGGAAAATAGTACTATAGCTGCTGACACACTGATGTGTTCCTGGCTGCATTCCTTCAGGAGGTGCCAAATTTCTGCCAGAGAAAGATGTGCACAGACCTTCAGAGAGATTCTGAACTGTTTTGAGGACAAATGAATTGACTGGGTTTTGCACAGGCAGTTTTCTATAATGCCCAAAATGCCACAGCTCACCAACAAAAGTAAAAATAACGTATTAAACTGAAATATTGCTTCTCTGTTAACAGACAGATCTGGTCATGAATCCCAGTCATGGACATCTGTTACCACAAATTGATACATTCCTTAAAAGACTTCACACACGGCAGGGAAGGAAAAATAAAATCAAGTTGGTTAAATAAAAGTGTAGGAAAAAAGGACTTGTACAAACTAGTTTTTACGATTGGCAATTTTCTAGAACTGAAAATAACAGCACTTTTCAATATATGTAAGAGGTCAGCTATTATCTTTCTTATACAAAGGTAAAAGAAAAATGGATGCCTTAATCCCAAACTGTGTGAAAGGTAATATATACTTGCCTCTAGAAATGAAACTGACTTCTTAAAGCAACTATTTTGTGCATGCTATCATGTGTGTGCATGAAATATATACTTCAGACTTAAACTGATTACTCTCTGGAGATTACAAAAGCTGGATTTTCTATTACTGCATAAGAAAAAAAAAAAAAACAACAAAAAAACCAGGAAATTGTTTCACTTACTTGACTTACGTAGTAGTCACTCTTAAAAATTTAGAGCCAACAATTATGTTCTTTACTTAGGTTAAATGATATGTCTGGTTTCCCAAAACTCAAAGACTGGAGTCTTGCAATGGATTTTCTATTGCTAAGGTGGAGTTTCACTTAAGTTGAGGAACAGTAGGTTTGTAAATACAAGAACAGCCAGACAGTAAAACTGTACAGAGCTGGAGTTATCAGGACCCAAGAGCAAAGAAGTGTCTGTTACCTGGCTGTGTTTCAGAGCTTGGGATATAGGAGGAAGACGGTACCACACTGGGGGTAGCAGGTAAATAACTTGTAGAAGGTAGTGCAGGCTCATTGTTCAACGAGCCAAGTTTCTACAGAAGAGAAAAGAAAGTATTAAAGCCACACTGCAAGTATTCATGGGCTGTTTCTGCATTTTAAATACAACTTCAACATTAGTTTTACTAAGATATTCCTTTTGGGAATTCCTCTGTTAGGAGCCCTACCTAACAACCTGTTCAACACTAACTTTCTACTTCAGACATCAGAAATTTGTGCAGACGCAAATTCTTTTCTGTGAAGAATTACACTCTAGGATTAAGTGATCTACCAGAGGAAATATGCTCTACACCATTAGCAAGTAGACTCATATCCATCAATGGGCACAAGGCCTACTAGGGTATTACCCAGGAGAACACAAAGGCCTCTTGCGAAATAGGCAAGCAGAAGGCAGCAGAAAGAGCACAGGCAAAAACACCATCCCCACTGAAACAGGCAGTCAACACCAACATGAGTGATGCCATCCAGGATGATGAAGCTACAGAAAAAGCCTCATTTTGTACTTAATTATACATGACACTGCATACACAGCATGAAGACAGCAGCATGGTTGACGATTTAACTGCCTGATCTAGCCTTGCGAACATAAGGGGGTGAGAGATGAAAGCAGTTTTGGGGAATATGTCTAACAGATCACTTAAGGCAGCCCTACTAATAAAACATGGGCATTCTGTAACATGTGGAACTTGCTAAAATGAAGATTCTCTTAGCACTCTGCAGAAAGAGACGCAATGACCTTCACTCCCATCTCTGGCCTACCAAGATCTGCCTGTATATTGGCCTTGGCTTGTCACACATGCCCAACAGACAGTTTCTCACTCAAAAGTAAGGGCAGGACATAACATTCTTGCAGAACCTACACCCTGACTGAGAAAACAAAGCTGCACCATAGTTTCTAATTTGCTATACCTGAAATAGGAGGAAAAAAGCCTACACATGACTTGTTCTCCCTCTCCCTGACTGAATGACTGATAGCAATAGCTTTTTCTTTGGTGAAAATACAATGGAATTTTGAAAAAAAAAAGTAAAAATTTTTACATAAAGAGAAATGCGTCAATAAGTAAGTGAAACACCATTACAGCATTTAAGTGGTTTAGAATAGCACACGTCAAGACTGTATTTTTTTTGACTGGTTGGTTTTTGTTTGACTGACTTTGCTTGGTTTTACCTGTGTAGATACAAGGCCAGCAGCATAATCTGGGGTAGCATTTTCTACTACTGTTTCTTCTTTGGCTTGTTTTTCCACGACTTCCGTATCTATTGCATAAAACAGAAGTGAGTCCAAAACCTTTTTCAGAAATACTGAGTATACTTTTTCAACAAAGATATAAAAATGCATTTCTCAAAGTATGCTAAAACATGCTTGAAGAGGCATATGCTGAAATAGATACAGTAACCTCCAAACACACACAGCTTTATAACGAACCCAATAATGAACTGAACCACAATGTATAGGATACAGTAACTGAGTAATCTGATACTAGAAAGCATGAAAGCCCAAGCCACCTTTTAATTGCAATTATGGTTTTGTTCTGAGGTGCTATTCTTTCTTTGTGACAAATACAAAAAAAAAAGTTGTTTTGGGACAAATATGCATTGCATAGTGTATCTTCTTGATATGGTTAAGTAGGGCACTTCCCTATCACTAGCCTTAAAAGCAGTGTATCAGATATTATTCACTTGCTCAGATCTCTCAGTCAAAATTTTGTAAAGTGCTATAAATTTTTTCAACATTACTTTCACCCAATTTTCATGGCCATACAGCCAGTAGAAGTGAGCATATGAAAATAACTCAGAAAATTTCCAGTACTGAAGTCACTCACACACCTGTGGGCTGCCCAAAGCACAACTGATTAGCTCAATCATTTCACATGACTGAGTTATATTACCTAGGCCAGGGCACTATGAGTAGGAGCACTGAAACAAGTGAAAATCCTCCCTTCAGACTTGTTTGAGTTGGTTGGAATCACATCCCCTCATTTTTTTAAGTTTAGCTCCGGCTAAGCTTTAGCAGCTTAAGAACAAAATGGTACTACAAGTCTTGATCCTATTTCCAGGTGTACTGACAGCCTTTGTAAGTAGAATGCTGTACCAACCTAATGTCTTTCTTCTTCTCTTTGCTTCACGACCAGCACCCACCATATCCAGCTCAGAGATATCTAGGAGCTAAAAAGAAAGACCAGAAAACTTAATAATCATTGTTAAATATATGTAGTTTATCTCTAAATATCATCCTCAGGGTTGTTGTTGTTTTTTTTTTCCTTTTAATACATTGATTCAAAGCAGCAGCAAAAAATCACTTTAGGTGAAAGAAGAGAACTGAGCAGAAAAGCAAGAAGTGCACCTACCTTTACTCCTCTTTCTTTGCGCAAAGGTGTTCTTGAAGGAGGAATAGGAGTTCTATTTCCAGAAGGACTAAAGACACTGGGTGCTGAAGTACTCCTGAAGGGAGCTTGTTTTGGTATCCCTTTGAGTGGTGCTTAGGGAAGAGCAAAAAAATCAACAACTGAAATATGTGCATAACTGGTTATGAAAAATGCTTTAACGAGTTCTTCAGCTCTTCCCCTTCTTAACACACACACTACCTGCCCTTTAAATTAAATTAAAATGTTTATAATGTCGAACTGGCTATAACATTACATGTCCCTCAAAGGTCAGATTAGCTTTTACTCTTCAAAGGAGTAACAGGCAATCTCTGACCAGTGCCTGCAGCCCCATTCTACATGATGTAATCAAACAGGTGCACTGCTAACAAAATCTACTTTTCCTATACACACAGATGATTTCTTTATTTGTAAAAAATAAACTCTGAACATTTAACCAAAACTCTCAGCCAAGCTTCTGAAGGGCTAAGGGCTCGTGATCAACTGCAAAGGTTAAGTTACTGCCTCACACAGGGGTGTGAAATTCTAGAGCTGCTGTTTGCACAAGGAGGAGGATCCAGTCTGGGTCTACAGTGCAAACAGAACACCTGCTGTCTCAATACTCAGTACCATCAGCTACACCTGTAAGCATCTGTTTTCTCCCAACTCTATGATGCTGCCCCTTCTACCTCACACTTAATGCTGCCATTAAACACAGCAATCTTTTAACTATTAAAAGATAAGGGATACATATACATATCAGGTCTTTGAGCTTCCTGACAATCTCATCATGCCCTGTAAGTTGAAGATAGACAGAGAACTTCAGTTTGAGCTTAGAGACTCTGCATCCCTCTTGTACTGAAAATGTTTTCACTATAGGACAATGCTCTGACCCATGTAATTACCTTTCAGTAGAGCAAACCTCAGCAAGTCCCCAACTCGTGTTTCTAGAGACCAACTGGCCCTAAAGGTCAGATCTAAGAATTTGCTTTAGTAACTCAACAACTACACAGAATACCAAGAACTAACAGTCCTTTTCTCTAATGGAACAATTTTTAGTTCAAATTACAACTAGACCTTTTGCATTTTCTGCATGAACATGAGGCCAACCTTCAGCCCTCAAAGCCTATCTTAAATAGCATAGACACAAAGTACATCATAGCTTGCAGCCACAGCACCAAGAAACCACTCCAAGGTTCACATCTCAGCAACACTGGCAGCCAGGAAAATTATACCTGTGAAGTGACTTAAGAGTATGTAACTAATTTTAAACCCTCTTCTCAAACCTTATTTGAAAAATTCAAGCAGGTCAGGAACTTCAGCAAACAGGTGAAATGCATTAATACAAAGCTGAAGGATCACTCCATGGGTTTGCCATGTAAAATTCACTGCTCAGCCTTGGCTGCAGAGAACACACTGTCCCCTCTTCTTTCTCCAGACAGAATTATACAAATATAAGATAGTTTCAGTCTACTTCACAGCATTTCAAAGAGCACAGCAGACTACTGTGATCTACTCTGTTCTCTTTTGGAGCAACATGGCTTAGTCAGGAGTTATTCCTGGAGTGATGCAAATTAAATTCCTATCAAAGTCTATAGGCATGATCTAGCTGCACACAGTTTAGAAGCATGGCAGATATACTTGCCATTTAAAAAACCCCCCACACTGTTGTTCTTTCTGACAAGACATGTGAGAAATATTTCAGTATCAGGAGAGAGGGAGGCAGAAAGAGAAAAATCCTTTGCTCCCAAAAGAATTTAAGCTTTTGTAAAAAACAATAATTTTATTCTTCATCAAGGCTACTTTGTCAGGTTTTCTTTCTGAGAACTGATGAAAGTGAGCCATACTTGTTGTATCTATCTTCTTGACCAGTCCCCTGCCTTTGGCATGGAAAGGCACTCCTGCAGTCTTCTTGAGCTGTTGTGCAGTTTCTGTTGCTAAAAGGAAAAATGGCTCTAGTTATTATAGATCCTGTGCTGAAAACATACAACACATTGCTTCTTACATAAAATGTTATTAACTAATACATAAAGAGATAGGAATAGCACCAAAGAAAGAATTATATTTTCATTAAAACCCAAGTCATTTATATTTAGTAAGCACAGTATTAGGAGAAAATGAAAAATCAATATGACTATGCAATGGACAAAGTGGCCTAAGCTAAAAGAAATTACCACAATAGGCAATTTATTCAATAGAAATTTAAATGATTTTTAAAAGTGATATGACACATTATGAAAAGTTACAAATTTTGTATTTAACCATACCAACTCAAGTTACATGCAAGAAAGCAGCAAGCTGCTGCAACAGAACAGCAGCTGCGGTAAACTATTTTAAGACCACTTAGTTCAACCAGCTACCAATACATACATGTACACATATGCTGCCCGTTGTTAAGAGAAAACGCTCTTGGTTTTTACACCCTATACAGCCATACTTTCACTGAGTGAAAGAAAGCATTAATTAGCAGCTCTTGCTCCCTGCTCCAAAAGCACATGGCAAAATAAAACTGTTCTCATTTTATTTCTGTTTCAGGAGCTTTAACCAAAGCTGTCCCTCAGAAGTCTTCCCAACTGACTGTTGCATATAGCCAGGAGAGGACCACTCTGTGCTTTAAACAGCGACAGCTCTTTGTATGCCTTGAAATCTGAACAGCATTTAAATCAAGATTAGCATTTTAATGCAATCCTGGCTGGAATGACTTGCATCTGCACTTCCACATATCAGTCCATCCTCATCCAGGAAAGCTCTTGTAACAGAAAATTATGTGTATCACCATTCTGGAGAATAAGACTGAATATAAATCTTCCTTTCACCATTTAATTTGTACACAATTTTAATACTACTTACACTTCTGCAAGAGTTCAGCTCTGAGAGTGGCACTTTTAGGTTTCCTTTTCAGCTGGAAATGTTTCACTGGGGGAGTAAGTGGCCCAGCTAGTGTTGTCAAGGCATTTTTGTTTAAGTATTGGCATTCCAACGGCAACATAGCTGAAGTTTCACATTCACTTACTGCATAAAGAGTTAACACAGTACACAGGGGTATTAGCACCTCTTTGACAGCTAATGACAAAACATTTCACAACCGGACTGCACAGGTGGTTTTAAATTTTAGATTACTTGTATAAATACCAAGAGTAATTTAGTTTCAATTATTACACAATATATAACCAGTTATTAGTATGTTTGTTTTTCCCATTAGCTTCATAAAAGCTTCCATTTTAATTATACCTAGTCAAATCATAGGTATTATAAATATGCTACTATCATCAAAAAAAGGATAAAAATTATTGAATTCTCAGATTCCTTAAAAATTACACATGAAAACCAAACTACTGAATGAAAACCCAAATCATAAGTGTGGACAGACAAATGATCATTTATTTATAGAAAGAAAATGAAGTGTTTCCACCTCCAAGTCATTTAATTATTGTTCTGCTGCAATCTCCAGCCAGAGATCATGTCTATCCATGGATGCCCGAGGGCTTTTTCTAGACAATGTACTAAAATAAATAGCAGTAGTTTTGCATCACCATTTACTGCTTGAAGCAGCACCTGTGCAAGTGCCTGACCCCTTATTTTCAGCTGCTGGGCAATCAGTAGCTACTTGGCCATCAGCAACACAGCTCTCCCTGAGCTCAGCCTCCCTCCAGCCCCCACCACCTGCTGCCCAGACACTTCCACTGCCCAGGACAGTGCTGGTGCCTCCACACAGGACAGAGACTTGCTGTCCTCTTGGGTACCACAAATGGAAGACAGAGCAACACAGAAAAAGCCTCTAGCGACTAAGCTGCAGCACAGCCTGTGATACCAATGAATCCACAGAAACTTTTGTGCTGCCCTTGACACCCCGGGCAATAATTGACATTAAACTCTGATGATATGTCAAAAGACAATTTAAGAAGCTGCAATTCCTCAAATACCACAGTTCCCAGTCCAGTAACATTCCAGGTCATGAACTGTGGTAGTTCAGAGACAAGACAGTGCTTGTTCTTGTACCTCTACTGTTAAGACAGCAAGGCTGCCTGTGAAATGACAGGTTATTCCTAAAAAAAGGCACCATATTCCTGCAATTTTCACCAACAGAAAAGGCTTACCTTTCTCTCTAAGCTCTCCTAAAATATCTTGAACATTGGGATTCTGTTCTTCAAGATCAAGGTTAAGGGAGCCAGTATCTGGAAAGGATTTTAAAATATCAGCTACCATTAAGACCCAGGGGTCTGAATCCAAGGTAGCGAGCTGGATAATTTCAGTCAGTGCCCCTTTCATCTAACAAAAAAAGAAAAAGAAAATCAACCAATTGGAAACAGTTTTAAACAGGTTATAGTTGGATTCATTTTAAAAAGACATAAACATGCAAATGTTTTACTACTGGGGGAGGGAAGAGGGGAAACTCCACACAGTTATACATTAACTCTAGAACCAAGCAAAGAATAAACCAAGAAAAGCTTTTTATACTTTCAGCCAATATAATCCAAGTTTGTTTTGAGCTTTTGACAGCTCAAAGCTTTGTTTAGCACTGGGCATTTTTACTAAAAGCAGCAGCCAAATTTTTACATTACTGACTCCTTCTGTTTTACACTGACACTCTGTGTGGACCCACACCTTCTATTCAGTGATAGGAATACACAAATAGAATACAAGTTATTTAGAACAGGCACCTGAATGAAGATGTGCCCCTTGCCAGCCTAGAGCATAATTATGCAGACAGATTATATCTGCATCATAACTCCCTTCAAAATATGACCTCAACTTAGGTCAAAATAACCTAATCAATACTCTACTGTTTGACAAAAATTATCTATTATGGCAATAAACACAGCCCTCCAACATGCCACAAGTAGCAAGATTTTCCATCTACCCAAAGTTTCTACAGTCAGAAAAAAAGTTATTTTTCTGTTTTGAAAAATGAAAAATAACACATGAAATAAATTTTAAGTTTCATTGTAACAGTATTTTTTTATTACTGACCAACATATACGTTGGCACTATGACATGAAAATCTAGGTGACTACAGTCACGGGTTTACTTCATTCTCAAGTAAATATGAGCCCCCAAAGACTGAACACTATTTTTTTTTCTATGTAAATTTTCAAGTAAGCATGACAGCATTAGCTTCAGAGAACTAAGATGGTTTGAGATATTCTGTGTGTCTAACAAGCCACAAAGCACAACAGTGAAATTACATAAAGTAGTTTACCATACTCAATCTGCATTGTATTAACACTGAAGAATGTACACGCAAGTATAAGGAAATACATGAGTTTTGATTTTTCACCACCCATTGTGGCACTTTTAGCTTAGAGTCATCATGTTTCTGAACACAGGAAGACAAGCAAGAGACTCATCTTCACCTTTATGCTGTACTTCTTTCCCTGTATTTAAACCACTCTTACATGAAAATGTTTAATAAGATAAGCTTACTCTAAGCATAAAACTCTACATACAAGAAATAAAAGTTAAATTTCTGCTTCCCATTCCTCTCCCATCCACTTTTAAAGCTCAGAGGCAAACAAACATTGACATTTCTCAAGTCCTTTCATCCACACAATGTTATTGCCCTCTCACTTTAGGTTTACAAGTCCACTGCAGAGGCAGTTTGTCCTTTACCCCCTGCGTGTTTGAGGGCTCACATATCATGTGCTTGTGAAACAAACTGCATCAGTCCCTCTGACCCAAAATGAGCATCTCTGCAGCTTTGAGCTCAACCAGCTGCTTGGAGGGACTGACTGCAGTCACACAAACACCAGAACCACAAAGAGGGGAGCAGGAAGAAGACACTACATGGGCCAGTTCCCATCTTCAGCAGCGCCATTGATTTGCTTTGGATTAAGCTGAGCACACAGCCAGGACCACACACACGTTGTTTAATGTGCTGTCAAATTTAACCAACACTTATCCAGTGGGAAGAATCAGTTTCTGAGGTTCTAGTCTTTGTTGTTCCCCATTGCTCATTTCTTCCTCAGTAAACATAACCCCACCAGAACCTCCACACACTTGTCCATCTCTCTGTTCTAACCCTAAACTCCTTAACAGAAGTCACTTTTACAGTGGATGAGGATGACTGTGAACACTATCAAAGCAAAGCCTTTTGTTCTCTTACCTATCCTAAAGGAATCAAAGTACTGATTTACACAAAACATCTGGAAACCTAAAGCATCCAAGAAGAGCTGATGAAATCAGAGCTTTTACAAGCTTTTCTGTGGACACCAGCAACACAGGTAATTGTACAGAATGTCATCTCCTTCATCAAAGCAAAGTCAGGCAATAGCTAGAGGAAAAATGTCTCTTGCATCTTCACAATTTACCTTTCATATCTACTTCACAAAACTCCAATTTGTACCACAAATTCACAGAGCTACATGCCTACACTATGAAAGTTCCTGTAGAGCTCTGGTCTGGGCACGTTGCATCCTCTCTGCTCTCAGGGCTAAAGTTCAGGCAGCCTATTCATGCCAAAACCCATGGCTTTACAAGCTTTTGGTTCCTTCAAGAAAGGAGCCCAGGAACAATTTGTTTGCCTAGCACTGGGCAAATAACATTATCACAAGGCCTCATGACAGAAAGAACGTGGTGGGAGAACAGTCACTATCACACACAGGGAAGCAAAGCACACTAACAAGTACCGGGAGCTAAGCAGAGACTTTGCCTGAATACTGCTTTGCATTTAACAAGCCTGGATTCAAGTTTTGACTCAGGTTTGTCTTTAAATGGCAATTTAAATACATGTTCCCACTTCGCTGGCAGCTGAAAAGAAACATTTCATTTATGGTTTGAGAATGCATGAAGTGCAACTCAGCAGGGAATCCTACATGCAGTTTGCCTGTTACTCTACAGGGCACAGTAATCACAAATTCTTAATTTTGTGTGATTACAACACTGGGTCCGTAAGACTCCCATCAGCTCCAACTAGCACCTTGTTCAGCATGAATGTCAAGATCTGATGTAACATGTTCCAGTGTCTCTCTCATTTAAAACTTAAGGATCTTAAGTATTTTTCTCAGCCTGCTAGCACACAAGAAAAAGCATAGGCCACGACTAGAAGCATCTAGTGAGTAGTGATCAGGCAGGATGGGAAGTGTCTGGGAACAGAGACAAAGGCAGATTAATAATGGCTGTGCAGGAAGGACAAACAGGACTGTGGGAAGGTATAAAAAAGGAAATGTTACTAGTAACATGTAACATGACACCTCCAAGATGACTAATTGCAAAGAATTCACATTTATTTACTTTATATTCTGCCTAAACTAATGTGTATGACAATACTTTTGGACAACTGCATCAACAGTTGGCTAATAAACCAAAAGAAGCTTTAATCCTTCTGAGGCTATAGAAAAGATAGTATTTTAATAGGTAGCTGCATTATCATTTTTAGAGCATTTTCATTTAACTAAAAGCATTGGATTGAAAACACAGTATTTATATTTACACAACAGAAACCCAGGATGGGTCAATACCACTACTGTATGTGATTTGCATTTTAATCATGAAAAAGACCTGAAGTGGCCAAGAGAAATACTGGATTAAAATCTACCATTTTACATCACATAATAATTATGAACTCTCAGTGCAGGCCAGAGAGGTGCACAGCAGCCTGTGTGTTCTCAATACAGAGGGAAATTCAAGTGTCATGTCTCCTCTGACTCCTTTGCACCCATTCTCCACAATTCCCACTTCCCTGCATAGATGGCTCCTGGTGCACATAAGCCAGTACAAAGAAACAGTTTTGATTTCGACTGTAATGAACAGGCAGGTCCCTGCTGAGATGGGGATCTTCCTCTCAAGATAATTCAGAGAGCACACAAGTACAGTCCTTGTTCCAGACTTGGTTGTAACATCACAGTCTAACCCTGAACAAATAAATTCAACACTGGCATAAAAAGAAAGCTTGCAGTTGCCATTGTGAATCAGGTTAACAAGAATATAATATGCAAAATAAACAGAAGTAACAGTTCTGCCTAATTCACAACTGAAACTCTGGTCAGCACTGCATTGAGCTTTAGGCATCATTTCAAACAAGTGCAATTATCTAGGAAAAAAATAGCAGATGAAAAGCCATAAGATTCAAGAGTTTGCAAGTTCTGCCCAGAAATTACAGTGGGAAAGGAATTTTTGATAACTGCCTACAAAACAAAACTTAAAATGAAAACAACAGCCAATTATTCTTATTAGTCAGCAGGAACAAACATGCAGTAATGAGGTTCACAGCATGACAAAAACTTAGGTTTATTACCTGTCTCATGAGTATTATGAGGATTAAGTCACTTACATCTATATAGTATTTGGAGTGTTGAATGAAAACATTGTGAAAATTGAAAAATATTACATATGAGGATAAAACCATTTAAGTGAAGGACTGAGCTTTCAAGAGAGCTCACTGAAGATTCACTTGTCTAGACTGAAGCTTTCACAGAGATTTAGAAAGGACCAGGAGCAATTAAATCCCTTCTAAACCAAATACCACCAGTTTCCTTGATTCCCACATTGCCTTTTACTCAAATGTCTGCTCCCAAATGGCTTCTGTGTTATTCTAAGCTTTTGTGAAAATGCTACTATTCAGAAAAACAGGAAAAAAATATTTTGAAGAAAAAATAACTCAGCTGAATCTGTTATCTGGAGAGGGGAATATCTTTTAACATGTAACATATCCTGTAGCTGCTGTTGAGATTCCCAAAGCTTTACAAAGCTGATGCAATTCATTTTCCAATACAATTAAGCTTCCAAATGCCAGCTCGGTGCTTCTGGCGCATGATCGATACAGACTGGCACATGGCATGGCAAGGATGTATGACTTTACAAAGAGAGTAATTAAGTACTCTCATAATTAAGTTTATTCATTTTCAGACATGGGGGTGATTTCCAAGTGATAAATTAGCTACAGCTACCCTGTCTGGGTAGGAAGGCACTGCTTCCAGCACTCCCCAACACACAAGCAAAGGCTGCTGCAGAGATGTGCAAAGCACAGCCATTCTGGACACAGACACATTTATCTGTTTTCTACATACTGTGTGCAGGGTACTCCATGCCAATTAAAACATCGAAATTCTTGATAGTAAGTTAGGTGACAAATCTGCACAAAGAAAAGTATCTTAGCAAACTAACCACAAATGATGAGCATCTGATAAGACAACAGTCTTTTCTGTCAGCAGTTTGGTTACATCAGCTATTTTTACCATGTATAGAAGGAAGCCTGTAATAATAGCAGGCCTACCAGCAATGTTAAGGGTTTTGGCCTCAGGAATTTTTCTATTTTTAACTTTTAAGGCCCTTCTCCCAGTTTGAGGAAAAAAAAAAAAAGTCACATGTTCTTGAAGTAATTAAAGATGTTAAGGGTAGATCAAGCAACATCAGTTTACAATGAAAGATTAAACTTTGATTGAATCCATGAACTCTACCAAACTGAAAAATCCCACAATATTTTGTTACAGCAGTAACAAGAGCTTTACACTTGGAACACAACTGATCATTTTAAGTAGACAGAGAAAGGCACAGTGACTGTCTGACTTGCTTTTCTCTACCTACACTTCATCTCCACAGCTAACATAAGCAGAGATCCAGGAAGGCTGCTGGCTGCCATCCTCCTCAGGTATGGTTTAATACGTTCACCCAGTGAACACTCTTGAAGCATTCAACAAATTATTTCAGTTTGCTTGAATGCTGCTCCCTCAAAGAGTTGCCATGAGTGCTATTCATGAAGGTCCCTAAGCTTTTTGAAGATCTTTTCAATCTAAAAACACCACTGATTTGTCTAAACACTACAATAATAATTTCTTCCAGGCTACTTGGATTTTCACACTAAGTTCACAAGAATTTTGCAAACTCACAAGTTCACATGAGCTCCCATCCCCCTTTCTGGCCTTGATTATTTCGTTTGTCCAGAACACCACCCCATTTATCACACACAAGGATGACAGCTTGTTCACTGGACAGGCACTAAACATGAACATCATTTTTAAAAAGTAGCATAAACATGCTGAACAAGATTTTTATTTTTTTTAAGTGACACCAGGCTAACAGTGAAGAATCATACAGATGCACATGGCAAGACAAACACTGACATACACTAAATTATTGCTTAAAGGTGATGCTTGCCCATCTTCAGTCTAGAAGTGCACAAAAGCTGAGCAGACAATTCAAGTTATATACCACACCCTGCCTGGTATATATGTATATATATTTTAAGTTTAAGAAGCAGCTGTGTCTTAGCCAAGAAAGAGACCGGTGAAAGCACAGCTGAGGATACTCTTTCCTACACAAGGAAAGTGAAAACTAACCACACACCACTTCCATGATTGTTACCAGGAAATACTACTTTACATGATGGAAGGAGGAGAGGAATTCCACCAATCTGGCTGAAGAAACTTAAGATTTCCAGACATTCTCCAGCTATTGCCCCAAATATCAATAGCTGCCTACTGGAAAGAATAAGCCAAGTGCAGATGAGGTGTGGTCCAGGGCCAAGTGGAAAAGCCTGCAGAGAGCTCAGATTCCAGCCAGCCAGTTTATTAGCTGGGGTAGGACGGCAGAGGAAAGCACCAGCTGTTCCCAGAAAGGTAAAGAGAAGCAAACAAAACCCATGGCAATTTTCCCCAATCAAGACCTGACTGCAGGAGGGTGGGGAAAAGCACTGCCCAGTGCAGACCCCAGATCTTCCACTCCCAAAGTTTCAGCACTTGCTGCTGTCCTTCCTAAAGCCGAGATGCTCGCCTTGTGACACCTACACAGCTGCCAGCACTAAGGAAGGAGTGGAGGAAGCTGAACACACACACGACTGCTCCTAAACGATCCTGCCTCTATCCTAGCCGTCGCACAAACCACTGCCTCAGAAAAGCCCTCTTCCCAAAAAGGCACCCAAAACACAGCCCTACAAAGAGTCCCTGCGGGCCACACAACGGGTTTCATGTCCAAACTGCTTTCAAAAGGCTAGTGCCAACCAGGGAATCCCCGAAGAGCAGGAAGAGGAGGAGCAGCAGCAAAGCTCCCACTCCACTCACTCCCTAAGCACAGGGAATCTCGGCGCTTTTTCTCACACCGAGGATCGAGTCGGGAAGACCTTCTTCACTTATTCCTGCCCGTTCGAGGGAGGCTGCGAGGGAGAGGCGGGGACGGCCGTGGGGACCAGCCCCACCACACGCCGCTGCCCTGAGGGGCTGCGGCCGCTCGGCTTCGCCCCGCGGGCAGCCCGGGGTCCCCCCTCCCCGCAGCCTCCGTGTGGAAAAAAAAAAAGGGCGGGCGGGGGAGGTGGTGCTGGCACTGCCCCCCCCTTTTCCCCTCACGCCGTCTCCGACCTCTCCCCCTCACACACACACACGCGCGCCCCGTTTCGCTGCAACTCCCACCCGGCTCTCACCTCATCCACCGCCCGGCGGGGCAGGTGCAGCATCCCCAGGAGTAGCTTAAGCTTGACGGCCGAGGAGAGGCCGTGGAAACAGAGGCGGATGTTGTCGATGACCGAGGCCGTGAGCAGCGAGGCGATGCTCGGCGGCGCCCACAGCTCGTCCGTGGAGCCCAGTTTGTTGTGCAGCCACAGGCCGGTGTCGCTCTCCCGCATCGACGCCATCTTGGGAGCGGGGCGAAAAAAGAGGGGATTCTCGACGGGCATTTTATGAAGGCACCTAAAGGGAGGAAGGGAGGGGGTGAGGACCCCTGCGGGTCGCCGTCTTGTTCGTAAGCCAAAATGGCGGCGCCCAATCAGGTTGCGCTTGCGAAGGCCGAGGCTCTGCCGTAACCTAAAATGGCGGCGCCCAGGAGGCGAAATGCATTAAGGCGCTTTCCATCTCTCGGCCAAATGCAAAATGGCGCCCGCCACAGCTTTTCATCCGTATTGCAAGATGGCGCCGCCTCACTGTAGAGAAGCTCCTCTGTCAGCCCCAAGTCATTGTCCCTCACAGTCCGCCCTGACTCCTCCTGGGCAGAAATGGGAGGAGAACAGCGAGCGAGGCGCCGAGCCGAGGCAGGGGGGCTCGGCGGGGCTGGGAGGCAGGGCTTCCTGCCCGAGGTGGGTTGGCCCCCGCGTCTCCCGGCGCAGCGCTTCCCGGAGCACCACGTCTCCGTCCCTCACAGTCCCCCAGCCCCCAGGGCGGGCCCTCCGCGCCTCTCCCGCCCTGTCCGCCGCCGCCTCGTGCTCCCACCCAGCGCCGCTCCCTGGCGCTAATGCCTCCTTAAAATGCTTTAAGCCAGGGCCGCGGCTCCCTCGAGAGCTGCCAGCCCTGCCCGCCCAGAGCAGCTCGGGCGAGGCGGAGAGCGCCGGCCGAGGTGCTGCCTCTGACGGGCCGATGATCTCCTCCACGATTTCCCCCGGAGTTTGGCGTGCTGGGCGCTTCAGCCGTGTAGGGGATTACCTCGGTGGCCGTAGCACAGGGGGTAGGCACACAGAAACCCGCAGCGCATACATTCGTGTTCCCTAGCGATTCGGCTCATTAAAGTATGAAAACTTAATCAGTTGCCTAAATCCTGTAAGATTCAGGGGCTTTCAAGTGCAGCATAAACGGTTCATTTTAGCGTGTTGAAGTTTGATTTCTGGTTGAAATTGAAATACAGGAGTTACAGGAGTGCAGAGTAAATTCTGCTGATCTCTTTCTCCTAAGTTTTTGAATGAAAACGGTTTCTCTACAGCGTTATGCTGTTGTTTACAACCTGATTTGTCTGGGAGAGCAGAGCAGTTGTTGCAGAGGTGCTTTGTATTTCCTCAATAAAGAATCACAGAATTCTTCAGTCTGGAAAAGATCTCGAAGATCGGGTCCAAACGTCAACTCAGCACTGTCTAGGCCACCGCTAAACCATGTCACCAAATGCCACATCTCCACGTCTTTTAAACACTTTCACTCGATTCCACCACTTCCCTGGGCAGCCTATTCCAATGCTTAACTACCCTTTCAGTGAAAATGTTTTTCTTAATATCAAATCCAAACATGGCATCACAGAGTCTTTTATTTTGTTCGTGTTACTGATATCCAAAATGCAGAGTGTCTGCAGCTCTTGGGTGCTATGACTTCTGTCAGTGTGCAAGTACTTTGAGGCAGAGTTTCTGTGTGTATAAATTATGTATTAGTACATTGTGATTTTTTTCCCATCATTCATTTTGTTGCTACCATCAAACAATGTATATTCAAATCAGATTTAAGACAGACCTTTTGTATGCAGTGAGCTGATGTTTTAGAACAGCAGAATCAAAGCTGAGGCAGTTTGTGTAGCACATAAATATCCAGAATTTCTGTTGACCTCTGTCTTGGTATGTGAGTTCAGTGTGTAGCTGGAGGGGAATTACTTATCCAAGAGTAACTATTTATCTGTTAGTTTGTACAGAAAAAAAAATAGTGTAACTAAGACACTGAGGTAAATTATTAAATTTGAAACAGAATAGAAAATTAAAGCAAAAGGTTAAAAATAGCTGCAAAGGAATTGTATTAGTCTAGTCATATAATCAACATGTAATTATCGCTAGTAACTATCACTAATCTTTGTCCTCCATTAATTATATCCAGCTGTTAAAGGTACGCACCATTATTGGTGAGTCTTTGGTACATGCTTATCTATCAGGTAAAATCCATGAGATAGTGTAAAAAAATCTAATTGAGCAAGGAAAACTAGTGATGTTTTCACCTTCTAATCGTGCAGAAAAGTAACCAACTCCTGTAAAAGTTGTGTTGGGGGAAGTAAATCAGAAAACGTTTGCACCGCTGGTTTTCTTCAAGCAGTAACTGTAACAGTTAACCTGGTTCTGAGAGATGGCACGAACTCCACCAGTTCAGGTGGCTGGACTGGCCGTCATTTGAAAGGCTAGCTCTGTTTCAGTAAAGTTATTGTGGGATTTGGTGCTGGCTTTCTCAGGAAAGCCGAACTGCAGGTTGATGGAAGCTAAGGAAGGGTTATTACACACACTGTTCCTGTGCTTTCCTCGGGGCATCTGTTTTTGGACACTGTCAGTGTTAAAGCACTGAGCTGCATGGCCATCTAGTCTGAGCTGCTGTGATCACTTCTGGGCTTTTATCTGAAGTGTGACTTGAGAAGGGAGCCTATTCTGTGATATGTATCTGGAACGCAATGATTTGCATAGTCAGTTTGGCTCCAGCCCTATCACCTGCAAATTTGTCCCTCTCTGGCTCTTAACTGAAGAGGCATCAGACACTCTGGAGATTAAGACAAAATAACAGCCAGCTGTAAGAGCTTTTGTCCTGCCAGCTACTCGTACCTTAAATTTCTGTTGTAATGAAGTGCTTTCTTCATTATTTTTAAGCTAAATTTTGTTTAGCTTGAGTAGTGATTTTCAGAGTGATATGACAAATATAAAAAGGCTCATTCCTCAGGGATTTCTGGAGCTGGAAAGGGTGTACTTGATTTCTCTGGAATGCTTTATATCCCTCAAGATACTGCATTGCACAGATAACTGTCTGCAGATGTTTTCTCCTCTAAGTTGCAGGGCCCTCTTTCAAAGGTGGTGATGTTGAATATGAAATTGTTGAGAAGAGTTGGAGCTACAAAATTAACCAGGGAGAGACACCCTGGACTTACTCACCCAGTCATGACAGTATTCATGTAAGTAAGAGCCAGACATAGGCAAGGGTTCATTTCTTTGAATCTGCTTTATAATTGTTTTAAGAGAGGTGCAACTTTGTCTCACACCAAAACCAGTGCTCCATGAATTTGCCAACCTGCAGTTTTAGCTTCTTACCTGTTGAAATATTATCTATCTGTCTATCTATCTATCTATCTATCTATCTATCTATCTATCTATCTATCTATCTATCTATTCCTGCACTACCCATAGCAGAGTGCTGTGTTATCTGTCAGGTTCAGGGTAATTGTACCCAGCAGGATGTTCCAGCCATAGAGCCTGGAGTTACCCTGGTTCTAGGGAAAGCAGCACAGCATCTGGTACACTCGTAGGCAGAGGTTTCAGTTTGGTGCTGGCATTGATCTATGAGTGAACAAGAATCTGCTTTACGGATTTTAAGGAAGTGCTGAGGCATGTGCATTGAACACAGTGTTGGCATGAGCAGTGGCACTAAGTTCCCTCTGGCACCTCATCCTGCAATGGCAAGTATGGCAGTGTCTGAGCCAACAAGGCTTTAGGCTGTGATTCATGCCATGCTGACAGGGGCCAGCCTAGGAAGGCAGACAAAACAGTAGATTGTGTATTATCATATAATTTATACTCCTGCTTCCCCAACATTGCCATCAGGACTGAATAACAGCTTTTCTGTGAACTTTTATGTTTGTATCTTGAGTTCTAAATACCAAATCTTTTCAATATGCTTTTAAAGAGCAGCTTCCTAGGTTTTCAAAGCAGAAAAGATAAATTTTAACCTTTGATATCAGGCTGGCATATAAGTTTACTGTGGGGTTAAGGGTTTAGAGCTGTCAGGGGCACTAATGGAGTAACTGGTAGTAGTACAAGTCTAATATCCTTTATGGTAACTGACAACAGAGGTTTGTCTGGGTCTAAGGTACACATTAAATGTTATTAAGCAGTAGTTGATTTTATAAAATAGTATTTAATGTCAGTTTGAAGACCTGTAAATACATTGTACATAGTAATTCAGTTTGTAAAATGCTGCTTATTATGGGTTAATGCAATTGTGTGGGTGCATCATTTTGTGTGGGAGTTTTATTTGACCCATTTTAAGACTGCTGTAGCAGTGTGGTCTGAAAGGACACACTGGCTGAGAATTTACTCAAATAAAGCCAGATTATCTGATTTCCTCAAGTCTAAGGCAAAGCTTCCTTATGGGAACCTCCTGTGTCCGCTGTGACATAGCCAGCTCCCTTCCCTGGCAGGCAAAGCCCCTGGCAGAAATAAAGATAAATAAAGATAAAAGCTATGAAAAATGTCCTGGTACATCTTGTCCCGTGAATTGGCATGGCATGATGGGCAGTAATTGTTTCAATGGTGCTCCATCCAGCTGCCTGTGTCCAGGATTATGCTTGCATTGCTGTCATACCCTCTTGCAACTTCAGCCACATGATTGTGATTATTTTCCCTCTCAAATAAATTTCAAAATGATGTAGTGACTTAAGACCTACAATGAAAAAGGCCCATGAAGAGGGAGAAGTTGAACTCAGGACAGTAATTTCCCTTCTATCTTGCTCTAGAGCAGTTTAACTTGATACACTCCCACTTTGGACTCTGATATGTGGCTAATGGGGCCTGAACACTGAAGGTCACCAGTGATGAAACAATTTCGTTGAGGTCTCTGTAAAGCAGCACACTTACCTGAGATGTTCCATCCTTGAGGAAACGTCCATCTGTTTGGAAGCAGATCTGTTTGGTTGCCTTTGCCACCTCTTCCATTGTCTTTCTTTTATTCTTGATTTCAGTAAGATTTTTAATGTATTAATGTAACAAAAGGAAGAATTAAAATTGTTGTTTAAAACATGAAACTATGGATGCAGAGTTCAACTGACTTCTCAATTTCTTCTAAGAACACCATCACTATGAGCAGTCCAAATATCATCAATCAGACCTAACAATGTGCAAAATTAAAGACCATTAGAGATTTTGAAAAACCCCTAGGACCTAAAACACAAAGTGTTGCACACAAATAAATTCGTTGTTTTAAAGTCGTATATTTGCCCATGCACTGTCTTTCAAATTGTCTCTACTTATGATGATATGGCCAAATGGTAGAAAGGCCCTGCATTGGATCATCTGTTACTTGACATCTCATGGCATACAGTGTATAAAACATCCTATTGTTATTTTGCTGGAGGCATAATGCTTTCAGCAGCTGTCACAATGAAATTGTGCTGTGAAATGAGAGGTATTAAAGGTTGTGACATCAGGGCATGTTGAGACAATGTTGTCATCTTCCACAAGGAAATCATGAAGTTTTCAAGGAAGAATGCTTCCCTCTTCATTACCCCCTGGCACTTTGTTTGCCAACACCCATAAGTTTCTTTCCTTTATTCTCTCCCTCTTTATTATGTTGCAGAAACTATTCTTTATCTTATTTCAATTTTTATCCCTCTCCATGCATGTAGAATTCAGGAATGTAGGACTGGATGAGATGTCCTACATGAACACTTGCTGTCACGTGCAACATTATTACATCAGTCTTTTCATAAGCTATTAAACTCCTTGTTGCAACTGACTTGACTGTTTTATCCTGCTGCTGAAGGCAGAAGAGTATTCCAGAAACTCATTGCTCTGGGAAGGATTGCTGTCTTCTAATTTCTCAACTAGACTACACCCATTTTTATGAACAGCTTCTTCTCTTCTTTCTTTGCAAACCAATGAACTTTGAATTAGCGTAGAATTTTTCAGCCTCTGTAACAATTTTTTTGTTCTTCATTTCTCTGCTTTAATGACTGTAGGGTAACACTTTCCTTGCCACACCTCTCAATGGAGTCCAGGGTGCAGTTTGCATTATTTGCAGTGAGAATGCACTTTTGGCCTGAATGGGCTTGTGCTCTGCCTGGCATGAGTGTGATTCCTTGGTCCTTCTCCTGGGCTCATGCTCAGCCAGTTTCCCACCTGTCCTCATGCCTGGGTTTTTCCATCAAACCTGAGGTGTCTCTTGGCCTAGTCCTCAAATTTATCAAGATCTCTCTGGATTGAGTTCTGCCAGTCCTCATGTCAGCACTCCTTAATTTGGCATTCATAAATTTGCTGGGGGTGCATTCTGTGTCATCATCTGACATACACTGTGTTCTTCACTGGCTGTATGTCAGCCATTCCTTGGGCCTGGCCATCCAGCCAGTTTTCAAACCATTTGAGACTGGCTGCCCAGCCCTTGCTTTCTCAAAAAAGATCATTTTTTGTGTGTCATTGTATAAAGTAGAAGATAAATGGTTTGGTTTTGGTGGTGGCTTTTTTTTTGTTTTGTTGTTTGTTTGTGTTTTTAATAGGTTTTTTTGGTTTGAGTTTTTGGGGGGTTGGGTTTTTTGGGGGTTTTTTTGGTCATAGATCCCACACTGAACACTTGAAGAGAGTTTAAAAGCCCAGGGGGCACAGAAGGGATACACTGAAATATCTGGATTGGAGTTACAGTATCTAAGTCTTAACTACACAGCACTGTGTTACATGTGCCCTTTTCCACTCTTCCAGATACTCCATGTGTGATACAGCTGGATGTTCCAGGTGTGATTTGGGAGATGTAGCTGGGCCTGAAACTCTTTGAGTCAGTGGAGAACTTGGATTTCACAGCCCATCTCTGCCTCCTCTGAATCGTGGTCAACAGTGATAGCAGCACAAGATAGAAGTACTCAAATTTAGAAGTTGATAACTCTGACTGACAAAATTTCCTGCTTTTAGTAGTAGCTCCTGACCCAGTGAGCTTTCCAGAGTTACTGCTGATGTATTTCTTACTCTTATAATTAACAGAGAGATTCCTTAAGGCAGTATTTGCTTGAGTTCCAAGAATAAAGTCAAAGAATTCTCTCACACACATGCACACATACACGCAAAATTTGATGAAAATCATTAATCAAAAAATTAGAAAAAATTCACCCATCTCTCCAGATTGTCTGAATAAACAATAAATACCAGTTAGTGCCTGACAGTAAAGATCTCTGGTGTTAGTTCAGATTCTGCTGTGAGAAGTGGAGTCTTTTTTGAAAAAGACAGATTACAGTAGCAAAAAAAAAAAAAAAAAAAAAAAAAAAAAAAAAAAAAAAAAGCAAAGCAGACACCTCCAAATATCATAATACCATGACAAGATAAACACGTCTGAGGAATCTGGCTGAAATCAAAACATCTCTTATAGTTTAAGGGATGCTATGAACTTCAACTACTGTCCCTTAAAGATAATACAAAGTGAAGGCCTTTCAAGGATTTTTATGCCAGTGAATTCTCTCCACCTATATTTGTTTTTGAAAAAACACTTAAAAATGTTTTTTTTTCGCTCTTCTCATTGCTATGAGGAAAATCCAAATAAGCAGGGGAAGATTACTAGCTGACTCCACAACTTTGGAGCTATGTAGAGAACAATATAAATTATTATAAATCTTTTCTCACTTGTAAGTTATCTTAAGCTTTATTGGTTTTATTGTACAAGTGTTTCTTGCAAATGCTTTACTTTTAAAGTAATATTTCTGTAATCTGTAAAAAAGGCTAGGCTTGTAGCAAAACATAATTATATTTTATCAGATATAATTGGAAAAATAAACAATCTTTCAGGCTTACAGTCCTGGTCTGATTTCATCTAATAAAATATATCGCCTCTCCTTCCAAATTCTCTTTTTCAGCACAGATTTTCTCAGCATGGCTGGATTTCCTCCAGAACTGTAACAATAGATTACAAAGTTGCAGCTTTTGCAGGCTGACTTAGAATATTTGTATGTGATTGTTCATTAATTATTGAGACATTTCTACTCTCAGAACAAATTGATATTGCATATCCATTATAGAACCAGTAAATTAACTCATATTAGTATGATGTGCTGAGAATTTTCTTGCTTTTTTAAAAAAAGTTATTATTTTGATTTCAGCAAGGCTTTTGTTGTATTCTAGTAACTGAGGTGATATCCTTATGAACACATTCACAGGGAGCTTCAGATGGCATAAATTTGGTTTACATGTACTGTTGGTATCCGTTGGTGTGGTTCTGCTTGCCAGTGGATTGTACTGACTCAATTCCAGCTAAAACGAATTCTCACTATTTTACAAGATTTGTACATGTGTTACCCTGTTTAACAACGAGGCAGCAAAGGACTGGCATAGATGAAATTCTATGCTTAGGGCCAGGTAAGAAAACTAGATGAAGCAGGTCTTTAATTAATTTCTCCAGCATCTCATTGGTGGTTTTTACTGGATGTTTTTTCCCCTTGAAGATTCACAGAATGATAAAATGGTTTGGGTTGGAAGGGACATTCCAGATCATCTTGTTCCAACCCACTGCCATGGGCAGTCTTCCACTAGAGCAGGGTGATCAGAGCCCCATCCAGCCTGGCCTTGAACACTGCCAGGGGCAGGACATCATCCCCAAATTCCCTGGAAAACCTGTCCCAGTGCCTCATCACCCTCTGGAATTTAACTCTTCTGAAAGAGAGATAAACTGGGTAAACCGAGCAGGGGAAAGCTGGAGATAAAAACAATGTTGCGCTCTTCCCAATTTACAGTATTGTTAATGAGGAAGATGTTTAAATCCAGCTTAGTCCGTTAATCCATTTTTTAGTGTTGGGTGATGTGAAGTAGCTTCCAGGAAAATGTTCTGGCAGCTCTTAACGCCCTTTTCAAAGGCAACATCATGGACTTGACTTTTCAAACTGATGGAGGGGAGTGAGAAGAGCAAAAGAGGAAAGAGAAAAATGAGAAAATTTAAAATCCTTAGTAATTTTTTAAAAATCAGTAAATGCTTTGGAAAAACTAATTATATAAATTTTTCATATTATTTCTTAAAGTGTCTTCAAATCCTACTTAGGAGACCATCATTAGGAGGTCAGGCATAGTAGGGAGACACTAAACAGCAATCTGATTGTCAGATACAACAGACTCACTGGCACTGAGCTGTGTCATAGGGTGACAAAAATAATATGAAAGCTTTTAAGACTGAAAAGTCAAGCATTCTGCAGCTAAAGATTGCCAGGATTTGTGTTGTTTTCAGAACTTTGATTTGCCTTCTGTTGTATTTGATTGCAAGGCAGTCATTAATGACAGGAGCTCATTAGTGGCCAGAGAGGACAGTAGTCACTTAAGGAGCCACTCTTCAATATTTTGTTCTCTTTTCGGTGCTTGATATGGGACTCCATGCTTTACTGCTTACTGTTCAAATTCTGCTGTGAAGGCAGAGTTACCAGTTTTGTTATGTATTTTTCAGTTATAGACAACAGGGTAGGAGCTGAGAGCTTCACAAATGGCATTCAGTGTATTTTGATAACATCCTCATAAATTAAGGAGAAAATAGCATTACAGCTAATTACATTACATTGCAGCTACATTTTTAGCCATAAAAGCATAAGATTAGAATTTAGACTTTCAGCAAAACCCTGTACCCAGTTCATGGCCAGCCATGAAAAATGGGTTTTTAAGTGGCTAATTTAGTAGTCTGTGAGAAGGACAAAAATAGAACCCAGTCCTTCTGAGCTGCATACAAATGTCTTAACCTGGAACCATTTTTTTTTCCTCCTGCAGATATTGTGTTCACTGTCTGCAACAAACGAGCCAGGATTCTCTGGACAAGATCTGATTCATCACACAATCCTGACTCATCTCCATACCATGGTCCATCCTGTTCACTGAGTTGCTATATTCAGCTCTGTGCCAACAAGCTGGATATGCTTCCCTTAAAATGATGGAAAAGTGGTAGAAGGAGAAAAAAAAAAAGAAAAAAAAAGAAAAAAAAAAAAAAGAAAAGACCATTTCTTGAAATTTTTCTAGCAGGCCCAGTGGTCCTGGTATTCCTCTGCCTCTCTACCCTGATATGGCTTCAGTATGTGTCCGTGCTGGCATTGAGCATGTAGGTTAAATGTATAAAACCTCCTTTATTTGAAAGATGGGTGAAAAATGTCTCATGAGGTGTGTGAAAGACAAGTGCTGAGATGGAGAGGAGGAGTTCTGGTTGCCAAGAGGCTTAGGGGAAATTTGCTGGTAGGAAAAAGAGGCCTCATTTAGCTCTGGAAGGATGTGTCTTGCTGTTTCCCACCACTGGCCCAGATGGTTAATGTGATCCTGACCTGTGAAAAATAACAGGATGCCCCTCACCCTGAGAGATTAAGCACTGTAATTCATTGCACCGCTTCCCTCCTTGAAAAGAGCAAGGTAAAATCTGTTCCTCTCATCCTTTTCCTGATGGGTGAGGGAGCTAAACCCCTTGAAGAAGTGATAACACATAGGGGAGGGATTGTTTTGCCTCAAAATTCCTACCAACAGGCTTCTTGTTCTTCAGGTTCTTGATCTCTATATGACAGTGTCTGGAAGCTGTTGAGTGCTTTTGCTGGGACTGTCAGTGAGTGATGAGTGCATAAACAAGGTAATTCCTAGTGGTTTTCTCATGCCTGTAGTCCTCCGGATACTCCTCCAAATGGCAGGAGAGCCTAGAACTCCTCAAGATGAGCCTGGAACTCCTCAAGGTGCAGCAGAACAGTGGGGTATGTGCCGCAGACAGTGTTGGGTGGCACCATTAGTGTACTACAGTTCTGCAGGTCTCTCCTGAGATAGGGACATCTTGCATGAGCACCCATGTGTGAAGTGTAACAACGGCCTGAGGTGGCAGCAGGGCCAGGTTTGGGTCTGCTGCACAGCTCTGCTTTGCTCTGCTCTGCCTGAGTGGCTGCAGCTGCTCCAGGTGGACATTACAGGCCCACCAACACAGCTTTGGTAGTGATTAGAGAATTCCTCTTCTGCAGTACAGGCAGACAGGATCCACCTTTACGTTATCCTTATGTCAGGAGTAGAGGTTGAGAGCTCAGAGCCAGCAGTGAGAATGAAGAAGTCAAGTGTTTGATGGATCTTTGTGCATGAGGATGCAGCATGCTCACTGAATCTATGCGTGCAGTAAATGTAAATAAAGAGCCTCTGGCTCACAGGAGCAGAAAGTAATAGAACATTCCTGGACTTAAAACTCACAAGCCCCCATAAGTTTGTACAGAACATTTTTAAACTGAGGCTTTCACTTGAATTTGTACAATGATTCATAGGAGCAGTGAGAAGCACATCCCTGATACAGAGGTTCCCTGCTAAAGTTTGAGGTTCTGCATCAAACTAGGAGGTGCACAAGCATTTTAACAGAGAAGCCTTGCATTCCTTTTATTACGATGGCCATTCTTCAATCTTTTATTCTCATAAACAGCTGAACCATTCTTTTAAATAAACAAGCAAGCAAAATACCCTTCAGGTCCTCAACAGTCAGCCAGCACAGAAAATCTCATTCAAACAGTTAAAGCTGAATTTGTAAAGTACTGATGACAAACGTAGTAATGAAAGTGTCAGAAGTCATGACATGCAGTCACTTACTTTTACAAGCTACTAATTCATGAGGTCTTGTACCTTCTATTTCTTGCAGCTGTGTTCCTCAAATCAGTTTAGTGATGCAAACGGTTAGTTTTAGGTGAGAGAAGTCAAGCCTTTATGTTTTAAATTAGATAAAATATTAATTATTGCTTGATAATTATTATTTAGTTCAAGCAAGACTGAAAAAATGTGAAATAGGTGAGCTAAGCTTATAGCAACAGTTTAGAACATGAAGGGATGCATCTTGCAGCATCTGGGCTTTCAGGCTGTTTCATTACAGAAGATGAGCATAGATGTCTTAATTTCCACTTGAGAGGTCTGCCCAGATCTGTTCTCAGTTCTATAACCAAAAGGTGGCAGCATATTGTCTCCTTTCCCTTTCCATCCATACCAGCTCTAAGCTCCTGAATAACCTTACTTGCCCAGTTTGTCGGAATGCCAGGAAGTCCAGAACAATCATGCTGACTCAGGAACACTGATGAGATCTTACATAAAATCAACTCTTTATCACCTTCAAATAGAAACAGGAATAGATCAAGGTCTGGTGATTTTAGTCCATTGTTTCAATGACAACCTGATTGACTTTTGGAAATGTGAAGCAGGGTTAAATTTCAGCTCAGTGGTGTAACTTCAGAAGGGACATCTACCTACAGAACTTAACACTTTTGTTAACATTAATGATTGTTAAAAAGTCCAAGGCAGATAATATTGGTATCAGCCAGATACTATTGCTGTGTCAGACTTTAACTTGGCTTTGTTCCTACTTAGGTATTTCCTGCTTTGGTAAATAGACAGAAGGCCAGTGGGCATCCAAAGAATCATCAAAGGTGAGGCAAATACTTCATGTAGTGCAAGTACCAAGGTGAAAAGGACAAGGTGTATGTACCCGTTCAGTTTTGCTGTATGAAGGCATCAGTTCAGAGGCTTCTGGAAAGATGCTCAGAGACACTCATTTCCCATTTGGCTGGTAAAATGATCTGGAGGTGGAGGAAAGCATTCTGAAACACAGACATTCTGAAACACAGGCTGCTCTCAGATCTATATGGGTGCTGTGTACTTGGCACAGTGCCCCAAGTCCTCAGGAAACACAACTGCTACAGAGCACTGGAGTGTGTGTCCTTAACAACTCAAACATCCACATGCATGTCCAACTCATTCCTGCTCTCTGCACTGCTTTCCCATGCTCAGACTCCAGGTCTCAGTCATTATTTCCCTGATGCTCTGTGGCCTGGCCTGAGAACTGTAAGTGACACTCTCTAGGGTGTTGGGTGGAGTTAACAGTGCTGTTCCTAAGACACTGGGGAGCTTTTTATCACAAGGGTAAACAAAGCCCTTCAGCTTGAGAGGATTTAGAACTTCTGTTAGCCCCAGCTGGAGAACAGGTGTGCAGGAAGGATAAGAAAACATCTGGTAATTACAGAAAACTTTAGGGTCACTTTCAATCTCCAAATCTGTAGATGCCTATAAAAAGACTCCTATAAGTACAAGCCTCAGCAGCCATTCAGTCTGAGCCCAGAAGCTTTTCTGAAGTTATGTGATACACTTAGTCCATCAGGTTGCTGCAGCTGGCAAGTATGGGTTGTGGTGAACAGCAATCCCACATGGCATTATTCTTCCTGCCTTTGCTGTCCTCAACTAGAGATCAGAGCTGAATGGAGGTTTGAGGAGAATGATGTGGAAGCTGGTGCTGACAAGCAAGATGCAGATGCAGGGAGGGTTGTTTAGGTGGCTGAGAACAAGGGATCCTTTGTCTCAGTCATAACTGCCAGTGTAGATGCATTTTGGAGAGTAGCTCAGAATGAGGGCACAACTCTTGCAGAAGTTAAGGGTCATTTTAAATTATTGCTCATTCCTCCAAATAGAACATAGTTTTTGGCCTGATGTCTCTGACACAGAAACATCATTCATTTAACTAAAAAAGCTCTCTAAATGTCACATTCTCCCTCCTAAGAGCAGAAGAGGAATAACAATTCTTATATGAAAATTTTATGTGATGTTAGCCCAGCACATGATTGCAAAGCACTAAAATATACTTAGCAATGAGGCCATGTAAAAGCACATATGGAGAAGGATTTCCAGGCAGTAGTCTGGGTCTGTCATAAGTAGAGATGCCTTTGAGGGAGGCTGGATTTTGATGTGGTGGTTGTATCCAGGTGCTCCTCAGCAGCACAGCACTGGATGGGTGGTTTCGTGTGCAGTAATTCTTGTTGGCTGCTGTGTGAGTAGCTGCTCCTGGCTGGACAGTGCCTGGAACTTGCCTTCCTATGTAATCTAGCCTCACTTCGGCCACCTTTCCACAGTGTCAGCATTGACTCTGGACCCCAGCCGCTGCAAGTCTGTTACTCAGATGAAGGATAACTCCCACCAGTCACATTTGGTTTTATGTCTATCATCAGAGAGACTAGATAAAGGATAGTGTAATTAATATTCTTGTATGTACTTAGAAATGCACAAATGGGAAAATCCTCTGTGAATTGTCTTGTACTTTACATGCTGTCAGCCAGGTGATGTGTTAATACAATTCAGCCATGCCAATATCATTTCAAAGCTGCTTGTCCTTTTCTCCCTTCATTTCCCACCTCTTGTTGAACAGCTGGTCTCTAGAAACAGAGAAATTATTTCTGTTTGGAGGTTTCAAAACTAGCTTGAAAGATAAAGAACAGAGCACCTCAGTATGTTCTCTTTCCCTTGTTAGCACAGCTGGAAAATTGTCCATATGACTGTAAATCTCAGTCCTTTTTAGACCGGGAACAGACATTCAGCACAGGTTCTATTTCCCTCTATCCTGTATTTTAAAAACATCTGTAGTTCATGGCTATGATTAAAACTGTCAAGTCTGCATGTCAAATGGAAATGCCAACATAGTATGGTGTGACATGAACAGCATCCAAACATTTTCTTATAAGCCATATTTTTGCTGGTGCTATAAACGTATTTTTTAACATTTGTCTGTCTCAGAAGATGGGGTCTTAAAATGGTATTTTTTTATTCTGGAAAGTTACCATTTCTGCTACCTTTATACCCTTCTCCTTTTCTCCAATGACATTTGCAATTTAACAATGGTTAGAAGAGCCATAATTCATGGGTTGAGAAACATCCTCTACCACAATATCCAGCCTCTTTTTCACCTAGATAGAAAATGCTAGCAAAAAAAGTGCAACCTGCATCAAATTTAAATAGCTGATCTCAAGATAAAAGGTGACTCATGGCATCATCAATCTTCAAGGGCCATTTTTATGGAGAAGGTGACAGTTTAATCCTCTGGTAATTTCAGTGTTTGGAAAGTGGCAATTTTCAACTCCATCTTGGAAGAAATTAATTGCCAATTAGGGCATTCTATAGCATGAAGATGAGATGTCTAAGTACAGTATGTGCCTCTGCTTTCCAATATACTTTTACACTTATATCTAGACCTGGTCTATAAAAATCCACTTGTTTTGGTAGTTGCTATTAGTTAATGAGAAGCAGCAGGCTTTTTGAATAATCTAATGACTCCTGACTTGCTTAATTACAGCCTTTAAAAAACATACATCTGACACTTCCTCCAATAAATAAAATAGTTGACTAAGTAGAAACAGTCCAACTAATAAAATAATTGATAGTAAAACAGCAAATATTTTCTTCTATCTCAGAATTTTAAAATTCCAGAATATGCACATGCTTTAATTTTTTCTTTTAGCAGACCTGGAGCAGAAAAGCAGCTTCCCAGGTCTAAGTGAGGGGTATGAGGAGAACAATGGTGAGAAGCACTCCTGGGTTTCAGGATAAGGAGGGCTATACTGCTGGTCTTGGAGTGAATTATTTTTTTCTCTCTTCAGAAAGGAAACCTGTCCAGAACCAGGCAATCCCGCCTCCCAAGGAAGCAAGGTTCTGCAGCTGTTTGGCTGATGGGAGGTACTTTGCTTCTCTGGAAGGCAGCAGCTCTTGCTGAGCTCAGAACTCAATTTAAGCCAGGAACTGACAGCTACAGCCTCTCACAAATGCCTCTGTAAGGGGGCTGTGGCTCCTGGCCCTGCCGCAGCCCAACAGCACTGTTGGCTGCCATGGGCCATCCCGGGTGTCCCACACCACCAATCTGTCTTCTGAACCATGCATAAAGCCCCTCCAGTAGCATCAGTGCAACGGGGCAGTGAATCAAATTGTGCACATCAAGGGAAAAATGTTAAATACTTCTAGCTTTAAAACTGCCAAACAGATGTTCTTTGGTTTTGACTCAAAACCATTCAAATTTAAATACAAAAGCAGCTGAGCTAAGTGGGAGCATTTTGGGCTCAAAAAACCCACGGGAACCAACAGGGAATGGTAGGCTTGTTTTGTTCTCACTCCAGTACATAAATCCTGTTTCAAGTGCTTTCTCTGAATTAATTTCTGTTCCAGGACAGTGTATGAAAAAAATAGCAATTGGAGAGGTTAAGTGAGGATCACAATAAAAGTTGTAATTCAGCTTTAACAGCCCAGGATGCTGCAGCCACATTTGTCTGCCTGCATAGTGCATGCTTTTTAAAGCACTCTAAGAAGGCTTAGTACCTCTTTGTCAAAAGGATACTTCATTTAACGTTACTAGAAAACCTTTCTTTGCCTCAACTATATTGTAAAGATGATACAAATCCATGAGAATTTTTTCTTTTGTAATCTTGAGAAACTATTTAGTTCAAATTGCTTGTTAAAAAATCTCGTCATATGACAGCCCCATTCCCTAGACATGAACCCATTGCCCCACAGTGATTCAGGGTCAGTAACTCTGGAGAGGTGGCTGCCCATGTTAGCAAAATCAGCCAATCACAAGTGCTTTGTTAGCACAGACAGGAACTTATGCTTTGAAAAATTGGGTCTTTTAACTCTCACATAATCTTCTTTTTCTTCCTCCTGATGCAATTTCCAGAATGTAGTGGGAAATGAAGTTAAAGATACCTGTTTTCTGAGGAGTGGACGCTGCTCTCAGGAATAAAAATGCAGGATGCTGGCCCAGAAAAGATTCCTTGGCAAGAGAAAAATATTTATGCAACCAAGAGCTCTCCCTTGCTCTTTCAGTTTTTGGGATGTGGACGTGAGAATTCAAACACAGCACCTAAAATAATGTGGGAGGGTACTGTGGACAGCTCACATTCCTGGGGACAGGATGGTCTTCCTGTTGCAGACTACTCACCCAGAAGAAATGAAACGAAATAGCCAGGTGGTTACTGCCTTGTCTTTCCTATATCCCTAAAACTAAGTTGAAAGTTCTAGAAAAGACAAGATGGGATTCATTGTGAAACAGATGGAGAACCTCTAGAGAGGGCCTTTCCAGCACTTCCAGCCTCCTGTTCACCTTGGAGCCAGCTGTTATTTTTGGGAGATGGATTAGGCAGGTTTTTCTCTCAGCACTCCCCTGCCTATAACATTATTCTTTTAAAAAATGCATGTTTGTGTCTTGCTGATAGCAAATAGCTGGTATACACTGACTCAGCACAGGTCCAGCACCCATACTGAATTACTGACTGATCTCAGGGAACCTGTGCCACTCATTCTCTCCACAGTCTTTTGAGAGGTTCCCAGGTGTGTTTGGAGTTCTCAGGGTGGTTATGTGACTTTTAAGAAAGGAGTCTCCCTTTGTTCTACATTCACCTCAGTCCTTGCTTGCAGTCTGTTTTGCTGTAGCTGTGTTAGGAGCAGTGAGGCAGCCGAGCTGATGATGCTGGTTCTGGCAGATGGGACAAGGGAGGGGTCATTCTGTGACACTCCGTGATGCCCTTTACAATGCACTCTGTGGTCCACTGTGCCAGTCTATCAACTACAAGAGGATAAGGAGTTAACGTGCTTCTTCCAGCCATCTTTCTACAGAACAGTAGCATTTTGGCAGAGGGATAAGGCAGGGGAGATGTGCAGAAATAACTGTCTTGTTGGAGGGTTGATAAAATGCACTCAGAAAGCTGAGTGCCCAAACAAGGGTCAGCATTCAAGCACTTGCAGCTGAGCATTGGAGAATATCAGGGGCTGAGAGACAAAAGATGTCAAATGGGCTACAGAGAATGAGTAATTACAGCAGAAGTTATCTGAGAGAAAAGAGCAGTATATGAAAGGAACATAGGCTGAGTAAGAAAAGGAAGTGCTTAGCTGAGACACTTCTTTTCTCTCAACTGCCACACTGTCCTGTGCACATCTCTGAGCACCTGGTAAAATATCTTCTGTGAGTTCTCTTCCTCCTCACCTTGAAAATTTAGCTGCACTCTAAATAATCCATTCCTGATTTTAAGCATAAGCACTGTTTCAAACTATTAAAATTGTATAAGCTCCTGTCCAATTCCCACGCAGGCAGTGCTGAATTTTGGAAGAGGTGTTTGGCTGCTTTGGCAGGCAGATTCACCTATCAGACAGATCCGCTTACAGCATCCTGACAGCTCTGGGTTCCACCACAAAAGTGAAAATCACCTTTTTCTTGATTTGCCAAGGTCTAAATTTCTAAAACCAGTAAACCACAGAAATCATTGTAATGGGACATGACAAAGTGAACAAGACTGTAGTTCATGGAATCATAGAATCAAAGGGTTGAAAGGTACCTTTAGAGGCCATCTAGCTCAACCCCCCTGCAATGAGCAGGGACATTTTCCACTAGATCACTCTGCTCAGAGCTCTGTCCAACCTGACCTTGACTGTTTCCAGGGATGAGGCATCTACCACCTCCCTGGAAAACTTTTTACAGTGTTTCACCATCCACACAGAAAATTTTCTTCCTTATACCTAAGTGAAATCTACCTTTTTTTAGTTTTAAATCATTACCCCTTGTCCTATCACAGCAGGGCCAGCCAAAAATTTTGTCTCCCTCTTTCTTGTAAGCCCCGTTTACATACTGAAATGCCATCTGTTTTAGAGTTTTTAAATACACCTCTCACCATGGCATATTTGTTTGTTTTCCTTCTACATCCTCAACTCCTAAGGAAACACTTTTTTTTTTTCTTTTCCCCTTGGTAGGGACTTCTTTGCTTTTTAAGTGGGCAGATGTGAAGATGAGAAATTCAAGAGAAAAAGAAGCATTTCAGTGGAAAATTTCAGCATTTCAACCTCCCAGGAGGTTGCCAAATATTGAAAGGCTTTTATTGAGAGGAAGATTTTGCAGCATTTTCTAATTCTGGTCAGACTCTGCATTCACCATATTTCTTCTGAAGCTACTCGTGCAGACAAATGTCCTGAACAGGATTGATTTGTTCTCAGCTCTCTTAAAGTACATTCTGCATAATCTCAGAGCTGCAGGATTGTGTTCTATAAAATGAATTCGATACTGCTGGAGCATGAGATATTTAAGTTCCACTCTTTCTGCATACACTTATGTGGGTTACCCCATTAACCATGTGCAGTGAAACCCAATAATAACAAAACCAAGAGCATGAGTGTGGAAGAAAGCAGAGATATTTCCCTGGGTGATAGGAATGGAAGGACACATTGCTTAGAAACTGAGACTGGATGTCAGAGCACAGGAAGGCATTCAGCTGCTGTGTGGGACATGCCCTACAGGCCATTTAGACACCACTGGGAATACTAACCCAGGTTGACAGAAGTTGCTACTACAAACTGTAGCTTAGTAAATAAGAAGACTGACATAGGAGTCTCATAATCTGAACATAATCTGTTGTTTTGAGGGTTGTAGACCTACACCTTTTTTTTTTTTTTTTTTTTTTTTTTTTTTTTTTTTTTTTTTTTTTTTTTTTTTTTTTTTTTTGCCAAGAGTTAGAAACCAAGTTCTCCAAGAAACAAGTAACCCATCCTGCCCTGGTGGTCACTGTGTATCCCTCTAGAGTGACAGCCAGATGAGTTTGAGGATTTGGGGATTATAATCTGTTAGTGAATGTGTGTCAGAACTTGATCCCTGCCTAGATGAAGTTCTGGACCTGCTAAAGATGGGAATCTGTCCCAGCTCTGATCACTGATTCTTGACTCAGTTACTTAGACTCCAATTTAGCCATGCTTTTAACAGTGGTGGTTCTGGTCTGTTTTCCTGGATTTCAGCCAACATTATGGCCACTATAGTGATACTTATGAAATTTTAATTGCTTATTTGCCTTTGGCCTCAGTCTAAAAACATCCCAGGATCACAAATGAGGAATTAATTTACAAGGTATTTTAAAGGCAGACATGAATAAGCCTTTAGCTGAAAACTGTGCAGGTCACAGCTAGTGCAACATCAGGATAGTACTGCACTATCCAGCTCGCAATTTGTAGCACTGTCATTGTAGAAAGGAGAAAAAAATGCATGTAGGAGAAACTACATCCATCAGCTTGCAAATACCTTCCTTGTAAACATAAAATCAAGTTAGAGATGAAGTTTTCAAACATGAATGTGTGAACATGCATCCATCCGTAAACTATTAAATCATAGAGGTTGTAATGTCAGAATTATTACTTCTCAATGAGATCCCAGTATTGGTGTCATAAAAATCATCCTGGATTTGTGTCTTGGCTGGGAAAGGGCTGATTCATAAAGCAGAGAATGGATCTGGAGCCCCCTGAATGTGGGTCTTCTGATTTCTGTAGTTTGAGAGCCCTAATGCAGACTTTGGATAATAACCATCTTTTTGAAGGAAAAAAAAGATCATCAATAAAGTTCCAATTTTAGCAATCTTGCTTTCTTTAGTTTCTTCAGTTGCTCTTTCTCCAAGCAGCCTTTGCAAGGAAACTGGCTAACAGTGCACTGTTTTTCAGCTGAGAGATCTCTCCAGAGTTAGAAGAGGCCCCTGGACTCTGAAGTCTGGTTCCAGACTGGGGAGCTTGGGAAGTAAGAGGCTTGTTCCCCTCTAGTTCAAAGCCCATTCAATGCCTGCATATTTAATTGCTGCAGAGTACTCAAGACATCCCTGTGGAATTCGCAAAAAAGTTAAAGTTGCAACTCTTATGTACCCTGAAATAGCTCTAGCAAAGCTTTGTTCCCCAGTGATGTGTGTGCAGGAGGGTGCACAGGGAGAGAATGCAAGCCAAGGATGTCTCAGTTAATGATAATCTTTCCTGAATATTGCCATGGGATTTTCAGATACTTCTCAGGTCCCAGGGAGATGCAGGAAGATATGACCCCAATTTATCATCTCATCCTAAAAGCAGTAAGTAGTTCTGACAATGCAGGTCTCCCTAAGATCTGTGTGGAAAAGTTAGACTTGGATGTGAGCCCAACCTTAGCATTGTTCTGAAACTCTAGACTGTTGGGTCCTAGAATGACTTCAGGTGAATCATACTCTGACAGATAGGGATAGTGGGATTCAGAGTTAGTGACAAAGAAATTGTTCCTAAAATTACTGGTGGGGAAAATGGAAGGAGGAACAATTGCAATTATTTGCCATTACCAAAATAGGCAAGACCTGTTCAGGCAACAAAGGCTGGCTTCGCTTCTTAATCCGGTCACTCTGACACATCCCAAGAGCTTTACATTGAAGGGAAAAGAATGAGAGGCTTGCTCTAGAAATAGCTCATATATCAGAGCATGGGAGAACGAGACCAGCTTTAGGTAGTTTGACTTTATTATACATCACATCTGCCTGGAGCCCTCTATCAACACTCCGGCCTTGTGGTGCTGCACCAACAAGAGCAAACACAGTCCCTGCCCTCGAGATACCACAGTCCAGGATTGCAGGGGTGACAGGGGTGACAGCCAGAGGTGTGAGGCAGGGACATACTGGTATGGCAAACACAGTTGCCTGGCATCCACCGCCCCAGCCGGATTCATCCCCAGGCTCTGCTTCGTGGGATTTGTGGCAGAGGTAAAGCATTAAAGTGTAGTTGATAGAAGACAAGATGGTACCTTGTGGGGAGATTTTTACCATGATTTAGAGGGCAGGGTATGAGAAAACATAAAAATGCCTCCAGGAGAAATGACAGAATATGTTGTCTTTACTGAGGGAAGAAAGTTTTCTGTAGTGACAGGATATTAGATTTAAGAGCCAAGGAGAGACCAAGCAGTGAAGAGGCTTAGAGGTAAAGGCTCCAGCTTTTCTTGCAATCCCACAAAAATATTTATAGTATCAAGACATGTGCTATCAAGATGAAAAAATGAAATCTCATAACAGTGCTTTGATGTTTCTTAGCTGGTGGGGATCTTGAAAAAAAATTCCATTGTGTTTGACTTCATTATAGAAAAGAAGCTATAAATTCACTCTGCTTTCCTCATGAATGATCCCCAAGGGCAGCTGGGAAGTCAAGTTGTTCCAGCTTTCATGCAAATGTCCCGTTTCACAGTCAGCCCGTGGTGCCTCATGAGCACCACTGCAACTTTGGACACATCAGAGAAATCACCACTGAGGATGTTGTGCAGGTGCTGTATAGTTCCTGCCCTGGTGTGTACTTCCAATTTTTCAGGTGCCCTTCACCTAGCATCTCTGTGACCTGTGCTCTGTGCATGAGGGATATAAGACAAGCAAAGTTTTTGTTGGGGTTTTAATGTTCTGCCTTAATATCTTTAAATGAGAGCTGTTCCCACTCTGCAATTCCATGAACAGACTATGTAATGTATTTTTATTGTGTTAAGCTTCATTTTAAAAAACAAATAATTCTGAATCAGAAAGCCAAAAATTATCAAAATTTGAAAATTGTCAGAATAATATTTTTCAAAATATTTTCCAAGTAAAAATTTCAAAACTTTTAAAAATTCAGAATTTTTCAGTGTGTCCTGACAGCCAGGAGAGCCAACCATGTCCTGGGGAGATCAGGCCCAGCATCTCCAGCCAGGCAAAGGAGGGAATTGACCCACTCTGCCCTGCTCTGGGGTGGCCTCACCTCAAGTGCTGGGGGCACCACAATGTAAGAAAGACATTAAACTATTAGAGAGTGTCCAAAGGAGGCCATGAGGATGGTGAGGGTCTGGAGGGGCCATACAGGGAGCAGGTGAGGGCACTTGGTCTGTTCATACTGGAGGAGACTGAGGGGAGATCTCATTGAAGTTACAGCTTCCTCTTGAGGGGAAGAGGGGCAGACACTGATCTCTGCTCTGTGGTGAGAATGACCTGAAGCTGAGTCAGGAGAGGTTTAGGTTGGACACTAGGAAAATGTTTTTCACCCAGAGGATGACTGGGCACTGAGACAGGCTCCCTATGGAAATGGTCACCAGCCTGACAGAGTTCAACAAGTGTTTGGACAATGCTCTCAGGCCCATGGTGTGACTCTTGGTTCTGTGCAGAGACACGAGTTCAACTTTGAAGATCATTGTGGGTCCCTTTCAAATCAGAACACTCTATGATTCTATGAAAAATATCCTGAAATGGAAGGAATGTCTACCTCCTGTATGGAAGACCTCCTTGGTGAACCAATATTTCCCACTTGAGAAAATTTTAGCTTCAGTGAAGAGAAAAGCTGGTGCTTAAGGAAGTGCAGAGTGGAGAGAAGTGAATAAAGAGGAAATGTGTTTAAAACACTGAAATGGATGTTGTTCCTTGAAGGATAAATAGATCTAAGACAAGGCTAAAGAAGAGACATTGCAATACTTGGTATGGGATGCTTAGAGCAAGCAGTTTAGTATCTGGATGGCAGAAATAGATTTTTAAAAGTTTTTTTAGTGGAATTGGAAGCCCATTGCATGGGTCTGGAAAAAGGAATCAGTGATAACACCCAAGGTACCAGGACTGGCTGCTTGGTGTTACTGTTGTGATGGAGAAAGGACAGGATTCAGGAGAACAGATTTACTGGGAATGGTCAGGCTAAGAAAAGGCATATAGAGAGAGAGGGGGGCAGGTGGTGTGCGTGTGTGTGTCTATATGATTCTGTGTTATTTCTTAGGAAAACAGGCCAAGGTGTGAGATTAGAGGACAGAGAGTCATCATGAATAAAGCTTTGCATTTGTAATTTATGTATAGGCAGATACTAAATCAAAACAAATGGTTATCTCTCAGTGCTAAATCTTGTTTTCCCAAAAGAATAGTCTCTAAAAATTATTTTCCCCTGCTTTCTGTTTTTATGATGTATAAGGATGGCAGTGCTGTAATTAATCCCCTCTTGACTCTGCTCATGGATGCTGTAACTTCACACAGCAGCATAGTTACACACTGAACATGCTGAAATTTTAGCTTCTTATTTACTTACCTAAATTAATGGGAGCAAACCATTCCTCTAGGGCTGTACAGGAGAGATAGGTTATAGAGCAAGTTGAAAAGAAAACTGTTAGCCAGCAATCCAGTCATAATTCTGAGGAGTTTCTGCTCATGAAAAAAACCCGGTTGTGTGCCTGACCTTCCTGGGCACAGAATGCCCCCAGCTTTCAGCATGAAATCATTGAAGATTGAGTCTCCTCTGAACTAGCTAAAGCAAACACAGTGCACAGTCCTTTTGAAGGTCTGTGCATGCTCCTCAGCGCTGTGCCTGCCCTCAGCTGGGCACATTCTCTGAAACAAGCACTGCTAGTGTCCAATTTGTGATGGGAAACGTGGGTTTTGGGGGGTGATGTAATCCCTGAACTTAGCTTTCATTTGACAAAATCACTTTTATTGTCTGCATTCCATTGTATTATTGCATGCAGAACAAGTGCAGTCAGTGTTGTCCTGGAGCACAGCTCATAGGGGACTGAAAAGGGGATAGAAGTGCAGGCTGGAAAAGAGGGGTTCTGAGTTTGGGCTCAAGCTCCCACTCAGAGTTTTAGTGGCTGGAGCTACTCCTGGCAGCCCTGGGACTGGAATCAAAGAAACACCTGGGAAAGCAGGAATGAGTGCTTATGACCCCTGTGACTCAGAACCATTCAAATGGCAGGCAGTGCACTGAGCAATTCCTGAGTGCAATCCCTGGTCTGTCCTCATTTCCCATAAAGCAGCTGTAGTTTGTCATGGGTATTTTCAGGCTCTAGGGAAGCAAGTTGCTTCAACCAGGCACCACATCCAGCTGCTCAGACTTCAGGAAAACCACTCAGCAGACTTCAAGAGAGATTAATCAAATGGCCTGGCTTTAAAAACCTTACCCAGAGCAGGTGAATCACTGCCAGGTCTCGCATGTCAGTGCAGAAACATCCTTCCCCAGACCTGGGAGACACAGCCTGTGCCTCTTTAAATCTGCGCTGCGTGCTGCAGTGCTCTGCATTGTTGCCATGGCAGAAATCTCCCCATAGTAATAACCTCTTTCAGAGAAGGTTAAAAAGAGACAGTGCACATGCTCAGAAATGCTGCACTTGTTCTCTTAGCAGTTTGCAGCGGCCATTTCAAAGAAACCATCACAAAGACAAGAGAAAGATCAGGTACTGATATTTTTTCCTTTGTTAGAGGGGGTGACATTTCTCTTTCATAGAAGTCCATGCACAGATCTGTCTTTGTTCCCAGTTGCATTGCAGAGAGAGACCACCCTTGAAGCCTGTCATGATTATTCCTTGCAAATTCCCATGCAATAACTAAGAGGCAGGAGTTTGGTGTGATTTAAGATGATTGCTGCACTAGAGAAGCTGTTGTTTCGCAGTGGAGCTCACATACAAAGCTGAGCTGACTCTGGGGTGGGTTATGGGTAAGGTACCCAAAATAAGTTTAACAGTGTGTCTGTTTTGTTTTGTTGAACCTTTGTAGTACTCGTAGCCAACTATGAGAATAGCCTCTGCTCCTACTGACCAGGAGGCTTCTCCATCAGGTACTTCCAAAAGAGGCTGGTGGTGTCCTAATTTACTATTACTTGGAGACACTCTGCTGCATCCTATTGCAAAGACTGGTATTTTTGATTGTACTTGTTTTGATTGCAGATCACCATTAATTAAAACAAAAAAACCCCAAGCCGCTTGTGGTGATTTTAATCCCTTTATTTTAGGAATTGTAGAGATAAGAAAAAGGATCCCATCAAATCTAAATAGTGGGTAGGACAGGAAACCCAATATGAAGGTATAGAAATTACATTACCCTCTCTTTTTCTTGCCAATGAGCTCAAGTGACTCTACTTGTACATGTTTGTCTCTTGCTTCTGAACCATTCCCTCCTCTTGTGTTTAGGTTGAGGTGCACAGGAAGGAGATGTGTATAATGCTGCTCCTTCCCTGGGCAAATTGCTGGTTTGCACATGCTGAAGTGTTCGTGCAGAATTTGCAGCTTCACTTTAGCTGTGTCTGAAAAGGTGGATTGCACATAGCGAAGAGCAGTCTTGTTCTGTTCTGTGTTTGTGGCAAAATGGGGAAAACACTTCCCTCTCCTACCTCCCTGTACTGCCTTTCTAAATGTGAAATACAATCTGTTCTGGGGAGTGCTGTACTCTTCAGTACATGCAGATCTAATGCTCTTATGCAACGTCTTTTGCTCAGTAAGCACCAACTTGAAAATCAGAAAGATCAGAATGTAGTCCTGCTTTCCCACAGTTAGCTGAATGGATTTTTTATGTGGATTTTATTGTATTGTCATAATTCAGCCGTATTTAAATCTTTCTTTCTTCCATTTTGATGTACAGGAATGAAAGGTAAACTTGGCTGAGCTAAGGACCTCCCTAGCAGAATCCTTGAGGCTTGGATTGAGATCTCTAACAAGCAGTTGCAACTTGAACCAGTCTCTTTCACTCTGAACAGTTTACCTGTTGGGTCAAGAAAATGCTTAATTTGAAACTTATTAAAAAAACTTGCCTCTGTGTGAAGGGAAACTGTTGCTGGACCAGGTTGTACTAACCTCGGGACATGGTGTGGCCTGGCTGTGGTGTTCAGGAACAAATGGATGGCTGCAAATGATGGCTTGAAGCCCAGATTAGGAGGGGAAGCAGAAGGTCAAAGAGTTTTGATGCATTTACTATTGGAAATTCTACCTGTGAATTTGCGAAGGTTTAACAAAATTATTTTCCTTCAAATACTTTCATAAAGGAGTTTTTATAATTAGCATGCTGTGTAATGCTAGTGGTTACCTCTAGTTATTATACTTGTGAAAAGGTGATTCAGTAAAGCAAGCAGAGGCCAAAGACCTTGTTTCCAGATTCTGTTTCAGCCAGCTCTGTAATCCCTGCAGTTTTGATCTCAAAGTCTAACAGTGAACCAGCTCTCCAGCTTCATGTCTGTCACCGTGTATTTAGAAAAAGTCACAGATCAGGCAAAGCTGCTGGCATCCTGGCTTTCAAATGAAACCAAGGACACTCTAGGGACTTCTTATCTTGTGTAGGGATGTTCTCTCCCAGTGGAGTTTTATGTACCCTCTGGAAAGGTACAGAGAACTTTTCTCCATGCTCTGGTATTTTGTTTTCTTTCAGAGGAAGACTGACAATGCTTTAGCCATCATGAAGATTAACTTCTTTGTAACAAAACCCTTGTGTACCTGTAGTGTTCCTGACTAACTTGTTTCTGTCTCTTGACTAGCAGAGAAGCACCCATTCCCAAGATGCTGGCACCCTGCCTTCTGAGAAGAGCCATCCTTACAGTTCCTTTAGTTTTCGTGGTTGCACTACTTGTCACGGAGCCTGTTAGAGCTGACCAAGAAGCAGGGACAGCCATTCCAGCTGAAAGTATGTACCACCCTGCAGTCCTCTCCTACAGCCCCCTGCAGTTCTCATGTTGCAGGACTCTGAAGTTTGCCCAAATAATTCAAACTATTTTGGATATGTCTGGTCTACATTGTTTTAAAACCGCAATGTGATAACCTACCAGTGCTGTTTTGCTCCTGCATCCAAAGCTCTTCACTCTCTTATCCTTGTCTCCTGCCTGTTCCTGTCTTGCTTGTAGCTGAAATCTGCCACTGTTCTGCACCTTTTCTTTTGTCCATCGTATTAGCTCTTTCTTTGCCAGCAATCATCGTGTTTGCTTTTCAGAGGCATTACTGAAACTTGTCCTTTTTCAACTGATATTGACTGTTCTTTATATTTTGTTCTTGAGAATGTTTGCTGTTTTAAGGTAATTAGTTTTTATTTTAAAAATTCACAGTGAAGATGCCAAGAAAGCATTTTGTCAACCACTAGTCTTGAGGGCTTCAACCACCTAATTCTCCTTTGCTGATCTGTGTTGAGTTTATTTTAGTTTATAAACATGACAGGTCCTTGCACCAAGTTGTTGATGTGAAAAACTGCTGTCCTCTCCTGTTGTCCAGTGTAAATATAGTAACACTGAAGTTCAGTGATGGTACAACAACGATGGAGCAGGTCTTTAATACTGTTTAATGAGGGGGTTTTATCTGTATTTTTTCTTAGCCAGTTAAAGAATTTGGCAGGCTCCCTTTCTTCAGCAGGCAGAATTCCTGGTTGCTGGTTAGCACTCAGATCGTGAGCTGGAAGCTCAGTCTCCAGCATGTCAGAGGCATGTACAGTCCAACATAACGTGTTTGCAAAATGGGCTTACAGACAAGCCACAGACACAGCAGGATTTTCCAGCATTAGTCTAGATTCCATCCTTTCATTCACACTGGACCCCAAAGAGCAAACTAAACCTGGGCTCAGAATTTCTCACTTGTGCAGTATTTCTGGTGAAGTTGTCAGCCAGGCACAGGCACCAAGAGGCAAAATTGAGAGCAGATGTAGGGCCTGATGAGTTAAAGATGTTTTGTCCTGTCTGTATTTGTTCCATTTCAGTTCAGCTGTCTGTTAGGGCACAGATCTGTGTTACATGGTGATCAAGGCAAAGCAAGCCTTGTGGCCTTCAGTCTGAGTGTCTCGATCTGGGAACACACTCTTAAACACTCCAATAAATCCAGATTGCAGCAGTTCTGCTTATCAGCTATGCCTGCTAATAACAGGGCATTTGTTTGGGCAAGGCTGTATCATGTTCAAAGTCAGAGGCTGAAGTGGTCTGTCTTTATGATATTGTAGTCAGTTTTATTCCATTAATTTTCTATTTAGAGATCACATCTCCTAATCACATTAGATTAGGAGACAAGATTTTTCTAGGGAACAGGTTCATGTTTTCAGACATAACTTCTGAAAAATCTGAAGATAAAGTTGAAAATGTGCCCAGGGTTAGTGGAGCAAAATGAAAGGCTCAAGTTAAGGGTTTAATGTTTCCATACAATGAAGTGTGGAAGGAAAAGTGGAACAGCAATATAGCAGGAAGAAAAATATTAATGTAAATTTGAAATAATTCTTTTTGTAATTGAGACTGGGTGGACCATCATAATGAACCAGTCACAATTACCTGGGTTGCTGAGGATTACCTACATCAATACTCACTTTGTGGACTCTTTTCTGTAGCTCTTTCTGATACTCAAAATCACTGTTGAATCCTTCTAGTTAATTCTTCATGCCGAACAGTCATGATTCTCTCCTAAATGCTCTCATAGGCCGCCCCTGTGTTGATTGCCATGCCTTCGAGTTCATGCAGAGAGCTCTGCAGGATTTAAAGAAGACGGCGTATAATCTAGACACAAGGGTAAGGAAACATTAAATGTTTTCTTTTTCTTTTTTTTTTTTTTCCCCAATGTAAGAGAAAATTCTGTGGATGAAGGTAGGTAAGGTGGATGGGTTTTACACACCCAGTGAACTGTACTGTCCTGTGTTCTAAGGTGAGGCTGGTTAATTACATTTCACCTCTCCATGCAATAATATGTGGAATTCTTCTGCTTTGGGGTATCAGGGACAATAGGAAGTATAGAAAAGTGTGAACTGATTGTCCTTCTCTTGCCAAATTATAGCCATTAGTGCTGCTCTTCTCACTCCAAATGCTGAGCCCACAACTTCATTTTTATGTCAGGGGGAGTAAGGTGAGAGTATCATTTATTTTTATTACCCAAAAGGAAAGAGCCAGCTCAAACAATAAGCTTACTAAAATAAAATATTACTCTGCACATGCTTTTATCCTGGGGGAGAAGCTAAGGGAGAAAATATCATCTATAGAGAATTTTTACATTTCTCTGATTTCATAATGATGAAAAATGCCACAAAGTAGAACAGCATGGGGATGAAACTTGTTTGGCTTGCAGTCCGTGTGCAGAATCTGCCAGGGTTGGTACCTTCCTTCTGTGGGGGATGTTGAATCTGCCTCTTGCTGCTGCAACCTGCAATCTGTGCCTACCTGTGTCCCAGCTGCTGTCAGATGGTGGTGTCCCAGGAGGGTGGCTTTGTCCCCACCTCCTGTGTACCCTTTAGCTGAAGTGCTATAGATACACTCCTGCACAGATTGTTCAACAGAAGGCACTGAAGCTTCTCTGTTTTTCTATGGTCAAGATTATTCACAGCTCAAAGCCTGTGAACTATTGCCTTTGAGGAATGGTTTGAGGTTACTTCAAGCGGGGTCCTTGATGTTTACGTGAAAATACAAGTGCATGAATGAAGATGCTTTGAATTGTGACATACTACAAAAAAATAAACAAACATTCCAGCAGAACCAGATTGGTATGTAGCACATTTACAGCTAAACAAAATCTGTTCAATAATTACAGGTCAAATATATTTTGGGCTTCATGAAGAAATCTCGCTAATGAATCTGCTGAGCACTTTATACAGCCCAAACAAGATGTTCAGATTGTGCTGTAAAGTGGTTCTAGCACACCTCTTTCTTCTACAAACCTTTGAACTTTTCATCAGAATTTCTGCACCTTGATTCAAAATCTCTTTAACTTTTCTCTGGGTGTCTGGCTATGGCAGTGACCTTTATGAAACCGTCAGTTTGCAGACCAAGAGAAAAAACTTTATGAAACTCAGATATCTGATGCAGAAGTAGCAGTAAGAACCCCAAAGATAGCAAATGTGTTTTAATACTTTTTAAAAAAGAAAAATAAAAGACAGCCAAAGAGATAAAATGAGGATGGAAAAAAGTCAGTTGAGATGAATATACTATTGTTGGCTTTCACACTTGTAGATTTGATAGCAAGACTGAAAATGTGATATATTCCCATGAAAACAAACCTGTCACTTCCTTATCACTTTAAAATCTAAATAATTGAATTCATATTGAAATACTTCCGTTCTCCACGACTGGAACAGGCCTATTCCAGTCATTAAGCGAGGAATTCTGCCTACATCCTCAAAAGACATGGAAATATGTAATAGTTGAGGGCTTCTTGGAACTGTCTTCTAGGATATTTTAATTTTTACTTTTATTGTTCAGCTGTGGCACAATTTAATGCAAACTGAGGGGTTTAGGACCACTGCTTTCAGCCACATATATATTTCACATTTGACTATTTTAGTCTGTTTTGCTGCTTTGTGGGGCAAATATTCCTGTCCCTGAAAATACAATTCCCTTTTTTAATATTCCCACTGGAGACATTAATTTCCTTGAAAAACTCTCCTTTGTTTGCAGTTTCAGGCAAGATTGTTAGATGATGACTAAGCAGCTCCTAACTGTGTTGGAGGGGGAGGGATTCCCAGAAGCTTAGAGAGGAAATTCTCATATAATTCCTCCTGCACATCTTACCCTGCAGTTCTGTACAGGGGAAGCCTGTATATCATTTTATTGCGCAAGAATATTGCTCAAGAGCTTTCACACTTCATTTGGCTCTGGATTGATCTACATGTTGTCTCAAAGCAAACTGACTCTTGCGTAGGTCACAGACCCTTTTATGAAGGCTATAGACTGGATCTCCTTCCTTTTCCAACTGTGTTTGTAGCCTACACTGGTGTGATGATCCCTCACTAATTGTCAGGCTGGCTACATGAGAAGGGTCACAGACCACTTCTGATGGGCTGATTTCTACACCTATCAGATTGTTTACCCTCTCTGTACTGTTTTTAGTTGCTGCTGGCTCTCAGAGCAGGCTGGAGTAGTTTTTCTGGCAGTGAGAGCTAACCCTGGGCAGTATTTTCTGGGGATATCTGCGGTTCATCAGTCAGCCAAAGTGCCATATGTGGTCATAAACTGGGGAGAGGGGTCTTGTGCTGCTGGGAGGGAGCTGCTCCCACCACAACCACTGAGCCAGTTCACAGCCAGCTCCCTGGGGCATCTAAAAGCCCCTCAAGACAGAGCCCAGCAGGGAGTCAACTATAAAACAAATCTTGGAAAAGAAATCCAGTCTGCTGTTCAGTCCACAGTTCAGTCCACAGTTCACTCTAAGTCTGCACTTGTTTTCAGAACTCCAGCCCATTTTTCAGAGTTAACCAGTGGACATTGCATTACAACTTTAAAGAGATCAGTAACTGCATTTTTAGCTGGAACTTAACATCTTTTTTTGTAAGTTCAAAATCTCTTTTTTCTTTTCATGGTTTTTGTTTGGGTTTGTAGTTTTGGGGGTTTTTTCCCCCTAGTTTTGGTTGGTTAGGTGTTGCTGGTTTTGGTTTGGTTTTCTTTTTTTAAAAACAGGTTTTAACCTACCAGGCAGTAATAACAAATCTATGTGAAAATAGTTTTGCAATCATGCTCAAAGAACAGTCAGCAAAGCTCTATTTACTGGCATTCATTTTGTTTTTTATTGCTTTATAAACTGTCAGTGGTTATCTAGAATGTTTAAAGCACAGTAAGCTAGATGTGTCCCTGAAAATAAAGAGAAAGGCTTGAAAATGTTATTAAAGACATATAAGATGGTAAGCAGCCTTGGGGCTCAGATCTAAAGATGTTGGCATGCTGTCAACCTCCCTTATTCAAACCATTGCAAATGATGTCAGTGAGGTGGTGAGAAGGTGGTGATTGAGTGGCCTTTCAGTGATTAACTAAGCCTTGTCAGATCTTTTCAGTTTTGCAGAGCTGCTGAAACAATCAAAAGTGATACCTGATTTAATATAAAACCACAGGGCTATGGTTTTTCTTGAGATTTATCATCTGGGGAAAAAAAGCCTGAGCAGCAGATGGCTTTTCCTGCACTAAGAAGGCAAGTGGAGAGCAGGGTGCTTCAGCCCAGCTCTGCCTTAAGTGCCTTTAGCTGATGTGGGTCACTGGATAAGACAACTTTTAAAACACAGCCTTTAATCCCACGGCAACTCCATCTCATACAAAAATCACAAGTCAGGCAGATTAAGGATGGGTTTGATTGGCATTTAGAGCTGGTAGTCTTCAGAATGCCTTTTTTTATGTGTAGCTGGTTGCACCAGTAGGGATTAATTTGGTGGCTGGATTCCCCACAGCTACTGTGTCCCATGAATAGGGGGGAGTTCTCTCCTGGATCAGGCTGATTTTCAGGTACAGTTTCAGCTCATGATAGACAAATTGAGATGAAGATATGATGTTGATGTCAAACATCTCTGCTGCATCAAGCATCTACTGAAGCAAGAAGTGTTCCAGACAGCCAGGAAAATCCAAGTGTGTGTGTGTGTGTGTGTGTGCTAGAGAGGAAGGATTCCTGAATTTCCTTATGTAGCCCTGCGGTCCCCTCCCTGGTCCTCAACCCTTTCTCACACAGGTAGGCTGGGAGGAATGGCTTGGGAAGGCTGACCTGGAACAGAGACTAGGCAGAGCTAAGAGAATAAAGTAGATATTTATTAAAAGGCATTAAAGGATACACCTTGGGCAGTGCAAGAGCCTAGCCAGGGCTACACTCAGGCTGGACCCAAAATGGTCACAAAATGGATGACCAGTCATGAGGTTTTACACTTTTATAAGTTTTGGCCCATTTCCATATTGGGGTTTAATTGTCCAACTACATTTTCAGATTATGAAGTCCCATCCTTCTTGTTTTCTCTCTTCAGTCCACTGTTGTTTATGCTTTTGGTCCTGAAAACTTTTACCCATTGTCCTTGGTCTCCAGCAGGAAAGGATTTGTTTTGTCTACCTGTGAAGAGACCTGACTGACACTTAATATGAGGCTCAGAACTACACCCCTCAGCAGCACAGAATCTGAAAAGCATGAAAGCTTAACCTAAGGCATCAAAAGGGTGCAGGCCTTTCTGATCATGCCCAGCTCCAGCTCTCAGAAGTTCCCAATCCACCCTCATTGCTTCAGAAACAGGGATCTGTGGGCAACAGAGATCTCCTGATACTGATGAAGCTCTGTTCAACCCAGAGACCTCTGCTTTCACCAGCTTGGGACCCTTTTCCTTAGAGAAGCCAGAATCCCATCACGTGTTTGAATTGTGATGGCTCCATGCCAGCTCAGCACCTGTCATCTGTTTTAGGCTCCAAAGCATACATTCAGTAACTACTGAATTTTCATATTAGTGAAACAGGTAAAGTTAAAGAAGTGAATTGCTTCGCTGAAAGTGGGTTCAGGCTGTAATAGTCTAAATTTAAATTCTGAGTCTGTTTTTAAGTAAAATAAAATTTCTGACATGATTTGGGAGGGGTGGGGGGTTAAGCCTCTAATGAACTTCTGAGCTTATGCTCCAGTTTGTGCTGTTGAAATAAGATGGTAAGAAAAATAACTTTCTCCATGTCACAGGAGGTAAGTAGTGCTATGTTGGTTTGCCAATTAATCCCACAAAAGCGAAATCATTTTGCAGAGCAGTAAACAGTAATTCTGATTTTTACCCCAAAATTCACCTCATACTACTAGTTCCAAATTGTGGAATAAAAAAAAAATAGATTTTTCTTTGGGAGTTAATTAGTTTTACAATGCTGACACTTTTTTTTTTTTTTTTAATGATGTTGTTCCTCCCTCTTATAGACAGAAACTCTGCTTCTTCAGGTGGAAAAGAGAAATCTGTGTGACTGTGTAGCTGCCAATCTACTGAACTGAATCCTGGAGACACCTGAGGAGAGTCACCGGTCCTGCGGTTTTTAAAATGCAGCTGTATAAAATACAGCTTTATGGAGTTCATGTTGCAAGCATGTATGCCCCAATGTACTGATGAGATTGGGAGCCTGTGTCTGATGTATTTGTCTGTTCTGTATCTTTTTTAAAAAGTACCCTCTTTTCCCATCTGCTGGATTGCCAGTAAAAGCTCAATTCAGTAAATCTGTTTCTTGATAAAGGATGGGGGAGAAAATGTACCTGCTTTGATTTTAAAATCAGAATTTGCCAAGTGTAACCCCCAGGATAATTTTGGAGAACAGTGCCCTAGAGATATGTACAGCTGTTTTTTGTCTCTAATATGAACATATGTCTGTGGCAACTTACCCAGTTGCATTGAGACATGACATTGTGGTCTCTGTAGGCTTTGCCAGTGTATTAAAGATGATGAAGTCCTTTCTGTTTGTTGTCTGTGCTGTGACCATCTTCAGGCATGTTGTAGTTCTGTCAGCTGTAATGGGGTGTGTGTCATGAGGAGTTACACATCTGCTGTTGTTGGACCAAAGCAGCTTATGTCTCAGTGCTGAATTTTCTGTTATCTTGCAGAAGAGTATTATTTTCTTTAACCAAAATGTTCTAAATCAAAATGTTTGGTTTCTTCCCCTCCTTCCCTGGGCACCCCATTCTTAACCTAGTGAATTTCTGAGTAGCTTTATTTCAGCAGGTCAAATGGATAGAGTAAAAAGGAGAATCAGAGTAGGACTAGGCAGCCAGTTCCTGCTGTACCAAATGCTGCCGCCAGCAGCTGCTCAACATCACACTGTAGGACAGCTCCGTGCAGTGCCAAGAAGTTTCTTTGTGAGACTGTGCCTTATTTTGCTTCAAGTGAACCACAGTGATTAGGTCACACATATTTGGTCCATCCTGTGATGGACCAAACTCCAAATGCTTTGGTTTTCCCTCACAGTTGCCTTTGAAAACTGTTCCTTTTGTTTCAGGCATGAAGAAAGACCTTTGTACCTGAAAGCTGAGATGGTTTCATCCTCACCTCTCCCCCTTTATTGTAAGATACGTGTCCACTCACAAGTCCGAAATAGGCTGAGCACTTTGAGTAGGTGCTTGGAGCTTGACTGCTGTGATTTAGAGCTGTCTCAAATGATTCCAACATTGAGACCTGCCTTGGGAAGTGGATGGGACATCTGAAGGTAAAAATCTCTTCAGCTGAATTTGGAATAAAGTTCCTGCCTGTGGCCTTGCTTCTGTAAATAAATTGGTGTGACTTTGCTGGAAGTGGATGAGAGAGGAAACACAACTACTGCTCTGCCACTGCAGTTGTAGGTATGGTAACAACAGCTGGGGAGCAGGGGAACACCATAGGGAGCCTGAGTGGCTTCCCAAACCTGTCCAGAGCTGGGAAAACCAATCCCTGTAAACTGAGAAATGCAGCATGCCCGTCTGTGTGTGACCAGGACACAGGCCAGCATCTAGCCCAGCGTGAATGGGAGAGAGGGTTCTGATGTTATTTTTCCAAATTCCCTCAAGGAGCAGCTGTGCTGTGTGTTTCTCACTAAGTCCATTCACACAGCATGGGAGCACTGGCACTGCTCATTTTGGGCTGCTTGGCAAAGTCAGTCAGTGCAAGCCTCACCTGCAGCTCCCCTCCAAGAGAGTGGCAAGGGGCAGCAGTCCTTATCCATGGCAGAGCACTCTCAGGATTTCTGGGAGCAAAGCCTCCTTTGGAGGGCTGCAGCTGGTCCTGGCTGCAGTACAATGCCTTCTCAGAGCTCCTTGGCTTTTGCTGCACTTGGCTTGTCCCCATCTTGTTCTAGCTTGGCTTTGTTCCCCTGTTTGCTCTGAACCTGTTTTCTCTCTCTTCTCCATTTCAACTTCCATTCCCCCTTCCATTCTGGCATTGCCCTCCCTGTAGTCCCAGGGATTTCTCAGTGCACTCCAGGCCCTTCAATCTGGTGACACTGTGGTCACTGCAGGTGTGGGTGGTGGGGGCTGATACTCCTCAGGTCAGCAGCCCCTTTAGTCCAGCTGGAAGCACTGCCAGAGCAATAGGTGATGCACCAATTTACCATGGAGTGAGTGACAAAGGAGTGAGCAACATCAGCATCTCGTTCCCAGGGAAGAGGAATTCACCTGTCCAGGGAAGACATTGTGTGAACAGACCTCTTTTTACCTAAAAATGGACATTCCTATTGCAGAACTTGGAGGAAGTCCCAGAACAGCTCATTTTCAGATGAAAGCTCTGCTCCTGAAGCTGAATTATTCTGTGGACTGTCCCCCAGGCTGGTGTAATCTCACTGGCTTGTTACAGGTGTCCACAGGAACCCAGCTATGTTTGCCAGATGGAAACACCTACAGGTCTTCATGAGTTTTTCCCTTGGTGATTCCACAGACGCTGGCTTGAACAAAAGAAAATCTGACCATTTGGAATTCCTTCAGTCATTTTGCTTCACCTCTGCTTTATGATTCACTTTGTTGGAACTGGGGAAGTGAAACATGGGACAGAATTGGGCTCATGAACCAAGAAAAAAGCAGTCAGGAGGGGTATAGATGGTGAAAGGGGAATAACTTACTCATTCTCTTCCTCAGAATCTCAAAAATTTAAGATTCCTTTCAGTCTGTGGAAGCCCAGTAGGAGGAGGATTTTCCTAGTGGAGATTTTTGCATGCTCTTTAAAAGTCCACCTTACCTATTCTCTTTTCATTCAGTTACTGTTCTGTATTATTGTTTAAAACCATCCAAATGACAGGAGAGCAGCTAATATACCACCAGTTCTGAAAAAGGACTGGCAGGGAGGTGTGGGAATTGCACCCAGCATCTAGAATATCTGTTCTGGGCAAGTGAAAAGAAACTTTTGAAGAATTTGAATATGTAAAATCAGGTTTAGTATGACAGAGTGACAAGACTCAAGACCATTTTCACAGAAAACAAGAATACAGCAGAACCATGTAAAGTGCTGACAAAGGAGCTAGGATAAACAGAAGCAATGTACAGACTGGGAACCTTCAGTCTAGTCAAGAGATGGCTGAAGAGAATGCCAGAAGCTTATGAAACCGTAACTGACCAGAGAATGGCTGTTTGCTGCCCCTTTGCAAACAAGCAGTGGGATGCACTGAACAAAACCTGCTGGAGGCAGGGCCAGAGCAAACATGAGGATGATGCTCTTGACCTGCCATGTGATCCAGGTGTTGGAAATCTGCTGCTGTGCCTTCTTCAAGATGTGTATTTTTTCCTTCTCAAAATCCAAACGTTCCTGTTAAATTCAAACTGTTGTTACACACAAATATAATGGGGTCATCAGAACACCCATGCATCTTTCTCACTGTCCACCTTGTCCTGTTTTATTCCCTGTTCTGCATTACATGGTGCTTCTTGCTTTGTGACTGCACTGAAATCTGTCTGGGGCAGAGGAATTATCATGTCAATTGCACTGTCCGGTGGCCATCACACTTTTAGGTATTCTCAACTTATTAAATAAAAATCACAATGTAAAATATTTTGGCCTGTTTCTCCAGTTTCAAGCATGCTATTCATTTATATGGGTTTGCAGTTTAATCTCCATGTAGATATTCCTTAACCTTCCAACTCCATCTTGCTGCTCCAGCTGTGACTTTGTAGAGTTGGGAAGTGGCAGTGATTATATTTTCAAGACCTCTAAACATCTGAAGTTTAAAAAGTGAATTAAAGTATGAGAAGAAGAGTTCCAGGCATGGATGCCGTGAGAAAGGAAATGCAAATATCTGCAGATATTCTATTTTTACATTGATCTGCCTACACTTTTTCTTCCTCACTGCCAGGGCTGTCATCATTTGATTCCTGCTCTGAACCCTGAACTTTCTGAAAATGTGCTAACACATCAGCTTGTCTTCATTAGCCTTGGGCACCTTTTGCTGTTTAAATCAAAGTAAGTGACACCACACTTTTCTGGTAATTTAAGTGACAAAGCTATAGATTGTTGTCTTTGTCAAGAGAAAATGGGGCAGGACTGGCAACCCTCCCATAATTCTTCATATCTTCACTTATCTTTGAGAGTCCAAATCAGCTGGAAAGATTGCTGACTGGTGATGCAAGTTAGACCCTTCCACAGAATAGGATGCAGATTTCAAGGGAGAACAAAGGTTATTGTTCAATTATTCAATTTCTTGTTTAGATGTGGGGGGATCTGAATATTCTCTGTGTATGCACTAATAGCTGCACTTAATGTTCATGCTCAGGAAAACAGAATGGTAGTGTCAGCTCAAACCTACATCTAATTGTTAGATGTTTTCTAAGAATTGATGCTTTTCTTTTAAAACTTTATTTTTACCCAATTCTTTTATTTTATTCCTAAAGTCCATAAAGTATTTGGCTATGTAAAAGCAACATAGGTAGAAAAAGTTGGCAACACAGAGAGAAAAATGGAGTCCCATCACTGGGATTTTTGTGCAGTTAGAGACCCGTGTGAATTGCTAGAGAAAAACACAACTTCTATTTAGCTTTAAGTGCTAAAAGTGTTTATAACATGACATTTTGATGTGTATAAGGATATTCATCTATGGGAGTTTTCTACAAAATAGAAAGCGTAGGAGCTTTTCTTTATAGGAGAGTTTCATCTTGTCCAAATTAATGGACAGATCTGCTAAGAGAAAGTACCTTTTAATACTAAATCTGCACAAACTTTTGTTAAGTTAATTTAGGCAACCAATGCTGACAAAATCTGTTGTTTTTGTGTGGCTTCTGCAGATGAAACTTAGCATCTTCCTTTGCAAAAATCCCAACAGGCTTTAAAGTCCACAGGTTTAGTGAGGTAGTATCTTTAATCTTTTGACTGCAACCTATAAAGATGACCATGCAGTTTCACCTGGCAACTTCAGTTTAATTGGAGTCTAGGAAGAGACACAAACTTCAGGACAAAGCCCAGAGTTACCAATGTTTGTGATGCTTAAAGTCCAGCCTTTCATGGAGGCCACCTGCAGTGCTAAAACTCGTCTCTTAAAGTTCTGGGCATTGTGGGCTAATTTTTTTTTCCTCGGTTAAAGAGCAGAACTTCTTCCCTGCACTAAATTTGTTACACAAGGCTTCTTGCCTAAGCAGCTCTTGCATTCGCCCTGGACTATATATATACACTGTAACACAGCATCCAGCCTGTGAACCGTGTCTGGTTTCATCCAACAGCATTAAATTTAACTAATGCATTATTTGGGCTTGCACTGAAGCAGGACCTGAACAATGTTTAAGTGCCTTTTGACAGCTGGTATGTTGCACATTTGTTTTATATACAATTTTACACATGGAAGGTTGAACCACATCCTGGAAGTTAATAGCTTTCCTAAACTAGAATGAGATCTCCCCACCTGCCCTTTCTGTAAGCACAGACAGCCTGTGCAGAGAACTGCCTGTGTCTTTAGTCACTCGGGTTTTGGTAGCCATGGAATAACCTGCCCAAATCCCAACACTTAAAATATCTGCCAACAGTTTCTTCCCAAACACATAAATACAAGAAAGGATTTTTACATACAAGTCAAGCAAGTAAATAATGACATGCCTGTGTCTTCCTAGACAGGGATAAGATTGGCAGTAGCAAGGCAAATAGCTCAGCTTTGTCCCCAGTGGCATTCAGAGCACACAAACAGCACACAACCCTTGCCTGTGCTGTAAACTGACCCAATGTCCAGCACAGTGATGCCTGCTGGATTTCCAGCAGTCCAGTGCAAACCTCATAAATAAACTAGGAAAACTGGTGTTTTGCCAGTGGTTCTTACATTTTCTTGGAACCAAAAGTCTGAACTGACCTTCATTTCACAACAGCTTGACTCAGCCCCTCCTGCATAGCTGAAAGCTTTCCAAGCTTTTGAAAGTGTTTAAAGATTCTTGTCACACTTGGCTTAGGTTGATTTCTGGAGAACTGATCAAGCCTGGGTGCTTTCCCACACCTTACACTGTGGTGAAAGAGGCGTCTTGGAGCTGAATTGTTCCTACACTACAGGATCTTAGGGCTAAATTTCTATCATATTCCCTGTTTACAGCCACATCCCTGTTTTGCAGTGTCATGTGGACTTCGTTGGGACAGCTTCAGTGTCTCAAAGCCTTACAGTCTGACCAAGGTTCAGCTTGTGGTCAGAGTCTTGAAGGGTTTTCCAGGAAGCTGTAAGACATGGAACTTGTCAAGCAATGATGCCAAGAACAAATTGGTCATTTCACGAGGGAGATTTTTCCCCTCACCAAACCTCTGACTTAGTGTTTAAAGAAAATCCTGAGCCATCAAGCAAAGGTGAATCATTATCTCATAGCATGAGGGCAAGGTAAGTATAAGGTGATTTTATTTTCAATCCTTCTCAGGCCTGAAATGGCTGTCAGAAAAAAAGACAATAAAATTTATTCTGTTTATGGGCTAAAATGTCAAACAGTGCACCAGCCTCTCACCTCTCAATTCATTGGCAAGATTGTGGTTTACTTGTTTAAAGGCAAATTAAGAAACTGTGGGCCCTGCTGACTGCCCTACAGCCAAATGTCTCTGAATTGCCTTATCAGTGACCCATCCCAGAAGGGGAATGTTCTGACATCAAACTTGCTTAAACTAGAAAAAAAATTTCTTTTGCTAGTCTGAATTTCAGATGCTGCACAAATGCAATGAATTTCTCTCAGGGGTATCTGTGTTTTTGGTGGAATTACAATACAGAGAGCTGGAGTGACTGCCTGGGGAAAAAAATTATTCTTAATCACAGAATTAGGAAAGACAGGAAGGAAAAGGTATCAAGAAGAAATCACTCAGTTCTTCCCTTGTCTTTATGCAGGGCCACTATCCCAATGCCATTCCCAAATGATGTCTAATTTATACCTGCAGACCTAAATATTCCTTTGTCTTCTGCAGAAAATTCATCCCAGTGCCATCCTCATTATTAAGATGTTTTCCAAGGGCTTTGGTTGTGCCTCCTGGATGCCATTTAAACCTGTTGTTATTTGTGCTGCTGTTGGTGTCTCTGACAGTTCCTAGTACTGCAGTGACCAAACCAGACACAGCACTGCAGCTCAGGCCTTGTGCTGAAGGCAGGCTAAGCTCTTGCACTTCTTTTTTGTATGTCCCAGTATAATTGTATTGTTGGGGGAAATGACAGAATATTATAAACCAATTTCAGCTTGTGACTCCCTAGCTTCACCATAGACATGCCACTTCATGGGCTACTCCCCATTCCAAACATGAGCTGTTGATTAATCCTGATGAAGTGTAGCACCTTATTCTCATTTTTATAAAATTTCATTTGGTTTTTAGACTCCTTTTTTCTAGCTAGTCTGCCTGATTTAGAATTCTAGTCCTCTCCCCTAGCATTGCTTATAACCTCTAGGCTGATGTTACACCTTAAATAACCACTTTGCTTATTCATTATCCAGTTGTCCAATGAAATGCTGAATAACTCCTGAACTGAGTCTTTGCAGTCCTGAAGTGATACATCTTCCCATGGAGACAGTGGCCTGCTGCTAACTCTCAGCAGTGACCTGGCCAGTTTTTGCTGGCCTCAGAGAGGTTTCCTTAGTTTGTTTCTGACAATGCCTTGTGACACAGCAGTAGAGATTGCCCTGAAATTGATTAAATTTGGCTTTCCTTAGCTGCAAGGCCTGTTACCCTGTCACAGAAGGATACCAAACTCGTTTGGCTTGATTCTTGACAAATAGCTCTTATTTGCAATTCCAGTTCTTGTTTTTCAAACACTTACAAAATGTTGGTAGGATTATTGCTTCAAAAATATTCTCAGCGATGGATGGTAAATTGGCCTATGTGTTGTTTTCCAGTTCTCTTCCTCATTTTAAACACAGCCACTGCACTTACCCTTTTTCAGGACTGGCATAAGTCACATCTTCCCTGAGCTCTCAGCATTAACTGTCAATGGTGGTTGTTGTAGGTTCTTCTTTCAATCTCCTGTAGTAGGTCTAGTGATACCCCTGAGTAAAAAGAGAGCTCCAGGCAGATCAAAACATAGAAAAGGGACCTATCACAAACCTACAAGTATCAGTAACCAAAGTAAATTTCTGCTAAATGTTTTTACCTAAAATATGTTCACTGGTATTAGTTGTGTGAGCCTTCTGCTCACTAGCTTGCCTTATTTTCATTGCTAGATAAAAGAGATGCTTAGTTCTGTATCACTTTGCAAGGCATCAACTTGATTCACTTTCTCCTTTTGCTGAACAGAGAATAAACTCTTCTCTTGGATTTTGTCTTCCTCATTTTATTCTCCTGGTCTTTAAAGGATGCTTTCTTGCTGTTCTTCAGGTTCCTACTGCTCGTATCTGGTTTTGCATCTTGGCCTCTCTTGGGTTATGCCTGGGGTTATTCTCCTGCCGTTCTGTTGTTCAGGTAATAGTGACCAGACACAGATTCTTCTATGCCTTTGGTTTTTTCTTCTGTTTGAGTCCAACAAAGCGCTGATGGCCATGTGAGTAGGCAATGGTGTAGCACTTCATATTAGTCTGGGATTAACTGCCCTGTTTGCCATGTGAGCCCAAGACTGTAATAATGGAGTTAGTTCTGAAACCAGAACTTTTGCCTGCATCTTCCTTTTGTGCACAAATATTTAACTCAGGTCTTTAATGTAAGCCATTCTAACTGGATATATAAATTTTCTTCCCCCACTTCAAAGATCTATCTTTCAATACCTGTAACACTTAGGAATCAACAAGAAATTTTCAAAGCAATCTACCAGATGTCTATCCTTACTAATCATCTTCCCTTTAAATGCCAGATCATTCTGATTGCTCTGGAGGAAACTCATTTTCTCTTTTAGCAAACAGTTATTAGGTGTGTATGACACTGTTTTACACCACAACGACACAGACTCCAAACTTCGGGAGGCTGAAAATGACTCCTTTATTTTTCGGATGTGTCTCCCTTTTATACTATTCTACACAGACCAATTCGATTGGTGAAACAAAGACAAACCTCTTCAATCACATTGGTCAGACCAGAGGGACATCAAGAACAAGTCCCTCCTAGGGAAAGGAATGAAAACATAGATACAGTTTACAAAAACATATCTCTTGTTTACAAAAAATTCCCTGGGAAAAGAATTTCAGAAAACCAAAACATCTCAGGCATGAAACCAGGGCTACATGTGTATTCTCTGTATAAAAAGAAAATTTAGTAAAAATATTTCTGACAGTCCTCTGGGGTTCACTAAAATATTCTTCAGACACTAAATGGACTTCTGCAAATCTCTTGGACTTTTCTCCTCTCCCAAAGTTAATTTAGTATTGGTATCCCTTAGTTATGGTCATAGCCAATAGTGAATGTAATAGCTAAGCAGGTCATGCAAATGTTTTCATGTGTCTCTCCTTTTCAGCTTTGTTGGAGGTGAGAAAATAGCACAAATTTCTGGAACTTTTCCATGCAGACTGGCTCCTGTTCTCTGTGAATTGAGAACCGTGTCTTGGATCACATGGTTATGCTGGCAGGAGGAGTTGGAAACTTTTTTCATGTTTCTTAAAGACCCTGGCATTTGACACAAAAACTGGCCAGACTCTGCAAGTGCAAAGTCTGGTTGTTTCATGTTGGCACTGGAAAAAATACAAAACCAAAAAGGACATTACTTTAAGCTTAGTAGTATTAGTGACAGTGAAATAACACCTCGTACCCCTTTAGGTGGTGGATACAGAATGCCCTACTGCAGATATCACAATAGTTAGAATTTTAGAAAAGACTACATTGATACCTTGAAAAAATACTGGAACAAACAGTGCTTTCTACCTTATTAAAGGTTATTGCACCTGTAGGTAATTCCTTCCTGTCCCTTTCCTGAAATTCATGTATGAAAAGTAGGTTATAGCTATGGGACCATAATGAAGGTTAGGGGCAAGAAACTCATATGCCAGGATGAATGGAAGTGTGAGGATTTGGGATTTTGTCCCAGAATTTCCATTTGATGTTATTTAAAACTGAAGATCAGTGCTAGACTGTGTGACCAGCTCTAGGTGAGTGTACTATAGTATGTACTATGTACTATAGTTAAGCTATATAATGTTTGTTTATATCCTGGCTCTTATGGAGCTGCTCCTTTAACAGGAGGCCTGTGATGAGTCGAACAATGTAAAAGTGGTCCATCTCACACAGCCTCACTTCAGGCATCCAGCATCAAAGCTTGGATTAGGAGTCTCAGCTTCTTATAAAGACAGTGCATTTTGGTGCATATGTGTGCCCAGACTCACTTCATGAAGATCCCAGTGGCTGAGACCTTCAGTTAGACCTTCCACACAAGGGAATTTGAGTTTCAGTTGCACTGTGGGCTAAACATTTGGCAGTGTGTCAGTCTTGTAGGAATTGCTTCCATAACTCTGGGCTGCCCCCTGCAAAATCCTCTCTTGCAAGAGAGGCATGTCCACTTTGCCAGAAAGTCCTGTGAGAGGACTTTTAAACTAACCTGATCCAAAAGCACAAGCATTGAAGGGAGGGCTGTAAGAGGTAATTCTGAAGAAGCCACAGGAACAAGTGAAATGGAAGCACAGGGCAGTGCTGATGAGAGTCTCTAGGGCTGAAGAAAGCCAAGAATAAAGTATGTCTATGTCTGGGAACCCTGATACCTCCACAGCCTGGCAGGGTGGTTATTCTGTACAAACCAGGAAGGCTGGAGCCTCTCCTTCCTGAGAGGAGATGGAGTGTCCTTCTGTGAGAGAACAATAAAGACATGAATTGAACAATTATGTTGCAAAATGAGCCTTTAATCATGCTCTGGGACAAGCAGGTAGGTGACTGTTTTTTTATCTCTTTTCCAAAAGGTATCACCTCCCCTGTCGGAATGTTTGGTTTCAGCCAGGTGCTTACACAGATTCCCTGTCCAGGAAGCTTCCTGCTTTAACTTTGTCAGGACACAACCTATTAGCAGATGGGCCGATCCCAGATCAAAAGTTGAGCTTGAAGAGAGCATCCTTAAACTTTTGCAGTGTGTAGGTTTTGGCTGAGATCTTATCATGGTTACCCTAATGTGATGCTGTGCAGGATCTGTTTTCATCAGGGGTGCTGTTGTCCACAAGGCTTCATTTTCAGTGTAGTTAAACAAAGACCATAATGGATTCTTCACCAAAGTACAGGCCAGCAGGCTTGCAACTTCATTTATCCAAGCAAACTTCTGAGTTTTCCTCTAATTTGATACCTCACAGAAGGAAATCTCACTTTAAGTGAGTTACACCTAAAGCAAGGGATGGGAGCTGTGTATTTCAGTGCAGTCCCTTCGGGAATTACAGCAACAAACACAAAAATTGCCCAAGACTCTCGTATGTGGGTGGCGGCAGCCAGTGTCTGCCAAGGAGAGGGCACGGCGTTTGGGAGCAGAGGAGGAGTACAGCAGTGACCATCCATCACATTGTGGTCCCTTTAAATCATCATCTCCACTTGGCAGCTCCGATATTTCAGTGTTGCTATAGCAAATCTCCATGGCAATGACCCTAATCAGGGAAGGGGGGATGCAGAAGGGGCGCATGCTCAGAGTGGCTGCTGGAGCCTTGCCTGCTCACCACAGCTGCTCCAAGGGTCTGGCACACAGGCGAGGACAAAGATCAGGTACTGGGCAAGCTGGTCCTTGGGGTGCATCTGGAGCCCATGGCGTGTCACCGCAGTGGGGTGTGCGAGGGGGTTTGTGTGTGCACGGGGTCTGTGCTTATTTCTCATCCCCTTCTTTGTGAGGAGCGTGCAGGGAGCAAACTGCTGATTTTTCACTGCTCCTCCTCGTTCCAGGCAGGGAAGACAGCTTGAATTATTGATGAGAGCAATGGCGCTGCCGTCCGTATGGAGCGAGATGCGTGTGGGAATCCTGCTGCTCTCGGTGCTCAGCCTGCTCAGCGCCAGGCTCGTGGGGGCTGGCCAGGACTCCGGGAATGTCATTCCTGCAGAAAGTAGGTACCTGCTGCACCCTGTCCTGCCTGCCTTCCTCCACTGCTCCCACAGCAGCCACACGGGCACTCAGCTCCACGGGAACTTTGTGTTGCCTTGATAAACGGGGGAGTAATGATGAGTTTGTGCCATGTCAGCAAAGCACGTGAAAAAAACTGTCATAGAAACAGCGAGCAAGCAAAGGATTAGTAGTTATTTCGGAAAAAAATGCTAACTGCATACTCTTAATTTTCATTTGAACTTGTACTCAAGCTCTTTGTTTGAAGGTCTTTTAGATCTGCTTTTTGAGAGTTTCGTTTTGTTAGATAGTTTTAATTGATATACACAGATTTGCCACAATACATATGGTGTCCTTACTAGTCCGAGTACTGTTAGAAGGAAATTTGTGTGTATTTCTGCAGGGGCATTGCATCTTGCTTATTTTAGTATTTGGTTGGAAAAATAGGTCAAGTTCAACTTTCTTGTAGGTACTACAAATCAACACAGGGGATGTTTACCCAAACAGTGCATTTGTAAAGCAAATATAAGTTTCTGAAATCCTGCAAACCTGAAAAATAAATAAACATGACACACTGGCTTGAGCACACCACGGATCTGGGAGCTTTTGAATTTGGATCACAGTTCTATATGAGCTTCCTCTGTTATTTTGAGTAAGTCTGCAAACTTTCTCAGCTCCAAAATTAGGCGATAGTTCAAAGTCATTAGGGGATGGAGTCAATATTCTCAGGGTGGTTTGGTGACAGCAAGTGGGAAGTAGCCACTCATTAGAAACATAAATTGTCCTCTGGAAAAAAACCCAAAAAGCAAAGAAAGATAATTGCATAAAAACAGATCTCTAGTTCTTAGTCATGCTTATGTTGTATCACAGCTATCTTTTTTTATGACTACCAGAATATTTAATACAAGGTCTGAATTTGTCACTACATTTTATTCTCAATTAATTCCATTAGATGGAACTAATGGAACTTAGGTGTTGAATTTCCCTCTTCTTTCATTCTCTGATTTTTTTAATTAGGGCTGAGTTTTGTTCTATTCTAAACCAGACCTCACTACTATTTTGTGTGTCTGTTTCCTAGGAATTCGTTAATTCTAATAAGTTTTGTGATGAGTAGCCCATTTTATCTCCTCAAAGTGAACATCAGGCTTGGAAAATAAATTGTATGTACCCTTTGTGTGTCAGTGTTAGCAGAGGCAAGTCAACACATTGGGGAAAATGTGTACAGTGGTTTCTTTTTCTACTTGTGTAGTGAAAACTCCCAACTGAATTGTAGAACAAAACTCTAGGCCAGGGTTTCTGACCCAAGTCTCACAGAATTATAAAACCATGGAAAGGTGGGAAGGGCCCTTTAGAGCTCATCCAGTCCAACACCCTGCCATGGGCAGAGACATCTTCCACTTGGTCAGGTTGCTCAGAGTCGAGTTCAAGCTGACCTTGAACATTTCCTGGAATGGGGCATCCATCACCTCTCTGGGCAACCTGTGCCAGTGCCTCACCACTCTTGCAGTAAAAAACTTCTTCCTCAACTAATTTAAATGGACCCTCTTTTATTTCAAAACCATTACCCCTTGACCTATCACAACAGGTCCCACAAAATAATTCTGTCCCATCCTTCTCACAGTATCAAGGAGTCTTTTTACCATCTTATTACCATCCTCAAGCCAGGCTGTGGAGTACCTTGAACAGCTTTTTAGGAAGATTCTTTGTCTTGTCTTACTCCTGAATGTAAGAGTGTGGAATGAAGGGCAGGTAAGAGTGTGGAATGAAGGGCAGGTCAGAGTGTTTCTGTGGCAGTGCTCCTGCACAGACACACTGCCCCATCCCAAGGAACAGAGGCTGTGAGCATTGCTACAAAAGCATGATGCTATTTGTGTCTGAGACCAAGCCAGGAGCAAGGCTGTCAGATGATTGTGAATTGTAAATTGTTTAGGGCTGCTGCAGGGACAGAGTTTTAAAGCCACAAGAAATTCCTGATGCTCCTCATCAGCCACTTGTTGGGAGAGAGCTGCATAGCTCCTAAATGCTCCAGACACTTTCCTTTGCCTGTTAGGGCTCTTCCTGATGGTTAACCTATGAAACTCTTCCCTTAGGACATGGATGCTAAACGTTTGCATGAGATTGCAGAACCCATTGGTTAAATTCAAGGGAAAAAAAATCCTAGAAAAGGTTGCTAGAAATAGGGCCATTTCCTCTGGCTCAGGAGCTGCCTTAGCATATTGCTGAGACCTGGGAGGGTCTTTGGGAATGCATCCCTCCAGACTTGCCCTATTCTTATGCTCTTCCCAGGCACCCAGTGCTGGCCACAAAGGTCTCATCTACAACAGTGCCCAAGGATGCCCCCTGGCATGGGGAGATGACTGTACCAGTAACCTGCTAGAATGGACCCTGGCACACTTGTGTCCATGATAGGAGGCCAGTTGTCTATCAGGAAGACAGAGCTGACTGTTCCAGAGTGGAGCTATCCCATGCTCTCAAGGCTTGGGAATGCTCCCAGACTTTAAATACTCCTCAAGACATGTAGATTGTGGGAGGCTGGACACTGGGTCAGGCACTCACTTTGATGGATCTAGTACAGACACTCCTGGATCTTTTCCTTCTTGATGCTCCACTGGGCATGTCTCATCAAGGAGCTGATCCCCGTAGGCACTGACCCATTTAGGGAGCACTGTCTCTGCAGCATGACCACACACTTTCCCTATTGCTGGCACTTAAGTCCTTACTGTCAGCCCAGGCAAACTGCTGGTTTTGGGACCCTGGATGGCCCAGAGGGGAAAGAAGTCTCTAGTGCACCTTCTTAACAGTGATATGGGATGGACATGGACCATATTTAGTGTCCTTCTGCAGGGAAGAGCAGTGTGGTGTTGGATGCTTTTCTCTGCTCCCAGGTGTGTGACACGGCACTGGCAGCACGCCCTTAGCAGGAACACTCCCGCATGGACCACACAGTGTCTCTCTCCCACTCGGTGGGAGGAATGTGTCCCTCCTGCAGCATCATGAGCAGGACAGGGGCAGAATGCTCCGTACAAGTGTGGGAGGTGCAGGAGTCACAGGAGAGGAGCATGAGAGTGAGTCACAGATCCTTTTAGCGTTGCAGAGAATTCCTGTCCTGTGTGTGGCACTGAGATCTGGCTCGGAGCACCATCCCCTGTTCTCTGCCCATCACACAGCCAGGCACAGCTTTTTATGCATAGTTCTAATTAGCAATTATTAATTGTGTCCTTATACTTTATTCACAACACTTAGCATATGCAAAAGACTGTTCAAGTTTGAAGTGGTGCTACTAATAATCACAGATTATTTTCTTTAAAGTTCTCTGCAATCCACTAGGGAAAAAAAAAAAGTTATTTCCCCAACCTCCCATTGCATTTATAACTCAGATCACCCACTGTGAAAGCTAAAATATGGAATCTGAAGACAAGAAGCTGGTCAATCTGTTTTCATTAGCCAAGGTGCATGAAGTACAAAGAATTAACACCAAGTATATGCAAGGGAAAGTAAATTAGACGTACACAGTGCTTTCAGTTCCAGTTCTTCACCAAGAAGAAGCCAAGAAACATATTTTTTCTCTTCCCCTACTTCTCCCAAAACATACACACATACAGTCTTTGTGCTGACAGGAATCATTTAAAGAGTTATAGCTGACTCTTGATAATTCTCATTATGTTAATCCACAGACCTGTTCAGTCTCCCTGTGAATGACAGTCTGTTTCCAGCTGTCAGCAAGGAATTAATAGCATAATTAATGCTATGGTGTGCTATACTTTGCTATGGTGTGACTGAAGATTTGGTTTTGTGACTGCTTTAAGCTGATGTAAGCCTGTGCTGCCTCTGCCCTTCTCCTCTGCATAACCTGGTCTCCTCTCCTTGCACTATTTCTTGTCCTGGCCCCAGAACTTGGGCATTCCGGATCTGCTCTGGGGTAAAAAAATCAGTGATCCAGCTGATGGAGGAGCTGCATTGTCGCTCCTGCTGTGAGCAAGGGGAAGTGTGAGATGCCATAGCCAAGGACAGAAAGCACAGTGGGATTGCTCCTATTGGCAACAGCACATACTTAGATTTGTTTGGCAAAACAGAGGCCTAGACATATTTCTGTTGGGGAAATGTCCATGGGCACCTTGCTGAAAATATTGTGGACATGAAGAGAGATCAAATCCACCTAGATGGCCAGCTTAGCAGCTCAATTCATTCTGGAAAGCAGACCGAGACAGAGAGTGTTGGAGAACATCGAAGTCAGAAGTGGGACAAAGTTGGTGATTATTTAATAACCGTCTCTTCCACTGCAAAAATTAGAGGCAGGAAATGAAAGCAGCAGATGTCAACTTCAGAGCAGACAGGAATGGTATTTTGTTCACTCAGTGAATAGTTGAGCTGTGGAACTCATCGCCACAGGATGTTGCAATGACAAAAGTTTACATGGATTCAGGAAGCAACAGTGCAAATTAATGTGAGAAAAATTCATAGAGGGCTTATCAGATGTAGAAACACCAGCCAGACGCAGGATATCCTCCAGCCTCCTGGTAGGCTAGAAGAACATTGCTAGACACTTATTCTTATATCTTCCTCAAATATCTGCCATTGGCTGCTGGCTCCCAGGAGGCAGGGATGCTGACCTGACCCAGAGACAGCAGTGCCTGTAGAAGGACCCTCAACCATGGAGTACAGCCCAAGAAATGACATTAAAGAGTGAATATCCTGTCATGTGGTGAAACTGGCTGCATGTGCACTCTGACTTTGGAGGGCAATGCTGTGTTAGGAGCTTTGCAGGTGCTGATTCAGGACACCCAGAGCTGCACAGGCAGGTGTCCTCTGTGCCACCACCCTTCTCCTGCAGAAGATGCTTTGATACCAGGGCAGCTGCTTTCCCAGGGCTGGCAGAACTGAAATAACCACTTGGCAAGGTTGTGCCATTCCACTAGTACCTCCCTGTCCACACAGGAACACTTGGCTGTCACAAATAACCAGTGAATGATCCCACATAACCATCCCAACACAGCTTTCACATAGGCCTGGGAAGACTTGCTGCATGAAAAGCAGTGACAGATCATGGAATTCATGGCTCTCCTCAAAAGTGCTTTGTCCCCACGGCAGAAACAGGAGACATTAATTTATCACCTGATTTTTTTTTTCTTTTTTTTCGCCTTCAGGTTCTGATTTTGACAACACTTTGGTGCTTGTCAGCACTTCAGGGCATGCAGCACCTCCCCGAGGTGGAACCAGGGCAGGGTATTTCTGAGCAGAGCAGAGCGAGGGGAGGGAGCAGGGCATGATACCGAGCAAATGATGGATTTGCTGACAGCAGTCTGAGCATGCAGGTTCTTTCCAAGGGCTCTGTTTTGTGATCTGAAGTGGAAACAATTAAATTACTGAAATACGGAAAGCAGGAGGGGGTTGAGTGTCTTTAAAGTGTGCTCGAAACCATCCTGTCACTACTCCTGTGCCCATAGAGGCAGAGTCTTTGTGAGCAATACTGTTCTGATAGAGGTGGGGACTTTTCATCTCGTCACAGCTTGGGAATTAAGTCCCTAGCTTGATCCCCAGGTCTCCCTGAGATGTCACTTTCATGGAGGGGAGATGGAGAAGGACAGGTGGCAGAGAAACTCCTGAATAGACCAAAACCCCTAAGAGGCTTGCTGAGGAGTGAAAAGCACTCTGGCTGCTCTCTTCCTTCATGTACAACTGAGAAGGCAGTGCTGGCAGCAGGGTGCCAGGCACAGATGGGTGCTGCAGTGCTGCTCAGCAGGTCCCTGGCTCCAGACAACTCCCAGCCATCTCAGCTGCAGCTCTGCACCCTCTTTGCTTTGGTAGAGCAGCACAGGTGGCTGCATGTGGACAAGAATTTCAGCACTCCCCCCAACACGGGATCTCTGCGATCAGTGTGAAATGTTGTCTTTCCCCATTCCCCCTGCATCTCCTCCAGTGTCTGCAATTTCTTCTTCTGAAAACTCACATATCATTAACTTCAGTCAGAGATTGGTGCAGCGTGAATCCTGGCAGAGCAGAAATGGCCAGGTTCAGAAGTGAGCCATTTTAGTGGTTGTCAAGTCCCCTCCTCCGCTCTCTGCCTTTTCCCTGCCCTGCCCCTCTGTGCACACACACTGGCAGCAGCTGCAGAGCCAGTGGGATGCTTTGCATTCCTGGCAAAGAAAAAATACAGCAGCAGGTGAAAGGAAGCAAATACAGATCTGGCACCGTCCCTTGCCAAGCTGCTCTGTAAGAGCTCCTGTAAAAACAGACCTGCTTGTCTGGTTCCTGAACCACTGCAAACTGCTATTTTCAGTGTATCTGGTAAGAACTAACCCATGTCTGAGAAGGGGTAAGGATTTCAGTTTTAAGGGGAGAGGCTGGGGGCTGAAGCAGCAGGCAGAGTCAAGTCTGGGCCGTGTTCAGAAAAGCACACACACAGCAAAGTACTCTTTGTGGTTTTTGCTGATCTTCTCACATTTGCACAAAGATAGATACAGGCAGCCCTAATTTTGCACACATGCAGGTGTGGGTGCCTGGTAAGATGGAGTTTTTCCTGGCAAGGTGTCTGAGTATTCCTCCTCTGTACTGCTAAACTCCAGATTTCCCGCTATGACAGTGATGTGTTCTGCCTCTCTCGGCAGGCCGTCCCTGTGTTGACTGCCATGCGTTCGAGTTCATGCAGAGGGCGTTGCAGGATCTAAAGAAGACGGCGTACAACCTCGACACGCGGGTATGTGTTTCTGCTGGAATGCTTCCCCTAAGCCTTTATCTCCCAGCGGCCAGGTTTGCCTGTCTGGGTACAGCAGACATGACATCTCTGCTGACTCACTGCCATCCCAGCAAATAGGTTTATCCCAAGCACAGATTATTTTTTTCACAGTCTGCAGAGGTTCATTAATGATCATCTAGTCTGACTTCTTGCATAACAGCCTAAGGAATTACCTCAGACAGTCCCTGCACCAAACGAAGAAGGAAAGAAGATGTACAAAGGAGAGGAAAACAAGACAGGTGATCTACTCGCTGCCTCACAACATTGCTTCCAAGCTGTGGACTGACTATTCACTGGGCAGGAGCAGAAATGAGCAGGAGAGGAAGAAGGTGTCAGGCAGGGCTGGCAGAGGAAAGGGAAACACACACACCCTTTGCTTATGGATTGATCCTTGGTGAAAAAGGGAGAAGAACATTTTTTCATGCATTTGTCACAGCACACAGGGGATTCTGCCACTTCACATGCCAGTCTCCAGAGGTCTCAGTGAACAAAATGAGGGTGTGTTAAATGCCCCGGTTTTAGTAATTTTAGTGTGGGTTCATAAATATGTGCAAACTGGCTAGGGTAGGATTTACCACAGTGGTTCTGCTGCTGTCTGTAGTTTGCAAGAGGCAGGAGATCTCTATCCTTTGATAAAGGCCCTCCATGCGTGTGTTGTCCTACCTCTCCTCCCTTTGAGTGGGGCCATCTCTCTTGGCAGGTGAGAAGGGCTCCTTGCTCCTCTACAGTCACACTCAGCTCAAACTGTCATTCCCAGCAAAGCCAACCAAAGGGACATAAATAGTGCGTCTCAAACCATGAGGCAATTATGTAGCTTTGCCTTTGGTTTCTTGTGACCTTGGGGAGCCATGTCAGGCCCTATACAATAAAGTTGGAGTGACTTCAGCTTTCTTGAGCTATCAATAGCAAAATGATTAGGACAAAGTTCTGAGCATGGGTTACATTCCAAAAGTTTCCCATGCACTGGAGTAATAATAAATAACTCTTAAGTGGTAAAGTGTCAGTAGAGGGGCTTTACCTCCAGCAGCTGTGCTGGGCTCTTCTGGTGCATAGCAGACTTCCCACCTGTTTGGATTAGGGTCAGCTGAAATGTTTTGTACCTACACATGACATGTCAAGACCAGGTGCAATTGCAGCTGTGCTGGTTCATATACTGTCAACAGGCTTTATGTGGGAAGTTAAGGATTTTTTTGAATGCAAGGGAGGCAGCACAATTCCTTGATACCACCCACTGAGATATTCAGATATGTCTGTGATGTCTGTTCTGTCTGGAGAGTGGACTGAGGATGCAGCCCACCAGAGAGCAGCGCTGTCTTGGAAGAGGTGAGGCAGAATATAAAGGCAGAAGCTGGTCCCGGGGTGCCAGAAGATAAACTTCTGTTTTTGTGAGGAGCTGGACAGGCCTGATATGCCAAGGCACTGACTGAGACAGCTCCCAGTGTTACAGAGCAAGGGGCATAGGAACAGTGCATCACAAAACCAAACAGAACCAGTTGTTTGGAAGATCACCCATCCTCTAGACAACTGGGCTTAATACTACTAGTAAATAAAGGCTGTATTACTGTACACCTTTCCCAGCCTTTAGATTGATACTCCAAAGGGCTTTCTAACAGAGATGCTTTGGTTAAACACAAATTACTGAGTGATGCAGAGATACTAAAGTGTGTTGAAGTCCAGGGCATTCCTCTGGATGCCCTGGGAGGCCACAGACCTGAGCAAGGGGGTTTGAGATCTGTACAGGGGGGTTTTGGAGCTGTACAGGGGGGTTAGAAACCTTGGCACAGAGCTCAGAAAGACACTGCCTTTGACTTCAGTCCATGGGAACGGCTTCCAACATTGAGGGAAGAATTACGAACCACAAAGATGTGAAAAAAGTAGTTTAGTTTGGTATAAGATAAAAAATGATGTAGTTTTGAGTTTTTAAAATATAAGTACGTAAGAGACAAGATAGAAAATTTAAGGTGTTGCCCTTAGTTCTTCCTTCTTCTCCCCTGGCCTCCATCTTTTGGTGATGGTAGCACAAAGTAGTTTAAGAAAATTGGATTAAAGTTGACCATTTTAGTATAAGTGATAAGTATTAAAATATAAGTATAAACAGGTAATACGAAACCTTCTGTATAAAGGGACTGCGATGTCCCACTGTAGGGGGAGTCACCTCGTGTCCTAGCTGCTGTTCAAATCTCAGCTGGGCACAAAAATCATTTTAAAATATGAAACAATAAACAACACAAAATATCAAGAGAACAAGACCTTGAAGACTCCGCTTCTTTCTTGAGACCTGGCTCAGAGCTTTCAGAGAGAAAAAAGACTTTTTACCATCTTTAAGCTCGAGTGAGGAGACCAAACCCGACAAAAGTGAAATACAGCAGCCAAGGCTCTACAAATGGCACACTATGGCCTTCTATACTCTGAAAGGTAGATCTCCCATACCCTTATTCCACTGCTGATGCTTGGCTCATGCTGACCAGCTATAATTTCTCAAGTTTGACACACAACTTCATTGAATAACTCCTAAGTCTTGGAAATTGTTGTTACAAGGGAACAAGCTCCATGTAGGATTGCTCCTGCATATCAGGGACTTTCTAAGCCAATGCCATCGAGGCCACAATTAATTTTTGTAATTGATACCTCTCTTTCACAGTCTTTCAGTTTGCAATTGAGTGCTCCCAGAGCTGCTCTTCCTGCCTGTAAATAGTCCTAAGTGACGCCCAGGCAGAGCTTGTGGTAGCAGTGACAGCTTGTTGGCATTACTGTGAAATCCAATAAGCCTGTTTGATGTTAAGATGATTCTATGATTTCTCCTGGGCTCCCAACAATGGGAGCATTCACTCATCCAAGATTTCATTGTGCAAGCAGGGAGCAGTGTTTAACAGTGCCTGCCATTGCACTAAGCTGATAAGTGAAAGCAGGCAAGGAATGTGAACAAGCCCTCTTTAATGCAAAGGTGGGTGTCAAAAGTTTGAGTTGAGGAGGATATAGGGTTGGGGAGGGGAGGGAAAGCCGTTCTGAAGCAGGCTGTCCTGCACAAGCTTGCAGTCTGAGAACAAGAAATGAATAACAGAGTGGGCACTGCTGGGGGACAGAGGCACGGCTGCCCAAGCAAGGCAGGAGGGGAGCAGGACCCACACAGGAGTGCCCAGATACTCCTTTGGGCACTGCCTTTGTCAACCAGCCCTTTGCTGCGTGTAATGTGTCAGGAGGTACCAGGTCAGAGGACCACCAGCAGACTGAAGAGCTTGCTGCTTCACAGAGCTTTGAGATAATTTCTTAACAAATGGGTTTCAACCTCTAATGGGTTTTTGCAGTGTAGATGGGAAACTCATTCAGAGTGAATTTAAGCCCACTAAGTTATTTTGTTCTTCCCTCAAGAAGCTCTTCAAAGCCAGTCTGCAAACTGCTTGAGGGACCGCAGACCACAGGGTGAAAACCACAAGATATGGTCAGGAAAAGGTTTCTCTTCAGTCACAATTGTACTTGCTGATATGAATTCCTTGCACCAACAATTTTGAGTCTCATGAGAAACTGGCTTCTGAAATGATGGCACCATGCAAAAGATTCAGCTTTTGTTTCTCCAAAAGTGTGACAAGAATCTACAAAATATTTAAGTTATTTGATCACAATTAAATAAATGATACTTGAATATCTTTATAGAGCTAAAATTCATTTTCCCCCCCGTATACAGTGAAAAAAAAAACACTTGGAAATGCTTTTCCACTAAGGAGCTCCAAATACAACAGCAAGAAATTTTAAATTATGTATATTGGGAATGGTCTTTAAGCTTTTGCTCGAGTGCTGATAATAAAGAAATTGTCAGTAATTTAACTCAGATTGAAATAGGAACCACTCACTCAGACCTAGATCTGCCCTGAAAGATTATGAGTTTCAGACAACAGGGTTAGACTGACAGCTGGATTCAACTCAGAGTTTTCTAGACAGCCAGCAGTGTAACTGAGAGCACAACTGGCTCTTCAGCACTTGCTATCTGGTGCAATTAAATTATACAGGACTGAAGGCATGGTCAACAGGAAGCCATCAATCACCACGAAGGAATTAAGAGCAGTGCAGTAGAAAGTGGAATTTGTCGCAGCGCTTATAAAGGACGCTTTAATAATTTTGACAGCCTACTCCCTAGAAGTTAGCTGTGAAAATGAAAACATTCAAACTATAAAAATACTCCTCCTGCATCTCAGTTCTGAATATACTCATTTCATCACTTCTTCTGGATGAAAACCAGCAATAATAACTATGATTTTTCACTCAGCAGAGCACCTTGGCTACAGCTGTGCAGAGGGATTAGATCTAATCAATTATATACTCTTTTAAAGCAATATATTCAGTCCTTTGATTTCATGGGTTTTTGTTTGGGGTTTTTTTTCAGACAGAAGCCCTCCTCCTGAGAGCAGAAAAGAGAGGCCTGTGTGATTGCTTTCGTGCAATACACTGAAATAAGCACTGGGATTTGGCCAATGGACATTTACTCATTTTTAAAATGCTGTTCAGTAAATTACAGGAAGATACAGAGTGCAAGTTCTGCCCCACCATAAGGAAAAGGATTTTTATCAAAACAGGTATAGCTCAGTTAGATTATTTTTGCTTTGTTGTGGTTTATCATTACTCTATGTGATATTGCATCTGCTGAAATGTCAAGAGAAGAAACAGTGCCAAAGTCTTGCTTATGGGTTTTATGCAAGGATAGCATCCTGCTTTTTTGGTATTTCAAGCCAAAAGTTGTCCTTGGACTCTCAGGCCAACCTCTTGGCTTATGTGAAATGCCATAGATCTGTGAAAGTCAGTGAAGTCAAATTTTTTAATGTATTTATAGAAGAATAACATGAAAAAGAAGCAACTTTGCCATGATGCATAGATAAATATTTACAAACAAGCAGACTTGGCATTATATAGAAATTAATAGTCATCACTGACTGGTTGGCAGTCCAAGGAAGGGATTTGTTCCCCAATTGTATCAATAGTCCAGTGCAAAGCAGACACAGTTATCTGTCTCACAATTTTAATTTCTTCAGAGCCACACAGTAGCTGTGATCTTTTTGGGGAGATTTATTAAGTATCTAATGTGATCAGTAACATTTGTAATCACATGAATACTGCCTGGCAGTTGAAATGATTGCGTTTGCCAAAATCTTCTGGAGAAGTGTCTTTCATTAAGCAAATCACATGCTGGATTGAACCACTCAAACTGGCCTCTACAGAGAGCTTTGGCAGAGAGCCTACACAATGCTTGCCTGCCCAGGAGTCTCTTGTAAGCTGTATTTGGGAAATACTTAAATTCTACCAAAATGGTCCTTAGCTCTTGCATGGACTCTGCACTCCGTCAGGGTGGGTTACAGTGCTGATGCTATTTGTATTCCTGCTGCAGTGTGAGACAAGAGAGAATATTTTAAGCAGTGTAGTAGTAGTAGTAGACAAAAAGATTGTGCCTTGTTATTCTTTAAAAGAGAATAGCAAATTCTTTTTCATTGTTTACATTTTTTCCTTTATTTTGGGAAGGAGAACAGAAAATGGCCCCAGTGGAAAGTTCCTGTTGATACAGATTTTTCATTGGGCTTAAAACATCATCCCCAAAGCAGAGATTTGTGTATCAGCTCAAGCATCTATGTACAGGCTAGAAACTTTTATACAAACAAGAATATTGGAGCAGGATCAACAAAAATCAGGTTTTTAAAGTCATTTTACTAATTCTTATGAGTATGTTTGTCTTTCCATAAGTGGCTGGTGGCCTTAATATTTTGCTCTCAGCCTGGTCAGTAAATTGGGATTGAAGCTATCTGTATGCTTCCAAACTGCTTCTCTCCCATTTTGTCTACAACATCAAACACAGGGAAATGGGGAACTTTGACCCACTGCCAACTTACTATTTCATGTGCAGTCAAACTCAGTAACACAAAGGAATGTGCTGCCATATATTTTGCCAAAGTTTTTGAAAAGTGTGTGGTTCTCAGCAAGGAAAAGCTCCCTTGCACCTGCATTTCAAATAAGAAATCTGCTTTGTCCTTTGTAGTATTCCAGCAAACCCCTTTATAGGTCCTTGGGACCTGTTTTGTGTACAAGAGAAGCAGCATGACACAGCAAGAGCTCCCTTCTGATAGCATCACACTGCACTGTGGCACTGGTCAGTCGAGCAAAAGAGGTTTTCCTCACACACCAAATTTTAGTGTACAATAAAAACAGTAGGATTAACACAGCTTCCTTGCAAAATACCAGCCTTTGGCTTCTTCACTCCCACTTATATTTAGACCAAAGTAATGCACAGCTTTTGAGCCAGCTTTTTGCAGGAGATGGAGTCCCAGCACTGAACCTGTGAATTTTCCAGCACAGCTCCCCTTGTCAGGGGGCAGCATGTCTATGGTTTGGTATTGCTATTGTGCATGCTTATTCTGCTGGTACCCTAAAGAATCTTGCAAAGTCCTGTTGCGAGAACTGGGAGGTTTTGTTCATGTTTTCATTTAGAAAAATGGTTGCTCACAGCTGAGTTTTGATATACGCAGCTTGTTCCAATAGAAAGGTGGAATGAATGACAAGTGGATGTTGTCTGACTCCCAAAGGGATCAGAGTGACACTGCAACTTTATGGCTGTAACAGAGTGATTATTCTGTACTTCTCTTTGTCTAGAATACAACACAATAAAAGGGCAAGATGCATTATAGTATTTGGTGTGGTTTGTTTCTGATTTGACAAATTGATGGTGCTTACGCATTAATTAATGTCTGCTCTTTAATTAAGTGGAAAATACACAGAGAAAAAATGCTATTTTTAATACAAAAATAAAAATATCTTGCATTTGGGCTAAATGTATTAATATATTCTTATTTGCTGAAGTAGATAATCCAACTCACTCTTATTTGAAATAAAGTTAGAGCAATGATTTTGTGGGCTTCATTAAGGACCCCTTACTCTATACTTGGTGGTTTTGATGAAGTTCCTTATAATTGTAGGATACCATGAAGAAAAAAATGTAGCTAGATAGTTTTAATTTATTTTTGCTCATGAAGTTAATTTAAATTCAGAACCCCTTTAGTCTCCACTTTACTAGAAGGAACTATGTATTTTGCAGCAGGATTTAATTGCAGGAGTGCTTAAAGCAGAAAGTTTTTTTCTCCCACCCAACACTTCCAGTACTTTTTTTGCTGCAGAGCCAAGGCAGCTCTTGTGACCTTTTGAAGCCAAGCTGTGTCTTCTCTTCTCTTGGTGCAGTGCTGCTGCTGATAGCCCTGGGGACGTGGCATTTGTGCACAGGGCAGAATGCAGGTGGTAGCATGTGAAATTCACAGCCAAGTCCTCCCTGGAAGAGAAATGGTATAATCACACTAGTGTGGTCCTTTCTCTGGGCAGGCAAGGTGACAGAGAACTCTGGTAATGATCCCCACATTTCATTCCTGAGCCAGTGCCTTCTTTGGGTGTAACTCTGTGTATATTCTAAGTGAGTAGTTTTGAAGTGAGTCTCACAACAACTCTCGGAAGACATGTCTGGATTTCATTGTGGAAATGGAAACACAGTTTACCTTGCTTCTAATGTAGAATCCTATTAGGTAACATCAAAGCTCATATTTCAAATTCAGCTAGCTGAATCTAGCTGATGAATGGACTCTCTGGAATACTCTGAAAATCCTGTGGAATACCATCTCCAGATGGAAACCTCATATTTAGAAACCAGTTATATCTCTTTACCCAGAACAAGTCTTTAGGTAACTCCTGTGTGATTTGAGTAGCCGATATACATTCCCCATTTTCAGAGAAATAGTTATAAAGTGTGGAAGTATTTCCTTTAAGAGTGACAATATGGTTTCTGTGTCCTCCTCTGCACCTGCCCCAGGCTGGAACCCAAAGAGGAGAGGTGCACCTGTAGCAGTGGGGCTCATGGTTTGCACACAGATCTCACCTTGATGAGGTGAGCACAAAGCACTTGCTGAACTGAAGGAGGCTAACATGAATCCCAGCTCAGTTCAAAGTTTAGTTCAAAGGTAATTTAAAAGCAGAAAGGCTCTGAGGCTGTTGAGCCTTTTGTGAGGCAGAGAAGCATAAAGGATGTTTTCTCTTTGGAACTGGCACAAGGCAGGAAATTTGCCCTTGCCCCTCTTGGCCTGCAGATGGAGACCCCCTTGCCTAAAACAGTGTTCTGCTCAGTCCTTCCCTGGCCAGGACTCAGTGCATGAGAGAAGAGGGAAGCAAGTGTGGAGGGGAAGAGACACCTGCCCTCTGCAGCCTGGCTGAGTTCCTGGCAAATCAGGGCTCCTGATGGAGAAATCAGAGCTGCAGCCTCCCAGCGATTTATGTGCTGAGCGTGGTAAGCAGCGTCTGCAATCACTCTGGCTGAGGGCAGTGCTGCAGACAAAGTGTCACAGCTGTGTTGCAGGCAGGATTTGAAAAGGGGAGCCCAGAGATGGTGTGCACTGGTGCAAAAGAAGGAATCATTCTCCACACTCTCATCAAGTATGGCACGTGAAATTTCCAAACTTTCCAGAACCTGCTTTTGAGAGCAGTGCAATGAAATGCAGATGGAAGAGGTGGTTGTGAATAATCCCTGTGCTCCTCAGCTGAAGCTGTGCAGAAGATGGGAGGTCTCAGGGAGGCTGTGTGCTGTGCTTGTTCCCAAAGAAGATATGGAAGAGACGGAAGCATCTTTTGCAAACTGGTACTTGCTGATTTAAAGAGTAAGAGGAAATTAATTTGCAGGTGCTTTTACCATCTAAGGAGAAAGGCAACACTCACTTAAAGAGAGTTCTTTGCAGCAAACATTAAACAGAGTTGGAAAACTAATATCAATTTCAAATATATATAAATATATGTGTGTGTGTGTATAATATGTATAAAATATTTAGCCTCGCTTTTGCTGTATTAAACATTTTGAATAAATAATTCCTGGCTGCAGTGGATGAAGCAGATGGGTCTGCTAAACTTCTGAAAAGTCACTGTGATTTTCCAATGTCTGATTCTGTTTCTGCCTTGAACCAGCCTTGGGGTTCTGTTCAGAACATGTACCTCCACACAGGCAAAGGAAGGAATTAATTTTACCCCATATGCTCATGATAATTTGTTGACTGCTGAAGAAGGATCCCACAAGAAAGGGGCCTTTGGTCCAATGTGGACAAGCTTCTGTGCTCCTGCTGTGTTTTCTATGTATGTGGCTAGAAACAAGTTGAAGTTATTAACTTGCTGAATTCCACGAGGGGAGGAATGAAAAAACACCAGGAGGCTTTTAAGAAGTCACTTAATCATTCTCATGATTCTTGAGGAGACTGAAGCACATGGTAGAATTTGCAGGAGTCCAGTTGCCTCAAACCTTGTCATTCCCTCCATCACTGGGGTGGGTGGCAAAGGGGAGACAACTGGATCCTTGAATCATGTCATTTCAGTTGGCCATTGAGCTCAAAGATGTTGGAGAGGAAAAGCAAAAGGCCCAGTGGCAGCACAGAGCAGCCACCTGTGATGGAACTTTGTACACTGAGGAACCCCAGGTATCTGCTAGACCTGTCTG